>NW_023416324.1:106955848-107679084 GCF_014108235.1 Myotis myotis | reverse complement strand
CTTCCATTTCTTTTCCATAGTTATTGGCCTGTTGAGATTTTTAGAATCTTCCTGTTTGAGTTTTGAAAGGTTGTATTGTTTGTAGGAATATGTCTATTTCCTCCAGGTTGTCTAGTTAGTTGGAGTAGAGTTGTTCATAGTATTTTTAACAATTCTTTTTGTTTCTGTGGGGTCTGTTGTTAATTTTGCCTCTTTCATTTCTGATTATGTTTATTTGGGTCCTCTCTCTTTGCTTTTGGTGAGCCTGGCTAGAGGTTCATCAATCTTGTTTATCCTTTCAAAGAACCAGCTCTTGGTTTCATTGATCTTTTGTATTTTTTTTTTTTTGGTCTTTATGTTATTTATTTCTGCTCTGTTCTTATTATCTCCTTCCTTTGCTCACTCTGGGCTTTTCTTGTTGCTCTATTTCTAATTCTCTGAGTTGTAGAGTTAGATGATTTTCTATCATTTTTTCTTGCTTTTGAGGTATGCCTGTAGAGCTATAAAATTGTCTCTCAGGACTGCTTTCATTGTGTCCCGTAGATTTTGCATTGTTGTGTTTTTATTGTCATTAGTTTTCAGGATGTTTTATTCTTCTTTGATCTCATTGTTAACCAATCATTATTTAGTAGCATGCTATTCAGCTTCAAATTGTTTGAGTTTTTTGGGTTGTTTTTATTATGGTTTATTTCTAGTATTATACCATTGTGGTCAGAGAAGATGCTTGGTATGATTTAAATATTCTTGAATTTGGGGAGACTTTGATTGTGACCCAATTTGGTGGTCTATTTTTTAAAAATATATTTTATTGATTTTTTTACAGAGAGGAAGGGAGAGGGATAGAGAGTTAGAAACATCGATGAGAGAAAAACAATGATCAGCTGCCTCCTGCACACTCCCTACTGGGCATGTGCCCGCAACCAAGGTACATTCGCTTGAACAGAATCAAACCCGGGACCCTTGAGTTCACAGGCTGAAGCTCTATCTACTGAGCCAAACTAGTTAGGGTATGTGGTCTATTTTTATAAATGTCCCATGTGCACTTGAGAAAAACATATATTCCGTAGCTTTCAGGTGAGTTGTTCTGAAGATGTCAATAAGTCCATCTGATCTAGTGAGACATTTAGGATTGCTATTTCTTTGCTGACTTTTTTCTAGAGGATTTATCCAGTGATGTCAGCGGTGTGTTTAAGTCTCCTACTATGATTGTATTGCTGTCTATCTCTCCCTTGATATCTTCATGGAGTTTATTTTATGTATTTAGGTGCTCCTGCATTGGGTGCATATATGTTTACCGGAGATATATCGTCTTGTTGTATTGATCCCCTTTAGTATTATGAGGTGGCCTTCCTTATCTATTTATATGGCCTTCACTTGAGGTCTATTTTTGTCAGATATAAGTATTGCTATCCCAGCTTTTTTTTTTTTTTAATTTTCCTGAAAAATATTTTTCAATCCCTTCACTTTCAGTCTGTATAAGTCCCTTGTTCTGAGGTGGGTCTACTGTAGACAGCATATATATTGATCATGTCTTTTTATCCATTCAGTCACTTGATGTCTTTTGATTAGAGCATTTAGTCCCTTTATGTTTAAAGTTATTATTGCAAGGTACTTGTTTGTAGTCATTTCTATTTTGTGCCTGTGTTCTTTCTTACCGTTTTATTTCTTCTTTTTACAGCATTTTCTTTAGCATTTCTTGCATTGCTGCTTGGTTGTGATAAACTCCCTTAGCCTTTTTTTTTTCCTGCAAAGCTCCTAATTTACCCTTCAGTTTTGATTGATAGCCTTGCTGGATGGAATATTCTTGGATTCAGTCCTTTGCTTTGCAACACTTTGTATACCTCCTTCTATTCCCTTCTAGCTTGATGTATTTCTGTTGAGAAATCATTTGATAATGTGATGGGGGATCCTTTGTAAGTAACTCTCTGTTTCTCTTGCAGTCTTTAAAATGTTCACTCTTTGTCATGAACATTTGCCATTGTTATTATGACGTGTCTTGGTGTGGGTCTTTTAGGATTCCTCTTGCTTGGGACTCTCTATACTTGTGTAACATTTTTCTTCCCCATATGTGGGAAGTTTTCTGTCATTATTTCTTCAAATAGATTTTCTAATCCTTGCTGCTCTTCTTATCTTTCTTCCAGCCCCATTATGTGTATGTTACTTCGTTTCTTGTTGTCCCAAAGCTCCCTTAGGTTCTCTTCTTCCTTTTTAATTTTTTTCTCCAGTTGCTGTTCAGATTGAGTTATTTCTCTGCCTTATCTTCTAACTCACTGATTCAGTCCTCTGCTTCTTCTAGTCTACTGTTGAAACCTTCCATGGTGTTTTTGATTGTAGCTATATCACTTTTCCTTTCTTCCTGATTCTTAATATAGGTTGTTGACTTTATTATCTATCTGGAGAATGAATTGTACAACCATTACTCTGAATTGTTTTTCTGTCACGTTGTATGGTTCAGTTTCACTAATTTCCTTTCTTGGTGACTCCTCATTTTCTTTCCTCTGGCTATTGTGTCGTCTCCCCATTCTGACTACCACCAGAAGGTTCAAACGTCGAGTTGTGTGGGCCTGGACCATGTGCAGTGGGAGCTTCTCACCACCTTAGTGTCACTGAAGAGGTCCGACACTAAGATGTGTGGCTGTTTGTGGGTTGGCTCTCCCAGAGTCATTACCAGCACTCAGTGTGGCTTGTGTACCCCTAGAATCAGGGACCCCACCTGCACCACACTGAAAAAGAGACCCCTCTGGTGTGTGTTGAAAATCAGAGCCCCCTAGCATGTGCCAGGAGCCAGAGTTCCCCAAGAATCCAATATCAGGGTCTCTGTTGCTTCGCGCGGCATTGCACTGAGAATCAGCACCCTTGTGTGTGCATGCACCAAGAATTAGAGTCACTGGCTCTTAGTGTGAATGGTCTGGGAATCAGGGATCCCAGGCACACATGATAAGAAACAGAGTCAAGTCACTGGTGCTTAGTGCTGCCTCCTGCCTGAAGAATTGGGGTCCCATTCAGCTTGGGGGACTGGGTTGCACAGTAGCACTGTGTTTGCAGGAGGTTTGCTCCTATGCTGCAGAAAGCAGACTTCAGCGAGCACTTGCCAAGAATCGAAGACAGGTGGCACTGCCACCCTGCATGGGCTTCTGGTTTGGTCGACGGATTGTGTTGTGGGGAACAAATTCCTAGTGTCGGCACGCTCCCAGGCTCAAATTCCTGTAGCGGCACTGCAGGGAACAGATTCTGAGTGTCCACCCACTCCTAGGCTCAAATTCCTGTAGTGGCACTGCAAACCCTTGCAAGCGGGCGTCTATCAGTTACTATGGTGCTGCCCACAAGCCTGCGGGGAGGGGGATGGGTTCTGTTACTTACAGAAATCTGTGGCCGGGATGTCTAGATTCTTTGTGTCTGTGGGTCTATAGCTGTGGTCTAGATTCTCTGTCCCCAGTGGCTGCAAGGTCCTGGTTTGCGTCTGAGACCAGACTGGGTGGTACTGAGGCCAGGATCCTAATCTCAAGCAGCTCTGTTTCTCAAGATGGCGTGGTCTCTGTGCCTGCACTGGCCACCCAGGAGTGTCTGCGCTGGAAGTGGGGCTCCACCGTCAAAGACTGTCCGGTTTGGAAGCCCTTGGAAGACCTGCAGAATCTAACTGTCCCTAGTTCATACACACACACACCACACATATCCACACACTCCTCTATCGCTCCCTCACTCTCTCACACACTTTCCCTCCCTATCTTCCAGCCGATCGCCATCTTCCTCTCTTTTTCCATTTTTAGTTTTTTGAGGAAACTCCATTCTGTTCTCCACAGTGGCTACACCAGTATGCATTCCCACAGCAATGCATGAGGGTTCCTTTTTCTTTGCACCCTTGCCACCACTTGTTGTTTGTTGATTTGTTGATGGTAGTCATTCTGATAGGTGTGAGACGGTACCTCATTGTTGTTTTGATTTGCATCTCTCATTTGATTAGTGAATTTGAGCATGTTTTCATATGTCTCTTGGTCTACCTTATGTCTTCTTTCAAAAAGTATCTATTTAGGTCTGGTGCCCATTTTTTGATTGGGTTGTTTATCTTCCTTTTTTTAAGTTGTATGAGTTCCCTGTAAATGTTGGAGATTAAACGCTTATCAGTGATAGCATTGGCAAATATGTTCTCCCATGCAGTGGGCTTTCTTGTTGTTTTGTTGATGGTTTCTTTTGCTGTGCAAAAGCTTTTTATTTTGATGTAGTCCCATTTGTTTATTTACTCTTTAGTTTCCCTTGCCCTAGGAGAAGTATCAGTGAAGAAATTGCTTCGGCATATAACTGAAATTTTGCTGCCTGTGGATTCCTCTAATATTTTAATGATTTCCCGTCTTATGTTTAAGTCCTTTATCCATTTTGAGTTTATTTTTGTGTATGGTGTAAGTTGGTGGTCTAGTATCATTTTTTTGCATGTATCTGTCCAATTTTCCCAACCTCATTTATTGAAGAGGCTGTCCTGACTCCATTGTATGTTAATGCATCCTTTGTCGAATATTAATTGAGCATAGTGGTTTGGGTTGATTTCTGGGTTCTCTATTCTATTCCATTAATCTATATGTCTGTTCTTGTGCCAGTGCCAGGCTGTTTTGAGAACAGTGGCTTTGTCATACAGGTTGATATCTGGTATTGAGACCCCAGCTACTTTCTCAGGATTGATGCAGATATTTGAGGTCTTTTTTATTGCAGTTGAATTTTGGAAAGTTCGTTCTAGATCTGTGAAATATGCTGTTGGTATTTTAATGGGGATTGCATTGAATCTATAGATTGCTTTGGGTAGTATGGACATTTTGATGATGTTGATTCTACCAATCCATGAACACGGTATGTTCTTCCATCTGTTTCAGTCTTCCCCTATCTCTTTTTTCAGTGTCCTGTAGTCTTCCACATATAGGCCTTTTACCTCCTTAGTCAAGTTTATTCTTAGGTATATTAATTTTTTGTGTGTGATGATAAATGGGATTGCTTTTTTAGTCTATATTTCTGTAAATTCATTATTGGTGTATGGAAATGCCATAGATTTCTTGGTGTTAATTTTGTATTCTGCTACATGGCCGAATTCATTTATTAAGTTTAATAATTTTTTGATGGAGTCTTAAGAATTTTCTATGTACAGAATCATGTAATCTGTGAATAAGGACAATTTTACTTCTTTTCCAATTTGGATGCCTTTTAATTCTTCTTCTTCTCTGATTGCAATGGCTAATACCTCCAGTACTATATCTAACAAGAGTGGTTAGAGTGGGCATTCCTGTTTTTCCTGTTCTTAGGGGAAATAGTTCTAGTTTTTGTCCATTGAGTATGATGTTGGCTGTGAGTTTGTCAAATATAGTTTTATTATGTTGAATTATGATCCCTCTATTCCCACCTTGCTGAGCGTTTTTATCAAACAAGGGTGTTGGATTTTGTCAAATGCTTTTTCTGCATCAATTGATATGACTATGTGATTTTTTTCTCTCTATTTGTTTATGTGATGTATCATGTTTATTGATTTGTGGATATAGTACCATCCTTGCATCCCCAGGATAAATCCTACTTGGTCATGGTGCATGATCTTCCTGATGTACTGCTGTATTTGATTTAGTAGAATTTTTTTTGAGGATTTTAGCATCTATGTTCATGAGGGATATTGGCCTATAATTCTCTTTCATTGTGTTGTCTTTATCTGGTTTTGGTATTAGGGTGATGCTGGCTTCATAGAATGAGCTTGGAAGTGTTCCTTCCTCTTGAATTTTTTGGGATAGTCTGAGGAGGATAAGTTTTAGTTCTTCCTTGAATGTTTGGTAAGACTACCCCGTGAAACTGTCTGGCCCCAGGCTTTTGTTTGCTGGAAGCTTTTTGATGACTGTTTCAATTTCTTACACAGTTTTTGGCCTGTTTAGATTTTTAAAATCTCCCTGATTGAGTTTTGGGAGATTGTATTTTTCTAGGAATATGTCCATTTCCTCCAGGTTGTCTAGTTTGTTAGAATAGAGTTGTCCATAGTATTTTTTAACAATACTTTCTGTTTTTGTGGGTTCTGTTGTTATTTCACCTCTTTCATTTCTTATTTTTTTTTATTTTGGTTTTTGGTGAGCCTGGCTAGAGTTTCATCAATTTTGTTTATTCTTTGAAAGAACCAGCTCTTGGTTTCATTGATCTTTTGTATTGTGTGTTTTTTTTTTTTTTTGGTCTTTTGTCATTCATTTCTGCTCTGATCTTTATTATCTCCTTCCTTCTGCTCACTCTGGGCTTTTCTTATTGTTCTCTTTCTAATCCTTTGGGTTGTAGTATTAGATGATTTATTACCATTTTTTTTTTTTTTGAGTTAGGTCTGTAGAGTTATGAACTTCCCTCTCAGGACTGTTTTCATTGTGTCCCATAGATTTTGGATTGTAGTGTGTTTTTTTGTCATTAGTTTCAGGATGTTTTTAATTTTTTCTTTGATCTCTTTGGTAACCCAATCATTGTTTAATAGCATGCTTTTCAGCTTCCAAGTGTTTGAATGTTTTGGATTGTTCTTATTGTAGTTTGTTTCTAATATTATGTCATTGTGGTCTGAGGAAATGCTTGATGTGATTTCAATCTTCTTCAATTTGGGGAGACTTTGCTTGTGACCCAATATGTGGTCAATTTTTGAAAATGTCCCATGTGCACTTATGAAGAATGTATACTCCATGGCTTTGGGGTTAAATGTTCTGAAGATGTCAATTAAGTCCTTCTGGTCTAGTGAGTCATTTAGGATTGCTGTTTCTTTGCTAATTTTTGTCTAGAGGGTTTAATCAGTGATGCCAGTGGTGTATTAAAGTCCCCTACTATGATTGTATTGTTGTTGATCTCTCCCTTGATATCTTCCAGGAGTTTTTTTTTTTAATGTATTTGGGTGCTCCTGCATTGGGTGCATATATGTTTATCAGGGTTATATCCTCTTCTTGTATAGATCCCTTTAGTATTATGTAGTGGCCTTCCTTATCTCTTGTTATGGCCCTCACTTTGAGGTCTAATTTGTTAGATGTAAGTATTGCTACCTCAGCTTTTCTTTCAATTTCATTTGCCTGAAATATATTTTTCCATCCTTTCACTTTCAGTCTGTGTAAGTCCCTTATTCTGAAGTGGGTCTCTTTTAGACAGCATATATATGTGTCATGTTTTTTTATCCATTCAGCCACTCGATGTCTTTTGATTGGAGCATTTAGTCCATTTACGTTTAAATTTATTATTGCAAGGTACTTGTTTGTAGCCATTTTTATTTTTTGTGCCTGTTTTCTTTCTTAGCTTTTTATTTCTTCTTTTCACACCAGTCCCTTTAGCATTTCTTGCATTATAGGCTTGGTGATGATAAACTCCCTTAGCCTTTTTTAGTCCATCAAGCTCCTTATTTCTCCTTCCATTTTGAATGATAGTCTTGCAGGATAAATTATTCTTGGATTCATTCCCTTGCTTTGCATCTCTTTGTAAATTTCCTTTCTTTCTTTTCTGGCCTGATGTGTTTCTGTTGAGAAGTCATTTGATAATCTAATGGGAGATCCTTTTCATGTATCTTTTGTCTCTCTCTTGCAGCCTTTTAGATTCTCTCTTTGTCCTGAACATTTGCCATTGTAATTATGATGTGTCTTGGTGTGGGTCTTTTTGGGTTCATCTTGTTTGGGACTCTGTGCTTGTGGACTTGTTGCTTCCCCAGGTCAGGGAAATTTCCTAACATTATTTCTTCAACTAGGTTTTCTAACCCCTGTTCCTCTTCCTGATGTTCTGGCACCCCTATTATTCATATGTTGCTTTGTTTTATGTTGTCCTATAGCTCCCTTAGACTCTTGTCCTGTATTTTAATTTTTTTTCCAATTGCAGTTCAGTTTGTATGTTTTTCTTCCCTGTGTTCTAATTTGCTAATTCGGTCCTGCGCTTCTCCTAGTCTACTGTTGAAGCTTTCCATGGTGTTTTTTATTGCATCTATATCACTCTTCATTTCTTCTTAATTCTTAAGTAAGTTATTGATTATTTTCATCCATTTCTTGTTGATTTTTGCACAAGTTGTCAATTTTTTTTCAATGTCAGCAAAGAATTTAATAACAATGATAAAGATTTAATATAAAAATATGTTCACAATATACCAGGTGAAAAACATATTACAAAGCAATATTTTTGTCATATTCTTGTTTTTATAAAATATGTGTGTTATATATGTCCAAGCATAGAAAAAGAATAGAGATAATCTCAAGAAAATATTATAAATAAACTTGTACCTTTTTTTCCTTATTCATTTTTTAAAAATCTTTAAATTCTTTATTAGTTAAGGAATTACAAATGTGTCCTCATTCCCCCCATTAAACCCCATCCTCACACTGCCCACCACTCCTGCTCTCATACCCCTGTTGTCCATGTTCATTGGTTTGGCTTATATGCATGCATACAAGTCCTTTGGTTGATCTCTTCCCCTTACCCCCACCTCCCCTACTTTCCCTCTGGGGATTAATAGTCTGATTGCTGTTTCTCTGTCTTTGGATCTGTCTCTGTTAATCAGTCTATGTTGTTCTCTATATTCCACAAATGAGTGAGATCATGTGGTATTTATCTTTCTCTGACTGGCTTATTTCACTTAGCATAATGTTCTCCAGTTTCATCCAAGCTGTTGCAAAAGGCAAGAGTTCTTTCTTTTTTACCACAGCGTAGTATTCCACTGTGTAGATGTACCACAGTTTTTTAATCCACTCATCTTCTGATGGGCATTTAGGCTGTTTCCAGAGCTTAGCTATGGTGGATTATGCTGCTATGAACATAGGGGTGCATATATCCTTTCTGATTGGTGTTTCTGGCTTCTTGAGATATATTCCTAGAACTGGGATCACTGGGTCAAATGGGAGTTCCATTTTTAGTTCTTTGAGGAAGTTCCATACTGTTCTCCAGAGTGGCTGCACCAGTCTGCATTCCCACCAGCAGTGCAGAAGGGTTCCTTTTTCTCCACATCTTCTCCAACACTTGTTGTTTGTTGATTTGTTGATGATAGCCATTCTGACAGGTGTGAGGTGATACCACATTGTCGTTTTGATTTGCATCTCTTTTATAATTAGTGACTTTGAACATGTTTTCATATGTATTTCGGCCCTCTGTATGTCCTCTTTCGAAAAGTGTCTATCTAGGTCAATTGCCCATTTTTTGATTGGATTGTTTATCTTACTATTATTAAGTTTCATGAGTTCCTTGTAAATGTTGGAGATTAAACCCTTACCGGTGATATCATTGGCAAATATGTTCTCCAAAGCAGTGGGTCTTCTTGTTGTTTTGTTGATGGTTTCCTTTTCTGTGCAAAAGCTTTTTATTTTATTTTATTTTATTTTATTTTATTTTATTTTATTTTATTTTATTTTATTTTATTTTATTTTATTTTATTTTTTTTATTGCTTAAAGTATTACAAAGGGTATTACATATGTGTCCATTTTATCCCCCCGCCCTAGACAGTCCCCTAGCCTCCCCTACCCCCCAATGTCTTATGTCCACTGGTTATGCAAAAGCTTTTTATTTTAATGTAGTCCCATTTGTTTATTTTATCTTTAGTTTCCATTGCCCTAGGAGCATTATCAGAGAAGAAATTCCTTCAACATATGTTTGCTATTTCCCTGCCTATGGATTCCTCTCGTATTTTTATGGTTTCCTGTCTTATGTTTAAGTCTTTTATCCATTTTGAGTTTATTTTTGTGAAGTTGTTTATTTTAGTGAGTTGGTGGTCTAGTTTCATCTTTTTGCATGTATCTGTTGAATTTTCCCAACACCATTTATTGAAGAGACTATCTTGACTCCATTGTATGCTCTTGCCTCCTTTGTCGAATATTAATTGGGCATAGTGCTTTGGGTCAATTTCTGCATTCTCTATTCTATTCCATTGATCTATATGTCTGTTCTTGTGCCAGTACCAAGCTGTTTTAGGAACAGTGGCTTTGTAATACAGTTTGATATCTGGTATTGAGTTCCCACCTACTTTGTTCTTCTTTCTCAGGATTGCTGCAGCTATTCGGGGCCTTTTTTTTATTCCAGATGAATTTTTGGAACATTCGTTCTAGATCTGTGAAATATGCCATTGGTAATTTAATGGGGATTGCATTGCATGTATAGATTGCTTTGGGTAGTATGGACATTTTGATGATGTTGATTCTACCAATCCATGAACACGCTATGTTCTTCCATATGTTTATGTCTTCCTCTATCTCTTGTTTCAGTGTCCTGTAGTTTTTTGCATAGAAGTCTTTTACCTCCTTAGTTAAGTTTATTCCTTGGTATCTTAATTTTTTTGGTGCAATCGTAAATGGGATTGCTTTTTTAGTCTCCCTTTCTGTAAGTTCACTATTGGTATAAAGAAATGCCATAGATTTCTTGGCATTAATTTTGTATCCTGCTACATTGCCCAATTCATTTATTAACTCTAATAATTTTTGATGGAGTCTTTAGGGTTTTCTATGTACAGTATCATGTCATCTGCCAATAAGGACAGTTTTACTTCTTCTTTTCCAATTCGGATGCCTTTTATTTCTTCTTCTTGTCTCATCGCAATGGCTAGTACTTCCAGTACTATGTTGAACAGGAGTGGTGAGAGGGGGCATCCCTGTCTTGTTCCTGTTCTCAGGGGAAATGGTTTTAGTTTTTGCCCATTGAGCATGATGTTGGCTGTGGGTTTGTCATATATGGCTTTTATTATGTTGAGGTATGATCCTTCTATTCCTACCTTGTTGAGAGTTTTTATCAAAAAAGGGTGTTGAATTTTGTCGAAACCTTTTTCTGCATCAATTGATATGTCTATGTGGTTTTTGTCTCTCATTTTGTTTATGTGATGAATCACGTTTATTAATTTGTGATGTTGTACCATCCTTGCATCCCTGAGATGAATACTACTTGGTCATGGTGTATGATCTTCCAGATGTATTGCTGGATCCAATTTGCTAGAATTTTGTTGAGGATTTTGGCATCTACGTTCATGAGGGATATTGGCCTATAATTCTCTTTCATTGTGTTGTCTCTATCTGGTTTTGGTATTAGAGTGATGCTGGCTTCATAGAATGAGCTGGGAAGTATTCCTTCTTCTTGAATTTTTTGGAAGAGTCTGAGGAGTATATGTTTTAGTTCTTCCTTGAATGTTTGGTAAAACTCCCCTGTGAAGCCATCTGGCCCCAGGCCTTTGTTTGCTGGGAGCTTTTTGATGACTGCTTCAATTTCTTCCATCATTATTGGCCTGTTGAGATTTTTAGAATCCTCTGGATTGAGTTTTGGGAGATTGTATTTTTCTAGGAATATGTCCATTTCCTCCAGGTTGTCTAGTTTGTTAGAGTAGAGTTGTTCATAGTATTTTTTTTTTTAACAATTCCTTGAATTTCTGAGGGGTCTGTTGTTATTTCGCCTCTTTCATTTCTGATTTTGTGTATTTGAGTCCTCTCTCTTTGCTTCTTGGTGAGTCTGGCTAGAGGCACATCAATCTTGTTTATCCTTTCAAAGAAACAGCTCTTGCTTTCATTGATCTTTTGTATTGTTTTTTTTTTGGTCTCTATGTCATTTATTTCTGCTCTGATCTTTATTATCTCCTTTGTTCTGCTCACTCTGGGCTCTTTTTGTTGTTCTCTTTCTACTTCTTTGAGTTGTAGAGTTAAATGATTTACTATCATTTTTTCTTGTTTTTTGAGGTAGGCCTGTAGTACTATAAACTTCCCTCTCAGGACTGCTTTCATTGTGTCCCATAGATTTTGGGTTGTTGTACTGTTATTGTCATTAGTTTCCAGGTTTTTTAATTTTTACTTTGATCTCACTGGTAACCCAAGCATTATTTAGTAACATGCTATTCAGCTTCCAAGTGTTTGAGATTTGGATTGTATTTATTGTGGTTTATATCTAATATTATGCCCTTTTGATCTGAGAAGATGCTTTGTATGATTTCAATCTTCTTGTATTTGGGGAGACTTTGCTTGTGACCCAATATGTGGTCTATTTTTGAAGATGTCTCATGTCCACTTAGAAGAACATATATTCCGTCGCTTTGGGGTGAAATGTTCTGAAGATGTCAATTAAGTCCATCTGATCTAGTTTGTTATTTAAGATTGCTGTTTCTTTGCTGAATTTTTGTCTAGAGGATTTATCCAGTGATGTCAGTGGTCTGTTTAAGTCCCCTACTATGATTGTGTTGTTGTTGATCTCTCCTTTGTTATTTTCCAGGAGGTTTTTTTATGTAATTGGGTGCTCCTGCATTGGGTGCATATATGTTTATAAGGGTTATATTCTCTTGTTGTATCGATCCCTTTAATATTATAAAGTGGCCTTTCTTATCTCTTGTTATGGCCTTCACTTTGAGGTCTATTTTGTTAGATATAATTATTGCTACCCCAGCTTTTTTTTTTCATTTCCATTTGCCTGAAAAATATTTTTCCATCCCTTCACTTTCAGCCTGTGTGAGTCCCTTTTTCTGAGGTGTGTCTCTTGTAGACAGCATATATATGGGTCATGTCTTTTTATCCATTCAGCCACTCGATGTGTTTTGATTGGATCGTTTAGTCTGTTTACATGTAAAGTTATTATTGACAGATATGTGTTTGGATTCATTTCTATTTTCATGCCTGTGTTCTATCTTAACTTTATAATACTTATTTTTACAGCATTCCTTTTAGCATTTCTTGCTTTGCTGGCTTGGTTGTGATAAACTCCCTTAGCCTTTTTTTTTTGTCTGCAAAGCTCCTGATTTACCCTTCAATTTTGATTGATAGTCTTGCTGGATGGAATATTCTTGGATTCAGTCCTTTGCTTTTCAACACTTTGTATACCTCCTTCCATTCGCTTCTAGCTTGATGTGTTTCTGTTGAGAAATCATTTGATAATCTGATGGGGGATCCTTTGTAGGTAACTCTGTGTTTCTCTCTTGCAGCCTTTAAGATTCTCTCTGTCTTGTACATTTGCCATCATTATTATGATGTGTCTTGGTGTGGGTCTTTTGGGTTTTATCTTGCTTGGGACTCTCTATACTTGTGTAACTTTTTTCTTCTCCATATCTGGGAAGTTTTCTGTAATTATTTCTTCAAATAGATTTTATAATCCTTGCTGTTCTTCTTGTCTTTCTTGCAGCCCTATTATGCGTATGTTACTTCGTTTCCTGTTGCCCCAAAGCTCCCTTATGCTCTCCTCCTGTTTTTTAATTTTTTTCTCCAGTTGCTGTTCAGATTGAGCTTGTTTCTCTGCCTTATCTTCTAACTCACTAATTCGGTCCTCTGCTTCTTCTAGTCTGCTGTTGAAACTTTCCATGGTGTTTTTGATTGTAGCTATATCACTTTTCATTTCTTCCTGATTCTTGCATAGGTTGTCGATTTTCTCATCCATCCAGTGAATGAATTGTGCAACCATTATTCTGAATTCTTTTTCTGTCATGTTTCATGCTTCAACTTCATTAATTTCCTTTCTTGGCGACTCCTCATTGTCTTTCCTCTGGGTGTTGTGTCATCTCTTCATTCTGATTATCTCCTGATGGTTCAAACGTCGAGCTGCGTGGGCCTGGGCCGTGGGCAGTGGGAGCCTCATACCACCCTAGTGTCACTGAATAGCTCTGACACTAAGATGTGTTGTTGTTGTGGGTTGGTGGGAACCAGGCTCGCTCAGAGCCAGTGTTGCCAGAGTTCATTGTGGCCTTGTGCTCGCCCTTAGAATCAGGGACCCTGCCTGCACCGTGCTGAAACAGAGCCCCCCCTGTAGCATGTTGAAGATCAGCACCCCCTAGTATGCACCAGGATTCAGAGTTCCCCATGAATCCAATATCAGAATCTCTGTTGTTTCGCCTGACCTCACTTTGAGAATCACGGTCCCTGTGTGCCCTTGCACGAAGAATTGGAGTCACTGGCTCTTAGTATGAATGCACAGGGAATCAGGGATCTCAGGCGCAAGTGATAAGAAACACAGTCAAGTCACTGGTGCTTGGTACTGCCTCCTGCCCCGAGTATCGTGGTCCCTGGGCCTGTGCTACACGGTACAAATTCCCGGTGTTCGTGTGATTGTTCCCAGCCCAGGGCTCTGATGCCAGCAGTGCGCATAGGATCAGTTCCCGGTGTTTGTGCATTTGCTCACAGCCCAGGATTCCTGAACCTGGCACTATGTGGGATCAGTTCCAAGGTGCTTGCACACTTCCAGGCTTAAGTTCCTGTAGTAACGCTGAGGCCCAGGCAAGGGGTGGGTCTATCAGTTACTATGGTGCTGCCCACAGCCTGCAGGGAGGGGGGATGGGCTCTGTTACTCATGGATTTGACGCGGGGATTTCTGAACTTTTGGTGTCCGCAGGTCTGTAGCTGTGGTCACAGGTCTCTGTCCCCAGTGGCTGCAGGGTCCTGGTATGCATCTGAGATCAGACTGAGTGGTGCTGAGGCTAAAATCCTAGTCTCAAGCAGCTCTGTTTCCCAAGATGGCGTGGTCGCTGTGCCAGTGCTGGCTGTCCTGGAGTGTCCCCGCAGGGAGCAGGGCTCCGCTGCCTAAGACTGCCCAGTTTAGCAGTCCCTTAGAAGACCTGCAGAATCTAACTGCCCCTAGCTCATACACACACGCACCACACACGTCCACACACTCCTCTATCACTTCCTTGTGCTCTCACACTCTCTCCCTCCCTACCTTCCTGCCCAGGTTTATCTATCTCCGCCACAAGTTGTCGATTTTTTATCCATTGTTTTATGAACTGTATGACCCTTATTCTGAATTCTTTTTTTGACGTATTGTATGCCTCTGTTTCTCTTAGCTGCTTATCTGGCAATTCCTCCTTTTCTTTCCTTTTGGGGTATCTTTGTCTACCCATTTTTGTTCTCACCAACTGATGTAGATGTCGAGTGGTGCAGGGGCTGCTTCTTAGGTGGCAGTGACTCCTTGGGCTGTGGTTGCTCCTTGGGCGGTCGCAGAAGCGGCTACTCCTCAGTTGGCAGTGGCTCCTTTGGTGAGAGCTGTTCACAGCAGTGATGTCTCCTTTGGCTGGTGGGGGAGGCTGCTTGCACAGCTCCTGTTCTTTGGACAAGTGTGGTCTGATAACTAAGCTGCTGCTCCTCAGATTGGGGTGTGCTGAGTGCAGCTGCTGATCCTTGGATGGGAGTAGGCTGTTCACATGGCTTACGCTCCTCAGACAGGGGCAGTCTGCTCACGTGGCTGCTGCTCCTTGGATCAGGGCTGGATGCATGCTTCTGCCATTTTTCAGATGAGGCCAGCTGCTCCTGAGGCTGCCGCTTCTTGCACAGGGGCAAGTTGCTTGCAGGTCTGCTGCTCCTTGTACAGATGCGGGCTGTTTGCACAGCTGCTGCTCCTCTGAGGTGGGACAGGATGCTTGTGTGGCTGTTGCTCCTCTGTCAGGAGTGAGCTG
Organism: Myotis myotis; assembly: GCF_014108235.1. Lineage (NCBI taxonomy): Eukaryota > Metazoa > Chordata > Mammalia > Chiroptera > Vespertilionidae > Myotis > Myotis myotis. Next base: position 107,663,770 of record NW_023416324.1, on the reverse strand, counting down.
TATGTGTGGCTGCTGATGCTTGTAGGGGTGTGGGCTGCTCACCCAGCTGCTGGTCGTCAGACAGGTGCAGGTTGTGTGTGGCTGCTGCTCTTCGGATCAGTGCATGCTTCACAGGGCTTCTGCTCCTCAGATGTGAGCGGTCTGCTTATGTGGCAGCTGCTCCTCAGACCAGGGCGAGTTACTCGGGCAGCTGCTGCTCCTTTGGTGGGAGTGAGCTCCATGTGCAGCTGCTGCTCCTCGTACAGGGGATGGGCAGCTTGGATAGCTGCTTATTCTCAGGCGGGACTGAGCTTCACATTCGGCTTCTGTTCCTCATATGGGGATGGGCCACTCACCCAGCTCCTGCTCGTCGGACAGGTGCAGGCTGCATTTGGCTGCTGCTCCTCGGACTAGTGCGGATTGTGCAGGCCTGCCACTCCTCAAATGTGGGCAGTTTGCTCATGTGGCTGCTGCTCTTCTGTCCGGAGTGGGTTTCTTGGGCCACTGCTGCTCCTTGAATGGGGGCATGCTGCTTACGGTGCTGCTGTTCCTCGTATGGGGGTGGGGTGATCACACAGCTGCTGCTCTTTTGATGTGGCCAGTCTGCTTGTGTGGCTGCTGTTCCTCAGATGGGTCAGGCTGCTCAGGCGGCTGCTGCTCCTCAAATGGGGGTGGCCTGCTCATGGCACTGATGTTCCTTGTACAGGTGTGGGCTGCTCATACAGCTGCTGCTCCTCGGACCGGGGCAGGTTGCTCGCATAGCTGCTGCTCCTCGCACAGGGACGGGCTGCTGCTCCTCAGTCGTAGGCAGGCTGCTCATGTGGCTGCTGTTCCTCGGAAGGGGCGCACTGCTCGTGTGGTTGCTGCTCATTGGATGGGCGAGGGGGCCGCTCACACAGCTGCTGCTCCTTGGACAGGGGCAGACCATGTGAGGCTGCTGCTCTTAGACCTGCTCTTGGACAAGAGTGGGCTGCTCATGTGTCTGCTGCTTGCATGGTTGCAGTGCCCTGGGCTAAAGCGTTGGGCCAGTCAGAGGGGAGTGTGCTTTAGAACTCACAGGAGCCTGTGCCTTGGCTGGCTGGAGACTCATTGACTGTGGGACCACAGTCGAGGTAGCAGGTCCCTGGAAGTGATGGCTGTAGAGTCCCAGGTGTTATTTGAGGGCACCCTGGGAGGAGGTGAGCCTGGACTCCCAGTTACAGAAGCTCTCCCCTTCAAAAAGGCTAGGTCTCTGAGGACGATCCAGCCTCCTGATACTGTTTACAATGGTAGAGGCTGCCTAGTTAGGCAAGCCTGGTTAACCTGCCCCGAAGGTATTGCAGGATCTAACTACCTCACTCACACACACACAGACACAGCCTATATGACCACACACTCCTCTTTTGCTCCCTTACTCACTCACACTCTCTCCCTCACTGCCGCCTACTTTATGCCTCTGTAGTTGGGTCTGGGGTGTTATTGACATGTTCGTGGATGGAGTTTCCTCTCCAGGTGTCTGGTTATGTGGCTTGCTCTCTAGAACCTGGCCAGACAGGATAAAATTCACCTCAACAAGACACAACACAAAGGGAACAAAGCACGAATGTACTCAAGACAATAATAACCCCACTCTAAGTGACCACCTGAGAAAAGAGAATTAGGGGAGAGAAAAGAGCACAAATGATATCAAAGAGACAGAAAAAAGATAAAAGAGAAAAGAAAAATGAAGAAAAAGGAGAATATATATATCTATCTATATCTATATCTATATCTATATCTATATCTATATCTATATCTATATCTATATCTATATCTATATCTATATCTATATCTATATCTATATCTATATCTATATCTATATCTATATCTATCTATATCTATATCTATATCTATATCTATATCTATATCTATATCTATATCTATATCTATATCTATATCTATATCTATATCTATATCTATCTATCTCCACAGAACCAATAGATAAGCAACAACAACAAAAAATACAAACACCAAACACCCAGCAAAGAGGGTAGGGGAAGAATCTGTAGAGGTTGAGCTTATATACAGAAAATAAAGTTAAGAATTGGATGAATATGGGGAGGACCTCAGGTCAGTATAGAGGAAGTAGAAAGGGGATGGGTGGATAAGAATTAAGAGAACGAGAAGTAAATAATAATAATAATAAATTTACAAAAAAATGATTTCAAAATGGTATAAAAATAAAAAATAGTAAATAAAAATAAAATAAAATAAAATATTGGAAAAATAATGGGAAAAGAAATAGAAAATAAAGCAACAAACAAAAACAGGAAAACAAAGAAAAAAGAAGGGAAAAAAAGAGATAACAAAATAATGATAAAAAATAAAAATGAAAAAGTAAAGTGTCATTCCTTTGGCTGGCTTAAGATCCCAGTCTTCTGTATTGTACTGTTTCTCAGGTTCCTGTTGCTGGGACTGAAGGTCTCTCCATAGGCCAGCCCCTTTTATCTCTCAAGGACTATCTAGATTTTTTTTAATCTTTTGTGCCATTCAGGGTGGAATCTGGGTGTGTCTGTATTGGTTATCTGGATACTGGAGATAGGGGTTATCTCTTCAGGACAAAATTGCTGCCCATGTCCTGGGCTCAGGTATGACTCAGCACCAGACTTGCTGCCACTTCTCCTGGATCCCCTCTTCTCTCCAGTTTCCACAAGTCTGCACCTTCTCCCACACTTCAGCCATGGGTTAGTTTCCATACCCAAAAGGTCCCATGAACTAGGTTCAGTGAAGAAAGACACAGGCCACAGAGAGGGGAAAGGCTACGCCTCTGTGAGCTCCTGTCCTACTGGCACTGCGCAGTTGGTCAGCCCTTCAGGCTCCCCTCTCTGGGCTCAGCCTTTCAGATCTAGAGTCCCCTGCCATCCACCAGTCCTGCAGAACTCCTTTCCACAGTCAGACAATGTGCCTTTCCCAAGGGACATGTCTCAGTGCTGTGTGGATTCCCTCTGACCCTCTGGGCTCAGAACTTTGGCAGACTCCCCTGCTTAGATCCATGATTTTACCTTTCTTCTGGGGTCCTCTGCCCTTCCCAGCTGCAAATTGTCTCCCAACTGAGTCTTTGTCAATTCAGGTTGGATGTTATTCGTTTCAGTTGCTCATTCTATTTGCTCTGGGACAAGGCTCAGGACACATCCATCTATTCCACTGCCATTTTGTCTCCCCCATTGTTCTCATATTAAGGAGAAAAGGAGGAATATATATATATATACAAATAAAAACCAAAAACCTGAAAAAATACACAAAATATAGAAGGTTTGACCAGTTCTTTTCTTCAGGTTTCAGTGGTATAATTTAAACCACACATACTCATAGAGTGCCATGATTTTGAGAGCATCTCTTTACAGGATACTCAATTCTAATCTCTTAGGGTGGGTCTTCCACATCCTCCTCATTAGGTCTCTTTCCTCTAGTTCCTCCTCTTCTTAGTTCTTTAATGTCTTTGCTGTTCACTCACATTGCTGCACTTCCTCTTTTGAAAATTGGTTCCTTTATACTCCTTCCAATTCAGTTGGACGTTGGACAACAAACACTAAATTCTGAAGTGTCAGCAAAGAGTTAACTGTTTTCTGTATTGGTCTCTTTTAACAACACATTTTCTTCAATTGCATAGTATAGTCAAAGTTTAGAAATGAAGCTGGGATGCACTTTATGGAGAGGTAAAGACATTCTCACAAAATGCAGATAAAGCAAGCTTTAATGAAATGACCCATCAGCCATCCAAGATGGAGTAGAGAAGAGAAGAGATACTTGTGACTTCTAGGGAAGGAAGGTTAGGGCTCATGGTTTCTCAGCACTCTAGACAGGTTTAATCACACAGAGTAGGTGTATGTGTCTGCCAGACATTGCTCTGACATAGTTTCAGAAAGATGGGTTCTTGCTTATCCTATATAATAAAGATGTAATATGCAAATTGACCATCACACCATCTCACAAGATGGCTGCCCCCATATGGTCAAAAATGGCCACCCTGATGTGGTCAAAGATGGCAACCCCTATGTGATAACAAGATGGCCACCCCCATGTGGTCACATGAAGGCTGCCACAAGATGGTCTGTAGGGGAGGGCAGTTGGGAGCAACCAGGCCAGCAGGGGAGGGCAGTTAGGGGCAACTGGGCCAGCAGGGAGGGCAGTTGGGGGCAATCAGGTCAGCAGGGGAGCAGTTAGGCCTCCCTCGATCAGGCTGGCAGGGGAGTGGTTAGGGGGTGATTAGGCTGGCAGGCAGGAGCAGTTAGGGGAAATCAGGCAGGTGGGCAGGCGAGCAGTTGAGAGCCAGTAGTCCCGGATTGTGAGAGGGATGTCCCAACTGCCAGTTTAGGCCCGATCCCTGTGTGGTCCCAGATTGGAGAGAGTGCAGGTTGGGCTGAGGGATACCCTCCCACTGTGCATGATTTCGTGCATTAGGCTGCTAGTATTGTTCATAATATTCATTCCTTAATTTAACAAAATTTTGTTTCCTTTATTATAAATATTGTTTACTCTTGAACCAAGTAGTATCCCCATTACATTTTGATTATATAACTTTTTTTGTTTTTTACCTTGGAGTTAATAATTGTTTTATTTTTTTTTATTTGCTTAATTTCCTTGCACCTCCAGTACTTTTATGCAGCCAAGTATTTCCATGCTGCATAAAAGCTCTGTAAAAACTTCCCATGGAAATAATTTATTTTCTATGTTTAGGTCCTCTCTTTCTGAATCTGATAATTACATCAATCTTGATTCATACCCCATTTGGCAGAACACATTCTCCATTAACTTATTTTTATTTTTGATTCCACTATAAGCTTATTAAATACATACAAAGGTCTATAGTCCTACTGTGTCTCAATAATGAGAAACATCACAAAATGCTATATGGTAAGTCTGTGGCATTTCATTGCCTCTTTTACAAACATTTGCTTAAAACATTGAATCCATAGTTCATATTTAGTAGCAAAAATTTAGAGATGGTAGATGCAACTTTTTATCAATGTGAACAGTTAACTTTCTAATATAAAAGTAAAAATATCATTTTGGAAAACAGTTCTTTGAGAAAAACCCTTAATTGCACATCAGAGGAGTTTTTTAAGTTAAATTTTATTATTGACACTTTTACAGATGTTCCCATTTCCCTCTCTTTTGCCCACTTCCACCCAGCCTCCATATCCACTTCCCTTTGGCCATCACCATGTTGTTTTCTGCTTCTATGGGTTATGCATATCTGTTATTTCGCTAATCTCTTCACCTTCTTCATCCAGTCCCTCCAATCCCCCTCCCCTCTGACAGCTTTTAAGTCTGTTCCATGTATCCATGCTTCTGTTACTATTTTATTCATCACTTTATTTTGATCATTAGATTTCATGCCGAAACCGGTTTGGCTCAGTGGATAGAGCGTTGGCCTGCGGACTGAAAGGTCCCGGGTTCGATTCCAGTCAAGGGCATGTACCTGGGTTGTGGGCACTTCCCCAGTGGGGAATGGGCAGGAGGCAGCTGATCGATGTTTCTCTCTCATCGATGTTTCTAACTCTCTATCTCTCTCTCTTTCTCTCTGTAAAAAATCAATAAAATATATTTTAAAAAAAAGATTAAAAAAAAAGATTTCACATATAGGTGAGATCATATGGTATTAGTATTTCTATGACTACTTAGCATAATAATATCCCGGCCCATCCATGCTGTTGAAAAAGGTAAGATTTTTTCCCTCCTCCTCCTCCTGCTCTTCCTACTCCTCCTCCACCTCCTTCTTTTTCTCTTTACAGCTGAGTAGTATTCCATTGTGTAAATGCACCACAACTCTTTTATTAACTCATCTACTGATGAACACTTGGGCTGTTTCCAGATCTTGGCTATCCTATATAATAAAGAGGCAATATGCAAATTGACCATCACACCTTGCACAATATGGCCACCCACATGTAGTCACAAGATGGCCGCCCCCATATGGTCACAAGATGGCTACCCCCATGTGATCACAAGATGGCCATGCCCATGTCATCACAAGATGGCTGCCCCATGTTGTCTCAAGATGGTTGGCAAGGGAGGGCAGTTGAAGGTGAACAGGCCGGCAGGGGAGGGCAGTTGGGGGGGACTGGGCCTGCAGGGGAGGGCATTAGGGGGGACCAGGCCATCAGGGGAGGGCAGTTGGGGGCGATTGGGCTGGCAGGAAAGGGCAGTTGAGTGTTATTGGGCTAGCAGGGTAGGGCAGTTGGGAGTGATCATGCCAGTAGGGGAGCAGTTAGGCCTCGATCAGGCTGGCAGAGGAGTGATTAGGGGGCAATCAGGCAGGCAGGCAGGTGAGCAATTGGGAGCCAGCAGTCCCAGATTGTGAGAGGGTGCAGGCTGGGCTGAGGGACACCCTCCAGTGCATGAATTTCATGCACTGGGACTCTAGTTGTAAATAATATTGCTATGAACATAAGGGTGCAATGTAGTCTCACCAATCCATTAGCTTCTTTAAAGAATCTTCAAAGGAATGAATATTTGGGAATTTGGATGTGTGAAAATGGTTTTATTCTAGCTTCATACTTGATTGGTTAGACTAGATATAGGACTGTAGTTGGAAATCTTTTGATGTTGAACATATTTTAAATTGATTTTCACCTTTTAAAATGAACTTATAGGGATATTTATATTATTGCTAATATAAATTTCATAATGTGCAACTTAATACTTTTAAATTTATTTATTAAGCAGTGTAACAAAAGACACCTCAAATTCAACCTGTTTTTTTCTTCTCTGCTCCATTCCTTCTAGTTTTCTCATTGTCAATGAATGTATTACCACTTATATAATTACCAGAGGTCCAATGCAGAACATTCATGCAAGAGTAGGCCTTCACAGCCACAGTGGCTGCCTAGATCCCTCCCTTGCAACCATGGTGGCTGCCTCGATCCTGCAGCTGCAGCCCCAGCTTTGTCCAGAAGGTCGTCCGGAAGGATGCCCAGTCTAATTAGCATATTATGCTCTTATTATTATAGATACCTGTCAGAAACATAACCCCCAAAGACAATTTGTCATTAATTCTTATCAATGTTACTTCTGATATATTTCTCCAATGTATCTATCTACTTTCCTTCCTCTTCTAGTAAACAATTACAAAAAGCATTTCCCGTCTCTCCCCCAAACTAATCTTTTTTAAAAATATATTTTATTGATTTTTACAGAGGGGAAGGGGGAGGGATAGAGAGTTAGAAACATCAATCAGCTGCCTCCTACACACCTCCTACAGGGGATGTGCCTGCAACCAAGGTACATGTCCTTGACTGGAATCGAACCTGGGACCTTTCAGTCTGCAGGCCGATACTCTATTCACTGAGCCAAACCGGTCAGGACCCAAACTAATCTTTTTATAGTCACTCTTGTCTTCTTTCACTATAGCTAGATATATTATTTGGAAATCCGTACTGGTTTGTCAAATTTTTCTTTGTTTTAATCCTCACCTGAGGATATGTTTATTGATTTTAGAGGAGACTAAGGGAGAAGGAGAAAAGGAGAGAGAGATAAAGAGAGAGGGGGTGGCATCTATGTGAGAAAGAAACATTGAACCATAACCTAGGTATGTGCCCTGAAGGAGAATTGAACCTACAACCTTTTGGTGTATGGGATGATGCTCTAATCAACTGAGCCACTGGCTGGGTCCTGGTGTGTCAAATTCTTACTTAAAATAGTCTACCATCACAAACATTCAACAGGCACATATAAAGATGCTAACCACTACTAATTATTAGGGAAATGTAAATCAAAACCACAATGAGATGCCACCTCACACCTGTCAGAATGACTATCATAAAAAAGACAAGAAACAACAGATGTTGGAGAAAATGTGAAAAATGGGAACCCTCATGCACTGCTGGTGGGATTTTAATTTAATGCGGCCACTATGGAAAACAGTGTGGAGATTCCTCAAAAAAGTTAAGAATAGAACTGCCATATGATTCAGCTATTCGACTTCAGGGCATTTATCTGAAGAATACAAAAACACTTATATGAAAAGATATATGCACCTCTATGTTCATTGCAGCATTATTGGCAATAGCCAAGACATGGAAACAACTTAAGTATTCATTAGCAGATGAATAGAAAAAAATGTGGTATATAAATACAGTAGAATATTACTCAGCCATAAAAAGGTAAAAGCCTGCCATTTAGGAAAATATGGATAGACCTTGAGGGTATTATGCTAAATAAAATAAGTGGGACATAAAAATACATATAGTGCCTGATTTTCCTTATATGTGAAATATAAACAAAAACAAAACAAATGAACAAACAAGCAAACAAAGAAATAAAAAAAAACACATCAATAGAAGCCCACAACAGATTTTTGGTTACTGGAGGGCAAGGGGTATGAAGGGAGGACAAAACAGGTAAAGGGGGTCAATTGTATAATAATAGATGAAAACTAGACTTTTGGTGGTGAGCCAATAAGGTATACACAGTTGTCAAATTATAATGTTGCAAACTTGAAACTTATGTAATGTTATAAAACAATGTTACCTCAATGAAAAAAAACACACAAACTTTGTTCTTCAATGGATTCCCATTAGTCAGATTTATTCCAATGAATAAAGACGAAGACCTAGAACACGGCCCACAAAAATCTTTTGTAACCTAACATTGACCTACATCTCTAGCCTTATATAGTAACATAATTTGATGCCATATTATCTTTGTTTCAGTTCCTTTACTTAATCTTCAAACCAGCCAAAGGCCTTTTCACATCTTTTATTTGCAGGGAACACCACTTCTGCCTTCACTCCTCCAGGACACCTTAACTAACCCCCTACTTTAAATTTTCATAATAAACTAGTTTCATTTTTTTTGCAAGTATCTGTCTAATTTTCCCAATATCATTTATTGAAGAGACTGTCTTGTCTTCATTGTATGTTCTTGCCTCCTTTGTCAAATATTAATTGAGCACACTGGCTTGTATCAATTTCTGGGTTCTCTGTACTGTTCTACTGGTCTATATGTCTGTTCTTGTGCCAGTACCAGGCAGTTTTGAGAACAGTGGCTTTGTAGTATAGCTTGATACCTGGTATTGTGATCTCTCCAACATTGTTCTTCTTTCTCAAGATTGCTGCAGTTATTTAGGGTCTTTTTTTTTTTCCCAGGTGAATTTTTGGAAAGTTTGTTCTAGGTCTTTGAAGTATGCCATTGGTATTTTAATGGGGATTGCATTGAATTTCTAGATTGCTTTTAGTAGTATGGACATTTCAATGATGTGGATTCTACCAATCCATGAACATAGTATGTTCTTCCATTTGTTCATGTCTTCCTCTCTCTCTCTCTCTCTCTCTCTTTCTCTCTCTCTCTTTTTTAAGCATCCTGAAACTTCCTAGTACAGATCCTTTGTCTCCTTGGGTAAGTTTATTCCTAGATATCTTAATTTTTTTGTTGCAATGGTAAATGGGATTGCTTTTTAAATTTCTCTTTCTGTGAGTTCATTATTGGTGTATAGAAAAGCTATAGACTTCTAGGTGTTAATTTTGTATCCTGTTACATTGACGAATTCATTTATTAAGTCTAGTAGTTTTTCATGGAGTCTTTTGGGTTTTCTATGTACAATATCATGTCATCTGCGAATAAGGAGAGTTTTACTTCTTTTCCAATTTGGATGCCTTTTATTTCTTCTTGTCTGATAGCAATGGCTAGTACTTCCAGTACTATGTTGAACACGAGTGATTAGATGGGGCATTACTGTCTTGTTCCTGTACTTAGAGGAAATGGTTTTAGTTTTTGCCCATTGAGTATGATGTTGGTTTTGTGTTTTTCATATAAGGCTTTTCTTATGTTGAGATATGATCCTTCTATTCCACTTTGCTGAGAGTTTTTATCAAGCATTTTGTCAAATGCTTTTTCTGCATCAATGGATATGATTATATGTTTTTTTTTATCTCTCAGTTTGTTTATGTGGTGTATCACATTTATTGATTTGCTGATATTGTACTATCCTTGCATCCCCAGAATAAATCCCACTTGGTCATGGTCTATAATATTTGTAATGTAATGCTGGATACAATTTGCTAGAATTTTGTTGAGGATTTTGGCGTCTATGTTCATGAGGAATATTAGCCTGAAATTCTCTTTCTTTGTAGTGTCTTTATCTGGTTTTGGAATTAGGGTAATCCTGGCTTCGTTGAAAAAGTTTGGAAGTGCTCTTTCCTCTTGGATCCTTTGTAATAGCCTGAGGAAGATAGGTTTTACTTTTTCTTTGAATATTTGATAAAACTCCCCCATGAAGTCGTCTGGTCCAGGGCTTTTGTAGTTGGAAGTTTTTGATGACTGCTTCAATTTCTTCCATAGTTATAGGACTATTCTGATTTTTTTATTCCTCCTGGTTGATTTTTGGAAGGTCCTATTTTTCAAGGAATATATTCATTTCTTCTAGGTTGACCAGTTTGTTGGAGAGAGTTGCTCATATTAATTTTTTATGATTCTTCACATTTCTGTGGGGTCTGTTGTTATTTCATCTCTTTTGTTTCTGATTTTCTTTATTTGGTTCCTCTCTCTTTGCTTCTTGGTGAACCTGGCTAGAGGTTCATCAATCTTGTTTATCCTTTCAAAGAACCAGCTCCTGGTTTCATTGATCTTTAGTATTTTTTTGTGGGGGGGGGCGGGGTATCTATGTCATTTATTATTTCCTTCCTTTGGCTCACACTGGGCTTTTCTTGTTGCTCTCACTCTAATTCTTCAAGTTGCAGAGTTAGATGGTTTATTACAAGTTTTTCTTGTTTGTTTGGGGTTTTTTTTGTTTGTTTTTTGTTTTTTTTTTGTTTTTTGTTTTTTTGAGGTAGGCTTATAATGCTATGAATTTCTCTCTCAGGATTTTTTTTCACTGTATCTCAAAGATTTTGGATTGTCATGTTTTCTTTCTTCTTCTTTTTTTTTTTAAAAAATAAATATTTATTGTTCAAATTATTACTGTTGTTCCTCTCCCCACCCCATAGCTCCCCTCCACCCAGTTCTAACCCCACCTCCTGCCTCCCCCACCCCACACTGTCCTCATCCATAGGTGTATGATTTTTGTCCAGTCTCTTTCTGCACCCTCTTCCCCTTGAGAATTCAGTCCACTCCCTTTCTATGCCCCTGATACTATTCTATTCACCAGTTTATTCTGTTCATCAGATTTTTTATTCACTTGATTTTTAGATTCATTTGTGGTCACTTTGTTGTTCATAATTTTTATCTTTACCTTTTTCTTCTTCCTCTTCTTAAAGAATATTCTTCAGCATTTCATATAATCCTGGTTTGGTGGTGATGAACTCCTTTAGCTTTTTCTTATCTTTGAAGCTCTTTATCTGACCTTCATTTCTAAATGATAGCTTTGCTGGGTAGAGTAATCTTGGTTTTAGGTTCATGCTATTTATCACTTTGAATATTTCTTGCCACTCCCTTCTGGCCTGCATAGTTTCTGTTGAGAAATCAGCTGACAGTCATATGGGTACTCCCTTGTAGGTAGCTAACTGTTTTTCTCTTGCTGCTTTTAATATTCTCTCTTTGTTTTTTGCCCTTGGCATTTCAATTATGATGTGTCTTGGTGTGGTCCCCTTTGGATTCCTTTTGTTTGGGGGTTCTCTGCACTTCCTGGACTTGTAAGTCTATTTCTTTCACCAGGTAGGGGAAGTTTTCTGTCATTATTTCTTCAAATAGGTTTTCAATATCTTGCTCTCTCTCTTTTTCTGGCAACCCTATATTTCGGATGTTAGTACACTTGAAGTTGTCCCAAAGGCTCCTTCCACTATCTTCATATTTTTGTATCCTTTTTTCCTTTTGCTTTTCTGGTTGGGTGTTTTTTGCTTCTTTGTATTTCAAATCTTTGACTTGATTCTTGGGATCTTATAGTCTGGTGTTGGATCTCTGTATATTATTCTTTATTTCAGTCAATGTATGCTTAATTTCTAATTGTTCCTTTTTCATATCCTTGAAGGTCTCACTATATTTCTTGGAGGTTTCTAGATGATTCTTGTGTAACCTTATAACCGTGGTTTTAAACTCTATATCCAGTAGTTTTATTTCCTCCATTTCTTTCATTTGTGACCTCTTTCTTTGTCTTCGCATTTTGGCTGCTTCTCTGTTTTGATAGAGTGACTTTGTATACTAGGTGTCCTATAGGGCCCAGTGGCTCAGCCTCCTTAATTACCTGAGGTGGACACTCTTGGTGCACCCCTTTGTTGGCTGTGTGCACAGTCTTGTTGTAGTCGAGCGTTGATTGCTGTTGGTATCACTGGGAGGAATTGACCTCGAGGCCAATTGTCTGTGAGGGCCAGTTGTGTCTACAATGGGAGAACTTCTTAGCTGGAGACACCCTTATGGGCAGTTCTTAATTCAGTGGGGCTTTGGCACTCACTGAGTCTGCCAAGTTTTTAGGTAGAGAAAGGCCAGGCCATTCATATGCAAAAGCTTTTGCACAAAGCTTGGTTGGGCCTGTAAATTGGGTGAGGCGGGTTCTCAGGGAATCACTAGGACAGAGAAAACCTTAATGGCTGCCAGTCTGCACTGCCTCAGAGAGGTCCTGGGTTCTGTGTCCCTTGGTCCCATGCAGGAACAATGACCGCTACAAACACCTCTGTGAGAAAGCCGCCTTCACGTTCCGGTCTGATGTCAGACAGTACAGTTTCTCTCCGTATGAGTCTGGGTTCCCAAATTTTCACCCAGAGCTGGAGTTCAGAGCAGTTGGGAGCTTGTATCTCCTTCCTGGTTGAAAAAGACAACAGCGTTCCCAGCTGCCAGCCCCTTCACGCACGCCTCCGTACCTCCGCACTTCCACACCTCTGCACCGCCTACCAGACTCAATTGCTTTTATCTTTCCTTCTAGTTGTAGAATTTCCACTTAGCCAGCCTTACCATGGTTTTGGATGCTATTCGTTTTGTCTTTTAGTTGTAGTTTTAATGTGGTTGTGTGCGGCAGCAAATTCAGGTGTTTACCTATGTCACCATCTTGGTTGTCCCCGGATTGTTATGTTTTCATTGTCATTTGTGTTCAGGATGTTTTTTATTTATTCTTTGATCTCTTGCTAACCCACTCATTTTTTAATAGTATGCTATTCTGATTCCAAGTGTTTGAATTTTTGTGATTGTTTTTATTGTAGTTGATTTCTAATTTTATGCCATTGTGGTCTGAGATGATGCTTGATATGATTTCAATCTTCTTGAATTTGGAGAGACTATGTCCCAATATGTGGTCTATCTTTGAAAATGTCCCATGTGCACTTGAGAAGAATGTATATTCTGTATTTTGGGGTGGAATGTTCTAAAGATGTCAATTAAGTCCATCTGATCTAGTGAGTTTTTTGGGTTGCTGTTTCTTTGCTATTTCTTTTCTAGAGGATTTATCCATGATGTTTATGTGGTATTAAGTCTCCTACTATGATTTTATTGCTGCCAATCTCTCCCCTGATATTTTCCAGAAGTTTTTTTTATGTATTTGGGTGCACCTGCATTGGGTGCATATATGTTTACCAGAGTTATATCCTCTTATTGTCTCGATCCCTTTAGAATTATGAAGTCGCATTCCTTGTCTCTTGTGGTCTTCAATTTGAGCTCTATTTTGTCAGATATAAGTATTGCTACCCCAGCTTTTTTTTTTTCATTTCCATTTTCCTGATAGATATTTTCCATCTCTTTGCTTTCAGTATGTGTAAGTCCCTTGTTCTGAGGTGGGTCTCCTGTAAACAGCATATATATATGGGTCATGTTTTCTTATCCATTCAGTCACTTGATGTCTTTTGATTGGAGCATTTAATCCATTTATGTTTAATGTTATTATTGGTAGATAATTGTTTGTAGCCATTTTTATTTTTTGTGCCTGTGTTCCTTCTACCCTTTTGATTTCTTCTTTTTACAGCATTCCCTTTAGCATTTCTTGCATTGCTGGCTTGGAGGTGATAAACTCTCTTAGCCTTTTTGTTTTCTTTTGCAAAGTCCCTGATTTCCCCTTCAATTTTAATTGATAGTCTTGCTGGATAGAGCATTATTGAATTCAGTTCTTTCCTTTGCATTACTTTGTATACTTCATTCCATTCCCTTCTGGCCTGATATGTTTCTATTGAGAAATCAGTTGAATATCTAATAGGAGATCCTTTGTAGGTAACTCTTTGTCTCTCTCTTGCAGCCTGTAAAATTCTCTCTTTGTTGTTAACATTTGCCATTGTAATTATGACGTGTCTTGGTGTAGGTCTTTTGTGATTCATCTTGCTTGGGACTCTCTGTACTTGTGCTACTATTTTATTCCCTACATCAGGGAAGTTTTCTGTTATTATTTCTTCAAATACATTCTCTAATCCTTGCAGCTCTTCTTGTCCTTCTGGCACCCCTATTATACATATGTTACTTCGTTTCGTGTTGTCCCAAAATCCCGTAGGCTCTCCTCCTGCTTTTTAAAAAATTTTTTTTCTCCAGTTGATGTTCAGATTGGACTTGTTTCTCTACCTTCTCTTCTAACTCACTAATTTGGTCCTTCATTTCTTCTAGTCTACTGTTGAAACCTTCCATAGCGTTTTTGATTGTAGCTATATCACTTTTGATTTCTTCCTGCTTTTTGCATAGATTGTTGATTTTCTCGTCCATCTGGTTTATGAACTGTATGACCATTACTCTGAATTATTTTTCTGTCATATTGCATGCCTCAGTTTCACTTATGTCCTTTCTTGGAGATCCCTCTTTTTCTTTCCTCTAGGGATTGTTTTGCTGTCTCCCCATTCTATCTCCAGAAGGTTCCAATGCCGAGTTGCTGGGGCCTGAGCCATGTGCATTTGGAGAATCATGCTACCTGTGTGTCACTGAAGATCTCCGACACCAAGACGTGTGGCTGCTGTGGGTCAGTGGGAGCCAAGCACCCTGAGAATCAGAGTCACCAGCGCTCAGTACCACCTCGTGTACACACCTAGAATCAGGGACCCTGCATGCTCCACACTGAAAACAAGTTTCTGTGGGTGTACACCTGGAGTCAGAGACCCTATGTGCATGTGCCAAGAATTGAGTATCAGAGTCTTTTTCCTTTGTGAGGCCTCACACCATGAATCAGGGTCCCTGTGTACATGTGCACCGAGAATTGCAGTCATAGGCACTCAGTGTGTGTGCACTGAGAATCAGGGATCCCATGCCTGCAGGATGAGAAACAGAGTTTCCATGTGTGCGCACCGAGTGTCAAGTCACTGGTGCTCAATTCTACCTCTAGCACAGAGAATTAGAGTTCCCGGTCTGCATGGGGGGCCGGGCTGCACAGCCGCCCTGTTTCGGTGGGAGGCCCACCATGTGCGCACTGCGCCCAGAGTCAAAGTTAAGTTGTACAGCTGCCCTGCGCTGGCAGGAAGCCTGCTTGTGTGGAGCGGGTCTGGCAGGCCCTATGCAACTGCAGTGAGATGGCGGGGAGCGGGAGAGGATCTGTGACTCATAGTAATCTGTGGCAGGGATGTCTGGAGTTTTGGTGTCTGTGGGTCTGCAGGTCTTTGTCCTGAGTGGTTGTAGGGTCCCAGCTTGTGTCTGAGACCAAATTGGGTGGTGGTGAGGCTAGGGTCATAGTCGCAAGCAGTCCTGGTCTTCAAGATGGCGTGGTCTCTGTCACATCCCTTGTTTTTCACCTGACACATAGTATGCTATAATTAAATACTTGAATAAATGAATGCTTTTCCTTTGTCTTCTCTTCCCTTTCTTTGCCTTACCTTTTCTTCATCTTTCTTTCTTCTTTCTTTCTTTCTTTCTTTCTCCTTTCTTTTTTTCCTCTTTATTTCTGCTGTATATGTGCCATCTACCTTCTTATTAACACCTTTAAAACACCTCTCTTTCTTCCTTACTTTCTTCCTTTCTTTCTTTCTTTTTTTCTTTTTTTCTTTCTTTCTTTTTTTCTTTCTTTCTTTCTTTCTTTCTTTTATTTTGGATTAATCAAGAAAACAATGCAGACAAGATCAGTAATCATTTAAAAACCTTTCAGTTTTCAATTAATAAAATGGTTATACTTACAGTGGCCATTGCAATAACAATGTTTATTTATTTTTTTTATTTCTTGTTGATAGTACTACAGATATCCCCCATTTTCCCCCATTGCCCCCCCTCCACACAGCCCCCACTTCACCGCAGGCCTTCTCCACACTATTGTCTATGTCAATGGGTTACGTCTATATGTTCTTTGGATAATCTCTTCCCAGCCCCTCCATTCCCATGCCTTCTGTGATCTGTCATTCTATTCCAAATGCTTCTGGACCTAATTTGTTTGTCAGTTTATTTTGTTCATTAGATTCCACATATAAGTGAGATCATGTGATATTTGTCTTTTTCCTACTGGCTTATTTCACTTAGCATATAATATCCATACTATGAGGCTGTAAAAAAGGATCTCTTACCCTTTGCAATAAATAGTATGGATTAACCTGGAGATTATTATGTCAAGCAATGTTTAATTTTGAGGTATATTTATTTGGAAGTTTATGGTGCAAAATATATTAAGTATATAAAAAAAGAAATTAAGGGTATTATAAACTTTAACTTGACAACATTTTACAAATGTTCAAGGAGTCCCTTTATCTTGCTTAAGGACTGTAAACACAGCAAGGAATGATTCATTCATTCTGTCAGACCATTTCTTACTTCCTATTATGTATGTAATAAGATACTTTTCAGTTTTTTGAGAAAACTATCTGTGTAACTCATGATCTAATAAACAATATTTTTACATATACATGTAGGCACACCTTAGCTTTCTGCTTGAGAACTATAGGTAGCATAATGTAGTGTGGCTGAAAATGGTAATGGTATTACTTTGTGTGCTTCCTTGTAGGACCACACTTATAATCGGCAAATCTTTTGTACTTCTACCCACAATTTTATTTGTGACAGTTTTTTTCTTTTATCTGTAAAAACCTGATTCACCTTGTATTGAATTATAGCTTTCTGAATCAGACTATGGCTTATGCTACATTCCCAAAAGGCAACTTTATGAATTTTAGATAAATGGCATGTATTTTTGTTTAATTATCTCAAAATATATACTACACCAGGGGTGAGTGACAGCTGCATGAGAATGTGTATATTCAATAATTTTCTTGCTGGGTTTGGAAGAGCCTGCTGTAGTTTCAATCTCTTTATTTACCATGTGCAAAAGGCTGGATCAACTTTCAAACATTTTTATTATGGTTTAATGGGGGAATCATTAGTAGATGAGCTTAACACACCCAAATGCTAGATACTTAGTGTTTTTTTCAGGATTAAAATAATGTCTCTTTCTAACCTTCAGTAGTTTAATGCAAATTTGCATACAGCTGTATCCAGTTAAGTGCCTTTCAGTCTTCTTGTTACATTAAGAATGTACAAGCATTAAGAGTGCTTGTAATACAATTGACTTTAGGCTGAATTTTACTTTAATGGCCCCCATTGTTATTTAGCTGGCATTAAAGGCTTAAGTACAAGAAAATCCATGTACAAAGTGTATCATTTTTATTTTAATTTAAACTCCCAAGAAACTTAGTGACTAAAACATCCGTTATGCCATTTGGAATAATCATCCCTCCTCCCCCCAAAGCTCTTTGTAGCAAGAGACAAAATGTTAACAGAATCCTGAAATGCCCAGTTACCTCAGGATTGCTGAGCAAATTGATAAAGACTGCAGTGATACAGATTGGAACCACAATGGCCAGGGACACAAAGCTGATGGAGTTTGGGCCTCTCTTTGGATGCTGTTAGAGAAAAGGGCCATTAACACTGGAAAATAGGAAAAAGAGCTGTGAGTAGGATGCTAACAAATACAGCAATGTAGACCAGAACAGGAAGTGATTTCAGTGAATCTCTAAGGGAAATCTGTTAGACAATCTTTCTTTATCAAATCCCAGAAATTATGCTGTATATGTGACATATACCTGCTTATTAACACCTTTAAAAGAACGATTCAATGTTAATAAAATCTTTACTTTCCTAGAAATGTTAGGATATCCTAGGTGATTGAATTTTATGGTTCACTTTAACATTGCAACTCTGTAAAATATATTAGTCTGTATTTCATTGTATTCATAAAAAATTAGGACATGACTCTGCATAAGGCCAGGAACTTTCTTGTTTTGGTATGTAGGAAATGCATTGAATATAACAGTAATTTCTTTGATGACCTGGGAACTAGTAGTGCGTCCTGTAGCCTTCATTCTGAATGTTTATTCTATTTGAAAATTTGTTCAGAAATTACTGTAAAAGGTGAGACTACACTGAACTCTATGATTACCTCTGGAAATATATGACTTTGTGTTTAACACATTATTTGCTTCTTTTTTGTAGAAGTAAAGTACTAAGAAAAATTTTGTTAACTGAGGGGACTGTATAGTTGAGCTCTAAATAATTGGGTGTTTATCACAAACTCATCCCCTCATATGTTTTGTTTATTTTTTTAAAGAGTGCTTATTGAATCCAAGCTACCTAATATAATTTGAGAAATGATGTTTCATTGCCTAATGAAATTAAAAGATGGAAAAGATGGATGGGAAGACAGATGTGGTTATATCTGTTGGCTGGGATTAGTATATTACTGGACTACTACTGAACTATAAATCCACTGGAAGGCAAATGAATATCTGGAGAGTATGGCCAAAGAAAACATTTGGTAGAATAAATAAATATAGCCAGGACCTCCCAATAGGTGGGTAGAAAATAGCAACTTGGGGAGCTTGCCATAGTCAGAGATCCCTGTGCTAGATGTACAGGAGGATGACACTTATCTTAGAAAATTTTTCAGAAGGGCTAGATATCAAGATGTAGTCACAAGAAGCAAGGTGGTAATTTACTCATCATAGCAGTCACAAAATTGGGGCTGGATCTGAGGGCTCATGCCTTGTTTACTTGGTGAAGTGATATTTATCTATTGTCTTTCTGTGGAAATGCAGGCCCAATGTGGCCAGATCTTATAGTTATGGGGTTATAAAAAAATTAATATCCTGAATTTTAAATGTTGTAATTAGTGCACACTAAAACAATAGAAAGCAGGTTAAAAAATTGATAGACCAGATGTATGTCTTCCATATTTATGTGTATTCTTAAAATGACCTGTAACATTCTTACTTCTCTTTACCCACTGTGCTAATCCTTCATCACTTCACACTAGGGACACTTCCCTCTAAGTTCTTCAAATGATTCTGCTTCAGGAATGCTCTTCAGTCATCCTTTTTGTTTGGTTATCTTTCATTTATTCCTGAGATATTAGGAAAACAAAATATTACCTCTCAGAAAAATTATTCCTGATAATCACCCCAACTCAGCTCCCCCAAATTTGGTAAGCATTCCTCTCTTAGGACTTTGAACTTTTTGTTTATCATAACTGAGAAAAGTTAGCTTGAAAAGCAGGCAGATAGGGCAGGGGTCCAGTGGGAAACAAAGGCAGGTACAGACATGACAGTTTGAGCAAGCTTAATCACAAAAATCAACCATGCTGAAATAATAGAATATTTTTGGACACAGAGCAGGAAGCATGGGGAAGCAAAGGTGGGCCTGCAGCAACAAGGTGTACTGATGCACACACACACAAGCAGGGAAAGTCCAGGTCCTTGCTGGGCAAGAACAATAAGGAAATCAATCAGATGGTGACACAGGTAGACATAGAGCAGGCTTTTAGCAAATATAAACCCCTGGAACTATAAGGCTTCACCAGCAACCCATTATTTGGCCCCCTTCCCCATTGGAGAGTCTGAATCTGCTTGTAATAAATTGTCCACACTTTTGCTTAAATCTTCTGGTTCGAGGAGCTCATTCTTTGGCATCACAAGACATGACCCTGGAAAAACCCTTGGCTCACCATTCTTGTTATCATAACTATTCAGTTAGTAGTTGTAATTTTTGGGGGGTGATGGTGAAAGAGTCAGATTATTATTATTTTTGATGTCTGCTTTTCCATTGAACAATAAGCATCACAAGTATGGGGACTTGTCTACTTTGTTGAATGCTGTTTTTTTCACAGAACTTAAAATAGTGTCTATATAAAACTTCAAAATATATTTACTGAATGAATCAGCAAACTATCCATAGGCACAGAAAAAATTATATATTTTGTGGGAAAAGGCATTCAAGATCTCTCTAAGATCCTGAAAAGTATTTGTAAAAAGACTGCCACTTGATTGAAACACTATAGGTAGAGAGATGTATGACACTAGCAGCAACTGACAAAGAAAGGAGAAAAGATGAGAGCAAAAGAGAACTAATAAAAGGAACTAATATTTATCGAGACCCTTGTACATCTATGAATCTCTGCTTTACATACATAATCATATTTAATCCTTACAACAACACACTAACATAGATATTTTTATCCTCATTTTGTAGAAGGGGAAACTAGGGCTTAAAGAGATTAAATGGTTTACAGAAGTACCAATTCTCAAAAGGGAATGAAATGACATTCCAACAATAATTTGTTGGATTTCAAAGACCATTTCATTAGGATACTGAGTCATGTGGGTTGATAGAGCGTAAATGCTCTTTGCCTAAAGTGGGGACTAGTTTGTATTTAAATTAAAATAAGAGGTTTAGCCTGTTGGTGTGGCAAGGAGGCCTATCTCAACTGCAGGGAGAAAAAAGCAGCAAAGTCTGTCAATCAGCTAGGATCTACAGTATGTACTAAACAGTTGATAACACTTGGCTTTTCCAGGATGAGTTTTTTAAAAATTATATTTTTATTGATTTTAGAGGAAGGGAGAGGGAGGGAGAGACAGAAACATCAATGATGAGAAAGAATAATTGATTGGCTGCCTCCTGCATGCCTCCTATAGGGGATAGAGACCACAACCCAGGTATGTGCCCTTGACCAGAATAAAACCTGGGACCCTTCAGTCTAATGGGCATTGCATTGAATCCGTAGATTGCTTTGGGTAGTACAGACATTTTAATGATGTTGATTCTATCAATCCACGAACATGGTATGTTCTTCCATTTGTTTACGTCTTCCTCTATCTGTTTTTCAATGTCCTATAGTTTTCAGAATATAGGTCTTTTAGCTCCTTAGTTAAGTTTATTTCTAGGTATCTTAATTATTTTGGTGCAATGGTAAATGGGATTGTTTTTTTTAATTTCTCCTTCTGTGAGTTCATTATTGGTTTATAAAAAGGCCATAGATTTCTGGGTGTTAATTTTGTATCCTGCTACATTGCCAAATTCATTTATTAAGTCTAGTAGTTTCTTTGATGGATGTACAGTATGTACAGTATCATGTCATATGTGAATAAGGACAGTTTTATCTTGTCTTTTTTAATTTGGATGCTTTTTATTTTTCTTCTTGTCTGGTCACTATGGCTAGCACTGCCAGTACTATATGGAACAGGAGTGATGAAAGTGGGCATCCCTATCTTGTTCTTGTTCATAGGGGAAATGAATTTCATTTTTGCTCATTGAATATGATGTTCGCTGTAGGTTTGTCATATAAGGCTTTTATTATTTTGAGGTATGATCCCTCTATTCCCACTTTGTTGAGAGTTTTTATCAAGAAAGGGTGTTAGATTTTGTCAAATGCTTTTCTGCATCAATGGTTATGATTATGTGATTTTTGTCTCTCAATTTGTTTATGTGATGCATCACATTTATTAATTTGTGGATATTGTACCATCCTTGCATCCCTGGAATAAATCCCATTTGGTCATGGTGTATGATCTGTCTAATGTAATGCTGGATCCGATTTGTTAGAATTTTGTTGAGGATTTCAGCATCTATGTTCATCAGTATATTGGCCTGTAGTTTTCTTTTTTTTGTGGTCTCTTTATCTGATTTTAGAATTACGGTAATGCTGGCTGTATAGAAAGAGCTGGAAGTGTGCCTTCCTCTTGAATTTTTTGGAATAGTCTGAGGAGGATAGGTTTTTAGTTCATGTTTGCATGCTTGGTAGAACTCCCATGTGAAGCCATCCCAACCAGGGCTTTTGTTTACTGGAAGATTTTTGGTTACTGCTTCAATTTCTTCGGTAGTTATCAGCCTATTCCAGTTTTGGATTCTTCCTGATTGAGTTCTTGAAGCTTGTATTTTTCCAAGAATATATCCATTTCATCTAGGTTGTCCAGTTTGAAGGAATAGAATTGCTCAAAGTATTTTTTCATAATCATTTGTATTTCTGTGGGATCGGTTGCTACTTCACCTCTTTCATTTCTGATTTTGCTTATTTGGGTCCTCTCTCTTTGCATCTTGATGAGCCTGGCTAGAGGTTCATCAATCTTATTTATCCTTTCAAAGAACCAGCATTTGGTTTCATTGATTTTTTTTTTTTACCTCTATGTCATTTATTTCTACTCTGATGTTTATTATTTCCTTCCTTCTGCTTATGCTGGCCGTTTTTGTTGCTCTTCATCTTAACTCTTTGAGTTGTAGTGTTAGATAATTTATTACTCTTTTTCTTGTTTTTTGAGGTAGGCCTGTAGAGCTATGAACTTCCTTCTCAAGACTGCTTTCACTGTTTCCCATAGATTTTGAATTGTTGTGTTTTCATTGTCATTTGTTACCAGGATGCTTTTTATTTCTTCTTTGATCTCTTTGGCAATCCAATCATTGCTTAATAGCATGCTATTTAGCCTCCAAGTGTTTGATTTTTTTCATTGTTTTTATTGTAGTTGATTTCTAATTTAATGCCGTTATGATCTGTAAAGGTGCTTGATATGATTTCTATTTTGAATTTGAAGAGACTTTGCCTGTGACCCAATATGTGGTCTATCTTTGAAAATGACCCATGGGCACTTGAGAAGAATGTATATTCTGTGGCTTGGGGTGAAATGTTCTGAAGATGTCAGTTAAGTCCATCTGATCTAGTGAGTCATTTAGGTTTGGTGTTTATTTGTTGATTTTTTCTTTATAGGATTTATCCAGTGGTGTTAGTGGGGTATTAAAGTCCCCTAATATGATTGTATTGCTGTTGCTCTCTCCCTTGTAATCATCCATAATTTTTTTTTTAATGTATTTGTGTGCTCCTGCATTGGGTGAATATATATTTATCAGAGCTTTATCTTCTTGTTGAATTGCTCTCTTTAGCATTATGAAGTGGCCTTCCTTATTTCTTGATATGACCTCCATGTTCACATTTAATTCATCAGATATAAGTATTGCTATCCAAGATTTTTGTTCATTTCTATTTGCCAAAAATTTTTTTCCATCCTTTCACTACCAGTGTGTGAGTCCTTTGTTCTGAGGTGGGTCTCCTGTAGGCAGCATATATATACATTATGTTTTCTTATCCATTCGGATACCCTATGTCTTTTGATTGGGACATTTAATCCATTTACTTTTAAAGTTATTATTAATTGGTAGTTGTTTGTCACAAATTCTATTCTTTATGCCTGTGTTCCTTCTTCCCTTCCTATTTCTTCTTTTTACAGCAGTCCCTTTAGCATTTCTTGCATTGCTACTTTGGTGGTAATAAACTCCTTTAGTCCTTTTTTTTTGTGAAGCTCCTGATTTCAACTTTAATTTTGAATAATAGCCTTGCTGGGTATAGTATTCTTGAATTCAGACCCTTGCTTTGCATGACTTTGTATATTTCATTCCATTCCCTTCTGGCCTGATGTGTTTCTGTTGAGAAATCAACTGATAGTCTGGTGGGAGATTCCCTATATGTAACTTTCTGTCCCTCTCTGGCAGCCTTCAAGATTCTTACTTTGTTGTTGGTGTTTGCCAATTTAATTATGATGTGTCTTGGTGTTAGTCTTTTTGGGTTCATCTTGTTTGGGTCTCTGTGAGCTTCTTGGACTTGTGTGAGTTTTTTCTTCTCAATATCAGGAAAATTTTCTGTTATTATATCTTCAAGCAGGTTTTCTATTCCTTGCTTAGTTTCCTCTCCCTCTGGCACCCCTATTATGCAGATTTTGTTTCATTCATGTTGTCCCTGAGCTCCCTTAGGCTGTCCTACTGTTTTTAAGTATTTTTTTCCAGTTGCTGCTCTTCTTAGTTGTTTTTTTCCTACCTTATTTTCTAGTTCACTGATAAGGTCCTCAGCTTCTTCTAGTCTATACTGATGTATTCTATTGTGTTCTTTATTACAGCTATGGCATTCTTCTTTTCTTCTCGGTTTTCTTCATTTCCTCTTGGTTCTTACACATGTTGTTGAATTTGTCTTGCATCCTTTTCAGCATCCTTATGACCATTGTTCTGAATTCTTTCGCTGACAAATTGCTTGCCTCCATTTCATTATGATCGTTTTCCAGTGATTCCTCCTTTTCTTTTGTATGGTGGCTGTTTCTTTATCTCCCCATTTTTGTTCTTCTCAGGGTGTCTGGTTTTGTGGATAACTCTCTATCACATTGCTTTAAAGGCATAAAATACAACTCAACAAGACACAACAAAGAAGGCAGAAAATATGAATGTATTAATGATACCAATAACTCCAAATAAAGGTGACCACCAGAGAAAAGAGAATTAAAGGAGAGAATAGAGTGCAAAAATGATATTGAGAAAAGAAAATAGGCAAGGGAGAAAAGAAAAAGAAGAAAAAATAAGGGAAAAAATATATGTACTAGTATATGGGGAGAAAAGTCCAAAAACCCAACTAATCCAAAAAATTCAAACAACAAACACCCAGATAAGAAAGAGGGAAGCTGAATCTGAAGAGGCAGACCTTACTTCCAGAAGGTAAGGTCAAGTAATTGAATGAATGGGGAAATGGCCACAATTCAGTTTAGATGGGGGTAGAAAGGGAATGTATAAGAACAAAAGTAAAAAAACAAAATACTGAAAAAATAAAATAATAATTAAAAAAATAATTAGAAAAAAATATGTAAAATAAATTTTCCCTTTCTTTAATCTATCTATCTATGTAGTCATCTATTTTTGGAAAAGGAGAATAGAGCAAAGATATGCCTGAGTTGGTGGTTAAGCTATTAGTAGAAGAAGAGAACAAGCAAAGAGAAGAAAAACAAAATCTTAAAATAAAAGACCCCAAACCAAAACCAAAAAAAAAACCAGACTAACAAACAATCAAAAAAACAACAACAACAAGAGAGAAAAAAAAAAGGCTAATGAAGAAAAAAAAAAAGAGAAGTGTGCATGGGCTTGGAGCAGGGGAGAGGAAATTAGATATATGAGTAGGCCAACAGAGACTTTAATAGTAGTGCATCAATAAAGCAGATACAGAATATCAACTTTTAATAGGGAGTAAAAAGAAAGGATAGAGAGAGACTATAGCAGGAACAGGAGAAGAGAAACAGGATGAAAATGGGACAAGTGAGGAAGAAAGTGTTGGCAAGAAAGAAAAAATGAGATAGAGTAAAATAATGATAAAAAACAAAAATAGAATGTAGAACACTAATCCAAAAAAATTAAAAAAATGGTAAAAAATTATAATAATAATAAATAAAATATAATAATAATAAAAAAATAAAACGAAAAAAATTTTTAGTTTCTTAACAAAAAGGTAACAAATAAAAAAGTGAAGTAGTGAAGTTTGTTTGCTTCAGCAGAGCTTCAATGCCCCATGGGGGCAAGTTTAAGACCCTCTCTACTCTTCTGCTTGCCATGTCTTAGTTTCCTGTCAGGTAGTCAGCACAGTGTTGAAGTTCCCAGTGATCCACTGCTCCTCTGTGTCATATGCCACAACTTTGGTTTCAAGCAGGTGGGATCAATCTGCCCACTTTGATTTTCTGCCTGCTTTTAGTTGTATTTACACAAGCATCTATTTCTGACACAGCCCCTAGGTGATGGTGTTTCTGTATTAGTTTCTGGGACTAAATGGCTCCTCAACCCAGTCCCTCAGGGCTCCGTGAGGGTATTTAGAATCTTCCTTTCCCTGCCACA
Organism: Myotis myotis; assembly: GCF_014108235.1. Classification (NCBI taxonomy): domain Eukaryota; kingdom Metazoa; phylum Chordata; class Mammalia; order Chiroptera; family Vespertilionidae; genus Myotis; species Myotis myotis. The sequence continues at coordinate 107,638,075 of NW_023416324.1, read as the reverse complement.
CTCAAGACTGGGTGTGGCCGTACTGCTAGGAGGAGCCTGGTCTTCAGGAGAAAAATGTCTGTTCAGAATTGGAGGGACAGACTGTCCCAGAGCTGGCTTCCTGATCATCTCTCCTTATTGTGCTCCCCAGTTTCCACAAAACCACCTTCCCCTGAAGTCTCAGTGAGTGTTTTTAATTGAAAGACCCTATGCACTGGGTTTAGCAAGTAAAAACAAGGAAGTTTTAATGACAGAGCAACCACGCCACCTCATGTCTTTCTCCACTCAACATTGTGCATCCAGTAGAGAACTTCAGGCTGCCTTTCTGGTTGTAGTCTCCCATGATTGTGGGCTTATATTTAGAGTCCCCCACTGCCAAAAGCCCTGTGGACCCCCTTTCACTTTTGAGGACTACACTGACCCCAAGGAACATGGATTTGGTGTAGTGCAGTCTCCCTCTGAGATTCTAGTCCCAGCTGCGCATGTTTCTCCCTCCAGCCCAGATCCCCGATCCCAGCTCTCTCCAGGCAATCTCCGACCTTTCTGTGCATGGATTGCCTCACCAGCTGTGTATAAGTTGCCCATTCTGGGTGGATATTGTTTGATTCAGCTGTTCCTTCTATCTGCTCTGTGAGAAGGTGCAGGACCCGTCCTTCTTTTGGCTGCTACCTTGTCTCACACTGGACAAACTTTTTAGGTGACCACGGCTGGGGAGGCTGTAGTCTTGGTGTTTGTGGATTTGAAACCAACATAGCTGGCCCATGGGTGTTATGGTTGTAGGGTCCCAGGTGGTATCACAGGTCTCCCCGGGTGAAGGAAAGGCTGGGCTTCCAATCACAGCCACTCTCCCCTTCAATATGGCATGGTTTCTGTGGCAGAGACAACTCCCCGCCCCCCACCCCCCTACCTGGGAGAGATTTCAGTGGTAGTAGAGGCTGTCCAGCCAGTGTACTCTGGTCTGTGTGTCCCTGACAGTTCTGTGGAATATAACTGTCCCTCACTCACAAATATACACACTCCCCGCACATCCACACACTTTCCTTTCACTCTCACTCACACTATCTTGCTCACTGCCGTCCTTTCAGCTGCCATCTTGGATCTCAATTGTCAAATGCCTTTTCTCCATCAGTTGATACGATTATGTGATTTTTGTCTCTCAATTTGTTTATGTGATGTATCACATTTATTGATTTGTAAATATTGTACCAGCCTTCCATCCCTGAAATAAATCCCACTTGGTCATGGTGTATGATCTTTCTAATGTAATGCTGGATCAGATTTGCTAGAATTTTGTTGGGGATTTTAGCATCTATGTTCATCATGGATATTGGCCTGTAATCCTCTTTCTTTGTAGTGTCTTTATCTGGTTTTGGCATTAGGGTAATTGTCAGGGCCAGCCTGACAGGTTGAACCGGGCTGAGTTAGGGAGGTGGGAATTGAGAAAAGAAAGAAAGACAGGAGAGCGGGATCGGAAGGACTACAGGTCAATCAAGGAACTGCAGTAAGTTTATTAACCACGCAATGCCTTTTATACACAAAACACTGAATAGGAGGTCTGTCAAGAGGAATGTATTCTTTGTTCCTCTTAATCTCTAAGGGAGAGACAGAGCAGAAGGACAAATTCTCGGTACAGCAAATCTCAGTAAATAGTTACAGACTTTTTGGTAAGCCATGAAAGGCTGTTCTCATTCTACAAAGGTTGCTCTCATTCTACTGACAACCGCCATCCAAGCAAGTCTGGGAAAACTGTGTGGGTAAGGGTCCCAGCCTTGCTAGCCACTTCAGGTGCAAGGACCGTGTCAGCTTACATCTGGTCTCCAACAGGTAATGCTAGCTTCATAGAATGAGTTTGGAAGTGTGCCTTCCTCTTGAATTTTTTGGAATAATCTGAGAAGGATAGGTTTTAGTTATTCTTAGAATATTTGGGAAAAAATCCCCTGTGAAACCATCGGGTTCAGGGCATTTATTTGCTAGAACTTTTTTTTTTTTTTTGATAATCTTTTTTCTTTATTGATTAAGGTATTACATATGTGTCCTGATCCTCCCATAACCTTCCTCCCACCTTCCGCTCATGGTATCACCACCCTAGTGTCTGTGTCCCTTGGTTAAGTTTATATGCATGCATCCAAGTACGTTGGTTGATCTCTCCTTCTTCCACCACCCTTCCTGGCCTTCTCTCTCAGGATTGATGATCTGATCAATACTTCTCTGTCTCTGGATCTGTTTTTGTTTATCAGTTTATGTTGTTTATTATATTCCACAAATGAGTGAGATCATGTGATATTTATCTTTCTCTAACTGACTTATTTTTCTTAGCATAATGCTCTCTAGGTCCATTCTTGCTGTTGCAAATGGTAGATGTTTCTTCCTTTTTACAGCAGGATAGTATTCCATTGTGTAGATGTTTCACAGGTTTTTTTTTTTTTTCATTTTTCCCCCTTTATTGATTAAGATATTAAAATGTGTCCCTATCCCCCTAATGTCCCCTCATGCTCCCAATCCTACCCTCACCCTCAACCCCTGTTCACATCCATCGCTTATGCTTATATGCATGCATACAAGTCCTTTGGTTGATCTCTTCCCCTAACCCCCACGCTCACCTACCTTCCCTATGAGTTTTGAGCATCTGATAGATGATTCTCTGTCTCTACATCTGTTTTTGTTCATTGGTTTATGTTGTTCATTATAATCCACAAATGAGTGAGAGCATGTGATATTTATCTTTTTCTGACTGGCTTATTTTGCTTAGCATAATGCTCTACAGCTCCATCCATGACATTGCAAATGGTAAGAGTTCCTTCCTTTTTAGAGCAGCATAGTATTCCATCGTGTAGATGTACCACAGTTTTCTAATCCATTCATCTGCTGATGGGCACATAGGCTGTTTCCAAATATTAGCTATTGTAAAATGTGCTGCTATGAACATAGGGATGCATATGTCCTTTCTGATTGGTGTTTCTGGTTTCTTGGGATATATTCCTAGAAGTGGGATCACTGGGTCAAATGGGAGTTCCATTTTTAGTTCTTTGAGGAAGTTCCATACTGTTCTCCACAGTGGCTGCACCAGTCTGCATTCCCACCAGCAATGCACGAGAGTTTCTTTTTCTCCACATCTTTGCTAGCAGTAGTCATTTGTTGGTTTATTGCTAATATCTATTCTGACAGGTGTGATATGGAACCTCATTGTCATTTTGATTTGCATCTCTCAGATGATTAGTGACTTTGAGCATGTTTTCATGTCTGTTGGCCTTCTGTATGTCCTCTTTTAAAAACTATCTACTTAGGTCCTTTGCTCAGTTTTTGATTGGATTGTTTACTTTCCTTTTGTTAAGTTGCATAAGTTCTCTGTAAATTTTGGATATTAAACCCTTATCTGAAATAGCATTGGCAAATATGTTCTCCCATGTATTGGGCTTTCTTGTTGTTTTGTTGATGACTTCTTTTGCTGTTCAGAAGCTTTTTATTTTGATGTAGTCCCATTTGTTTATTTTCTTTTTAATTTCCATTGCCCTAGGAGCTATATCGGTGAAGATATTGCTTTGGCATATGTCTGAGATTTTTCTGCTTTCCTGTCCTATGTTTAAGTCCTTTATCCATTTTGAGTTTATTTTTGTGAATGGTGTAAGTTGGTGTTCTAGTTTCATTTTTTTGCATGTATCTGTCCAATTTTTCCAGCACCATTTATTGAAGAGACTGCCTTGACTTCACTATATGCTCTTGCCTCCTTTGTCAAATATTACTTGAGAATAATGGCTTGGGTAGATTTCTGGGTTCTCTGTTCTGTTCCATTGGCCCATATGTCTGTTCCTGTGCCAGTACCAGGCAGTTTTGAAAACAGTGTCTTTGTAATATAACTTGATATCTGGTATTATGATCCCTCCTACTTTTTTTTGTCTCTCTCATGATTGCTGCAGCTATTTGGGGTCTTGTTTTATTCCAAATGAATTTTTGGAGGGTGCGTTCTAGGTCTGTGAAATATGCCGTTAGTATTTTAATGGAGATTGCATAGAATCTATAGATTCATTTGGGTAGTATGGGCATTTTAATGATGTTGATTCTACCAACCCATGAACAATGAATGTTCTTCCATATGTTTATGTCTTCCTCTATCTTTTTTTTGCAGTGTCCTGTAGTTTACTGAATGGAGGTCTTTTACCTCCTTAGTTAAGTTTATTCTTACGTATCTTCATTTTTTTTTTTTTTGTGCAATGGTAAAAGGGGTTGTTTTTTAAATCTCTCTGTGAGTTCACTATTGGTGTATAAAAATGCCATAGATTTCTGAGCATTAATTTTGTATCCTGCTATATTGCCAAATTCAATTATTAAGTCTAATAATTTTTGAACAGATTCTTGGGGTTTTCTATGTTATGACACCTGTGAATAATGACAATTTTAATTCTTTTCCATTTTGGATGCCTTTTATTTTTTCTTCTTGCCTGATCACTATGGTTAGCACTTCCAGTGCTATGTTGAACAGGAGAGGTGAAAGTGGGCATTTCTGTCTTGTTCCTGTTCTTTGGGGAAATGGTTTTAGTTTTTGTCCATTGAGTATGTAGGTTTGTCATATAAGGCTTTTATTATGTTGAAGTATGATTCCTCTATTCCCACTTAGCTGAGAGTTTTTATCAAGAAAGAGTGTTGGATTTTGTCAAATGCCTTTTCTGCATTAATTGATATGATTATGTGATTTTGTCTCTCACTTTGTTTATGTGATGTATCACATTTATTGATTTACAAATATTATACCATCCTTGCATCACCGGGATAAATCCCACTTGGTCATGGTATATGATCTTTCTAATGTAATGCTGGATTGTTTTTGCTAGAATTTCTTTATTATTATTGATTAAGGTATTACAAATGTGTGGTGAACCCCCCCCAATCCTGCCCTCATCCTCATCCTCTGATGTTTGCATCCATTGGTTATGCTTATATGCATGCATACAAGTCTTTTGGTTGATCTCTCCCCCGTACCCCAAACCTCCCCTACCATTTCTCTGAGGTTTGAGCATCTGATCGATGTTTCTCTGTCTGTGGATCTGTTTTTGTTCATCGGTTTATGATGTTCAATATGATCCACAAATGAGGGAGATCATGTGATATTTATCTTTCTCTGACTAACTTATTTTACTTAGCATAATTCTCTGTAGCTTCATCCATGCTGTTGCAAATAGTAGGAGTTCCTTCCTTTTTACAGCAGCATAGTATTCCATTGTATAGATGTACCAAAGATTTTTAATATACTCATCTGCTGATAAACACTTAGGCTCTTTCCAAATCTAAGCTATGGTGAATTGTGCTGCTATGAACATAGGGGTGCATATATCCTTTCTGATTGGTGTTTCTAGTTTCTTGGGATATATTCCTAGAAGTGGGATTGCTGGGTCAAATGGGAGTTCCATTTTTAGTTTTTAGTTTGTTTGTTTTTGTAATTTTGTTTTATTGCTTAAAGAAGTATTACAAAGAGTATTACATATGTCTCCTTTTTTATTTTTCCCCTTGACCTTCCCCGGCCTCCCCTACCCCCCAGTGTCTTGTGTCCATTGGTTATGCTTATATGCATGCATGCAAGTCCTTAGGTTGATCTCTTACCCCTCCCAACCCCCAACCCTCCCTGGCCTTCCCGCTGTAGTTTGACAGTCTGTTCAATGTTGCTCTGCCTCTGTATCTATTTTTGCTCATCAGTTTATAATGGTCTTAATTATCCATAAATGAGTGAGATCATGTGGTATTTTTCTTTCATTGATTGGCTTATTTCATTAGCATAATGCTCTCCAGTTCCATCCATGCTGTTGCAGAATGGTAAGAATTCCTTCTTTTTTACAGCAGCATAGCATTCCGTTGTGTAGATATCCATAGTTTTCTAATCCATTCATTTGCTGATGGGCACTTAGGCTGTTTCCAAATCATAGTTATGGTAAATTGTGCTGCTATGAACATAGGGATGCATATATCCTTTTTTTTTTTAATATATTTTATTGATTTTTTACAGAGAGGAAGAGGGAGAGATAGAGAATTAGAAACATCGATGAGAGAGAAACATCCATCAGCTGCCTCCTGCACACTCCCTACTGGGGATGTGCCCGCAACCCAGGTACATGCCCTTGACCGGAATCGAACCCGGGACCTTTCAGTCCGCAGGCTGATGCTCTATCCACTGAGCCAAACCGGTTTCGGCCATATATCCTTTCTGATTGGTGTTTCTGGTTTCTTGGGATATATTCCTAGAAGTGGGAGCACTGGGTCAAATGGGAGTTCCATTTTTAACTTTTTGAGGAAACTCCATAATGTCTTTCATAGTGGCTGCACCAGTCTGCATTAGCACCAGCATTACACATGTGTTCCTTTTTCATCGCATCCTCTCCAGCACTTGTCGTTTGTTGATTTGTTGATGATAGCCATTCTGACAGGTGTGAAATGATACCTCATTGTTGTTTTGAGTTGCATTTCTCAGATGATTAATGACTTTGAGCATGTTTTCATATGTCTTGACTTTCTGACTGTCCTCTTTGAAAAGTGTCTATTTAGGTCTGTTGCCCATTTTTTGATTGGATTGTTTATCTTCCTTTTTTAAGTTATATGAATTCCCTATAAATGTTGGAGATTAAACCCTTATTGGTGATAACATTGGCAAATATGTTCTCCCATGCAGTGGGATTTCTTATTGTTTTGTTGATGGTTTATTTTGCTGTACAGAAGCTTTTTATTTTGATGTAGTCCCATTTGTTTATTTTCTCCTTAGTTTGCAATGCCCTGGAGCTGTATCGGTGAAGAAATTGCTTCAGCATATGTCTGAGATTTTGTCTGAGATATGACTATGGATTTCTCTAGTATTTTTTATGGTTTCCTGTCTTATATTTAAGTCCTTTATCCGTTTTGAGTTTATTTTTGTGTGTGGTGTAAGTGAGTGTTCTAGTTTCATTTTTTTTTGCATGTATCTGTCCAATTTTTCCAAAACCATTTATTGAAGAGACTGTCTTGACTCCATTGTATGTTCTTGCCTCCTTTGTCAAATACTAATTGAGCATATTGGTTCGGTTCGATTTCTGGGTTCTCTATTCTATTCCATTGATCTATATGTCTGTTCTTCTGCCAGTACCAGGCAATTTTGAGAACAGTGGCTTTGTAACACAGCTTGATATCTGGTATTGAGATCCCACCTACTTTGTTCTTCTTTCTGAGGATCGCTGCAGCTATTCGGGGTCTTTTTTTTTATTTTATTCCAGATGAATATTTGGAGAGTTCGTTCTAGGTCTGTAAAATATTCCATGGATATTTTAATGGGGAGTGCATTGAATTTATAAATGGTTTTGGGTAGTATGGATATCTTGATGATGTTTATTCTACCAATCAATGAACATGGTATGTTCTTAAATCTGTTTATGTATTCCTCTATCTCTTTTTTACAATGTCCTATAGTTTTCTGAGTAGAGGATTTTTACCTCTTTAGTTGTTTATTCCCAGGTATCTTAATTTTTTTGTGCAATAGTAAATGGGATTGTTTTTTTAAATCTCTCTTTCTGTAAGTTCACTCTTGGGTGTATAAAAGTGCAATTTATTTTTTGGCATTAATTTTGTATCCTGCTACATTGCCAAATTCATTTATTAGGTCTAATAATTTTTTGATGGAGTCTTTAGGGTTTTCTAAGTACAGTATCATGTCATCTGCAAATAAGGACAGTTTTATGTCTTCTTTTCCAATTTGGATGCCTTTTTATTTCTTCTTCTCATCTGATTGCATTGGCTAGCACTTCCAGTACTTTATTGAACAGGAGTGGTAAAAGCTGGCATTCCTGTCTTATTCCTGTTATGGGAAATGGTTTTAGTTTTTGCCTATTGAGTATGATGTTTGCTGTAGGTTTGTCATATAAGGCTTTTATTGTGTTAAGGTATGATCCTTGTATTCTCACTTTTCTGATTGTTTTTATCAGTAAAGGGAGTTGGACTTTGTCAAATGCTTTTTCTGTATCAATTGATATGATTATGTGATTTTTGTCTCTCAATTTGTTTATATGATGTATCATGTTTATTGATTTGTGTATATTGTACCATCCTTGCATCCCTGGAATAAATCCCACTTGGTCATGGTGTATGATCTTTCTAATGTAATGTTGGGTCTGGTTTGCTAGAATTTTGTTGCAGATTTAGCATCTATGTTCATCAGGGATATTGGCCTGTAATTGTCTTTCTTTGTTGTGTCTTTATCTGGTTTTGGGATTAGGGTAATGCTGGCTTGGAAGTGTGCCTTCCTCTTTTATTTTTAGGAATAATCTGAGAAGGATAGGGTTTAGTTCTTTGAATATTTGGTAAAAAAAAAAAAATCCCCTGTGAAGCCATCTGGTCCAGGGCTTTTTTTTTTTGCTGGAATTTTTTTGAGTACAGTGTCAATTTCATCAATATTAATCTGCCTATTCAAGTTTTTTTATTCTTCCTCATTGAATTCTGGAATCTTGTATTTATCTAGGAATATGTCCATTCCATAAAGGTTGTCCAGTTTGATGGAATAGAGGTGTTCTTAATATTTTTTTTACAATCCTTTGTATGTCTGTGGGGTCAGTTGTTTCTTCACATCTTTAATTTCTGATTTTGTTTATTTGCGTCCTCTTTGCTTCTTGGTCATGTTTTCTTATCCATACAGACACTCGATTTTTTTTGATTGGAGCATTCAGTCCATTTATGTTCAAAGTTATTATTGATAGGTATTTGTTTGTAGCCATTTTCACTTTTTGTGTCTTTGTTACTTCTTCCCTTTTTATTTCTTCTTTTTACAGTAGTCCCTTTAGCAGTTCTTGCATCGCTAGCTTGGTAGCGATAAGTTTAAGCATAAGATGGGAAACCATAAAAATCTTAGCAGAAGCTATAGGTAGTAAAATAGCAGGCACTTGTTATAGTAATATCTTTATTAATACAGCTCCCTACGGTAATGAAAACTAAGGAGAAATAAACAAATCAAATTACATGAAAATATAAACCTTTTGCACAGCAAAAGAAACCCTCAAAAGAGCCACAAGAATTATCTCTGGTAAGGGTTTAATCTCCAACATTCATAGCGAACTCATACAACTTAACAAAAGGAAGATAAACAATCCAATCAAAATATGGTCCAAGGACCTAAATAGACACATTTTTGAAAGAGGATATACAGAAGGCCAAAATCCTTGCACAAAACATGCACAAAGTCACTAATCATCCAAGAGATGCAAATCAAAATAACAATGAAGTGTCATCTCATACCTGTCAGAATGGCTATCATCAACAAATCAACAAACCACAAGTGCTGGCAAGGATGCAGAGAAAAATTAACCCTCTTTCACTGCTGGTGGGAATGCAGATTGGTGCAGCCAGTGTGGAAAACAGTATGGCATTTCCTCAAATAACTAAAAATGGAAATTCCATTTGACCCAGTAATCCCACTTCTAGGAATATATCCCAAGAAAACAGAAACACCAGTCAGAAAGAATATATGCATCTCTATGTTGATAGCAGCACAATATACCATAGCTAAGATTTGGAAACAGTCTAAGTGCCCATCAGCAAATGAATGGTTAAAAAACTGTGGTACATCAACACAATGGATTACTATACTGATGTAAAAAAGAAGAAATTCTTACTATTTTGAACAGCATGGATGGAGTTGGAGAGCATTATGCTAAGAGAAATAAGTCAGTCAGAGAAAGATAAATATCACATCATCTCACTCATTTATGAAATATAATGAACAACATAAACTTATGAAGTAAAATAGTAGTAGTATCATAGAAGCATCAAACAGACTCTCCAACCTATGAGGGAAAGCAGGGGTTGAGAGGGTAAGAGATCAACCAAAGGACTTGTATTCATGCATATGAGCATAACCAATGTTTACAGATAGTAGGGGTGTGAGGGCATGTGCTGGCAGTGGGGGTGGCCAGGGAGAGTTCAATGGGGGTAAAAGGAGACTTATGTAATACTTTAACAATAAAGAATTTTTTAAAAAATAAAATAAAATAAAATAAATAAAAGATAATAGCAAGGAACCAAGATGGCAGCATAGGTAATCGCCTGTAATTGCTACCTCCCACAACCACATCAAAATTACAACTAAAATACAGAACAACCATCATCCAGAATCACCTGACTGCTGGATGAATTGAAGTCATACAATTAGAGAAGCAATGAGGAAAGCACACTGAGGCTTGTAGGAGGTGTGGAGACACAGCACCCTTGTGTGCCGCTTTTTTAATTGGGAGGGAGATGGTCTATGCAGAGGCTACCGGTTAGGAGCAAGGGGTCCCAGGCCCACATCAGAAGCCCAGCCCAGGTTCCCAGAGCTGGGAAAAGAAGTAAGAACTTTGGGCTATAAAAAACAGTGCAGATTGAGGCTAAGTGAGACAGAGGCTGCTGGAGACCCAGCTGTTCTACTTACAAGGCTGGTGCATGAATTGAACTTACAATATCCCACTTCCTCTGAGCTCCAGCTCCAGGGTGATACACATAAGAGGAGGAACTGGATTGTCTGGCATCAGGGCAGGAACTCTGGAGCAGGTTTCTCCCAGATGGAGTCGCCCATAGGGATCATTGTTCCTGTGCTGGAACCTCCCCGGTCACAGGGCTGGCTGGCAGCCATTTATGTTTTCTCCAACCTGATGATTTCCTAAGACCTCATCCAATTTACAGTCCCCTCCCCAGCTGTGTGCAGTGGCTTTTGCATATGAATGACCTGTCCTTCCTCAGGCTAAAATCAAACAAGCTGCAGCTGGGTCAGGGAGCTCCAAACCTATCAATAAAAGGCCCAAGACCATACACCCACCTGCCTTGCTTCATAGCTGGTCCTTGTTTGAGCACTCCCAAACCCCATGCAAAGAGGACAAATCTGCAGATCTCTCTGTAGCTCCTACTGGGTGACACCAGGCAGTGGCTCACTTTTCACCTCCCTGGAGACCCAAGAGCCAGTGGATACAGTGGTCAGTGTCAGACCATAGCAGACTACAACTCTACACATCCATAAGTGACACACTCAAGGGGAAGACTCAGTGAGCACCAAAGCTCCACTGAAGCAAGTGCTGCTCCATAGGGGTATCTCTTGCACAGCAGCTCTCCCACTGTAGTCACAGCTGGTTGTAGTGACAGCCAATTGGCCTGGAGGTTAATTTCTCCCAGTGATGCAAACAGCAATCAAGGCCCAACTACATCAAGACTGTGATCACAGACTACACAGGGGTGCACCTAGTTCCCAACTCAGGTGACTGGGGAGACCGAGTGACTGAGCCCTTCAGGACATCTACTACAAAAGGCCACTCTACCAGTTCCAGAAGACATAGCAGCTCTACTCAATACATAGAAACAAACACAGAGGAGCAGCCAAAAGCAGATACAAAGAAACATGTCACAACTGAAAGATATGGAAGAAAGCAAACTACTGGATATAGAGTTCAAAAACACACTTATAAGGTTACTCAAGAATTTTATAGAAACCTCCAAGGGTCTTAGTGAGGCCTTCAAGGATCTTAGTGAGAATGCCAAAAAATGGAAAAGGACCGGTCAGAAATTAAGCATATACTGACTGAAATAAAGAATAATATACAGAGATTCAACAGTAGACTAGAGGATCCCAAGAATCAAGTCAAAGATTTGAAATACAAGGAAGAAAAAAAAAACACCCAACTAGAAGAGCAAAAAGAAAAAAGAATCAAAAAAATATGAAGATAGTAAAGAGCCTCTGGTACAACTTCAAGCATACCAACATTCGTGTTATGGGGGTGCCAGAAGAAGAGATAGAACAAAATATTGAAAACCTATTTGAAGAAATAATGACAGAAAATTTCCCCTACCTGGTGAAAGAAATAGACTTACAAGTCCAGGAAGCACAGAGAGTCCCAAACAAGAGGAACCCAAACAGGACCACACCAAGATACATCAAAATTAAAATGCCAAGGGCAAAAGACACAGAGAGAATCTTAAAAGCAACAACAGAAAAGCACCCAGTTACCTACAAGGCAGCACCCATAGGACTGTCAACTGATTTCTCAACAGAAACTATGCAGGCCAGAAGGGAATAGAAGAAATATTCAAAGTGATGAATAGCAAGAACCTGCAACCAAGATTACCCTACCCAGCAAAGCTCTCATTTAGAATTGAATGTCAGATAAAGAGCTTCACAAATAAGTAAAAGCTAAAGCAGTTCATCACCACCAAACCAGTATTATATGAAATGTAGAAGGGTATTCTTTAAGAAGAGGAAGAAGAAAATTTAAAAGATAAAAAGTATGAACAATAAAATAGCAACAAATACATATCTATCAACAATTGACTCTAACAATCAAAATAAACTATTAAGAAATCTAATGAACAGAATAAACTGGTGAATCAAATAGAATCAGAGGCATGGAAACATGGAACAGACTGACAATTATCAGAGGGAAGGTGGTTGCTGGGGTGGGAAGAGATTAAACAATCATCTTATATGCATATATGCATATATGCATTACCTATGGACACAGACAATAGGGTGGTGAAGGCCTGGGGAGGGGCGGGAATTGGGTGGAGGGGAGCAATGAGGGGAGAAAAGAGGGACAACTGTAATACTCTTTACAATAAAGATATATATATATAAAGATATATATATAGCTTTTTTTTTTAGTAGTAAATAATGGACATATTACAAAACATTAGTTACTGAATACAAAGGATGTTGCTCTTTATCATCAGAAGTCACATTTTGATAAAGTTTAATACTGAGAAGTAAAAGTAATAATTTCATGATTGTATGGCTTTTTTTTTTTTTTTTTGGTTGAAGGGCCCTTTGAAATGCCTAGAGATATATTCTGTATTCTAATGATATTAATTACCTAAATTATTCCTCAAATATCTTTAATTCCAGAACTGGCAATGTATTCCTTATAAAGGATACTCACAATACCAAACATTTACTTGCATTTGCAGTGTTTGGAAAAGGAGTGAACTATCTAGCTGTGCACAAGGGACTCCTTTGATATACCTACTAGGGTCCTGGTGCACGAAATTTATGCACGGGGGGGGGGGGTCCCTCAGCCCAGCCTGCCCCATCTCACATACTGGGAGCCCTCAGGAGATGTCCTACTGATGGCTTAGGCCCGCTCCTTGCTCCCCTTGGAGTCAGCTCAGTCCCTGCCCAGGCATGAGGCCTTTGGCCAAGGCCTCCGGCCTGTCAGGGGGCCCCCAGGCCCCTCTGATTTCCGGCTCCACCCCAGCCCCCTCTGATCACCAGCTCCGCCCTTGCCCAGGCCTGAGGCCTCTGGCTGAGGCCTCAGGCCTGGGCAGGGAACCCCCAGCACCCTCCAATTGCCGGCTCCACCCCTGGCCCCTCCGATTGTCAGCTCCGCCCCTCGCCCCCCCCACCTTCCCTGCCACCTGCCTGGCGAACAGGCCTGGACACTTCAGTGGCGGGGCTGAGGGGACTGGGCACCGCCATCTTATGGCGCATCTTTGTGACGGAGTGACGGTGTGATGGAGTGATGGTTAATTTGCGTATTGCTCTTTTATTAGATAGGATGAGTGGAGTACAGATGGTGTCTTTGAGGAATGGATTCAAGTGCAAGACCACTAAGAGAATTTCAGATGGGGAGAAGAGAGAGAAGAATATGATGATGGGTCCAAGTTCAAGTTCAAAGTAAGTCCTGGGTACTGACCCAGGGGCATAGGGAGACCCTATAGTCACACCCACAAACCCCAATCATTAGAGAGGCAGAAGCAGGAGATATATGATTATATCTCATACTCAGTTCACATAGTATCACTGATGGATAGTTCAGATGTTATAGGTAAACATCCCTGCTGGTCAACCCCTTATTTATTATTTTTCCCTTTGGATACCTCAACCTCAATGCATCCTCTCTCTACTCCCTTCCAGCTGTAATTTTATATACTGCATAAAAAAACAACAACACAGTGATTTGACCTGGGCTCTCATTTACTGCTGGAAGTGGGGGAGTAATAGAGTACATGTGGGTGCTTGATAATATCTAGTTCTGGAAGACACACAAAAATTTTAAGAAGACCCAACTAATCCTATCTAATAAAAGAGTAATATTCAAATTAACCATCACACCCTCACTTCATCATTCCATCAGAAAGATGGCTGCGGCCACAGAGCTAGAGCAAGCAGGAGGCTTGTGTTGTCCCCCTCAATGGTGGAAGCCAAGCTTCCCACCTGCCCTGGCCATACCTGAGCTCTGCTCAAGGCTACAAAGTTTCAATTATAAAAGATAAATAAATTTCAGATACATGCTTCCAGCTGACGTGGCCTCCACTCAAGGAGGGGCTGGGAGCCTCAGTTGCCAGGGGCAACCCGACCTGGGCTCCGCTTAAGGCTACAAAGTTTCAATTATAGAGGTTAAATAAATCCCAGATGCCTGCTTCCAGCTCAAGGTTGTTCCCAGCCTGAAAACGGCCATCAGCCCCTCACCCAGGCTGGCCAGGCACCCCAGCGGGACCCCCAACCTGATCCAGGACACACTGATCAGGGAAAACCCGTCGGCCCCCACTCATGAACCAGGCCTCTATCCTATATAATAAAAAGGTAATATGCATATTGACCCTACCAGCAGAACGATTAGGAATGACTGATCACTATGAAACACACTGACCACCAGGGGGCAGATGCTCAATGCAGGAGTTGCCCCCTGGTGGTCAGTGTGCTTCCACATAGGGAACTCTGCTCAGCCATAAGCCAGGCTGATGGCTGCCAGCACAGCGGTGTTGGCAGGACCCTCTCCCACCTCCTCAGCAGCGCTAAGGATGTCCGACTGCAGCTTAGGCCTGCTACCTGCTGGCAAGTGGACATCAACCGAGGTCTCCCAGGCTGCCAGAAGGATGTCTGGCTGCCAGCTTAGGCCTGATTCCCCAGGGAGCAGGCCTAAGCCAGCAGGTGGACATCCCTCGAGGGGTCCCAGACTGCCAGAGGGCACAGGCCAGGCTGAGGGACCCCCTGAGTGCACAAATTTTTGTGCACTGGGCCTCTAGTGAAGTAATAAAAAAACTTTCCTCATTTATTACAGTGAGAATGACCAGATTCAGGTTGAGAATCTATTAAATTGTTTTTATTTCTCACTTATTTTAGAATATGCGTACAGTTTAGCCTTCAAAGGGTCAATTAAAACATCATCTAAACCTGTTGATATATTTCATTTTTCTAGAAATAACAGATATTTTGAGGGGGGATCTCATGTACTCATTAAATCTTATGTAATTTTATGTAATTTCTTTCTGATGAAAAATTACAAAGATGTAAGCATTATAGGCAGAAAATTATGGTCTGGATGTCAAGATTCCAACAAGTAGCTGCTTCATGACATAAAAGATAAAGAATATAGTATAATATCTTATGCTGCTTTCTTCTTATTTCACTTTGTGTAAGGTAATAAATATGGTATATATTTAAAGCAGATTACTTTTCAAGTACAGGGTTTGACTAGAAAATGAGATGGATTTCAAAATCTCCTGTTCTAAAAATGGCACATTCACAAACATGAGCTACAATGAACCTTCAGATAAGATAAGTCTGGGGCTTTTTGAAGTAATAGCATTAGAGCAATAAAGAATGTTAATTGTAGCAAAATTAAATTTGTCATCCTTCTGTGATTTAGACCTGCTAAAAATATAAACTTTTTAAAAGGTGTTATTTAGTAGTTTCCATTATGCAGCTGTCTATTTAAATCATTCCAACTATCGGTCTCCATCAGAGACAAATAAGAAACCTTATGAAAAAGCATCTGTAGAAACCTTCATTTTATTTATGACAAATTAAAGTAAGACTTTTGATTTCAGTTATTTAACAATAAGACACATTCCTTCATACCTATAGTGCTGGGTTACTTGGGCATATCCCTCAGTGGTATCTTATACCTACTGCTGTTTGCTTCATTATATACAGATGCACAGCAGTGGAGACAGTAATAGTCTTTCTTAATTAAATAAAGCTAAATGTTAATTAGTCCAAAATTGATTTATTTTCAAGGCATGAAACATTTCATACTCAGCCTTCACTTTTAAAAAACAGGTTGTAGTCTCATTTAGAACTTTACATATTTCCCCTTTATTTTGGGTTTGTATTTGGAGTCTTGTGGTGGGCTCTAATCGCCATAGAGAAATTATAGGTCTACAGATGTTTTCAAGATGTTCCTCTGTCAGTAGCAGATTATCCCCTGTAGCAAAATCTCATTAAAGTGCAATTTACAGAGCTCTGCTGATGTTGCCATCAACCAAAATTAAAGGCATTAATTTTTCAAAGTTCACAGAAGTCCTTACATAAATGATGTAGCAGTTTGCAAGAACAATTTACAGAAGTGCTATTTGCAGAATTAACCTACATTAACAGAACAAATGTTATAAGGATTGAAGAAAGGGCTGGACAGTGAAATTGCAGCTGTTTCCATTCTATATTAGGTACTTGATATAAAGAAGTGTTGAAGTGTAACAATGACTACTTGCTGGTTGAAAAGTTGAGAAGGGAAAATAGGAATTTGAATGAACTTGCTAAAGAGGTAAACTCACAATAGAGTGATCACCAGTTAGGGACACCCAGTGAGACCTAAAATTCTACTTTGAAACATCTGTAGTCAGAATCTTTTAAAATATTCTCATTTAGAGGATGAGTTTATGTAGCTCATGTTGTGAGTATTCCTCTTCAATAAACTGCCAAATGTTTGACAATTTATTACCTATACCTCAACAATATTAGCTAAAAGTTATGTGCATAGTGGTGTTTGTGGCCCAAGATACTAAGGTGCAACTTTCTAGACATTCTTTCTTCTATTGTTATAATATTTATTTTTCTATATCTCCATTTTTCTCTAACAAACACTTAATTGTTGAATTTAAAACATTATTGTTGAAACTTCAAAAGGATTAGAAATTTCAGAGATTAAAATCAGAAAAAAAGACTTTTTGAAGCTATAACTATTTTCCTCCCACATTTGTTTCAGAACAGAGGGATTAGTCCTTAAAACTCATTAATCTTTACTAGTATTTTTCCTTCATTCTATTCATTATTTCAGCCTGGATTTGAATCTCATTGTATAAATGAGAGGACTCATCAATCACACCTGGTCTCAGCCACTCTTTCTCTGTAAATCTCTTGCGTTCAGGATCTCAGGCAGGGATGTCTTTTTTTTTTTTTTTTTTTCTTCATTTCAAAAAACATCTGGGTGATGCATGGTGGTCACAGTAAACTGTTGGGATGATATCTGTGCTGGTGAAAGGTTGGTCTTGATAATTGATGCCAATGCAAACACAAGCTGTTTCTGTTTAGCCATTGAATGTGAAATTGTGTTCCTCATGAACAGGTGTGCATATAATACAATTACCCCCACAAATGCTCTTACATCCATATCAATTTTTGTGGTTTGACTTGTTTCGTGAATGCCAGGCTCCATTGCTTTGTCTGAACTTTGGGTGAAACCTGGTTTGATTACATAGTTGGGTTTATTCCCCTGTGAATCTCAAGAAGTTCACGGACTTTTGTCAGGAAATTCACCTTTGCGTGAGTTACTATAATAAATGTGCCTTTTAGAAATCTTAACCATTATTCAACTGACAACATGATTACAAATATAAAATATATTTTACAAAATTACAAATATAAATTACAAAATTTAAAATATATCTGGACAGTATGAAAAGTCAGAATATGAGGGGAAATTTGGAAAGAGTACTTTTGCTTTTGGTAAGCATGACATTTAGGAATTTGACAATAAACACTGTTGTTTGTGAAAGTTTCCTTTCTGAAATGAGAATCCCTCAAGGGACCAGGTGGAATACATGTCCATCAGCCTTTCAGTTGAGATTTTCAAAAAGGATATCAATTATGTTCCAGAATGATAGGGCCATCTGTTAACTAAGGTCTGATTTCAGATCATCAAATATTGTTAGGAACCTTAAACCTTGCTAATTTGTATAGTATCATTATCTTTAATACCAAAAATACATTTGAGAAAAAGTATTCTTTAGTCCATTCAAGTATAAAGATATCTAGTTGGGTACTTTAATATATACAATGGGTAATGTCTACAGATATTACTCATATCTGCCTTGACACAGTAAAGGCAGCAATTGTTACTTTATTATATCTTAGATAATAAGTGTGAGAAACAAACACAGATGAACTATGAATTTGATGCACTGTCTTAGTCAAAATATTCTTGAATTCTACTCTAAATTTTCCTTGATTATATGTTTCTTAAGCTGTTTTAATAATCTACAAATACATGTAGATGCCTTTTTATAATATTAGTAAGATAAGTAATTTGATCATTAGATGAGATTTCATGCTTTGTTTAAGGTGACCAGCCTATGGAAATATTGGCTGAATAATTTATTTTTATTTATATTTGATAATAAATTTTCCTTACTCATACAGAACCTCTCTTTTAAAGAAATAATTAACCAATAGAAATGTTAAATAATCTGACACAATAAGTATATGTATTTTTATATATCTCATTCATAAAGATGTTTATATAGCATCAACACAACAGAATTAAAATTGAAAATAGTAATTTTGTGAATGATTTGAAAAATATGAATGCAGTAATAACAATGAATAAAACAAATGTGTTTTTGAAATGTTCCAATTAACCTACAAAATGTTAAAATGAGACATATACATATTAAGCAATATTGAATGTTACATTTGTAATATTACTAAACATTGATCCCAGCTTTGTTTCTTTTTTCATAAGTGGAGGTTTTTTTTTTTTTTTTTTTTTTTTTTACACTTGACTGGTCAAAATTGAATTCCATTTAAATAACAGATTCTGAAAGATCTATGTTTAAGAAAAGGTAACTTGAACTCATCCAGACTGCTCACAATTCCTGGAGTTAACTAATAATTTGGACAAATGTTAATCCTTGCAGTTTGTGCAAGTGATCCACAGACTTTCTTCACAGGGGCAGCTTGCACAATATTTCAGTAGCTTGCTGCTAGTCTGACCTAGCAACACCTAGCCTAGTTTTATCTTATGCTCAGAGTTGATTTTAACCAATTTCTTGCCAGATACTCAGGTTTTTACCAGCAGTTTTGTTCCCCTGTCCTCTTTAGAAGTTTTCTCCATCCAGATTCTCTTCTTGAATATTTTACTTTAAGACAACAAAGTAGCAGAGAACTAAACATGTATTTCTTTTGGCAAATTTAGTCATAATCAGCCCACGCCTTTGGCAATTATTGTGGAAGGAATGGACATACACATGTTAAATAATATAATGAGCAGATGAAATAATGTCTATTTAGGTAATGGATATTTTTCATAATCTCTGGAAATTAGTTGTTCACAGTGGAAGGCACCATAGCTCGATTCCAGACAGATGGGGTGTGTGGATTCTCTTCTGCCCCAGAACTAACCACATGATTTTGAGGAATGATTTAACCTCTTAATGCCTCAGTTTCTTATTAGAAAAATGGAGGGGGTAATAGTATTTACCTCATGAGGTTGTTGTGAGATTAAGTATTTTCAGTGCCTGGCACACAGTAACCACTTCACGAATGCCATTTAAAAAGATTAATTGGCTGTTATCCTTAGAACTGGAAAAGTAAAGACAAGTTCATGGCCTATACAACCAGAGTAAAGAATTCAGAACAATATGTAAAAAGCAGAAAGTTTCTCCTTTGGTTGTACATATGCATGAACTATACTATTTTTTGAAAATGTCGTTAATTTGCTTTCAGAAAACTTTCGTAATGTGCGTTAAGAAACATGCTTTCTTCTATGCTTTTCGAGCCCAGGCAAATGGGTCAAACTGCTGTTTTTCATTCAGAGAACTTCAGGAATAGCTTGTTGGTAAAGCTGACATCTGGAATGAATTCAACACATTGCTTATTTGTTTAATTTTGGTTAGAGAGGTCTTAAAAGCTTAGTGATGGAAATACCCATGTAAATCTTAAATATTAGAAAAGTTGAATTTTAATAATATTGAGGACTCCTCCCCCAACCCCCTTCCACCAGTATTTGTTTGTGGGTTTGAGAGCAATTCATTGATATAAATCAAAGCCATCTTTTAGAAAATAATTATATCTCATATAGGTTAAATCAATAAATGTTTTTGCAGGAACAGTGCTAAAAATAGTGGTACCCACAAACCAAAAGGTAATACGATCTTACAGAGAGGGGAAACTGATATGTGCATAAGTAGAGATCATGAAGAACTATAAAGAGGTGGAACAAAAAACTCTGGGAGTGCATAGGGAGACTGACTCACTGTAGCAGGTGCTGGCACATAAGGAGGGCCTAGAAGGGATCATAGAATTGAATTAAGGTGAAAACTAAGGAGGTGGGATGTAAATAATGAGGCATAAAAACACATGATGACTTTTATTGGATTACAATAATAAAGTTAGAAATTAATTATTATAAAATCATGAGTATATGTCTATATTTTGAGGCATTTGACCAATATGTAAATTCATTTTTCTTTCCCTAAATACTTTCTCTTTCTGTTTTGTGCAAAATTACTTTATACATTCAAAACCTTTATGTTGTATAAAATAATATTAATCAAATAGTGTGTCACAGTCTTTATGACTTTCCTTGTTTCATGCTTAGTGTTATCTGTAAAATTTTACAAATAAATAGTATATTGGTCATAATAAAAGCCATAAGTTATTTATCTTATTCATACATTAACATCCAATTATATATGAGAAAGAAACAGAGAGAGCAATTATTTTCTTGGATATAGCAAAAATTTTTCTTATATGTAGGAAAATACTAAAGGTTAAATTGACTAATCTTCTAAAAATATAAAATCAATTACCTCCTGCAAATTCATTAGAAATGTAGACTTTTACAATTACTTAATCTCTTAAATATAATAAAATTAAAAGTTTATATCCTATTTTAAAATCTCTAAGGAATAATCTATTGCAATAAAACTACCTAATATATAAAATTAAGCATGCTTTCACCTTTAGGGTACATTATGGATATAGCATAACATTCAAGAGCAATGGATACATTTCTTTGGAAACTATAAATATTTTTAAGAATACTGTTTAAAAGTGTTTTACAGATATAAAAATTATTTAACACATTTCCTTGTATATGGAAACCTTCCAACAGTAAGCCATTTTACAGAAAATTCTAAGAATTGATCAATACTGAAGGCATAACTGTATTATCTTCTGGTCACTTTCAAGTTGAACAAAACCTTTTATTTTCTACATGATTAATATAAACACTTAAATCTATAAGATGTTTTGAAATATAAATTGCTGGTCATGATAATTAAGAGAAAATATTTCTCTATTTAATTTTTAGAAACTAAAAATAAGGCTTGGCACTGATTTAAGAGTTCAGTAACCATAATCGGTTATAAAATAGGAAGTGGACCTCACAGCCATTTTGTAGTTTTTACTAAAAGCTGGAACCAAAAGGTGGGAGGGGATAAAAATGCTTTATACACAAACATATAGCAAATAATTGCAATACTTTTTTATTTCACCAGTTTTAAATTTAATTTTTAAAATATATTTCATAATTTTAATGTCAACAACAGGGGAAATTAAGTAATGACATATGAAGGTGATTTGTGTTTCTGTTACACTATGAACTGACTAGTCAGAATGATGATGCACCGATCTCTGGTGCTGGGAAGCTCTGTGCTCAAATCAGGCTGATTTTACCAGATGTGTGACTAAGAGCAAGTCATTCACTCCAAGTCTCAGTTTTCTCTGTTATATGTGTACAATAATAGACTATCATAATAATATAGCACGTGTAAAAAATTTAGCACATTGTTTTTGGGTAAACATTCATACATGTTTAATATCAACGATAACAATATAACAAATACATAAATAAAGTTAATAATATTAATGATAAAAAAGTAATATGAACAAAGTAATATGAAAAATAAAGCCAGTTTCAAAATAGTATAAGGATCAAGTTAAACTAGCTCATATTCCTCCTGTAGATATTATAAACCCTGAAAGCAAGTATTATTTAACAAATATATATCAGTTAAATATAATTTATAAGAATATATTAAAAATAAATACAAGTTGAAAATATTCTATAACAAAACTCTGAAATCAAGTATTTTTAGAACACATTTTGTCCTAACACTCTATATGTTGTGTTTTAAATTATACATAGTTATATCTATATCTATATCTATATCTAGTTATATATTTTTAGTTGTGAGTATACAATTCATCTTTAAAAAGCAACTGTTTGTTTATAAAGGAAAATATGTATAGCATAACAAAAATGAAACTTTTATTAATGTTAGGTTGTATACTAGTACTCAAATAAGATTGCCTTATCTGTAAGAATGCTTTGCCCCCTGTAGGAGGTTTTTGTGAAATTGGAATTGGCCTACCAATAATCAGCGTACTGGGATTTTCATTACCACAGAGGAAGCATTTTAGTTTTCAGATGTATATGTAACAGTACTGGCTACTATTGGGCACAGAAATGGAAAAATCAGGCACACGCTATTTTAAAAGTATATATCTCTTTGTATCTATATATGAAATTTAAAGAAAATTTAGGATATATACATATATATAATGTAGATTATATTATCTACTATCTATATAAATATATATGGATCTCTATATAAATATATATGTACTTATATGAATACCTGGATCATAAATACAGGGTGTCCCTAAAATATGTATACACACTTTAACAGCTGATAACTCAATGTTGAAAATGAAATGCATCTTAATAAACACTGCCTTTATAATTATTCAGTGTGTATATATTTTGGGATACCCTATATATGTATATATTTATATACCTGGACCATGCATATGGATTGTATATCTACATTTATTCTTTAAAATTCAGATCTATAGGTATCAGATCTCTATAAATAATCTGGATGGGGATATATGTAGATTTGGATCCAGATTATCATCTATCTATCTATCTATCTATCATCTATCTTTTATCTTTATCTTCCTAGCAATCATCTATCAATATATTTTGAATCATACATATATATATATATTCTATAAAATTTATATATATATATATATATATATATATATATATATATATATATATATATATATATAAACATTTTTTTACAGCAGCAGAGAGTATACGTGTACGGGGGTGTGTGTATGAGAGTTTTATTTCAGCCTTCCCCCACCCCTATTTCACAGTGTTATGACAGTAACTCTTCTGACTAATGACAAAATGCATGGCTTCTGTCAGGTATGCCTTTCTTCAGTTGGGGAGAATGGCCAGACATAGTGAATGCAAGAGATACTCCATGCTTTCTCCCCTTTGCACTTTTCACTCTTTCCACCCTTTCCATGACTTCTCCTGTACTCTCCTCCTAGTCTGTCATTTATGGCACTCATTTTCAGCTTTGCATGTTTTCTGATTCCAATCCTTGTCACCTGTTTTGTTAGTAGGTAAATTATAGGAGGGCATTATATAGCAAATCAAGATGTGACCATTTGATCCACCTGTGTTCATTCCTTTCCAGAGTCATTTGGGATGATAAACTGGTTAATAACAGTCTTGCCAGCACGCTATGTACTATGCCTATAGTGTAGTAGAAACAACAGCAGAACCTCATTCACTGAGGGACTTTCAGTGCCAGGTAATGCACATAACTCTATGTGGTGATTATTACTCTCTTATTTTTGTGAATGAGAAATCTGAAGTTTACAGAAGTTGAAAACTTAATGAGAGGGGCCCATAGATTTAAACCCATCTTTATCTCCAAAGTCCATGGCCATAATCACTAGGGTTATTTCCTCAATTTTATTTTATTTAAAAGTCCATGTTTCTCTCTGCTTCTTCTGCCATGCCCATAATGTGAATGATGGTACACTTCAAGTTGTACCAGAAATTCCTTACACAATCTTCATATTTTTGGATTATTTTTTTTTCTTTTTGCTCGTCTAGTTAGATGTTTTTTGCTTCCTCATATTCCAAGTCATTGATTTGATTCTTGGAATCCTCTACTCTACTGTTGAATCCCTGTAAATTATTCTCTATTTCAGTTAGTGTATGCTTAATTTCTGACAGGTCCTTTTTCATGTCTTTGACATTGTGAGAATAAATAAGTAATCTTTTCTGTCAAAGAAGGGAGTTTTAAACAGCCACTGTTTTGAAACCACAAATGTCAACCCTTCCCTGTCCTTTGAATTAACCAATTGTGCAAGAATGTGAACATAAGCTCTGACCAATCAAGAGTGAGAGACAGACAGCATGCATCAGGGATAAAACCCGAGCAGACTTCCTGTTTTGTGTGTGTGCTTACCAGACCTTGTGTTGGTTGCACAACCTTCTGCAGTTGTAAAGATATTTGCTTTGTTGTCTGGCTCCTGAGTATCCTTCACCAGGACCCCTGGTTCTGGGGTTTGCCTTCTTTCTAACAACATTCTCACTAAGATCCTTGAAAGTCTCACTAAGTTCCTTGAAGCGCTCATGAAGATCCTTGAGTAACCTTATAACAATGGTTTCGAACTAAGTATCCAGTAGTTTGCTTGGTTTCATTTCTTTCATTTGAGAAATGTTTCTTTCTTTCTTTTTCTTTCTTTCTTTCTTTCTTTCTTTCTTTCTTTCTTTCTTTCTTTCTTTCTTTCTTCTTTCTTTCTTTTTTTTTTGAGAAATGTTTCTTTGTCTCTGCATTTTGGCTGCTTTCCTGTGTTTGTTTCTATGTATTGGGTAGAGCTGCTATGTCTCCTTGAGCTGGTAGAGTGGCCTTGTGTAGTAGGTATCCTGTAGAGCTCAGTGGCTCAGCTTCTCAGTCTTCTGAGCTGGGCACTCTAGGTGCATGCCTTTGTGGGCTGAGTTCAAAGTCTTGTTGTAGTTGGGTCTTGATTGCTGTTGGTGTCTCTGGGAGGAATTGACCTCTAGAGCTGCAGTGCAGGAAAAACTCCTATGCAGAAGGACTTGTTTCAGTGGGACTTTGGTCCTCACTGAGTATTCCCCTTGATTGTGTTGCTTGTGGATGTGTAGAGTTGTAATCTGCTATGGTCTAAAGCTGTCCACTGGGTGCGCTGGCTATAGAGCTTCCAGGGAAGTGAAAAGTCAGTCACTGCTTGGGGATACCCTCTAGGAGCTATTTCTATTGGGTGTGGAGGTACCCAAGTGAGGCCCAGCTGTGAAGCAATGCAAGCTGGTGCTAGTTTGAGGTCTTGGGCCTTTTATTGATAGGTTTGGGGCACGCTGACACCAGCTACAGCTTATTTAAGAGACTTTAGCAAAGTTTGAAACCTGAGCAAGGACAGGCCATTCATATAGACAAGCTCCTGCAAATAGGTTGGGTAAGGCTGCAAATTCAATGGGGTGGGATCTCAGGGAGTCACCTGGTGGAGCAAACAGTGTGGGCCATGCTGATGGAAACTCATATATGGCTGCCAGTCAGCCCTGTGCAGTGGAAGTCACAGCACAGGATTAACAACCCCTAGGAGAACCCCCATCTGGGAAAAAGACACCCCTGAGTTCCTGCCCTGATGCCCGACAACCCAGTTCTTCCCCATATGTGTCTGGGTCCCTTAAAGCCACTGCCCAGTGCTGGAGCTCAGAGAAAGTGGGAACTTGTAAGGTTCAATTCATGTTCAGACCCTTGGAAAGTAACATCTGTGTCTCCAGCAGCCTTTGTGTCATTGAGACCCAACCCCCACTGATTTTTACAGCCCCTAGTTACAGGGACTTCTCTTCCCAGCTCTGGGACCCTGGGCTGTGGGCCTGGGACCCCTTGCTCTTCATGGCAGCCTCTTTAGAGGCGATCTCTCTCCAGATTAAAGAAACAGCCCCCTTGGGTGTTGGACCAGCCCGTTCTGTGCCTCTGACCCTCCTACCAGTCTCAATATGCTTTCTTCTTTACTTCTCTAATGTAGGACTTCCACTCAGCCAGTTTTCAGGTGGTTCTGGATGATGGTTTTTCTGTATTTTAGTTGTAGTTTTGATGTGGTTGTGGGAGGCGGCAAGTCCAGTTGTTTAGCAGTGGTCGGCAAACTCATTAGTCAACAGAGCCAAATATCAACAGTACAATGATTGAAATTTCTTTTGAGAGCCAAATTTTTTAAACTTAAACTATATAGGTAGGTATATTGTTATTAACTTAATTAGGGTACTCCTCAGGCTTAGGAAGAGCCACACTCAAGGGGCCAAAGAGATGCATGTGGCTCGCGAGCCACAGTTTGCCGACCATGGACTACCCCATTATCTTGGTTCTCCTTTGGTTGAGAACATTTTAATGATTTAAAAGACAGACCATCCTATATAATAATAGACAAACATGGTAAATAACCATAGATACAACACACTTCCCATTGGCTAATCAGGGCGATATGCAAATTAACTGCCAACCAAGATGGCGGCCGGCAGCCAGGCAGCTGAAGTGAACAGGAGGCTTGCTTGCTCCAGTGATGGAGGAAGCCAAGGTTCCCCACCTGCCGCTGCCGGCCTCTGAGCTTGCACTCTAAGAAACAATGTTGCAATTATAGAAGTTAAACAATCCCCAGAAACCTGCTTTTGGCCAGCTGAGCTTCAGCCAGCAGGATCGCAACAGTGTTTGAATTATAGAATCCAAACAAACCCAGATCCCTGCTTTCAGCAGCCGAGGTCTCAGAGCTGCAGCCGGGCCTCAGAGCTAAAGCCGGCTCTCAGCTCCAGTGACAGCCATAGAAGGTAAATAAATCCCAGAATTAAAAAAAAAAAAAGAAAAAAAGGAGAAGTTGGGAGCTTCAGTCACCTGCCAGCCTGAAAACAGCCCTCAGCTCCTCACCCAGACTGGCCAGACACCCCAGTGGGGACCCCCACCCTGAAGCAACAAGATGGCGGCTAATTTGCATACTGAAGGAAGGTGGCAGCAGGCAAGGCTGTCTGTGGTCCGGGACTGGATCTGTGACCCTGCCGGGCGGGGGGCAGTGCTTGAGGCTGTCCACTGTCCTGGGACCCGGATCTGTGACCCTCTTGGGTGGGGGGCAGTGCTTGAGGCTGTCCATGGTCTGGGACCTGGATCCATGACCTGGCGGGCCGGGGGCAGTGCTTGAGGCTGTCCACGGGACCAAGACACCAATCTGTGAACCTGCTGGGCGGGGGGCAGCGCTTGAGGCTGTCCACGGGACCAAGAAACAGACCTGTGACCCTGCTGGGTGGGGGGCAGTGCTTGAGGCTGTCTGTGGGACCAAGACACAGATCTGTGACCCTGCCGGGTGGGGGGCAGTGCTTGAGGCTGTCCGAGGTCCCGGGACCCGGATCCATGACCCTTCCCGGTGGGGCAGCAGCTCCCACAGGGGTGGATTGGCCGGGGTTGGGCAGGGCAGGACGCCTGGCTTCCACCCAGCCCCAGTCACTCTGGGCAGGTGAGCAGCACAGAGAGCCTCTGGACAGGGGAGGCAGACCGGCAGAGGGCGGCCTGTACTCCCCACATGGCGGTGGTGACAGCTGTGAGCGCACCAAGCGGAGCCTGCAGGCTGAGCTGAAGTAGCACCTGCAGGCCATCAGAGCCCAGGAGTGGCTGCGCAAGATCTGCCTCCTGGCCCAGAAGGTTCAGGATCACAGGGACAGCCACCGTGGTGGGCCAGACTGACGTCCTCCTGGCGGCACCACGGGGGGTTGCGGATCTGCAAAGCTAGAGGCCTCCGGTGTGCACACCCCCCCCTGGCGTGCGAACATTCCCCAGCACACTGTCATCCTCCCGCACCTGCAACAGTTGAAAACCAAGGCGTGCACAAGTTCCCCCTGCCTCTCCACCGCACTTCCATCAACCCAGCATGCCTAACACCCCCACAGGATGTGCACACATTTCCTCTGATGCGCTCATGTCCTTTGGAGAGTGTCTGGGTGTTCTGGGTACTGAGGGTGGGCGCCTGTGAGATGACAGTGAGAGGGTGGAGTGGTGATGCCCTGTTCCCATGGAAGCCAGTGCAGCTACGAGATCACCTCTACGGGATTAATGCAGGTGCTGAGGCGGGAGCAGATGCAGACAGACACACCTGCTGGGCTGAGGTGCCTTTGGTCAGCGTTCAAGATCAAGAACCCAGAGGTGGAGAGGAATTCTGTCCTCTCAGTGAAACAGTGGGATAGTTGGGGTGACTGTAGAGGAGGAATGGGCACTTTGGGTGCCAGCACCCATGAGCGAAGGCTGCCCTGACTGAGCCTCGCTTGCTTGGGGCCTAGCACACTCCTGCCAGGCAGCGGGTGACAGGGTGTGCTTTTCCAAATTAATGAGAGAAAACATTGATTCTCCTGCTGCCCATGAAGGTGGAAAGTGAAGTGGGGAGACATGTGGGGAGTGAGTGAGGTTCCCTCTCTGGGGGTTCCAAATCTGCTGTTGGTTTCTTTCACCGCTGACTAGAGATATGCAGGGTGTCCCCCCAAAATGTATACACACTTTGAATATCTACTAATTCCAATGGTTTTAAGCATAGGAAAGAAACAACAATGGAGCTGTTATCTGTTAAAAGTGTGGGCACAAACAGGTAGTTGGACATTCCCTGAGGGGTCTCAGATTGGAGAGGGTGAAGGCCAGACTGAGGGGTCCCTTTCCCCCCCTACCCCAGTGCATGAATTAAGTGCACCGGGCTACTAGTGTTAGTAATAAAGGATTTACAATAGTAGTAATCGGTTTTCAGAAAATTTAGGTTACAAATTAATAATAATAATAAAGATCCAGTGCCTTTGCTCTTAGATGATTTATAAACCAGACCCAGATGATTTATAAAAGGTGAAGTTAAACATCATTTTACTTCCACTCAAACCAGAACAAACAGGTTAAGCAATAGTGAGCAGCTTGCTGGAACCACGCTTTCTACAGAGCCCTGGAATAGTTGAGAGTTTCCTGTGGCAAATGTCAAACCTGATTCAACGATTAATCACTTAGGGAATAAAAATCTAGGTTCTTTTTCTGCTTTCAGAAAACTGCTAATTGAACAAATAACAATAAAGCTTGTGATTTTCATTTACCTGGTCTCTATAGAAATTAAAATTTAGTGTTCTATTTGTTACAAACTACAGAAATACATACATATATACACCTGCTTAATTTGAATCAATATGGGTGCAATAATATGTGCATGCATGTAATTATAGGAATTTTTATTTAAAAAAGTCTGTTAGTTTTTATAGAAAAAGAGGTGTGTTTATTTTCAGGTGTGTTTCTTCCCCAGTAGTTTCTAAGTTGACTGGTGCTTCTGAATGAAAATAATGACTAATTAGTGTGAAATCCTACTTGAATGATAGGATTTCTGGGAAAAGAATTACCAGATTATTTTATACATTCTAGTCCTTTGTAAATCGTTGTATGTGACTGTCCAGAAGAACTAAAATTTTTTAATTTCTTTTTTAGTTCTGAATCCATTTGCTTAGCAATTTAACTGAGCGAAAATAAAAATTTGGACGAGGTTTTATTCTTAATCTTTGATTGACTTCTAAGCTTTTGCCTTGCGTCAGGATGTGCATATGGAACTTCTTAGAGGACCATGGGATATCATGATCCCAACCTGGGGTAGGAAGAGCCTTGAAGCCACATTTGCATAGAGGTGACTCCAAACCACACAGGGAATTTCCAGGGAGCTGGTAGTGTCACAGAAGTAGCCTAAACTATATTGATGTTTCTCTTTACTGCCACTCAAATTTATATACTTTCCTGTTTATGCTACATACTCATAGATCTTGAAATCTTTTATATAAATATGATTTATGGAAACACTTGTGTACTGGCAGAATTCTAATTCAACTCCCAGGTTTTTCTACCCTGCAATGAGGTTAAATTCGCTTTCTTTATGGCTGCAAGAACAGTATTTCAAGTTTCACATACTTGAACCACTTCATTTCATGTGTGAATGAGACAACAGGTGATTTGGACAAAGCAAAAGCCTGGGCTTAACCTCTAAGTTCAAGTTTTAGCTATGCTCTTAAATAATTCTCTAGCCTGGTGACCTTGAGTGAGTTACTGACTTCAGTTTAGTGAGGCCTCAGTTTTATTTCTGTTAAAACAAATAGAATCTCATATCTGGAAGAAATGTTGGACTATGGCAAGGGTCATAGACTCAAGTGTCTAGGCTGAGCAGCCACAGGTAACCTATGAAATGGTCCTGATGTAAGATAAGAGGATATGAGGACTGTGATCACCCAGAGATACAATGCCCATTTTAGGAGAGGTAGTGGCTCATAGCTGATTGTTGTCATGTGAGAAGCTGCCCAGATTTGACTGAACTTTATGTTTTATTCAAGACAGGACTATAAAGCCAGATTTGTTGTGAAATCCTCTGGTTTTTAAGTGTCTTTAAATCTTTGAAAAACGAAGTAAAACAAACCTTATCTGCCAGAGGAATTTGGTATGCAAATAGTCAGTGGCTTCTAGTATGGGGTCCATGGAGTCCCCACACTGCCTTCAGCCACAGGATCATGAGATCAGTACAGACCACCCAGAAGCTATGGAGAGGGCTGCTGAGGACATTGTTCCTTTCTTCATCTAGTATGTGGGAATGTGAAATTTTGATTCTGATTCCATCAGACCTTCAGTAGTTATGTTAGCATAGAAGAAATTTCCCAGACCATTTTTTTTTTAATGTTTTCACTGAAATTCTGTGCAACTCTTTCTGGTTCCAACATATTCAATAATTGTACAAGCAGAAAAGACAGCATGGCAGATGACTGGTGTACAGATCTTACAACTGCACATGTGGCACTGAAAAGAGGACTGTCTCAGTAGCAGACACCTGGAGAATTAGTGGGGAAAAAGGACTCTGGAAAAGAAATCTAAAGCTATTTCAGTGTAGGCCTGTATAAAATAAAAGATAGATGTTTTAAAATCTCAGTCTTCCATGCTAATAAGCAATAAGGCAGTGTCTTGAAGAGACCTGCTTTGGGATTTTAAATTCTCTTTGCCTCAGTTTCATCATCTGTAAAATGGATATTTATAATAGCAATATTAATACCTATCTTATCACACTTGTTATAAGGATATGATAAATGAAATAGTGCATGAAAAGTGCAGAATCAAAGGTAGAGATTAGGCAGACAGCTTTGGTGGTTTGTGTCTGGGGGGAGTTGTTGGGGGTGGGCAGAGGGATTGAGTAAAAAAAAGAAAGAGAAATAACTTATTGCGGTGGAGAGGGGGGTGAATGAGATGGAAGAGAGTTTAGAAGGGATAAATGGTGATGGAAAAATAAAATAAAATAAATAACTTTTAAAAAATGCTTAGAAAAGTGCCTACTATATGAGCACTAAACAAATGTTAGCTATTATTTTACCTTCTCCTTACATCATCTCAGACTTAGCTCTACTCATACACCCTGAGGTAGTAGTATTAAAAGATCTTTTGCTTTATGAAGATTCTTTAAAAATATATGTTGACTATATATATATATATATATATATATATATATATATATATAGAGAGAGAGAGAGAGAGAGAGAGAGAGAGAGAAAGAGAGAGAGCAAGAGAGAGAGAATATATATATATTATAAATTGATGAATATCTATAAATGATTAGCAAATTAATAAGTTGGGTTTGTATTAAGTGTTGTTTCCTACCTAGTGCTTTGTGCATTTAAACTAAGGATTGTTGTTCATATTTTTGGATGTTTGAATATCAAAATAGTGCTGATTATATTATATTAATATTTTACTAACTAGCCAATATATTAACATTTTAAAATATTTAATGTTATAAGTGCAAATAATGAGTAGGGCAAAGGCCAGTTAGATATTGTAATCATTAGGTTCAAAACTTAAATGTGCAGATGGCTCCTGAGCCCCTCTGTGAGCTGCCACTGGGTGTGTGCCTTTCCAACCAAGGGCTCACAGCTCACTCAGCAGAATCCATGACATCCCACACAGCAACCTATTTCTGGACAGCTTGGTGAGTTAATGAGGACTTGCCTCCCTGGACAAGGTCACATTGTTTCAGCCACATTCTTTGAGATTCCAACACCCTAGCTGCTGGATCCTGAACCCCCTCATGATTCAGAGAGGGAAATTACTTTGGCCAGAGTTCCACTGCCTCAACCACAGATTATGGGACACCTGCCCCCCACTGTCATGGGCTCTAGGACTCTCATAGCAGAGCGTCGCTATTCCAGCAAGAGTCACACCACACACCGGCCAAAGACACAGTACCTGAGCCTCAGGCCCTGAGACTCCATCCTCTCAGGCCATGGACTCTGGGAACCCACAGTGAGCACATACCCACAGTAAGACCTCAGACAACCTTTACCACAAGAGCCAGAACCATGATCACATCCAAAGCAGCTTGCGCAACAAAGCCAGGCATGAGTCACATTGCCAACCTGTGATGAGATTTCATCCACAAATAAGAAACTAACATTCAAGGTCCAACTCCATCAAGAGAACCCAAATAGCTCAAGTAGGGAGCTTGGCTAGATCACCAAACCCAGGAGAATTGAGAGACTGCAGCAGAAGCACCCCCCCCCCAAAAAAAAATGAAAGAACGTGGGTAGCAGAGCAGTTGGATCTAAGACAGGGAAACAATTAAAACATTACAGCAAAAAATGGGGAGACAAAAAGCAATCCTCAAAGGAAAGAAAAAGAGAAATCACCATAAAAGGGATTAAATGAAACGGAGGCAAGTAACATGTCAGAGAAATAATTCAGAGTAATGGTTATAAGGATGCTCAAATGTCTGGATGACAAATACACACAACTCAATGAGAATTACAAGGAGCTGAATGAGAATGTCACCAACATGAAAAGGAGCCAAGAGGAAATGGAAAATGACATAGCTGCAATAAAGAACACAATGGAAGGATTAAACAGTAGACTAGAAGAGGCTGAGGACCACATCAGCAAATTAGAAGATAGAGTAGGAAAAAACACACAAACATAGCAACAACTGAAAAGAAAACTTGAAAAGCAGGAGAGAGCCTAAGGGAGCTTTGGGACAACACAAAACAAAATAGCATCTGCATAATAGGAGAGGAAGCAGAGCAAGGGATAGAAAACCTGTTTGAAGATATAATGACAGAAAACTTCCCTGATGTAGGCAAGAAAAAAGCCATGTGAGTCCAAGAAGAACACAGAGTCCCAAACAAGATGAACCCAAAAATACCAATATCAAGACACATCATAATTAAATTGGTAAACATCAATGACAAAGTAAGAATCTTAAAGGCTTCCAGAGAGAGACAGAAAGTTACCACAAGGGATCTCCCATTAGAATATCAACTTATTTCTCAACAGAAACACACCAGGCCAGAAGGGAATTGAATGAAATATACAAAGTGATGCAAAGCAAGGGACTGAATCCAAGAATACTATACCAGGCAAGGCAAACCTTCAAAATTGAAGGTGGAAACAGGAGCTTCACAGACAAAAAAGGGCTAAGAGAGTATATTACCACCAAGCCACCAATGAAAGAAATACTAAAGGGACTGCTGTAAAAAAAACGAAATAGAAAGGCAAGAAGGAATACAAACATAAAGCATAAAATTGGCAACAAACAAATAATAACATTAAACGTCAATGGATTAAATGCTCCAATCAAAAGACATAGGGTAGCTAAATGGATAAGAAAAATTGATCCATATATTTTCTATCTGCAAGAAACCCACCTCAGAACAATGAATTCACACAGACTGATAGTGAAGGGATAGAAAAATATCTATCAGGCAAATGGAAATGAGAAAAAAGCTGGAGTTGCAATATTTATATCTGACAAACTAGACCTCAAAGTAAAGGCCATAACACGAAATAAGGAGAGCCACTTTAAAGGGAGCAATTCAACAAGAGAATATAACTATGGTAAACATATATGCACCCAATACAGGAGCACTCCTATACATAAAAAACTTCTGGAAGATATCAAGGGAGAGATCAATAGCAATGCAATCATAGTAGGGAACTTTAATACCCCACCGACACCACTGGATAAATCCTCTAAACAAAAAAATCAGCAAAGAAACAGGAATCCTAAATGACTCACTAGACCAGAAAAACCTAATTGACATCTTCAGAACATTTCACCCCAAAGCTACAAAATATACATTGTTCTCAAGTGCACATGGGACATTTTCAAAGATAGACAACATATTAGGACACACGCAAAGTCTCTTCAAATTCAAGAATATAGAAATCACATCAAGCATCTTTTCAGATCATAATGGCATAAAATTAGAAATGAACTACAATAAGAACAATGAAAAAAATCAAACACCTGGAGGCTAAATAGCATGCTATTAAACAATGATTGGGCTACCAAAGAGATCAAAGAAGAAATGAAAAGCATCCTGGAAACAAATGACAATGAAAACACAACAATCCAACATCTATGGGACCCAGTGAAAGCAGTCCTGAGAGGGAAGTTCATAGCTCTACAGGCCTAACTGAAAAAACTAGAAAAAAATGGTAATAAATTCTCTAACCTTGCAACTTAAAGAATTAGAAAGAGAGCAAGAAGAAAAGCCCACAGTAACCAAAAGGTAGAAAATAATAAAGATCAGAGCAGAATTAAATAACATAGAGACCAAAAAAAAAAAAATTACAAAAGATCCATTAAACCAAGAGCTGGTTCTTTGAAAGGATGAACTAGGTTTATGAACCTCTAGCCAGGCTCACCAAAAAGCAAAAAGAGAGGACGCAACTAAAGAAAATCAGAAATGAAAGAGGTGAAATCACAGCTGACCCAACAGATATACAAAGGATTGTAAACAAAAATACTACAAAAAACTCTACACCAACAAACTGGACAACCTAGACAAAATGGACATATTCCTAGAAAAATACAAGTTTCCAAAACTCAATCAGAAAAAAAAAAAACCACCAAACAAACCTGAATTCAAGGCCAATAACTACTGATGAAATTGAAACAGTAATAATAATAATAAATTCCTGCAAAGAAAAGCCCTGGATCAGATGGTTTCACAGGAGAGTTTTACCAAACATTCAAAGAAGTAAAACCTATCCTCCTCAGACTATTCCAAAAAATTCAAGAGGAAGGCACACTTCCAAGCTCTTTCTATGAATCCAGCATTACCCTAATTCCAAAAACAGATAATGACACAACAAAGAAAGACTATTACAGGCTAATATCCTTGATGAACATAGATGCTGAAATTCTCAACAAAATTATAGCAAATTGGATTCAGCATTACATTAGAAAGATCATACACCATGACCAAGTGGAATTTATTCCAGGGATGTAAGGCTGGTACAATATCTGCAAAACAATAAATGTGATACATCACTTAAACAAATTGAGAGACAAAAATAACATCATCATATCAATTGATGCAGAAAAGGCATTGACAAAATCCAATACCCTTTCCTGATAAAAACTCTCAGTAAAGTGGGAATAGAGGGATCATACCTCAACATAATAAAAGCCTTATATGAAAAACCTACAGCCAACATCATACTCAATGGGCAAAAACTAAACTCATTTCCTCTAAGAATAGGAACAAGACAGGGATGTCCGCTTTCTCCACTCCTGTTCCATATAGTACTGAAAGTACTAGCCATAGCAATCAAAAGAAGCAGTAAAAGGCATCCAATTGGAAAAGAAATAAAATTGTCATTCCCAGATGTGATGATATTGTACATAGAAACCCTAAAGACTCCATACAAAAATTATTAGACTTAATAAATGAATTCTGCAATATAGCAGGATACAAGATTAATGCCAAGAAATCTATGGTATCTTTATACACCAATAGTGAATTTACAGGAAGAGAGATTAAAAAAACAATCTCATTTACCATTGCAACAAAAAAATTAAGATACCTAGGAATAAACTTAACTAAGGAGGTAAAAGACCTCTACTCAGAATACTACAGAACACTGAAAAAAGAGATAGATGAAGACATAAACAAATGGAAGAACATACTGTGTTCATGGATTGGTAGAAGCAACATCATAAAATGTCCATACTACCCCAAAAAATCTATGATTCAATGCACTCACCATTAAAATACCAATGGTATATTTCACAGACTTAGAACAAACTTTCTAATAATTCATCAGGAATAAAAAAAGACCTTGAATAGCTGCAGCAATCCTGAAAAGGAAGATCAAAGTAGGAGGGAAATCATTACCAGATATTAAGCTGTATTACAAAGCCACTGTTCTCAAAACTGCCTGATACTGACACAATAAAGGCATATAGACCAATGTAATAGAATAGAGAACCCAGTAATTGACCCAAACCACTATGCTCAATTAATATTTGACAAAGGAGGCAAGAGCATTCAATGGAGTCAAGATAGTCTCTTCAATAAATGGCGTTGGGAAAGTTGGACAGATACATGAAAAAAATAAAACTAGACCACCAACTTACACCATACACAAAAATAAACACAAATTGAATAAAGGACTTAAATTTAAGATGGGAAACCATAAAAATCTTAGAGGAATCCACAGGCAGCAAAATGTCAGACAATGCTAAAGAAATATTTTCACAGAAACAGCTCCTAGGGCAGCGGTTCTCAACCTGTGGGTCGCGACCCCTTTGGGGGTCGAACGACCCTTTCACAGGTTTCGCCTAAATACATCCTGCATATAAGATATTTACATTACAATTCATAACAGTAGCAAAATTACAGTTATTAAGTAGCAACAAAAATAATTTTATGGTTGGGGGTCACCACAACATGAGGAACTGTATCAAAGGGTTGCGGCATTAGGAAGGTTGAGAATCACTGTCCTAGGGCAATGGAAACTAAAGAGAAAATAAACAAATAGGACTACATCAAAATAAAAAGCTTCTGCATTGCAAAAGAAACCATCAACAAAATAATAAGAAAGCCCACTGAATGGGAGAACATATTTGCTAATGTTATCTCCGATATGGGTTTAATCTCCAACATTTACAGGGAACTCATACAAATTAACAAAAGGCAGATAAACAACTTAATCAAAAAATGGGCAACTGACCTAAATAGATATTTTTCAAAAGAGGACATAAGGAAGGCCAAGAGACATATGAAAACATGCTAAAGTCAGTAATCATCTGAGAGATTCCAATCAAAACGACAATGAGGTACCATCTTACACCTGTCAGAATGGCTATCATCAACAAATCAACAAATGACAGGTGCTGGTAAGGATGTGCAGAAAAGAGAACCCTTGTGCACTGTTGGTGGGAATGCAGAATGGTGCAGCCACTGTAGAAAACAGTATGGACTTTCCTCAAAGAACTAAAAATGAAACTCCCTTTTGACCCAGTGATCCCACTTCTAGGAATATATCCCAAGAAACCAGAAACACCAATTAGAACGGATATGTACACCTCTAAGTCCATAGCAGCACGATTTACCATAGCTAAGTTTTGGAAACAGCCTAATTGCCCATCAGCAGTTGGGTGGATTATAAAACTGTGATACATCTACACAATGGAATACTACGCTGCTGTAAAAATAAAGCATCTCCTACCATTTGCAACAGCTTGGATGGACCTGGAGAATATTATGCTAGGCGAAATAAGTTAGTCAGAGAAAGATAAATATCACATGATCTCACTCATTTGTGGAATATAATGAACAACATAAACTGATGAACAAAAACAGATCCAGAGACAGAGAAGCATCGATCAGACCATCAAACCTTAGAGAGAAGGTAGGGGAAGGTGGTCATAAGGGGGGAAGATCAATCAAATTACTTGTATACATGCATATAAGCATAACCAATGGACACAGACACCAAGGTGTGAGGGCATGAGTGGGTAGGGGGGACAATGTGGGGATAAGGACACATATGTAATACCTTAATCAATAAACAAAGGTAAAACGTTTTCTCATGCACTGGGGGCATAATTAGCACATCTTTATAAAAACTAATCCAGTGTTATTGCGCAAAATGTGTTGAAGAAGAGGGGCTGGATATACAAAGAACTATTGGAAAGCTACTTCAAAAAGCCAAGTGTAAGGACAAGAACTATAGTATGGCAACAGTAGTCATTTGGAAGAGGAACATGATGGACATTTGGCAAAAGATCCGTAAAATCTGAGGTGGAACCCATTGATAGAATGAAGATGACATTCAACTCCAAGGTTGTGGGCTCAGGTAATGAATCATGGATATACAAAACTGTATATCAGTTGGGATCACATCTAGAGACATAATTTTATGCATCATCTATAAAGAGGTAATGAATAAAGGTATGGGAAAGGATTAAAAATTTGGAGTCTGTTTTGGGAGAAGGAGAAAGAATCCCTGATGCTGATCACACCCATTAGAGCATTTAGCACTTCTGCTAATAAAATTTCTATTTCCTTGCTTACAGATTAAAGACCACCTGCAGGGCACAGATAGATGTTGGAAAGGGTTTTATTTGATCTTTAACCTATTTCCACAGACAATGATAGTTCACATCCATCTGTACCCCTCTACACCATAAACTATAAAATTGTATATTGGTGTGGTTTGGGTGTCTGTTTTTGGTGATTGATGGCTCCTA
Source organism: Myotis myotis (assembly GCF_014108235.1). Lineage (NCBI taxonomy): Eukaryota > Metazoa > Chordata > Mammalia > Chiroptera > Vespertilionidae > Myotis > Myotis myotis. The sequence continues at coordinate 107,599,752 of NW_023416324.1, read as the reverse complement.
CAGAGAGGCAGAGCAACATACACTAAGGGGAACAGAAGAAATTCCAAGAGATCAATATCCATCCTTCATCCCCTAAGCCTCAGCATGTAAAACTTGCATTAAACAGAAAAGTACCTAAAATTGAGCTAATGGTGCTAGAGAAGAGGTTCAAATTCTGAAATGTTATGAGTTTGTGAATATAAATCATTTGGTCATGAAAATCATAGTCCTTAACCAGTATTGTACCAGTTTCAACAAGCAGCAATTATGATAAAAGACCTGAAGATTTTCCCAGGGAAAGGAAAATCCCATGGTCCAGGGGACATCTACAGTTCCTTCCTCTGATCTTGGAGTTTTCCTGTTTAGTAAAGTCTGTCCGCAGTAGGTCCGTTTCTTCTTGGTATAGTTCAAAGCCTACAAGATCCTCTCAGCCTACACAGACCATGACAAAGGATAGAAGTCACTATGACACACTCCTTCATCCCAGAGCACTGTACCTAGAGGGCCTGATAGGAAAATCACCAAAGAGCTTGACCAAGTTTAATAAAGATGTGACAACAGATTGGCAAACTGCAAAACCAAACAAACAAAACTTAAATGTCAGCAGAGGCACAAACTTCTAATTTATAACAATTATCTGGTTCATTGACTTTTGCTGTGACATATATCATGAGTATCATCATATACATCCAAGGTAGGGCTTAGAGAAGACAATTTTTTTTTAATCTTTACTGTTCAGATTATTATAGATGTCCCTCTTTTTTCCCCCCATAGCTCCCCTCCACCAGGTTCCCACCTCACCCCAGGCCCTCGCCACCCCACTGTCCATGTCCATAGGTACTGCATACATGCATATAAGATATTTGTCCCATCTCTTCTCATACCCCCACATCCTCTTCCCCCGAGAATTGTTAATTCACTCCATTCCCATGCCCCTGATTCTATTACATTCACCAGTTTATTCTGTTCATCAGATTTTTTTATTCATTTGATTTTTAGATTCACTTGTTGATACATATGTATTTGTTGTTCATAATTTTTTATCTTTACCTTTTTCTTCTTCCTTTTCTTAAAGAATACCCTTCAGCATTTCATATCATACTGGTTTGGCGGTGATGAACTCCTTTAGCTTTTTCTTATCTGTGAAGCTATTTATCTGACCTTCAATTCTAAATGAGAGCTTTGCTGGGTACAGTAATCTAGGTTATAGGTTCTTGCTATTCATCACTTTGAATATTTCTTGCCACTCCCTTCTGGCCTGCATAGTTTCTGTTGAGAAATCAGCTGACTGTCATATGGGTACTCCCTTGTAGGTAGCTAACTGTTTTTCTCTTGCTGCTTTTAAGATTCTCTCTTTGTCTTTTGCCCTTGGCATTTTAATTATGATGTGTTTTGGTGTGGTCCTCTTTGGATTCCTCTTGTTTGGGGTTCTCTGCGCTTCCTGGACTTGTAAGTCTATTTCTTTCATCAGGTAGGGGAAGTTTTCTGTCATTTTTTCTTCAAATGGTTTTTCAATATCTTTCTCTCTCTCTTCTTCTGGCACCCCTATGATTCAGATGTTGGTATGCTTGAAGTTGTCCCAGAGGCTCCTTACACTATCTTCATATTTTTGGATTCTTTTATCTTTTAGTTCTTCCAGTTGGGTGTTTTCTGCTTCCTTGTATTTCAAATCTTTGACTTGATTCTTGGGATCCTCTACTCTGCTGTTGAATCTCTGTGTACTAGTCTTTATTTCAGTCAGTGTATGCTTAATTTCTGACTGGTCCTTTTCCATTTTTTTGGCATTCTCACTAAGATCCTTGAAGGTCTCACTAAGTTCCTCAAAGGTCTCACTAAGCTTCTTGGAGCTTTCTAGAAGAGTCTTGAGTAATCTTATAACTGTGGTTTTGAACTCTTTATTCAGTAGTATGCTTTCTTCCATTTCTTTCATTTGTGACATGTTTCTTTGTCTCTGCATTTTGGCTGCTTCCGGGAGTTTGTTTACCTCCAGGCCAATTGGCTGTGAGGACCAGCTGTGTCTACAGTGGAAGAGCTGCTATGTAGGAGACACCCTAATGGGAAGGAATTGCTTCAGTGGGGCTTTGGTGCTCACTGAGTCTGCCTCTGAGTGTGTCACTTATGCATGCGAAGAGTTATAATCTGGTATGGTCTCACACTGACCACTGGGTACACTGGCTCTTCAATCTCCAAGGAGGTGCAAAGTCAGCCACTGCCTAGGGCCACCCAGCAAGATCTACAGAGAAATCTGCAGATTTGTCATCTTTTTATGGGGTTTGGAAGTGCCCAGATAAGGCCCAGCTGTGAAGCAAAGCAGGCTGCTGCAGTGCTGGCCTTTGCCTTCTTTAGATAGCTTTGGGGCTCTCTGATGCAGCTGCAGTTTGACAGGTTTTAGGCTTAGAAAGGACAGGCCATTCATATGCAAAAGCTGCTCAGCACAGCTTGGGTAGGGTTACTAATTGGGTGAGGTGGGGTCTCAGGGGCTCTCCACGGTGGCGCAAACAGCAATGGCTGCCAGTCAGTCCTGCACCGGAGAGGTCCGACCGCTCCTGCGTGCACCTCCATCTGGAAGAAAGCTGCCTCTGCATTCCTGCCCCAATGCCAGACAGTCCAGTTTCTCCCCGTATGTGTCTGGGTCCCCCAAAGTTTCACATGGCACTGGAGCTCAGAGCATGTGGGAGCTTGTATTTCCCTCCCTATTAGAAAGCAGCACACCTGGGTGCCAGCCCCTTCCACACCTCCATGCCTACACACCTCCTACCAGTCTCAATGCTCTTTCTTCTTTATTTTTCAGGTTGGAGTTCTTCCACTCAGACAGGTTTCCTGCAGTTCTGGATGATAGTTGTCACATATTTTAGTTATAATTTTAATATGGTTGTGGGAGGCAGCAAGTACAGGTGTTTACCTATTCCGCCATCTTGGTTCCTCTGAGAAGACAATTTCATTAGTTTTTTTATTTATTTACACTTATGTACCTTAAAGTAGTGAAAAATAAATGCAATGAAAAAGTTGCTGTGCATATGAATTATTAAAACTTAAAAACATAATGAAATGTATGTATAAAGCATGCTGTTTATTTTAGAAGAGCAAATAAGCATGATTCTTTTTATAGAAGACATGCCAGCATCATTTATTTTGATATTCAGAAATACACTAATCCCAATGCAGTGTTTAATATGCTACATTAAAAAATTAGATGCTATAACTACAGAAGAAATTGAAGCAGTGATCAAAAATCTCCCAGCAAACAAAAGCCCTGGTCTAGACTGCTTTACAGGGAGTTCTACCAAGCATTCAAAGGAGAGGTAAAACTATCCTCCTCAGAATAGTCCAAAATATTCAAGAGGAAGGCACACTTCCAAGCCCTTTCTATAAAGCCAGCATTACCCTAATTCCAAAACCAGATAAAGACACCACAAAAAAGAGAACTATAGACTAATATCCTTGATGAACATAGATGCTGAAATGCTCAACAAAATTGTAGCAAATTGGATTCAGCATTACATTAGAAAGATCATACACCATGACCAAGTGGGATTTATTCCAGGGATGCAAGGCTGGTACAATATACACAAATCAATAAATGTGATACATCACATAAACAAATTGAGAGACAAAAATCACATAATTGTATTAATCAATGCAGAAAAAAAACACTTGATAATATCCAACACCCTTTCTTGATATAAACTCTCAACAAAGTAGGAATAGAGAGATCATACCACAGCATAATAAAAGCCTTATATGACAAACCTACGGTCAACATCATACTCAATGGGCAAAAACTGAACTCATTTCCCCTAAGAACGAGAACAAGACAGGAATGTCCACTTTCACCATTCCTGTTCCATGTAGTACTGGAAGTGCTAGCCATAGCAATCAGACAAGAAGAATAAATAAAAGGCATCCAAAATGAAAAAGAAGAAGTAAAACTGTCTTTATTCGCAGATGACATGATACTATACAGATAAAACCCCAAAGACTCCATCAAAAAACTAGTAGACCTAATAAATGAATTCAGAAATGTAGCAGGATACAAAATTAACACCCAGAAATCTATGGCCTTTTTGTACACCAATAATGAACACACAGAAAGAGAAATGAAAAGAAATCCCATTTACCATTGCACCAAAAAAATTAAGATACCTAGGAATAAACTTAAATAAGGAGGTAAAAGACCTGTATTATGAAAACTACAGGACATTGAAAAAAGAGATAGAGGAAGACATAAACAAATGGAAGAACATACCATATTCATGGATTGGTAGAATCAACATCATTAAAATGTCCACAGTACCCAAAGAAATTTATAGATTCAATGAAATCCCCATTAAAATACCAATGGCATATTTCACAGACCTAGAACAACCTCTCCAAAAATTCATCTGGAATAAAAAAATACCCTGAATAGCCACAGTAATCCTGAGAGAGAACAAAGTTGGAGGGATCACAATACCAGATATCAAGCTATATTAGCAAGCCATGGTTCTCAAAACTGCCTGGTACTGGCACAAGAACAGACATATGGACCAATGGAACAGAAGAGAGAACCCTGAAATCTACCCAAGCCATTATTTTTTTAAGTAATATTTGACAAAGGAGGCAAGAGCATACAGTGGAATGAAGACAGTCTCTTCAATAAATGGTGCTGGGAAATTTGGTCAGATATAATGAAAAAACAAACAAACAAACAAAAAAAAACCTAGATCACCAACTTACACCATACACAAAAACAAACTTAAAATGGCTGAAGGACTTAAATTTAAGACAGGAAACCATAAAGATCCTACATGACTCCATAGGAAGCAAAATTGCAGACATATGTCGTAACAATATCTTTACTGACACAGCTCCTAGGGCAATGGAGACTAAGGAGAAAATAAACAAATGGGACTACATCAAAATAAAAAGCTTCTGAATAGCAAAAGAAATCATCAACAAAGCAATAAGAAAGCCCACTGCATGGGAGAACATATTTGCTAATGCTGTTTCCGAGGATTTAATCTCCAAAATTTACTGAGAACTCATACAACTTAACAAAAGGATGATAAACAATCCAATTAAAAAATGGACAAAGGACCTAAATAGACACTTTTAAAAAGAGGACATACAGAAGGCTGAGAAACATATGAAAACATGCTCAAAGTCACTAATCAACTGAGAGATGCAAATCAAAAGAACAATTAAGTACCATCTCACACCTGTCAGAATGGCTATTATCAATTATGACAAGTACTGGGGAGGACGTGGAGAAAAAGGAACCCTTGTGCACTGCTGGTATGAATGTAGACTGGTGCAGCCACTATAGAAGACAGTATGGAGTTTCCTCAGAAAGTTAAAAATGGAATTTCCATTTACCTAGTAATCCCACTTCTAGGACTATATCCCAAGAAACCAGAAACACCAATCAGAAAGGGTATATGCATCCCCATGTTCATAGCAGCACAATTTACAATTGCTAAGATTTGGAAACAACCTAAGTGTCCATCAGCAAATGAGTGGATTAGAAAACTGTGGTACATCTACACAATGAAATACTACAGGAATACTACACAGTTATTAAAAAGAAGGAAATTTTACCATTTGCAATAGCATGGATGGAACTGGAGAGCATTATGCTAAGCCAAATAAGGCATTTGGAAAAAGATAAATATCATATGATCTCACTCATATGTGGGATATAATGATCAACATAACTTGATGAACAAAAATCGATCCAGAGACAAATGGCAGAGGAGATGGGGGGGGGAGGGTTAGAGAGCAGTCAAAGGACTTGTATGCATGCATATTAGCATAACCAATGGACACAGACCCTGGGGCAGTGGGGGCTTGCCTGTGGTGGGAATGGCTGGGTGGAGGGTCAATCGGGGGAAAAAGGTGACATATGTAAATCTTTAGACAAATAAATAAAAGAAATCAGATGCTATAACTTCTATTGACTCCAATTTTGAGTTGTTAATAAGCTGAATATCCCCCTATGAATGCAAACACTATAGAGTAGTTTGTAAATGACTTTTAGTGGCTTCTTCAAATGTAGGTTCAGTTGCTTCTGGATTAGTCTTAAATCAAAAATTTAGAATATAGTCTAATTTGTAATCAACGTTATTATCCTTTGTACAGCACAAATATCAAACAATACCCATGGTTTTTCTCTTAATTGAGTTATTTTTTATTGTAAAAGAAGTAGTTCTTAAACCAAGTTAGAAACTTAATTGAGCACTGAGAAGCAGATATATTACCACGCATGCCATTTAATTAGTTATTATTTTTATTTAAATCTTTATTGTTGAAAGTATTACATAAATCCTCCCTTTTCCCCCATTGACCTCTTCCAGCCCACCCTTACTCCCCACCTCAGGCCCTCACCACCCCATTGTCTATGTTCATGGGTTATGTATATATGCATATAACTTCATTGGTTGATCTCTTCCCACCCACCCTTTGAGATTCCAGTCTGTTCCGTGCTTCTATGCCTCTGGTTCTACTTTTGTTTATCAGTTTATTTTGTTCATTAGATTCCACATATGAGTGAGATAATGTGATACTTACCTTTCTCTGACTAGCTTATTTCACTTAGAATAATACTCTCCAGGTCCATCCATGCTGTTGCAAATAGTAAAAGTTCTTTCTTTTTTATTACCACGTGGTTATTTCATTGTGTAAATGTACCACATTTTTTTACCCACTCATCTGCTGATGGGCACTTAGGCTGTTTCCAAATCTTAGCTATTGTAAATTGTACTGCTATGAATGTAGGGGTGCACATATTATTTCTGATGAATGTTTCTGTTTTCTTATGACATATTCCTAGAAGTGGGAACACTGGGTCAAATGGGAGTTCCATTTCTAATTATTTTAGGAAACTCCATATTGTTTCCCACAGCAGCTGCACCAGTCTGCATTTACACCAGCAGTGTACTAGGGTTCCCTTTTCTCCACATCATCTCTTACACTTGTCTTTTGCTTATTTGCAGGTGTGAGGTGATACCTCCTTGTCATTTTAATTTGCAACTCTGAGATGACTAGTGACTTTGAACATTTGTTCATATGTCTCTTGGTCTTCTGTATGCCCAGTATGGATAAGTATCTATTTTGGTCTTTTACCCATTTTTAAATTGGATTATTTGTCTTCCTTTTGTTAAGTTGTATGAGTTACCTATATATTTTGGAGATTAGCCCCTTATCAGATGTATCATTGGCAAATATGTCCTTCCATGCAGTGGGCTTTCTTGTTGTTTTGTTGATAGTTTCTTTCACTGTACAGAAGGTTTTTCTTTTGATGAAGTCCCATTTGTCTATTTTCTCCTTAGTTTACATTGTCCTAGGAGATATATTGGTAAACATATTGCTACAAGAGATGTCTGATATTTTGGTGCCTATAGTTTCTTCTAGGATTTTTATGGTTCCACATCTCATATTTAAGTCTTTTATCCATTTTGAGTTTATTCTTATCTATGGGTTAGTTTTATTTTTTTGCATGTATCTGTCCAATTTCCCCAACACCATTTATTGGAGAAACTATCTTTGCTCCATTGTATGCTCTTGCCTCCTTTGTCAAATATTGATTGAGTGTAATGGCTTGGGTTGATTTCTGGGTTCTCTGTTCTGTTCCATTGATCTGTATGCCTTTTCTTGAGTCAGTATCAGGCTGTTTTGAGTACAGTGGGTTTATAGTATAACTTGACATTTGGTATTGTGATTCTTCTTACTTTGTTCATTCTCAAAATTGCTGCAGCTAATTTGGGGTCTTTTTTGGGTTCCATATACATTTTTGTAGTGTTTGTTTCAGTGAAATATGCCATTGGTATTTTAATAAGGACCGTGTTGAATTTATAGATTGTTTTGTGTAGTATGGACATTTTAGTGATGTTTTTTTCTACTAATCCATGAACATGGTATATTCTTCCACTTGTTTATATCTCCCTCTATCTGTTTTTTCAAGTACAGGTCTTTTACCTCCTTGATTAAGTTTATTCCTAAGTATCTTAGTTTTTTGTTGCAATGGTAAATGGCATTGTTTATTTTAGGTTTCTCTTTCTGAGAGTTCATTATGGGTGTATAAAAATGCCATGAATTTCTAGGTGTTACACACATGCCATTTTAACTCTTTCTTTTCATTTTAGCTTAATACTGACAGGGTCCTCTTTACGGATATATTTCTTTAAATTCAGTGGGTACTCATTCCACTGTTACTATCCATGTATATGTGAAGAAATCTATTTTTGAAGTAGCTTTAAATATAATAGTTGAGCATAATTTAATTTGTATTTCATATTTTGTAATTACTTGTTCAATTATATGTTTCAATTAAAGTTATTTACAGAACAGTAAAATTAGAAGAGAAATTATGCGTGAACTGTATACAAGACCACAAGACCACAATTATTTTACATGCAAGGGTATGTATTTGTAAAACATTATTGGCTTGGAAATTGAATTCTTTGGACATGGTCGTCAATGTTTAAGTTTGTTGATCTATTGCAAAAGAAGAATAAGACTATGTTTGTAATGGAATATTTCGAGAAATGGATCTCTGCTCTAAACTAATTTATTCATTGCCAATTATAAAATGTCTTTGTCAATAATTCTGTGCTTTTGCTGATTGGCAATCTCTATGAAGGTAGGGACCATCTTGGCATTAATACCTTGGCCTACTCAGCCCTACATGCCCAGGATCTTCCCTCCTCTCCTGTCCTACTCCTCACCAACTGCACTCTAGACACAATGATCTTTTTCAGCTTCTGAAAATCACTCTGCTCCTTTCTGTCTCAGAGCATTAGCTAACTCGTACTCATCCTAAGAAGACCCCAACATAAGATTAATTTCCCCTTATATGTGGCTCTCATGGTAATTGTCTACTTCCTTAGACAGAATGTGAGCATAGTGAAGATGGGATTCAAACATTTCTTATTAATGACTATGTTCCACTGATGGGTTGCAGTATCCTGCATATAGCACATACTTGCTGAATGAATGAATGAATGTTTGAAAAATCATATGTCAAATAAATTGTTATTAAGCAAACATGTTGTTTCCAAATTTTTTCCAGTCATAAAATCCAAACTATTTTTGTAAAAACTATTCATGTACAAATGTAATTATATACATATAATTATATATATAATTATATAATTTTATATTTATATATATATTTATATATATAATTATATATAAAATTATATATATGTAATTATATAATTATATATATATAATTATATATACATGTAATTATATATATATTATATATATATATATATATATATATATATATATATATATATACACTAGAGGACTGGTGCATGGAATTCATGCACAGGGGGTTGGTTCCTCAGCCTGACCTGTACCCTCTCCAATCTGGTAGCCTTCAGGGGTGCCCTCTACAATCCAGGAGCCCTGACGACTTAGGCCCACTCCCCATGGTTCTCTGCTCTCTGTGGGGCCTGGCCACATCACACCCACTGCCCAGAGGCTTTCTGAGGCCCAGAAGCTCTCCACAGCCATGGTGGTATGCTTGCCTTGTCGCCATGGCGACAAGGCAAGCATTACGCCAGGTTGCTCACGTTGCCTGCTCTCAGCGGCCATCCCCTCTAGGACTGGGGTACTCTGGCAGTGCTGAGGAGACTGGGTACCGCCATCTTGTGGCTATGGGTGCTGCCATCTTTGTGATGGAGTGATGGTTAATTTGCATATTACCCTTTTATTAGATAGGATGTGTGTGTGTGTGTGTGTGTGTGTATTTACATGCTCATTCTGAGCTCTTGAAGGGCACAGCAACATGCTCAGGTACAAATGCTAGCTGGGTCATGTGCTAGTTGTATGAATTTGAGCAAATAAATGTTTAAAGTCTTTTTCTGTAAAATGGCTATAATAATGTGTTCCTTCTGTGTTATGAGGCCTGAATGAAATAGGTACATAAGGTAGTGCTGACATGTGACAGGTACTAAATATTAGTCTTTTTGGTTTTATACAATGAATCTTAATAGCAGTAGAATCTCTTGGTTTCTCAGAGAGGCTGTGTATCAGGTAGTTACTGTGGTCAAATTTGCTTCTTCTGTAGTGTTGGACTTTCTTCAGAAATGATATTTTTTAAATCTCATTGTAAACCATAAGAAAGAAGACATGATGTTGTCGAAAATGTAGCATGTGACTGTGATTTCGTGACCTGAGTTACTTTGCAGTTGTGTGACTCAGGCAAAGCAATGTAACTCTTGGCTTTGAAAAAACCACTTAAACAAAATGATTTCAGGATGGGAATTTTATGATTGAAGCTTAAATGTCTAAATCATTGCCTGGAAACTCAGACCCTCTTTGAGACTTCAAGTTCTATAGGTGTAATGACAATCACTCTTTTGTCATTTGAGGGCAAGGAGGATATGCTAAGGTCTTGGTTACAAAACTACCAATATTTTACCCAGTGAAGTATGGGTTAAATAAACCTTGTGGCAACCTGAAATCTAAAACACCTCATTTGATACATTTTTTTCCTATTGCCAAAGCTCATTATTATGGAGAGAAATTTTAAATACAATCCAGTAGTGAATTGATCTTACCAACTGAGTCTCTTTCTCTTTCTCAACCTATAAGTAAGTTGAATTATAGAAAACATTTTTAAATACTAATAACATCTTTCATATAACCTAATATAGTCCTCAACCATGGCTACTGTTCCCCACATAACAGGAAATGGCCTGCTCGGTCATTTGATTTTTTATTTGTGACTGAATGTGGACATATATAAGTAGAGAACAATGGCAAAAACAAAGGGAATGTTCACAATCAGAAGTGGCATTTAATACATAAAGGGAGGGTATACTCACACAAATAAGCAAAGGAAGGCAACTAATGAATAAAACATATTTTTAGAAGTGCAGAAAAGTCAGTAGCACTATGATAAGGCTGTTGCCAGGCAACACATCTTTTCACAATAAAGTCTTGTGAGTCAGATAACTTATGGAAACACTAAATTGGAAGATGTAGTTGCTCTCAGGCAACTTCTGCAGGGTAGAGAATGCTTCCAATCTTCTGCACAACATCAGGAACACATCTCTTCTTAGAACGACCTATCCTTTGAACCACATCGTTTGTTTTTGTCCTTCATGTGAATTCCCAGTCTCTATGTCTGAAACCCTCTTTATCTTTCAGGAAGCCGAGGATGCACATGCAGATCAGGAATGCATTCTTCATGGTCTAGGGCTGGGAGAATGCATGCATCCCATTTCAGGTGTGGAATCTGCAACCTCTGCAGAGGAGTTTATAAGTATGAACAACTATTGCTAATTGATGTCTATATTGGTGAAAGAGAAAACTAAAATAAAACAAACCTCAAGGTTTTTTGTTTTTGTTTTTTTGTTGTTGCTGCTTGTTTTTTGTTTTTGAAATCAATTTGGTGATAGAAGAAAAATCCCTCAAAACTTGGTCATCAGGAAAGACACAGGACACATCAGGAATAGTGATTGTCTTTTTGATGATGGAATGAGATGATCTCAGGACCACCCACACTAGTATTAACAGAGCAGACTGAAAAAGCAGGTTTTGAACAGTAACTTGACTTACAAAAACATACTTCCATCTTAAATTTATTGCAACATAATGTATTCCCTTTAAGCTTTCCAGATCATTCCCGTTGCCAAATGTGACCAAAGCATCATGACATTGACTAAACAAATTAAATGTTCTGTTAAAGACAAGCCTGAAAAAAAAATGAGTAAGGAAAAAAAAATCCCCAAGATTGGTAACAACACCATGTCAGACTTTTTAGTCGTTAGCTACAGCCAGATATTTAAAGAGCTACCATAGTGCCATGTGGTCCAAGTGGGCAAGTTTCTCTCCAGGGTTGGAACTGCCCTGCACAGGCCAGTGCTGAGCTCAGGTCCTGCTTTAAATAGTATATACAACAACAGTGGCCAGCTTTAAACATATTTGTGGTTATTTTCATATTATACTTTAGAGTAGATTCATTTTTATGTGTGATAGCATGACAAATCTTTGGTTCCTTTAAGAGAAATGAGACTTCAATGTTCTTGATGTTTATTGACTAAGATTAAACATTTATTATTATTATTACTAGAGGCCCGGTGCACAAAAATTTGTGCACTCGGGGGGGAGGGGGGTCCCTCAGCTCGGCCTGTGCCCTCTCGCAGTCTGGGACCCCTCGGGAGATAATGACCTGCTGGCTTAGGCCTGCTCCCGGGTGGCAGAGGGCAGGCCCAATCCCTAGGTGCAGTCCCTGTTCGGGCTCAGAGCAAGGCCGATTGGGTAGTTGGGGCGCCATCCACTGTCATGCACAGAGCAGGGCAGATCGGGGAGGTTGCAATGCCACCCTCAGTCACGCTCAGGGTAGGGCCAATATGGGGGTTGGGGAACCACCCCCTGTCACACTCAAGGCAGGGTCGATGGGGAGGTTGTGGCGCCACCCCCTGTCACTCACAGAGCAGGGCCCATCAGGGGGGTTGGTGCTCCATACCCTGTCACGCACAGAGCAGGGTCGATCAGGGGGTTGAGGAGATCCCCCCTGTCACGCACAGAGCAGGGCCCATCAGGGGGTTGGGGAGCTCCCCCCTGTCATGCACAGAGCAGGGCTGATCAGGGGGTTGAGGAGCTGCCCCCTGTCACTCACAGAGTAGGGCCGATAGGGGAGTTGGGGTACCACCCCCTGTCACACACAGAGCAGGGCAGATCAGGGGGTTGGGGCGCTGCACCCTGTCACACACAGAGCCACAGGGCGATCAGGGGGTTTGGGCGATGCCCCCTGTCATGCTGATCCCGGTGCTGGGAGGCATATTACCTTTTTACTATATAGGATAGAGGCCTGGTGCATGGGTGGGGGCTGGCTGGTTTGCCCTGAAGGGTGTCCTGGATCAGGGTGGGGGTCCCGCTTGGATGGCTGGCCAGCCTGGATGAGTGGATGATGGCTGTTTGCAGCTGGTCACACACCCTCCAGGGTGGGGGTTCCCACTGGGGTGCCTGGCCAGTCTGGGTGAGGGGCTGAGGGCTACTTTCAGGCTGGCGGGTGACTGAAGCTCCCAACTGCTCCTTTTTATTTTTTTTTATTTTTTTTATTCTGGGCTCACTTTAGCTCTGAGGCTTGGCTCCAGCTCTTAGGCCTCAGCTGCTGAAAGCAGGTATCTGGTTTGTTTGGGTTCTATAATCGAAACACTGCTTCAACTCCAGCTCTGAGATCCCGGCTGGCTGAAAGCAGTTTTGTTTAGATTATATATTTGTAACAATGTTTCAAACTGCAAGCTCAGAGGCCAGCAGCTGCAGGCGGGGAACGTTGGAGTCCTCCGTCACTGAAGCAAGCAAGCCTCATTTTCGCTTCAAGCTGCCTGGCTGCTGGCCGTCATCTTGGCTGGCAGTTAATTTGCATATCGCCCTGATTAGCCAATGGGAAGGGTAGCGGAGGTATAGCTAATTACCATGTTTCTCTTTTATTAGATAGGATTATTATTGTTATTGTTATTGTTATTGTTATTGTTATTGTTATTGTTATGAGAGGCCTGGTGCATGAAATTCATGTGGGGGGGGGGGTCCCTCAGCCCAGCCTGCACCCTCTCCAATCCAGGAGATCCCTCTCATAATCCAGGACCACTGGATCCTAACTGCTCACCTGCCTGCCTGCTGATCTCTCCTAACCACTTTTGCCTACCAACCTGATTGCCCCTAACTGCCTCTGACAGCCTGATCGTCCCCTGAAAGCAACCCTGCTGGCCTGATTTCCCCTAACTGCCCTCCCTTGACTGCCTGATCACCCCCTAACTGCTCCCCCCTGCCAGCCTGATTGTCCCTAACTGCCTCTGCCTCAGCCCCTGCCATTGTGGCTTTGTCCGGAAGGATGTCCTGAAGATGTCCGGTTAATTAGCATATTACCCTTTAATTATTATAGATTATTTTTTCTTTATTGTTGAAAGTATTACAGATGTTCCCTTTGTTGTTGTTGTTTCCCATTGACTCCTTCTACCCCAAACCTGCCCCTCCCATGCCTTCACCACTCTATTGTCTGTGTCCATATCTAGTCTAATAAAAGAAAAACATGCCAATTGTCCACACCTCGGCTATGCACTAAGCCACACCCACCAGCCAATCAGAGTGACTCTATGCAAATTAACCCAACCAAAATGGTGGCCAGAAGCCATGTAGCTGGAGCAAGCAAGAGGCTTTGTTGCCCCGGAGATGGAGGAAGCCAAGCTTCCCACCTGCCCTGGCTGGCTGTGGCCTCCCATCAAGGCAACAAAGTTTCAATTATAGAAGATAAATAAATCCCAGATATCTGCTTCCAGCCAGCCTCCACTGGGAGCTTGGGTGGCTGGGGGCTGTGGGCAGCCTGTAAACAGCCATCAGCCCCTCACACAGGATGGCCATAACCTCATGGGGTGAGGGTCCCCGCTGGGGAGTTTAGCCAGTCTGAAAACAACCATCAGCCCCTCACCCAGACTGGCCAGGCACCCCAGCAGGACCCCCCACTCTGAAGGCGGTGTGGCCAGCCTGAAAAAAGCTCTCAGCCCCTCACCCAGGCTGACCAGGCACCCCAGGGGTGACCCCTACACTGAAGGGGCTGTGGCCAGCCTGCAAACAGCTATCTGCCACTCACCCATGCTGGCCAGGCACCCCAGGGGTTACCCCTACCCTGAAGGGGGTGTGGCCAGCCTGAAAACAGCTATGAGCCCCTCACCCAGGCTGGCCAGGCACCCCAGCGGGACCCCCAACCTGATCCGGGACTCACTTCAGGGCAAACCAGCTGGCCCCCACCCATGCCCCAGGCCTCTATCCTATATAATCAAAGGGTATTATGCAAATTGACCCTACCAGCAGAACGACTGGGAATGACTGGTCACTATGACACACACTGACCACCAGGGGCCAGACGCTCAATGCAGGAGCTGCCCCCTGGTGGTCAGTGCGCTCCCACAGGGGGAGCTCTGCTCTGCCACAAGCCAGGCTAATGGCTGCCAGTACAGCGGTGGTGGTGGGAGCCTCTCCCATTTCCTTAGCAGTGCTAAGGATGTCCAACTGCAGGTTAGGCCTGCTCCCCGCTGGCAAGTGGACATCCCCCGAGGGCTCCCAGACTGAGAGGGCACAGGCTGGGCTGAGGGATCCCCCCGAGTGCACAAATTTTTGTGCAACAGGGCTCTAGTAAGCATATAAATTCCCTGGATAATCACTCTCCACCCACTCCCCACTCCTACCTTCCCTCCTTTTTATGTGGAAATTCCCTCCCTCACTTGTTAAGTGTTAATATTATAAACATACTTTCAAATGCTTTACTATCCTTTCATTATCCATTTTTTTATGTGTACTAATTTTCAAAATATGATTATGTTAAACAATATAAAAATTTCCTTTCAGGGAAGAATGAATTAAGTTGACAAATATTGAAAAGTAACAAAGCTGAAGGGGAAAAAAAGCCTCTTTTATACATTTGTACAAATTCTGGAGCTGGATATGACTCTTAGAATTTATATATTCTAATAATTTTGAGTTATAGTTGTAGAAATCAAGACGCTGAAATATGGAATAAATTGCCTCAGTTAATCGGTGTAGTTTATTAGCTGTCAGAGAGGTTGGTCTTTTAGAGTCAGCAGCACTTCCTTACATTTCTGCCTGTTTCTTATAATAAAGTATAAGACTACAGAATACAAATGAAAGAGTAGTACCCTCAAACTTTAAAAAGAAAGGAAATAAAACTGCAATGCCATTTAAAAATAATAACCTACACTTTATATTTCTTCACTAATTTTTAAGATAAAAATTTATTTAGGAGAGAATTCTATCTAAACCTGTGTCTTGAATATAAAAATATAGAGCAACGAATATCGAATACTTGTATTGTGTAGCTATTTGTATAGTTATTATTCACTTTAATCAAAATGTCCATGCCTTATTCAATATATTTTTCTCTTTTTCATTTTATAAATGTAAAAAAGGAACAAGTTACAAAACACTTATAAAAGACTTTAAATGTTGTTAGTGACTGATGTGAATTGGTTGGTGACCTAAAAAATATAGTGTATTAAAGTTGATTGTCCAATTCTATAAATAAACTTGAATTTTTCCTAGAACTAAATATTGTCACTTTATTACATATCTCTGAAATTATACTGAGTACCTGGCATATGAGTTAGTCATTTTAAGAAGCTAGTCTTGGGCAAGATACTAACCTTATTAACCAATGAGATAGAGATAGTAATATTTGCCATAAACATTTGCACAGGGGCAAAATGCAATCACAAATATAAACATTGCCAATTGTAAAACACCATACAACCATAAGGAAGTATTATATTCCTTACATACAAATATCAGGAAACAAAGAACTATATTGAATTTTCTTTGCTTTGTCTCAATGAGCAAATAAGTAGCAGAAAATTAGTGTGGCAAAACATATTCTGCCAGTATCTCTGGCCTTTATGGCCATCTTGGAGTTTAAGAGCATGGGGTAAATATGTTTGGTAAATTGTTTCTTCTTATTATATGTCCATGAAGGTTTTCCATCCATTTGTCACTGTTTTAAAGTAATAAAATTTAAACTATGTATTCTGAATAAACTTAAAATTTCACTACAAATTGTGTTACAATAGAAATAATAATTTTGTTACAGAAATTCATATCAAATTATAATAATTTTAGCGTATCTTTTGTAACTGCTTGTTTCTCCTATTGCTTCAAAGCTAATTTAGTCCACATTATATACAAAATTAAATCTTATTTTTAGAGCTACACCATTGGGGTTCAATGAAAAGGCTTTATGAGCTAGAAATTAAAAGTACTGGTTGAAAATACTATTATAGGACTAGAACACCGCAACAGAAATGGAGATGTCTGTGAATTATTTTAGTAGAAGCAATAGGCAAGGTTGCAGGAAATTAGCTCCCAACTTATTTTTACCGTCCAAATAATTGTGTTTTGCTATGTAATTTGTGGGAATCCAGAGGCCTGCCTGAAGAAGGTCTCAGGGTTGTTTTTCTATATTTTCTAATGTTGGAATGACAGAAGCTGAAAGTAGGATAAACCTGGGATGAGAACTTACAAAAAGACTGAAATGCCGATCTGATGTTCAAAGAGGCAAGTGGCAGCTTCTGAGGTGTGTGCTGTTGAGCTAATTGATCCAGGTGGCTTACAACTGCACCTTACAATTAACCGTGATCCATACGAAAGAACTCCTGGTTATAAAGCATGCCAATGGGTGCTTTCCATGGCAGGTGAACATTGTCAGTACAAAACAAAGAAGTGATGGGCAAGCAAACTTGATTAGCCAGCTATTTTAAACAGAACTTTTTTTTTTCTGCCCTAAAAAGCATGTGCTTTATATCTGGCCTGGAAAGAAGAAAATAAGATTTATTAAACACCAGTTATGTATCAGGTACTGTAGTAGGTGCTTTTACCTAAGTTATTTCTTACTATAGTGAGAAACAAAGCAGATTTCTAAATACCCCCCACCCAAAAGACATTTACATTTATTATATGGTAGCTATTAAAGTAGAAAAATCAACGTTGATTTTTTTTTAAAAAAAAGAAAGAAAATACTATTATATTATAGCAGCTATTATTAAGGCAATTTACAAAGTTGGTGCTAAAACTATGCACATTTTTCGTTAGCCCTCATATATTCAGTAAGCCCATAGGACAGTTTGGTATACAATTTGGCAAATAAAATCAATTGGAAAGTAAGTAGCAAGTCAATGGAATTTATCACAAAAGAAAATGACACTGTTCCAACAATAACATTTATTTAATCAAATTTTGTTGTGATTTAACACATTTATTCTAAATGATTCCAGAAAGGCATTGGATCCTACATTCTCAGCTATAAATGAATATGGTTTAAACATGGCAATTTCTTCTTTGAATTTGGAAAAAATAATGAAATCTATCAGTGTACTTTTAACAAAATATACTGACTTTTTTGTAGTTTCTCTATAAAAGTATGGTGTGATGTGTACACATGTTTATGTCATACAAAAGTCTGATAGTCCTCAGAAAAATTTAAAATATATTTCAGAATTATAAAATAAGTAGTTTAAGCTATATGCAAATATAAATTATTTTTAAAGACTTGAAAAGATCAGTAATATTTGAATTCTATGAGCGTACCTATGCAAAGTTGTGATTTGTGATTTTAGCATCTTTATTTTTGCATGTTAAAGTGCTTTACAATTATTCCCTGTGACTCTTCAAGTCCCTACAGGAAAATATAAAAACAAAAACCAATAAAAAGCAAAACAAAAGACACTTTGAAGCACTCCTGAATTTATTTTGTTAAGTGCAGCATAAAATTTTTGATAGTACACGATGTTATGGTATTTCATAACAAAAAAGCTTTTTCATCAAGAGAGCAATATTTGACTGCTTCCAACATGAAAAATGGCTATTAATATTTTCTATTGAAGGAAAAAACAATTTAATGTTCTAGTTGATAAACAATTGACATATAATATCTTTTAGAATTTACTTTTTCTGTTGTTACATGGTAATAAATTATATTTCCACATGGAAATGCCTTTTTTGGTTTCTTTTATTTAGGATGGTTGGTAGTTTTGAACAGATTGTGGTAACTACGTTGCAGATTAATAAAAGTAAAGTTGTCTTCATACTGTGACAACCTTCAGGGTTAGGAAGAAGTAATGGATAATTTTAAAATCTAAGAAATTTCCATAGAAATAATGGAGTGAAAACAATGGGCCTTTTCTAAGTCAAGAGAGTCCAATCTTTTTGTGAGAACATAATACTTTGCCAGGCCAAAGCAAGGGTAACAAATTCAAATAATGGCATGCACCTGGCACTGTGTGAACTGTGCCAAACATAAGCCCACAGGAAATGATGGGCTTGTAATAAATTGACCAACCAGGGATTCCTGCTTAGATGCAAGCAAATTGAGAATTTTTAAAACCCTCCTGAGGCCAAAGCCAATCCTTCTGCAGGCTGAGTTTACCCAATGGTATTACCATTCAGCAATCCCTAAGCATTTAGCATTATTCTGTGTGTGTGTGTGTGAGTGTGTGTGTGTGTGTGTGTGTGTGTGTGTGAATGTGTGTTCATGTGTGGGTGCATGTGTATTTTCTAGCCATGAGTTTCTAAATAGATAAAAAGTGGAAAGGGGCACTGTAACTGGTTGAAATGTTCCACATTGGCAATTCCACTAGATTTCAGGAAGAATGTAGGATACAAGTAGTGTAGAAATGTATCACATATATATAGTGGATACTTGAGTAGATTTTGGCTAATAGATAACTTTTGGTGAGGGCAAAGTAAAGCATATGAATAATACATGTTAAAGTAGTGAATTATTTAAAATTTATACTTACTCTTTAGGGAAATTTCCTTATTTCCCAAAACACAAAGAAAATGGATTTGTAACTGTTTACTTATAAAAGCTGAAAATAGTTTCTTTACTGGATTTCCATATTTATAACTGCAGCAAATAATGTACCTAATTTGATTACATGAGAAGTAATTCAATTTTATGATGTCTACAATTAAATTTATCAAGGTTCATAAATTATGAAAATAGAGTAAAGCATAATGTGTGAAATTTCAACTATTTAAAATGTTTCTATACAAGATAATTTATTTTTATATATTAGTTCTCTAAAACATTTTATAATTTTATAAGAAAACACTATTGGTTTTTAGTTTAAGATAGTTTTAGTTTGAAATTTGGATATTACCTTTGAACAGTTTTATGTAATATTAATCATATATATTATTTATTTAAAATATTGTGTTTATTTCTATTTATGGAACCATTTATTTGGAGTCATTAATCCAGGAACTTTTTTGCTCTAAGTAGGAAGACTAAAGATCAAAACTCTGTATTGATGATGAAAAAGAAGATAGCCATAGATTTAACATTTAATTCTCTAAATAATTATTGTATCCCTAAACAATTAGTTCACATGCCTTTTCTAGTGTCTCTAAATGAATGATTTTAAAATATGACTAATAAGTAAATGGGGGAAATGACTATAATACTTAGGAATTTTATTAGTCTGTCAATTTAAATATTCATTCTTTGGGCAAAGTGCAACTTCATATTTAAATAAATGTATATTAAACACTTTAAATTGATAGCACCAATTCTTCCCTGGGGTATGAGTCATTTAGACTTTTCTAGTATACTATTGCAAATCATGACATTACACTACATTATTCTAGTATATTAATATTTTTCTTATGAATTCATCAGTAAGAGTACCAAAATTAAAATATATTTCTGTTACATCTAGAAAAATATTATGTTTCAATAGCAGTGGTATCAATTATTTTAAAGCCAATTTTTAAAACAACATATCTTTAAATCTGCTCTATTAAATGGTCTTTAATATGTAGATCATCAGACAATTAAATTTGACTATTTATTCACACAAGAATTCACAATCAAAAGGCATAAGATTTTGTTCCCTACCCTTAGTGTTGTTAGCATATGATTTATTTTATCTTGTTACAACAGATCAGTTTTTGGACACATCAGAAAATCAAATTTTGAGAGAAAGTAGAAATGAAATATTCGATGACATACTGTATTTTTTTCTCTCTCTTGAAAGCTCAGATTTTTAAATTTCAAACTATACTGGACTGATTTGTGAGTTTTAAAGCTTGTTTGACACTAACATATTTTAAATGGAAAGAAATAGAACAGCACCAAACTATTCCTCAGGTACAGGAATACATTTAAATATTTGAATAACAGTGAGCTCTTTACTACATGACAGACAATGCCTACATATTGTTAACTGCTTAAGAAAAAAATATGAAAACAGCATTTAAAGATGAACTATTTCCATAACTAGAAGCAAATTGTTTTTAATTTACTTCATTTAAAGACTGAGGCAAATTGCATTGTTTAAAATGTTAATGTATCATTTTCTGCTTGACCTTTTAAATATCTGGGGAGAGTGAATACTTAAAATGAATGGGAAGATTGTTTATTTACTAATTTACCTAGATTATTTGTCATCAATAGCAAATTAATATTATATTAATTACAGATGATATACTCATAAATATTTTTAAATATATTTTTATTGATTTCAGAGAGGAAGAGAGAGGGAGAAAGAGATGGAAACATCAATGATGAGAGAGAATCCTTGATCGGCTGCCTCCTTCATGCTCCCTTCTGGGGATTGGGCCTGCAACCCTGGCATGTGCCCTTGACCAGAATCAAACCCGGGACTCTTCAGTCCACAGGCTGATGCTCTATCCACTGACCCTAACCGAATAGGGCATAAATATTTTTAATAAGTTAAATTCCAACAAAAAAAATTACAGATAATATGCTCATAAATATTTTTATAAGTTAAATTCCACTGACATTATTTTTGTAAACCTTTTCATGTTTATAAATATATAATAGCTCACCAAGTTTACTAAGTGTTTACTTCAAATCTGACAGATAGCCAATTCTTTATTAATTAAATATATCTTCCCAAGTTGTTTTTTTAAAGACATATCAATGAATTCAAATTAGTTTGTGAAATGGTAGGCAAATCAAATTTGGATTCCCCCTACTTTGAATATCCACTTGTCTAGATTCTTCCCACCTGCTGTCATGTGTAAATTTTTTAAAAGAGCTTTATCTATTTGGAAAAAAAAGAAAGAAATTGATATTGTCTTGTGCTGTTTCATCCTTAAAGAACAACCATTTGCAAGAAAAATTATAGGTCCTTAGTGTTGAGTTTCTTTGCATATTAATTTTGTTAGCCTTACCTCCTGTGGTCTTTAGTTCTGGAGGGCCTATTAGATAATACACAAGATACATTTTTTCCTTGTATCTTTGTCTATTTTATTGATTTTTTACAGAGAAGAAGAGAGAGGGATAGAGAGTTAGAAACATCGATGAGAGAGAAACATCGATCAGCTGCCTCCTGCACACTCCCTATTGGGGATGTGCCCGCAACCAAGGTACATGCCCTTGACTGGAATCAAACCTGGGACCCTTGAGTCCGCAGGCTGATGCTCTATCCACTGAGCCAAACCAGTTAGGGCTTTCCTTGTATCTTTGAACTAGTATAAAATACATTCATTTTCTCTTAAAACTGAAATTTGCAGTCACACATATTTTTCCTTATTTTACAAATAGAGATTTATTTAATTAAGCATGGTAAACACTGTAATAATTAATATTATTTATATTTCTGTAACCTAAGTTCCTGAGAATATATGTTATAAGTAAATACAAGTATTACACAGTGTTCTAAACTAGTTAATGTAATACCATGGAATGTGAACTTTGAAAAAAAGTCTGAAATCATAAGAATTACCTTTTACTGTAAATAAGTAATAGCACAAATAAGTTTAGAAAAACAAATCATTCATGTATATTGAAAATGTAATTACATAAAAAGCAGTCTATTTTAAATGGAAATCATCCATTCCTAGTGACATAAGCTTATGAAGATACACTGAAAGAATATGTACTTATCACTTTTTAAAATTTTGAATGGCACTTCTTTTATCTCAAATTAGCTTATACCAGTTAGGTTGGTCATATTTGAATGATCATATATTGAAAATTTCTAAATTTAACTTAGAAATATTGAAACCAATTTAAGAGATTAAATATGATAATGAAGAGAGAGTAAAAGAGGGTGAAATAGTGATTCAATTTGTCATTAGATCTCTGTTGAAAGTTGGACTAAGAATAAAGAATGTAGAGTGAGTTTCAGATAGATTTTCCTTTTAAAAGCCAGGAGTACATTTTTATTCAAAACACAGAAACTGAGTCTTTTAAGGCAAATGACCACTACATATTATTAGAAAGAGGCTCAGGGGCTTACACATTGATAATTTTATAAAATTACAGGATAATTTTAGTTTTTGAGTTTTTTTTTTACTGTTTTAGGAAGGAAGCAATAAAGATATTGTTACTGAACTAAAAAAAATAATAATTCTTTTGTGATATTATTTAAAACAAGTCGATAGCCAGTTAGCCTGGAGGTCAAATCACCCCCGGTATTACCGACAACAATCAAGGCTTAACTACAACAAGACTGCGCACAAAGACCACTAGGGGGTGCATCAAGAAAGCATAAAAAATGCGGAGACAAAGAAACAGGACAAAATTGTCAATGGAGGATATTGAGTTCAGAACCACACTTTTAAGGTCTCTTAAGAACTGTCTAGAAGCCGCCGATAAATGTAGTGAGATCCTCAAGAAATCTAATGAGACCCTCGATGTTATGATAAAGAACCAACTAGAAATTAAGCATACACGGACTGAAATAACGAATACTATACAGACTCCCAACAGCAAACCAGAGGAGTGCAAGAATCAAGGCAAAGATTTGAAATGCGAAGAAGCAAAAAACACCCAACTGGAAAAGCAAAATGAAAAAAGAATCCAAAAATACGAAGATAGTGTAAGGAGCCTGTGGGACAGCTTCAAGCGTACCAACATCAGAATTACAGGGGTGCCAGAAGATGAGAGAGAGCAAGATATTGAAAACCTATTTGAAGAAATAATGACAGAAAACTTCCCCCACCTGGTGAAAGAAATAGACTTACAGGTCCTGGAAGTGCAGAGAACCCCAAACAAAAGGAATTCAAAGAGGACCACACCAAGACACATCATAATTAAAATGCCAAGAGCAAAAGACAAAGAGAGAATCTTAAAAGAAGCAAGAGAAAGAAACTCAGTTACCTACAAGGGAATACCCATACGACTGTCAGCTGATTTCTCAACAGAAACTTTGCAGGCCAGAAGGGAATGGCAAGGAATATTCAAAGTGATGAATACCAAGAACCTACAACCAAGATTACTTTATCCAGCAAAGCTATCATTCAGAACTGAAGGTCAGATAAAGAGCTTCACAGATAAGAAAAAGCTAAAGGAGTTCATCTCCACCAAACCAGTATTATATGAAATGCTGAAAGGTATCCTTTAAGAAGAGGAAGAAGAAGAAAAAGGTAAAGATACAAATTATGAACAACAAACATGCATCTATCAACAAGTGAATCTAAGAATCAAGTGAATAAATAATCTGGTGATCATAATAGAATCAGGGACATAGAAAGGGAATGGACTGACTATTCTTGGGGGGGAAAGGGGTGTGGGAGATGCGGGAAGAGACTGGACAAAAATCGTGCACCTATGGATGAGGACAGTGCGTGGGGAGTGAGGGCGGATGGTGGGGCAGGAACTGGGAGGAGGGGAGTTATGGGGGAAAAAAGAGGAACAAATGTAATAATTTGAACAATAAAGATTTAATTATAAAAATAGAAACAAAATAAAACAAGTCACTGATTACTTGTATTAATCAAGAAAACTTTTAACCAGAGATTTACTAGATTTTAATATTTGTACTAGATTTTAATATTTGTATATTTTTAACATTATGAGCTTACAGATATATCCTATATAATAAAAGGTTAATAAGCAAATCGAAGAATGGCAGAATGACTGGTTGCTATGATGCTCACTGACCACCAGGGGGCAGACGATCAACATAGGAGCTGTCCCCTGTTGGTCAGTGCGCTCCCACACAGGGAGCACCGCTCAGCCAGAAGCCGGACTCATGGCTGGCAAGCACAGCGGCAGTGGCGGGAGCCTTTCCTGCCTCTGCAGCAGCACTAAGGATGTCCAACTGCCGGCTTATGCCCACTCCCACAAGCCTAAGCTGTCAGTTGGACATCCCCCATGGGCTCCCAGACTGCGAAAGGGTGCAGGCCGGGCTGAGGGATACCTGCCCCCTCCCCCCAGTGCGTGAATGTTGTGCACCAGGCCTCTAGTAAAGGTATAATACCAAGGAGAAAGCAAAGTGCTTTATTATTGAAAATGATATACCTAATATTGACCATTTAAAAAATTGTGGCTTTTTTTAAAAAATAAAACCTCCTCAAGCCCTGGATGCCATTGCTCAGTGGTTAGAGTATGGTCTGTGCACCGAAGGGTCATGGTATCTATTCTGGAGGGCCGACCAATCTATATGTCTCTCTCTTGCTTTCCCTTTCCCCCATCCTTTCCACTCTTTCTGAAAATCAATGGGAAAAAAAATCCTCCAGTGAGGATTAAAAATAATACATACAAAGACCCATCTATTTAATAAAATTATTTAAAAACAAAATAAAACCCTCTTCAAGCTCTTGGAACTTTCTAAGAGTTGACCCTCTATGTATTCTAAATAGGTCAAAGAAGAGAAAAGTAGAATGCCTAGTGATGAAACCTCTTCATTTGAATCTAAGATTATGTTACTGCTAGAAGCTCAGTGCATAAAATTCATGCACAGGTGCAGTCCCTAGGCCTGGCCTGTGATTAAAGCGTGAGCATCTGGCATGTAAGGGCAGATCCCAGCTGACCTCTGGGCCCTGGGCAGCACCTGGGCTTCTGGGCCCCCATTGAACCCCCTCTGCCTGAGTTATGGTGTCAGAGTCCCCACACAGTGATGTGATGAGCATGGCTGGATGCCGTGGGTTGGGGTGCAGCATCGGCCTCTAGGCCGCCTAGCAGTGCTGCATGGAAGCCAGACAGGCAGCGCGCTCTCTCCCAGCCAGCCTCACAGACTGGCTTCTGCATGAACCCATAGGGAGTCCAACCGGCCTCTGCGGTCCCAGCGGCTGTGGCCTTGCTGGCTCAAAAGAGGCCACGTGGGTGTGGAGTGGGCTCCTTGTGGGTGCCTGGCACCTAAGCATGGGGGCTTCCCTGGCGCGGGAGCCTTGGCATCCCAGGGAAGGGTAACAGAAGGAGTGAACTTGGCGGACACCCCGCATTCTCACCACACCTCCATCACCGTCACTCCAGCCCCCAGATAGCTGGCTAGCGGTTGCAGTCCCCCGTCCAGGCACCATGGAAGGTTGGTTGCTGCCACCCACTCCTAGTTCCCCATCCCAGCCGAGGGCCTAGGCCCGATTGGGTGATCAGGGCCTGCTGGCCACAGGTTACCATCTGCAGGGCGGTTGGTCAGTGCCAGCTCCTCCCCGCAACCAGCTCCCTCAGTGCGTGGGAGCTGGGCGGCAGCCCCACCCCCTGCCACCACTGCTGGTTGCCATCTTCAGGGTGATTGGCGGGTGATCGGGCCCCTGCTTGCACCTGCCTTGGCCTGGCGCTGCCCACTCACCTGCTACACAATCCCACTACACTGACACTCTCGTCAGGGTCCCATTGGGTCAGCAGTACCTCCACTGCAGCCCACTGCTAGAGCTGCATTCCTGATGCCCACCATGTTCCATACCACCCCTTGGTGGTCAGCACACGTCATAGTGAGTGGTCAAACTCCCAGCTAAGGGCACATTTGCATATTAGGCTTTTATTATATAGGATTACCTTTTGAATGTATTTTCACTATGTTGAAGTAAAAATTAAAATGGGTTTTGCAATATATAAAATCATTCAAAAATCCAACAAAATATTTTGATGGGAATTAGCAAACCCTTGCTTCTATATCTAAAATATATATGCTTTTTATGCATCTGGAGTAGAAAAATCACAGGACATATATATTTCAGAAGTCAAGTAAAACATAAAACAAAGAAATGTATTTAAATAACATTACTATTATTCTTTTTTTTAAATATATTTTATTGATTTTTTACAGAGAGGAAGGGAGAGAGATAGAGAGTTAGAAACATCGATGAGAGAGAAACATCGATCAGCTGCCTCCTGCACATCTCCAACTGGGGATATGCCCGCAACCCAGGTACATGCCCCTGACCGGAATCGAACCTGGGACCCCTCAGTCCACAGGCCGACGCTCTATCCACTGAGCCAAACCGGTTTCGGCATTACTATTATTCTTAAGTTATCAATATTAAGTTTTAAGGCAGATATACACCAAATACTTGAAGAATGACTGTTAACACATTTTTGGTTCTCAACTTAAAGAAAAAATCTTTATTTTTGAGAATATTACAGATGTCCCTCTTTTTCCCCTGATTGTCTCCCTCCATCAGGTTCCCTCCCAGCCCTAGGCCTTCACCACCCTATTGTCTGTGTCCATATGTAATGCATATATGCATATAAGATATTTGTTTAATCTTTTCTTGCTGAGAATTGTCAGCTTGTTCCATTTTCATGCCTCTGTTTCTATTTTATCCACCAGTTTATTCTGTTCATTGGCTTTCTTATTCATTTATTTTGATTTTTAGATTCAATTGTTGATAGATATATATTTATTGTCTTTTTTATTGCTGATATTTTTTATCTTTTTCTTATTTTCCTTCCTCTTCTTAAATAAGACCTTTTAACATTTCATGCAATACTGGTTTGGTGGTGATGAACTCCTTTAGCTTTTTATTGTCTGTAAATCTCTTTATCTGACCTTCAATTCTAAATGATAGCTTTGCTGGGTAGAGTAATCTTGGTTGTAGGTACTGCTATTCATCACTTTGAATATTTCTCTTGAGAAATCAGCTGACAGTCATATGGGTGCTATCTTGTAGGTAACTAACTGCTTTTCTGTTGCTGCTTTTAAGATTCTCTCTGTATCTGTAGCCTTTGGTATTTTAATTATGACGTGTTTTGGTGTGTCCTCTTTAGGTGCCTCTTGTTTGGGGTTCTCTGTGCTTCCTGGACTTGTAAGTCTATTTCTTACAACAGGTAGGAGAAATGTCATTATTTCTACAAATATGTTTTTAATATCTTGCTCTTTCTCCTCTGGCACTTCTGTAATACAAGTGTTGGTATGCTTGAAGTTGACCTGGAGGCTCCTTACACTATCTTCATATTTTTGGATTCTTATTTCTTTTTGCTCATCTGGTTGGATTATTTTGCTTCCTCATATTTAAAATCATTGATTTGATTCTCAAAATCCTCTACTCTACTGTTGAATCCTTTATATTATTTATTTCAGTCAGTGTATGCTTAATTTCTGACTGGTCCTTTTCCAATTTTTTTTTTCCTTTCTCAGTAAGATACTTGAAAGTCTCACTAAGTCTCTTGGAGGTTTTTAGAAGATTCTTGAGTATCCTTATAACTGTGGTTTTGAACTCTATATCCAGTAGTTTGCTTTCTTCCATTTCTTTCAGTTGTGACATGTTTCTTTGTCTCCACATTTTGGCTGCTCCCCTGTGTTTTTTTTTTCTTTTTTTTCTTCATATTGGGTAGAGCTGCTATATCTGCTTGAGTTGGTAGAATGGCCTTGTGTACTAGGCATCCTATAGGGCTCCATGGCTTAGCCTACCCAGTCACCTGAGCTGGATATTCTAGGAGCACCACTTGTGGGCTGGGTGCACAGTCTTGTTGTAGTTGAGACTTGATTGCTGTTTGTGTCACTGGGAGGAATTGACCTCCAGGCCAATTGGCTGTGAAGTCCAGCTGAGACTACAGTGGGAGAGCTGCTGTGTAGGAGACACCCCTATGGAGCAGGACTTGCTTCAGTGTGGCTTTGGTGCTCACTGAAGTGTGGCACTTATGGATGGGTAGAGTTGCAATCTGCTATGGTCTGACACTGACCACTGGGTGCACTTGTTCTTGGGTCTCCAGGGAGGTGCAAAGTTAGCCACTGTCTAAGGACACCCAACAGGAGCTACAGAGAGATCTGCAAATTCCTCCTCTTTGTCTTGGGTTTGGCAGTGCCCGGCAAGACCCAGTTGTGAAGCAAGGCAGGGTTGTGCCAGTGCCAGATAGTGGGCCCTTTATTGATAGGATTGGGCCTCCCTGATACAGTTGCAGCTTGTTTGAGAGATTTTAGCAAAGTCTGAAACCTGTGCAAGGACAGGTCATTCATATGCAAAAGCTACTGCAAATAGGTTGGGTGGGGCTGAAAATTGGATGGGGCAGTGTTCCAGGGAATCACGAGGGTGGAGCAAACAGAAATCACTGCCAGTTAGCCATGTGACAGAGGAGGTCCTAGCATAAGAAAAATGACCCCTGTGAGCACATCTGTGTAGAAGGAAGCTGTCCCTGAGTTCCTGTCTGATGCCAAATAATCTAGTTACTCCTCTTATATGTCTGTGTCCCCCAGAGCCTAGCCTTGCTGCTGGAGCTCAGAGGAAGTGGGACCTTGTAAGTTCAGTTCATGTGCCAGCCCTTTAATAGGAACTGCTGAGTCTCCAGTAGCCTCTGTGTTACTGATCCCCACTCCCCACTGGCTTTTAGAGCCCATAGTTATAAGGACTTCTTTTCCCATCTCTGGGATACTGTGCTGGGGGTCTGGTGTGGGGCTGGGACCCGTTGATCCTTAAGTGGGGCTTCTGCAGAGATGATCTCCCTCCCAATTAAAAAAGGTGGTGCACTGGTGTCAGTCCAACCCATTCTGCACCTCCACTCGCTCCCCCCTTCCAGTCTCAATGTGCTTCCTTCTTTGCTTCTCTAGTAGGACTTCCATTCAGCCAGCTTTTAGGCAGTTATGGATGTTGGTTGTTCTGTATTTCAGTTGTAATTTTGATGTGATTGTGGGAGATGGTGAGTAGAAGCATTTACCTATTTGCCATCTTGGTTCTCCTGGTTCCCAACTTTTAATGTGTTTTGTTATCTTGTTATCAATGTATGCTTTGGAGATTGAAGATGGTGGTGTCGGGAGTAGACCTGTGCAGGCTGCCTCCCAAACATCATTGAAACTACCAACTATAAGACAAACAACCACCATTCAGAACCATGGGGAAGTTGGCCCAGTGGAAGTTCTACAACTGGAAGGAGAGAAGGAAGTGCAGTGAGACTGAGTAGGAGCTACAGAGGCGCCAAAAACAGAGGTACACAGTCGCACGCCAGACGGGCTGCAACTGGATGCATGTTTTTTTTTCAATTGGATTGCTTGGGGTGGGTCTTTGAGGCCCTAGACCCCACGGGGAGAGGCAGCACAGCCTTGCAGCAGTCAGAAAGCGAGGGAGGCTCTGGCACGCAGCTGTTCGCTGGCACTGGGGGACGCGAAGTCCCGGTGTCCTGAAGAGGCGAGGAGCCGCAGAGATGCTGCCATTGCTATTTGCTCCGCCATGGCGACTCCCTGAAACACTGCCCTACTCAATTTACATTCCCATCCAAGCTGTGCCAGAGGCACAAGAGGAAACGCCTGTGCTTGTACAAACTCTCAAATCCTCTGGGCTTGCTCGGGGAGGGTCTCCGAGGCCCCAGGCCCCAAGGGAAGAGGCAGCATGGCCTTGCAGTGGTTGGAAAGTGAGGGAGGCTCTGGCACGCAGATGCTCACCAGCACTGGGGGACGTGAAGTCGCCATTGCTATTTGCCCTGCCCCGGCGACTCCCTGAGACCCCGCCCTACTCAATTTACATTCCCATCCAGGCTGTGCCAGAGGCACAAGAGGAAACGACTGCGCTTTTACAAACTCTTGAATCCACTGAGCTGGTTCAGGCGGGATCATGAGGCATCAGACCCTACAGGGAGAGGTGGCACGGCCTTGCAGCCGTCAGAAAGCGAGGGAGGCTCTGTTGTGCAGCTGCTCGCCAGCACTGGGGGATGCAAAGTCCCAGAGCCCCAGAGAGGCGAGGAGCCGTGGAGACACCATTGTTATTTGCTCCACCCTGGTGACTCCCTGAGACCCAGCCCTAATCAATTTACATCCCCATCCAAGCTGGGCCAGGGGCACAAAAAGACCCACCTGTGCTTTTGCAGCCTAACCCAACAAATTGCAGACTTCAACTCCTCGCACCCATGGGAGACACACTCAAGAAGCAGACCCAGGAGAACCAAGATGGCAGCATAAGGTACAGACCTGTGCATGCTGCCTCCCACAACAACATCGAAACTACCAACTATAAGAAAAACAGCTATCATACGGAACCATGGGAAAGCTGGCCCAGTGGAAGTTCTACAACTGGAAGGAAAGAAAGAAGAGCATTGAGACAGTAGGATGTGCAGAGACACCAAGTACAGAGCCCAACCCAACAAACTGCAGATTTCAACTCCTCGCAAAGAAAGAAGAGCATTGAGATTGAGTAGGATGTGCAGAGGTGCCAAGTACAGAGACCAACCCAGCAGGCTGCAGATTTTGGCTCCTCGCATCTAGGAGGGACACACTCAGGGTGCGGAGTTGGGTTCGGGGCAGACTGGGGCCGGGCCCGGCTGGCCGGTTATGTGGAACCACTGTACCAGCAGGCGCATAAGCACGCCCACTGGTTTCAGTCTCGCGTGGGATGCTGGGGAACAGCAGATGGGCAGTCTGTGCGCTTGGTGGAGAGCGAAGTCCGAGCAGGCATGCTGGATGTTCAGCCACCAGGAACGCCTGGAGAGCCGCCCAGCAGGGGACAGAGTGCCAAACTTTGTGTTTCCCCAGTGAGGCTGGGACAGCCCCGGTGAGGTCGGGACAGTCCTACTGAGGTTGGGATGGCCCCAGTGAGGTCGGGATGCCCCTGGAAAGGTCGAGATGGCCCCGGTGAAGTCGAGACTGCCCCGGTGAGGTCAGGATGGCCCCAGTGAGGTCAGGATGGCCCCGGCGAGGTCGAGATGGCCCCGGTGAGGTTGAGATGGCCCCGGTGAGGCCGAAATGGCCCGGGTGAGGTCAGAATGGCCCCGGTAAGGTTGAGATGGCATCCGGGGCCGGAATGGCCCCAGTGAGGTCGAGATGGCACCAGTGAGGCCGAGACGGCCCCGGTGAGGTCGGGACAGCTCCAGTGACGTTGGGACGGCCCCGGTGAGGTTGAAATGGCCCCGGTGAGGTCAGCACGGCCCCGGTGAAGTTAAAACAGTCCCCATGAGGTTGGGACAGCCCCAGTGAGGTTGAAACGGCCCCAGTGAGGTCAGGACGGCCCCGGTGAGGTTGAAACAGCCCCGGTGAGGTTGGGACGGCCCCGGTGAGGTTGAAACGGCCCCGGTGAGGTCGGGGCGGCCCCAGTGAGGTTGAAATGGTCCTGGTGAGGTCAGGACGGCTCCAGTGAGGTTGGAACAGATAATGGGGACCAGTATAGACTGATTAACAGGGGTAGATGCAGTGGCAGAGCAGCATAGAACAGACTGTCAAACTACAGTGGGAAGTCTGGGGCGGGTTTGCGGGGGGTTAAGAGATCAACCGAAGGACTTATATGCATGCATATAGGAATAAACGGTGGACACAAGACACTGGGGGGTGGGGGCTGAAGGAGTGTCAAGGGGGGAAAAGAGGAGACATATGTAATACTCTTTGTAATACTTCAAGAAATAAAAATTATTTAAAAAATATATACTTTGTTTTTCATTTCAAATTCTGTGGATATTAAAATTATAATAGCAATTTAATAATGTGTTCTTCTATACTCTCTCATTTTATTACTTTGTTAATATAACTATTGAAGAAAAAATTATTCAGAAAAATTATTTTAACCTTTAAGTATCTGATCAAAGTATAGAATTCTGAAAGCAGGGCCATATTGTTAGGAGGGGTTTTAAGAATGTTGAATAGGTTTATGTAGCTTCCTGCTGGTGTCATAACAACAGAAATGTTGGACTTGTAAGTTAGAGAGTGACATATGGTGATGTATTCTCACAAGAAAGGAGGTGACCACAGTCCCCACTACTTTGACTTCTTCTGCTGTAGTTAGCCTTTGAAACAGCAAATAATTTTGAAATTCTAAATGAATATTGATTCCTTAATTCATTTGCTCTCTCATTGATTCTAACATTGGCAAAAATGCATAATATATGTGATGGGACCCCTTATTTTTTTTATTAATAAAGCATAAAATAACATTGGCAAATAAATTCCATTTTTATTTTTAATTAAAAAAATAGTTGAAATATATGGTGCCCTTGCCTATATGGATCAGTTGGTTGGGCATCGACCCTTGCACTAAACGGTTGCTGGTTTGGTTCTGGGTCAGAGCATATGCCCAAGTTGAGGGCTCAATTCCTAGGTGAGTGGTGTGAAGGAGGCAACCCATCCATGTTATGCTCTCACATTGATGTTTCTCTCTTGCTCCCTCACCCTTCCTCTATCTCTGAAAAACAATTAAAATTAAAAAATATATATGGTGATGGAAGGAGACTTGACTTGGTGTGGTAATCATGCAATACAGATGATGTATTGTATGATTGCATAGTTTAAACCTATATAATTTTATTAACCAAAGTCACCCCAATAACTTCAATAAAAAATAAAAATAAATAAATATTTTTGAGATATAATTTAAAACTGGACATTTTAATTCAGTTATTTGCTGCACTCAAGCATGTGCTTCTTAGTTCTCTGTCCTATGATACCTAATTTTCTTTATCTGTCAAATTTTACAATAACCCATACTCTGTTTCTTGGCATGCTTATTCTCTATGTTTAATTTATTAAAAAATATCTTTCCTGGGCAGATACCCAGCACCTTAGAGCCCAAAGGGAAGCTAGGAGGTGGAGAGGTCTATGTGGGATGTCAGGGAAGGGTTCCCAGGAGGGGTGTCTGGACAAAGATTTGATGGATGTGTAAGAATTGGCCTGAAACCTAAGGGTGGGCAGGAAGGTGGGTCTAGGGCAGGAGTGGGGAACATTTTTTCTGCCTAGGGCCATTTGCATATTTATAACATCGTTCCATCATTCATGGGGGTCTTATAAAAATATCAACCTAAAAATTAGCCTAGCTATCTTTGGTCAAACATTTAATTAACTCACCCTTAGTGCCTTGGCAGGGCCAGACCAAATGATTTCACAGTTGGGTGGAGAGCTGGATGTTCCGTACCCCTGGTCTAGAGACCTGGAGGCTGGGCTTGGTTGTGTGTAGCTGCAGTGTTGCAGCTGCAGGGAAAGTGTGAAGGAATGGAGGCAACATGGGCGGGGGTCCTGAGGGACCTCAAGTGTCCTGTCTAGGGCTCTGATGTTATTCTGGCAACAGAGGGTGGTGAGGTTTAAAACACCAAAGAGCTGTCAGGTTTGGATTTTGGAAGTAGTAATGAGTCAGCCTTTATGGAGAGCTT
This sequence comes from Myotis myotis, assembly GCF_014108235.1. Lineage (NCBI taxonomy): Eukaryota > Metazoa > Chordata > Mammalia > Chiroptera > Vespertilionidae > Myotis > Myotis myotis. The sequence continues at coordinate 107,566,028 of NW_023416324.1, read as the reverse complement.
GCATTGAGTGAGGTCCTGTGCCAAGCTCTGGTGGTGGTTTTCATGATTAACCCTCACCCTAACCCTCTGAGGTGAAAGTACAGTGAAGACCCCCATTTCACAGACAAGAAAATGGAGATGCAGGTGATGCATCTTGTCCAAGCACAAATACCAAGTAATAGCCAATACGTGGCAGAGCTGGGTTTGACTGAGGTGCTCAGGATCCAGAGTTGGAATAAAAAGGTTGCAAGGGATCAAGATTTGCAGACAGTTTTCCCTGGGCATGTGGGAGGCTCAGGGCCTGCTGATCCACATCCCTATGGTCCTGTGTGGATTTATTGGGCACTTCTAGGCACTAAGGCAGGACTCCATCTCTCCTTGGCCAAAGGTTGTTAAATCTGGGGGTGGGCTCTGGCATTCAGTTTTGTAAAATTGTTCCCTGGGTGACTCCTGTCACCTTTAATTAAGGGGTCTGATGGTCAGTGTTTGGATGTTGGGGTGTGTGCTTCTCCTGAGCAGTCCAGATGTTCTTGGGGCTTTGCCAGGTGGACTTGGGTGTGGGAGAAAAGCAGGTTTTCCAGGACCATCCAGGGGCTGTAGGGGCTGCTCTGGGCCCATTGTCTTGCTTCATGACCACTAAAGCATTTGCCATCTCTGCTGTCTCTGTGGAGATGAGCCTCCTGCCTGCCACCAGCGCTCACAGAGTTGCATCAGACTCTTGTATCCCTTGTTTCCTGATGCTGTGGTGAGATTACTTTAATCCCTGGTGGGCTGGGAGTTGCTAGGGATCTGGCTTGGCTCCTGCTGGCTATTCCCAGCTGGCTTCTGGGAACTATCCAGGGAATAAACAATGCTGGTGGGTCCAAGGCCAGCAGCAGGGCTCATGCTCAGGAGGCTCTAGGAGACAGTGATGGGGCCCAGGCCTGTTGCCTTGCATGTGTTGCCTTAGGCTCTGCTCCTGGGCTTTGGAGGTCCTGGGAGCTGGCAGCCTGGCCTGACCTGACCTGGCAGATTTCCAGGGTTGTTGGCCACTCTGAGTGTGTGTGACAGGACCCTTGGAGTCAGGTGGATGGGTAATAGAGGAGACTTCATGCTCTTTTTTACACCCTCAAGCTGCTTCTGGGAGATTTCCAGAAGGCTGAGGGCTAGGAATCAAGGGAGACTGGACCCTTGCGTGCAGATGGTGAGGCCCCCTCTGGCAACCCATCTGCACTCTGTGGGCTGCCCCAGCCATTCTGCCTATCCACCCTGCAAATCCCCTCCTCAGGGAGAGGGAGATAGATGAGCCTTCTCTTCCCCAAGGGAGAAGGGCTGAACTTGGAGAAGCCAGGAAGCCTTCTAGGCGAGGGTGTGGATGTGCAGGGGACCCAGCAGCCTCTTCTGGGAGGCTTGGTGCCTCTTTATTAGTGTCTTGCAGCTACCCTCTATTTGAGACCCCTTGGCAGGACCTGGGTGAGTTTGACCCATGTGGGCTCCCGAAGCTCCCAGCCTTTCTTAGGTTAACCAAGCAGCCTGAAAATGGTGACATCACTCAGCAAAATGTTGCTACTCTAATGGTAAAGCTTTATCATGGAGAATTTGAACATATATAGAGGTAGGCAGAATAGCCTGGTGAACCTCAGGGACCCACTGCTCTGTGGCCTGATCTGCCCTTCACCCCCACCCCCCTTTTTTGAAACAAATTCTAGATCCTATTCTTTGATCTATAAGCATTTTGGAGTGTATGGCAACACCATGATTATACTTGCAACAGTGAGTAATTCCTTGATCCCATTACATGTCCATTGTGTTCAAATTTTTGGTTGTCTCAGTTTTTTAATATATATATATATATATATAAAATTGATTTCAGAGAGGAAGAGGAAGAGAGATAGGTCTATGATGAAAGAGAATCATTGGTCAGCTGCCTCCTGCATGCCTCAACCTGGGCACGTCTCCTAGACTGGAATTGAACCCAGAACCCTTCAATCCGCAGGCTGACACTCTGTCCATTGAGCCAAACTGGCTTGGGCAGCGGTCGTCAACTGGTGGTCTGCGGACCACTGGTGGTCCATGAGGTCCAGAAGGTTGGCGACCGCTGGACTAGGGCATCTCAGTTTTTTTTTTTGTTTGTTTGTTTTTTTGTTTTTTTAAATATATTTTATTGATTTTTTACAGAGAGGAAGGGAGAGAGATAGAGAGTTAGAAACATCGATGAGAGAGAAACATCGATCAGCTGCCTCCTGCACATCTCCTACTGGGGATATGCCCGCAACCCAGGTACATGCCCTTGACCGGAATCGAACCCGGGACCTTTCAGTCCGCAGGCCGACGCTCTATCCACTGAGCCAAACCGGTTTCGGCGGCATCTCAGTTTTTTATAGTAGTTTGAATTAGGATCCAAATAAGGCCCACACAGTGCAATTAATTGGTGTCTTCTTCTTTTAAAAAGGTAGTCTTTTTTTATTTCAATTTTTTAATTTTAATTTTTAATTGATTTTAGAGAGGGAGCGATACATCAATACATCCATGAGTTATCTCCCCTCTGAGCCCTGTATGTGCCTGACCGGGAATCAAACCTGAGACCTTCCAGTCTGTGGATGACACTCCAACCAGCAGCCTCACCAGCCAGGGAAGTTGGTGTCTTTTAGATCTCTGGTGGATAGGCTTCCCTTTCATCTTTTCCCTCTTGTGCACTTTGTTGAAGAAACTGGCTTGACAGTCCCTGGGGTTGGCTTGTGTCTCTGCATCACCTCTATAGCATCATCCAACGTATCCCTCTGCCCTCTGTTTCCTATAGATTGATAGTTGGGTCCAGAGCGGCATTGTGTGGCGACGCATATTTCAAGTGCTCTGGAGCCAAGTGGCTACTGTGTTGGAAAGGACAGCACAAAGATAGGATGTTCATGACCACAGAAAGTTCTGGATGTGACAGCGCTGCTGCTCCAGGTGTGGTCTGTCCATCAGTTAGTTTCGGGGACGGGGGTGTTGATTTTGGTCGAGCATTTCTCAGGTATTGTGTGCTGCTAATTTGGCCAGGGGCCCTTCCTGGGTTTTGTGTACTGTCTTGTGCATGTTTTGTGTCTGGGTCTAAGCTAAGAACAGGAACTCAACTGGTTTGCTGATTAAAATTTGGGGGGCCTTAGGATCATCTGTTGGCTGGGAGCACTCATGACCTCACCCTTCCCTACCTGTACCCCTAAATGACAGGAGAGTGTGGGGGAAGCTCAGCCCCTGTTGTCTGCACAGGATGTGTGTGAGGTAAGGTGAGCAACTCCTGGACTTGGTCTGGCCTGGTGTGTGTGTGTGTGTGTGTGTGTGTGTGTGTGTGTGTGTGTGTAACATGTTAGACTGCAGGTGCTCCATGCGATGCTGCCTTAAGGGCTGGCTCAGCCACAGAGGGTTCCTTCTATGAGCCCTGGGCATGACTGTTGTGTGCCAGCCCTGTGCCAGGGGTCTTCAGGACCCACCTTTTTGAGGCTCAGTTATGAGGGAGCCGTTGTTAAACCATAGACAGATAATGGGGGGTGCACTTTGGAGGGTCTGCCTACAAGGTCCCCCGATGTAAGTGACATTGGAGTCAAGACTCACAGAAATTATGTAGGGGCTAGTGAGAGTATCTCAAACAGATGGGGGACAGCCTGGCAGAGTGTCAGATGGAGAAGTGGGAGGTGGGGCCTTTATTGAGAGAACAGGTAGGGGTGGCATTGAAGGATCTAGGAGGAAAGTGGCATGGTTGGCATCTTCTAGAAAGAACACTGGCTGCTGTGTGGAAATAGCATGTACTAGGACAATGGTCAGCAAACTCATTAGTCAACAGAGCCAAATATCAACAGTACAATGATTGAAATTTCTTTTGAGAGCCAAATTGTTTAAACTTAAACTATAGAGGTATGTACATTGTTATTAACTTAATTAGGGTACTCCTAAGGCTTAGGAAGAGCCACACTCAAGGGGCCAAAGAGCCGCATGTGGCTCGCAAGCACAGTTTGTCGACCACAGCAGTAGGAGGATCCGTGTGTCTTGCACATTCTGCTGGTCTCACCCTCACATTTCCTGAGCTGCACATGACAGTTGGCACTTGGGAATTCAGACTATAAATGTGTGTGTAATGTTAGTTTCCTGATGAGACACAGAATGCAGATTTGCCAAAACTGTGGACAGGAGGGCACACACCTCCTATACGTGGTCCCCTGAATGGGGACCAGGCTGGAGAAAATGTTCAAGTCATCTATTTGATGAGGGACTTGTAGCCAGAATATACAAAAAAACCCTTGTAACTCAATGCAAAAAAAGACAAATGACCCGATTTAAAAATGGGAAAATGGACATATCTCTAAAAAAGATATAGAAGTGACCAATCAGCACATTAATAGATGCTCAATAGATGTTTAGCTTTCAGAGAAATGCAAATCAAACCCCAGTGATAACATCCACTGGGATGACTAACACCAAAAAGACAGACAATAACAAGTATTGATGAGGATGTAGAGAAATTGAAAACTTCCTCCACTGCTGGTGGGGATGTAAAATGGGGCAGTCCTTTGGAAGACAGTTGGGCAGTTCCTCAGGAGAGTAAACATAGAGGTACCATAGGACCTAGCAATTTTGCTTCCAGGTATCTATCCATGAGGAATGAAACGTACATCCACACAAAAACTAGTATGGGAATCGAACCAGAGGCCTTCCAGTCTACCTTCCAGTATAGCTCAGTTGGTTGGGCATCGTTCCATGCACCCAAAGATTGCTGGTTCAATTCCCTGTCAGGGCACATGCCCCAGTGGGGGGTGTGCAGGAGGCAGCTGATCAGTGTTATGCTCTCACACATTGACGTTTCTCTCTTCTCCCTTCCTCTCTTTCTACAAATCAATAAACTATTCTTTTAAAAATATATATATATATTTCCTTTTCTCTCTCCAAAACTAACTCATATGCTTTCCTTAATGTCCAACTCAAGGCAATCTTCCCTAACCAGTATCTATCTTTCCTTTCTCCTTGTTGCATACAGATGTTATGTCTATTTGTATGTTGCTTCATGGTATTGAATTTCTATTATTCATGGTATCATTCATATGTTAGCTCTTCAATGTAAATGTATGTTCCCTGATAATAAGGCCTGGCCATAGAGTCTTTATATAACAGAATAAATCCTCATATTTTGTATTTCATTGTCCAATGTTCTTTTCACTTTATCATGAACTGATATTATTATGACAGCAAAAATGGGGTGTCTTTTTATATGTTTAACTAATCCACTCATGTTTAATTGCTACATAGCCAGTCAAAACAATTCCTTCATGTATGTAATGTGGCATCTACTGGAAGTTTGCCAAGTGCCCTTAAAGTGAGTTTAAGAAAATTAAATCAACTTATTTTCAAAAATCATTGCCACAGTGTTTAGCAGAAGTTGGACATAAAAATAAATGCTTAAAAAATTGAGGATCCAAGATGGTGGCAGATAGGATGGCAGTGAGAAAGAGAGTGTGAATGAATGAAAGAATGAAAGGTGAGTGTATGGAAGTGTGGGGCATGTGTGTATGTGTGAGTGAGGGACAGTTATGTTCCACAGGACTGTTGGGATATATATACGGTGGTGGAAGGAGACTTGACTTGGTGTGCAGTACAAACATGCAATACAGATGATGTATTGTAGGTGGACCAGGTTCCCCTAGCCAGGCAGCCTCTACTACTGCTGAAATCTCTCCTGGGTCATCCAGCTCTGCTGCAGAGACTGTGCCATCTTGAAGGGGAGAGTGGCCATGACAGAGAGCCCAGCCTCACCTCCACCCAGGGAGACCTTGGACACCACCTGGGATGCTACAGCCACATCACCCAGGGACCAGCTGTCTTTGCTGTGAACCCACGAACACCAAGACTCCAATCTTCCTGCCCACGGGCTCCTAAAAAGTTTGTTCAGGGGGGACAAAATGGCTGCCGAATAGGCGGCGAGTCTGGTGCCTTCTCATGGAACAGATAGAAGAAACAGCTGAATTGACTAATATCCACGCGGAATTGGTGAATTAAACACAACTGGAGAAACAATTCATGGAAAAAAAGGTCAGAAGTAGCCAGGAGACCGGTGGGATGGGGATCTGGGCTGGAGGGAGAAACGTGCATAGTTGGGACTAGCAGGGGTGGGCAAACTTTTTGGCTCGAGGGCCACAATGGGTTCTTAAACTGGACCGGAGGGCCGGAACAAAAGCATGGATGGAGTGTTTGTGTGAACTAATATAAATTCAAAGTAAACATCATTACATAAAAGGGTACGGTCTTTTTTTTTTAGTTTTATTCATTTCAAACGGGCGGGATCTGGCCTGCGGGCCGTAGTTTGCCCACGGCTGAACTAGAGTGTCAGAGGGAGACTTCACTGCACTAAGTCCGTGTACATGGGGGACATATATAGCATTTGACTGTGGAAGGGTGTCCACAGGGCTTCTGGCAGTGGAGGACTCTAGATCTAAACTCACAACCATGGGAGGCTGTGTGAAGAAAGGCAGCCTGAAGCTCTGCACTGGCCATTCAGTGCTTGGGGGAGAGAGTTGCCCTATCTTTTTTTTTTTTTTTTTTTTTTTTTTTTTTAACACTTTTCCTATTTTTATTAAAAGGCAAAAACTATCTTGACACATGTACTTTGGGTACAAATCTGCCACATTACTTTTTATCTGTACAAACAAGAAAATTGATGAGTTCTTATAGGCTTCCTCATATTCATTCCTTGCTAGAATATTATTAAACTTATTTTCCCAAAAGAATTTAGTATTGTAATGTAGACTGGGAACCTCATTGCCTCACTGGGGGGAAAAAAAAAAGAAGCTTTATTTCATGGAGAACAGGATAGCTATGTAGTTTAGGAAGGTATTTTGTCATTTCTCTTCCTCTCTGTGTACTGAGAATTGAAAATGATAAATTGAAAAGTGCCAAGAGACAGACAAATGCACAAACCAATGAAAGATCAATACTTGAGAGGGTAAAAGAGACGTAAGAAGGTTGAATGCAAATATGTCTAAAAATGCAACAAGTTTCCAGAGGCTGGTTGGTGAAGATGTATGACCGACTCTCATAGCTCATGTTTATCTAATACTAGAGGCCCCATGCACGAAGATTCGTGCAAGAATAGGCCTTTCTTCCCCTGGCTGTTGGCACAGGCTTCCCTCTGGCACCTGGGACCCGGGCCTTCGCTCTGGCCGCCGCCTTCCACCTTCGCTCGGGGCCGGAGCCACCTTCTGCCTTCACTCTGGGCCGGAGACGCCTCCCGCCTGCTCCGGCTGGCTCCATTGCTCCAGCCGGTGCCACCATCTTTGTGGCTATGGGCACCGCCACCTTTGTCGCAGAGTGACAGTTAACTGGCATATTACCCTTTTATTAGCATAGATTACAGTCCATATACCTCTTGTCACCTGAACATGTATCCCAAGGTCTAGGTGAAAAATTAGATCAGAAAATACTTCTCTACCATAAGTTTTTATGTAATCCTCACTCTCATCACCACCATCCCCTAAAACTGCCTGAAATTCTATTACTTAAGAGTCTTTTGGCTCAGAGTTTGTAGACTTTTAAGAATATGCCAAGACATAAAAGAACAACTCTGGGTCTTCTCACCCCACACACAGTGATGTGGCCCCAGCCAACCAGATACTTCTCTTTATATCTTCCTGTTCTTTATTCTTTATCCTATAAAAGCAACCAGCCTTCTACCCCATTATGCAGTTCTTTAAAAGGAGACTGTTTACTTCATGAAGTAGTCAATAAAGTTTCTTTGCATCATCTAAAGCATCTTCATCACTATTTTTTTTTTATTGCTTAAAGTATTACAAAGGGTATTACATATGTGTCCATTTTATCCCCCCGCCCTAGAGAGTCCCCTAGCCTCCCCTATCCCCCAATGTCTTATGTCCACTGGTTATGCTTATATGCATGCATACAAGTCCTTTAGTTGATCTCTTACCCCCCTACCTCCTGCCCCCCAACCCTCCCCGGCCTTCCCGCTGCAGTTTGACAATCTGTTTGAGGCAGCTCTGCCTCTGTATCTATTATTGTTCAAAAGTTTATAATGGTCTCTATTATCCATGAATGAGTGAGATCATGTGGTATTTTTCCTTCATTGACTGGCTTATTTCACTTAGCATAATGTTCTCCAGTTCCATCCATGACGTTGCAAATGGTAAGAGTTCCTTCCTTTTTAGAGCAGCATAGTATTCCATCGGGTAGATGTACCACAGTTTTCTAATCCATTCATCTACTGATGGGCACTTAGGCTGTTTCCAGATCTTAGCTAAGCTGAATTGTGCTGCTATGAACATAGGGGTGCATATATCCTTTCTGATTGGTGTTTCTGGTTTCTTGGGATATATTCCTAGAAGTGGGATCACAGGGTCAAATGGGAGTTCCATTTTCAGTTTTTTAAGGAAACTCCATATTGTCTTCCACAGTGGCTGCACCAGTCTGCATTCCCACCAGCAGTGCACAAGTGTTCCTTTTTCTCCACATCCTCTCCAGCACTTGTCGTTTGTTGATTTGTTGATGATAGCCAGTCTGACAGGTGTGAGATGGTACCTCATTGTTGTTTTGATTTGCATCTCTCGGATGATTAGTGACTTTGAGCATGTTTTCATATGTCTCTTGGCTTTCTGAATGTCCTCTTTTGAAAGGTGTCTATTTAGGTCCTTTGCCCATTTTTTGATTGGATTGTTTATCTTCCTTTTGTTAAGTTGTAGGAGTTCCCTATAAATTTTGGAGATTAGGCCCTATTCAGATATGACATTGGCAAATATGTTTTCCCACACAGTGGGTTTTCTCGTTGTTTTGTTGATGGTTTGTTTTGCTGTGCAGAAGCTTTTTATTTTGATGTAGTCCCATTTGTTCATTTTCTCTTTCGTTTCAAGTGCCCTAGGAGCTGTATCAGTGAAGAAATTGCTTCGGCATATGTCTGAGATTTTGTTGCCTTTGGATTCTTCTAGAATTTTTATGGTTTCCTGTCGTACATTTAAGTCCTTTATCCATTTTGAGTTTATTTTTGTGTATGGTGTAAGTTGGTGGTCTAGTTTCATTTTCTTGCATATATCTGTCCAATTTTCCCAGCACCATTTATTGAAGAGACTATCTTGGCTCCATTGTATGTTCTTGCCTCCTTTGTCAAATATTAATTGAGCATATTGGTTCGGGCCGATTTCTGGGCTCTCTATTCTATTCCATTGATCTATATGCCTATTCTTGCGCCAGTACCAGGCAGTTTTGAGAACAGTGGCTTTGTAATACATCTTGATATCTGGTATTGAGATCCCACCTACTTTGGTCTTTTTCAGGATTGCTGCAGCTATTCGGGGTCTTTTTTTATTCCAGATGAATTTTTGGAGAGTTTGTCCTAGATTTGTGAAGTATGCCGTTGGTATTTTAATGGGAAGTGCGTTGAATTTATAGATTGCTTTGGGTAGTATGGACATTTTAATGATGTTGATTCTACCAATCCATGAACACGGTATGTTCTTCCATCTGTTTATGTCTTCCTCTATATCTTTTTTCAACGTCCTGTAGTTTTCTGAGTAGAGGTCTTTTAACTCTTTAGTTAAGTTTATTCCTAGGTAGCTTAATTTTTTTGGTGCGATGGTACACGGGATTGTTTTTATAATCTCTCTTTCTGAAAGTTCACTATTGGTGTATAGAAATGCCTCGGATTTCTTGGGGTTAATTTTGTATCCTGCTACATTGCCAAATTCATGTATTAAGTCCAGTAGCTTTTTCATGGAGTCTCTAGGGTTTTGTATGTATAATATCATGTCGTCTGCAAATAAGGACAGTTTTACTTCCTCTTTTCCAATTTGGATGCCTTTTATTTCTTCTTCTTGCCGAATTGCAATGGCTAACACTTCCAGTACTATGTTGAACAGGAGTGGTGAGAGGGGGCATCCCTGTCTTGTTCCTGTTCTTAGGGGAAATGGTGTTAGTTTTTGTCCATTGAGTATGATGTTGGCTGTGGGCCTGTCATATATGGCTTTTATTATGTTGAGGTATGATCCTTCTACTCCCACCTTGCTGAGAGCTTTTATCAAAAATGGGTGTTGAATTTTGTCAAATGCTTTTTCTGCATCAATTGATATGACCATGTGGTTTTTTTCTTTCAATTTGTTTATGTGATGTATCACGTTTATTGATTTGCGGATATTGTACCATCCTTGCATCCCTGGGATAAATCCTACTTGGTCATGGTGTATGATCTTTCTGATGTACTGCTGGATCCGATTTGCTAAGATTTTGTTGAGGATTTTGGCATCTATGTTCATGAGGGATATTGGCCTGTAATTCTCTTTCATTGTGTTGTCTTTACCTGGTTTTGGTATTAGGGTGATGCTGGCTTCATAGAATGAGCTTGGAAGTGTTCCTTCCTCTTGAATTTTTTGTAGTAGTCTGAAGAGGATAGGTTTTAATTCTTCCTTGAGTGTTTGGTAAAACTCCCCTGTGAAGCCGTCTGGTCCTGGGCTTTTGTTTGCTGGAAGCTTTTTGATGACTGCTTCAATTTCTTCCATAGTTATTGGCCTGTTGAGATTATTAGATTCTTCCTGATTGAGTTTTGGAATGTTGTATTTTTCTAGGAATTTGTCCATTTCCTCCAGGTTGTCTAGTTTGTTGGAGTAGAGCTGTCCATAGTATTTTTTAACAATCATTTGTATTTCTGTGGGGTCTGTTGTTATTTCGCCTCTATCGTTTCTGATTTTGTTTATTTGGGTCCTCTCTCTTTGCTTCTTGGTGAGTCTGGCTAGAGGTTTGTCAATCTTGTTTATCCTTTCAAAGAACCAGCTCTTGGTTTCATTGATTTTCTGTATTGTTTTTTTGGTCTCTATGTCATTTATTTCTGCTCTAATCTTTATTATCTCCTTCCTTCTGCTCACTCTGGGGTTTTCTTGTTGCTCTCTTTCTAATTCTTTGAGTTGTAGAGTTAGATGATTTACTACCTTTTTTTCTTGTTTGTTGAGATAGGCCTGTAGAGCTATCAACTTCCCTCTCAGGACTGCTTTCATTGTGTCCCATAGGTTTTGGATTGTTGTGTTTTCATTGTCATTAGTTTCCAGGATGTTTCGAATTTCTTCTTTGATTTCATTGGTAACCCAATCAATATTTAATAGCATGCTATTCAGCTTCCAGGTGTTTGAGTATTTTGGGTTGTTTTTATTGTAGTTTATTTCTAATATTATGCCATCGTGGTCTGCGAAGACGCTTTTTATGATTTCAATTTTCTTGAATTTGGGGATACTTTGCTTGTGACCCAATATATGGTCTATTTTTGAATATGTCCTATGAGCATTTGAGTAGAATGTATATTCCCTGGCTTTCGGGTGAAGTGTTCTGAAGATGTCTATTAAGTCCATCTGATCTAGTGAGTCATTTAGGATTTCTGTATCTTTGCTGATTATTTGTCTAGAGGACTTATCCAGTGCTGTCAGTGGTGTATTAAAGTCCCCTACTATGATTGTATTGTTGTCGATGTCTCCTTTGATATCTTCCAGGAGTTTTTTTATGAATTTGGGTGCTCCTGCATTGGGTGCATATATGTTTACCAGGATTATATCTTCTTGTTGTATTGATCCCTTTAGTATTATGAAGTGGCCTTCCTTATCTCTTGTTATGGCCTTCACTTTGAGGTCTATTTTGTCCGATATAAGTATTGCTACCCCAGCTTTCTTTTCCTTTCCATTTGCCTGAAAGATATTTTTCCATCCTTTCACTTTCAGTCTGTGTGAGTCCCTTCTAATGAGGTGGGTTTCTTGTAGACAGCAGATGTATGGGTCATGTTTTTTTATCCATTCAGCCACTCGATGTCTTTTGTTTGGAGCATTTAGTCCGTTTACGTTTAAAGTTATTATTGAAAGGTACTTGTTTGTAGCCATTTCTGTTTTTGTGTGGCTGTTTTCTTTCTGAGCTTTTTATTTCTTATTTTTATACCAGTCCCTTTAGCATTCCTTGCATTGCTGGCTTGGTGGTGATAAACTCCCTTAACCTTTTTTTGTCTGTGAAGCTTCTTATTTCCCCTTCAAGTTTGAATGATAGCCTTGCTGGATAGAGTATTCTTGGATTCAGTCCTTTGCTTTGCATCACTTTTTAAATTTCCGTCCATTCTTTTCTGGCCTGATGTGTTTCTGTTGAGAAATCATTTGACAATCTAATGGGAGATCCCTTGTATGTAACTTTCCGTCTCTCTCTTGCAGCCTGTAAGATTCTCTCTTTGTCCTGAACATTTGCCATGGTAATTATGATGTGTCTTGGTGTGGGTCTTTTTGGGTTCACCTTGTTTGGGACTCTCTGGGCTTGTGTGACTTTTTTCTTCCCCACCTCAGGGAAGTTTTCTGATATTATTTCTTCTAATAGGTTTTCTAATCCTTGTTCATCCTTCTGTTGTTCTGGTACCCCTATTATTCGTATGTTGTTTCGTTTCATGTTGTCCCAAAGCTCCCTTAGGCTCTCCTCCTGTCTTTTCATTTTTTTCTCCAATTGCAGTACGTTTTGGGTGTGTTTTGCTTCCTTGTCTTCTAAATCACTAATTCGGTCCTCCGCTTCTCCTAGTCTACTGTTGATACTTTCAATGGAGTTTTTCATTGCAGCTATATCACTCTTCATTTCTTCTTGGGTCTTACTTAAGTTGTTGATTTTTTCATCTGTTTCTTCTAGCTTCTTCCATATGTTATCGATTTTTTCATCTGTTTCTTCTTGCTTCTTGCTGAGGTTGTCGATTTTTTCCTCCATCCGGTTTATGCACTCTAGGACCCTTATTCTGAATTCTTTTTCTGTCATGTTGCATGCCTCTGTATTACTTAGCTGCTTTTCTGGAGAGTCCTCCTTCTCTTTCCTTTGGGGGTTTCTTTGTCTACCCATGTTTGATCTCACTGACATATCTAGACGTTGAGTCGTTCAGTGGCTGCTCCCTTGGTGGCAGTGACTCCTTGGTCTGCGGTTGCTCTTCGGGCGGTTGCGGTAGCAGCTGCTCTTCAGTTGGCAGCAGCTCCTCTGGTGGGTGCTGTTCACAGCTGTGGTGGCTCTTCTGGCTGGTGGGGCGAGGTTTCACGTACAGCTGCTGTTCCTCAGCAGAGGGTGTGGTGCTCAGGAGGTTGCTGTTGCTTGGATCTGCTGCGTTGATTTAAAGGCTCAAAATACAACACAACAAGGCACCATGTACCAGGCACTATACACAAATATATTCACGATATGAATAACCCCAAATAAAGGTGACCACCTGAATTAAGAAAATTAGGGGATAAGGAAGAAGAAAGAGAAAAAGAGAAAAGAGAAAAAAGAAAAGAAAATTGGGGACCAAAAAAAGGAGTGCAAAAATGAAATTGGGAAAAAGGAGGGGGGAAAGTAAAAGCGAGAAAAGAAAGGAAAAGAAAAAAAAAGAGCGAAAAGAGAGAATGAAGTGGAAGAGGGGAAGAGACTTTTTTATATGAGGAGAATACTCCTATAGAACAGCCATTAATCCCAATAAATTCCAGCAATAGCTCCCTTGAGATGAATGCAAACTAGAAACAACCAATAATATAACGATGAAAATAGAATGGAGAACTCTAATCCCAAAATAAAATAAGGAGAAAATAAAATGGCACTTTAAAAAAAAATGGTAAAATGGTAGCAGTAATAATACTGGTTAAAAATAAGAAGGTAGTAATTAAAAGGGTAAAATCAGGTGATGGAAAAAAGAAGAAAAAAAAAAGAAGAGGAAAAGAAAAAAAAAAAAAAAAAAAGAAAAAAATTGGTTTCTTAGTTAAAAGGTGAAAAAAGAAAAAAAAAATATTGCAGTAGTGAAGGTCCTTCGGTTCTTCTATTCTTCAGTGTGGCTCGCCTTAGACCTTCCAGGTATTCAGGAGAGTGTTGAGTTTCCCTGCGATACACTGTTCCTCTGTGTTGTAAACCACAGTCCTTATTTTAAAGCAAGCCGCATTTGTTTCCCAGACTGCCTTATTTTGTGTTTAGCAAAGAGTCAGTTTGTGGGTCAGCCTCTGGGTGGCAGTGTTCTGGGGTTGGCCTCTGAGGCTACAGGGCCTCTCTGTCCAGTGGAAGTTCACTGCCCAGAGCTGGCTGCGTAAGAGTTACCAGTGCTGTGTTGTTGCTGGGATTGAAAATCCCTCTATAGGCCAGACCCTGTTAACTCCCAGGGACTGATCAGGTTATTTTAATCCTTGATCTCCTACAGGGTGGAATCTGGGTGTGGCTGTGCTCCTTGCCTGGGGGCTGGGGGGAGGAGTCTCACTCTCCGGAGAGAATGGCTGCCTCAGTCCTGGGCTCAGGGGTGTCTCAGCACTCAATTCGCTGCCACCTCTCCCGGCCCCCCTTCTCTCCTCAGTCTCTCCCCAGATTCCACTCCTCCGCACACTCTCCCTCTCTTCAGCACAGGTGAGTGTCTGTATCCGAAATGTCCCATGAACAGGGTTCAGTGAAAACAAACAAACAAACGCCGGCCGCGGAAACGGGGAAGGCTTGGTTTCTGTAAGCTTCTTCTCTTACCGGGACTGCATGGTCTGGTCAGCTCTTCAGGCTGCCCCCTTTAGGCTCAGTCCTCTGTGATCACAGACCGAGCTCTCAATTCCCCCTGCAGCGCCAGGAATCCCGCGGTTCTCCTTTCCCCCGTCAGGGGCTGTGCCTGTCCCAAGGGACGCGGCTGTCTGCCACGCGGTCTCCCTCCGACTCTCTGGGCTCAGAGGTCTGGCAAACTTTCCTGCCCAAATCCCTGGGTTTTTTTTTTACCTTTCCAGGGGAGTTCTGCCCTTCCTGGCTGCAAACCATCTCGCCAGCTGAGCAATTTCGCCAATTCGGGGTGGATGTTACTAGTTTCAGCTGCTCACTCCATTTGCTCAGGGACACGACCTGGGACGCGTCTGCCTATACCGCCGCCATCTTCCTCTTCCAGAGTTGCCCTATCTTTACAATTTCCTTGCTTTTACACAGAATCTTTCCATCACAAACACTCACTTAGGTTGCAGTGCAGGGGAAGGTGGTTTTGTGGAAGCTGGGGAACAAAATAGGGAGAAGTGATCAGGAAGCCAGCTCTTGGATAGTCTTTTCCCTTCAATCCTGAACAAACATTTTTCTCCTGGAGACCAGACCCCTCCTAGCAGTGCAGATGCACCCAGCCTTGATCTCGGCAGGGAAACAAAGATTCAAAATACCCCCAAGGAGCCCTTAGGGATTAGGTTGAGGGACCATATTGTCCCAGAAACTAATACACAGACACCGCCACCCACAGACTGTGTCAGAAATAGACACTTGTGTACATACAACTGAAAGCAGGCAGAAAAACAAAGCAGGCAGATTGATCCTGCTGGCTGAAAACAAGGCAGTGGCATCTGATGCAGAGGAGTGGTGGATCACTGGGAGCTTCAACATGGTGCTGACTATCTAACAAGAATCTGAGATGTGGCAGACAGAACAGAAGAGAGGGGTCTTAGACCAGCCCCCATGGGACATTATTCAGCTGAAGTGAATGAACTTCACTATTTCACTTTTTAAAAAATCTTTTACCTAAGAAACTAAAATTTTCTTTTCTTTATTTTATACTAGAGGCGCAGTGCACAAAATTTGTGCACTGGTAGGGTCCTTAGAGGCTGTGGGCTGCCTGCCAGGGCCACCCTCCCTTCCCCTGGCTGGCCCCGCCCACTGGTCGAACTCCCGGACAACTCCTGGTCTAGGGGAAAATTTGCATACTACACTTTTATTATATAGCATATATATATTTATTATTTTTATTTATTATTATTACTAGAGTACTGGTGCATGGATACATGCACTGCCAAAATCCCTTGGCCTGGCCTATGGTGATCTGGTGGAGGACAGCAGTCCGACATCCCCCAAGGGGTCCTGGAGTGCAAGAGGGCACTCTGCAAAGTTGCTGTCGCTCAGCAGCTCTGGCATTGAGTGTCTGCCCCCTTGTGGCTGGTGCACATCATAGCTACCAACCAGTTGGCTCGTCGGACTGTTGCTCAGGCTTTTATATAGATTATCATTCTTTCTTTTGTTTGTGTTCTACATTCTATTTTTACATTATTATTATATTTATCATTATTTTACTCTACCTCATTTTTTCCTTTATGGCAACACTTTATTCCACACTTCCCCCTTTTTAATTCCTGTTTCTCTTCTCCTATTCTTGCTTTAGTTTTTCTCTCTCCTTTCTTTTTACTCCTTGATAAAAATTGATCTTCTTTATGTGCTCTATTGACACATTACTATTTTAGTGGTCTCTGTTGGCTTACTCATATATCTAATTTCCTTTCCCTTGCTCCAATTCCCTGCACCCTTCTCTTTTCTCTTTCTTCAAGTACCATTTTTTTTTCTTCTTGTTGTTGCTTGTTTGATTGTTTGTTTTTGTTTTGCTTTTTATTTTATGCTTTTGTTTTTTCCTTTCCTTGTTTGTTCTCTTCTTCTACCAACATCTTAATTAGTTTCACTCACCAAACTAAGGCCTATCTGTGCCCTACCCTATTCTTTTTCAAAAATAGATAAATACATAGAAAGATTAAAGAAAGGGGAAATGTTTTTTATTGAGTGTATTGTTTTTTACTTTCCTTCTTACACATTCATTCTCTTTCTACCTCCTCTATACTGAATCGTGGCCATTCCCCCATTCATTCAATTCCTTTACCTTACCTTCTGGAAATAAGCTCTGCCTCTTCAGATTCAGCTCCCCTCCTTTTTTTCTGGGTGTTTGTTATTTGCATTTTCTGCATTAGTTGTTGGTTTTGTGGAGTTTTCCCCCAATACACATGTATTTTTCCCTTCTTTTCTCTCCTTTTTATTTTTTCTCTTACCTTTTTTTTCCTTTTCTCAGTATAATTTTTGTGCTCTCTTCTCTCCCCCAATTCCCTTTTCTCTGAAGGTGACCTTAATTTGGGGTTATCTGTGTCGTGAATACACTCGTGTTTTGTTCTCTTTGTGTTGTGTCTTGTCGAGTTGTGTTTTGTGCCATTTGGTCAATGTGGTAGAGAGTGAGCCACATAACTAGACACCCTGAGAAGAGCAAAAATGGGAAGAAAAAAAAAAACCAAAAAACAAAAATAAAATCAGTCACCATACCAAAGAAAAGGAGTAATTACCGAAAAAGGAAGGTAACGAAATGGAAGCAAGCAATTTGTTAGAGAAAGAATTCAGAGCAATGGCCATAAGGATGCTGAAAAGGATGGAAGATAAATTCAACAACATGTGTAAGAACCAAGAAGAACCAAGAGGAAATGAAGAATGGCATCACTGCAATAAAGAACACAATAGAAAGCATCAACAGTAGACTAGAAGAAGTTGAGGACCCCACCAATGCGTGAGAAAACAAGGTAGGAAAAAACACTCAAGCAGGGAGAAACAAGATGGCAGCATAAGGTATAAACCTGTACATGCTGCCCCCCACAACAACATTAAAACTACAACTATAAGACAAAACAGCTATCATCCAGAGCCACGGGAAAGCTGGCCAAGTGGAAGTTCTACAACTAGAAGGAAAGAAAAAAGCACATTGAGACTGGGTAGGAGGTGCAGAGGTGCCAAGAACAGAGGTACGGAGTCGCGCGAACTGGGCTGTACCTGGGTGCATGTTTTTTTTTTTTTTTTTGTTTCAATCAGAAGGGGATACAAGCTCTTGAATGCACTGAACTCATTTATGACAAGACTCTGGGGTCCCAGACTCCTATGGGGAGAAACTGGACTGTCTTTCAGCGGATCAGAAAGCAAGGGTGGGTTTCTCGCAGAGCTGCTCACAGGGATCATTGTTGCTGTGGGGGCGTGGGAATCAGGGACGCAGACACGTGGAGTCATGGAGACAGCTGATGACAGCCATTGCTGTTTGCTCCACCCTGGTGATTCTCTGAGACCCTGCCCACTCAGTTTACATCTCCACCCAAGCTGTGCACAGCAGCTCAAAGGAATCACCTGTGCTTTTGCAGGCTAACCTAATAAAATGCAGCGGGCTCAGAGAGCTCCAAAGCTTCCAAACACCAAACAAAGAGGAGAAATCTGCTGATATTGCTGTAGCTCCTGCTGGGTGGACTCACACAGTGGTTGACTTGGAGATCCAGGAGACAGGGTACCCCTGGTCAGATACCAGATTTCAATTCCTCACATCCATAAGGGACTCACTCAAGAAGCAGACTCAGTGAGCACCAAAGCCCCACTGAAGCAAGTCCTACCCCATAAGGGTGTCTCCAGCACAGCAGTTCTTCCACTGTAGACACAGCAGGTCCTCGCAGTCAGCCAAAAATGCGGAGACAAAGAAACATGTCACAAATGAAAGAAATGTAGGAAAGCAAACTGATGGAGGGCATAGAGTTCAAAACCACAGTTATAAGGTTACTCAATAATCTTCTACGAACCTCCGAGGAACTTAGTGAGACCTTTGAGGATTTTAATGAGAATGTCAAAAAAAATGGAAAAGGACCAGTCAGAAATTAAACATACACTGACTGAAATTAAAAATAATATACAGAGATCGAACAGCAGACTAGAGGATCCCAAGAATCAAGTCAAAGATTTGAAATACGAAGAAGCAAAAAACACCCAACTGGAAAAGCAAAAGGAAAAAAGGATACAAAAATATGAAGCTAGTGCAAGGAGCCTCTGGTACAACTTCAAGCGTACCAACATCCAAATTATAGGGGTGCTGGAAAAAGAGAGAAATTATGACAGGAAACTTCCCCTACCTGGTGAAAGAAATAGACTTACAATTCCAGGAATCACAGAGAACCCCTAACAAGAGGAATCCAAAGAGGACCACACAAAGACACGTCATAATTAAAATTCCAGGGGCAAAAGGAAAAGAGAGAATCTTAAAAGCAGCAAGAGAAAAACAGTTAGTTACCTACAAGAGAGCACCCATATGGCTGTCAGCTGATTTCTCAACAGAAACCATGCAGACCAGAAGGGAGTGGCAAGAAATATTCAAAGTGATGAATAGCAAGAATCTACAACCAAGATTACTCTACCCAGCAAAGCTATTATTTAGAATTGAAGGTCAGATAAAGACCTTCACAGATAAGAAAAAGCTAAAGGACTTCATCACCACCAAACCAGTATTAAAAGAAGAACAAGGTAAAGATAAAAATTATGAACAATAAAGTGAAACAAATACATATATATCAAAAAGTGAATCTAAAAATCAAGTGAATAAAAAGTCTGATGAACAGAATAAACTGGTGAATAGAATAGAATCAGGGGCATAGAAAGGGAGTGGACTGACAATTCTTGGGGAAGGGAGTGTGGGGGTTGCAAGAAGTGTCTGGCCAAAAATCATACACCTATGGACAAGGACAGTCGGTGGGGGTCGGGGGGTAAGGGCAGGGGATGGGGTGGGAACTAGGTGGAGGGGTTCTATGGGGGAAAAAGGAAAAACTGTAATAATCTGAACAATAAATATTTTTTAAAATAAAAATAAATAAAGAAATAAAAAACAGTAGAACAACCTAAGGTAGATTTGGGACAACATGAAACAAAACAACACCTGCAAAATAAGGGTGCCATAAAGAGAGGAAACTGAGCAAGTAATAGAAAACCTGTTAGAAGAAATAATGACAGAAAACTTCCCTGATATTGGGAAGAGAAACTCAAACAAGTCAAGAAGCTCACAAATTGCCAAATAAGATGAACCCAAGAAGACTGACACCAAGACACCTCATAATTAAGTTGGGAAACACCAACAACAAAGTAAGAATCTTATAGGCTACCAAAATGAGACAAAAAGTTACCTACAAGGGATCTGGCTTTAGACTATGAACCGATTTCTCAACAGAAACACATCAGGCCAGAAAGAATGGAGTGAAATATACAAAATGATGCAAAGCAAGGGACTGAATCCAAGAGTAATAAACCCAGCAAGGCTATCATTCAAAATTGAAGGGGAAATCAGGAGCTTCACAGACACAAAAGGGATAAGGGAGTTTATTACCACCAAACCAGCAATGCAAGAAATGCTAAAGGGACTGCCGTTAAAAGAAGAAATGGGAAGGGAAGAAGGAGCACAGGCATAAAGAGTAAAAATGTCAGCAAAAAAGTGCCTATCAATAATAACCTTAAATGTAAATGGATTAAATGCTCCAATCAAAAGACATAGGGTAGCTGAATGGATTAAAAGACATGACCCATATCTCAGCTGTCTACAAGAGACCCAACTCAGAACAAAGGACTCACACAGGCTGACAGTGAAGAGATGAAAAAATATGTTTCAGGTGAATGGAAATAAAAAAAAAGGTGGGGTAGCAATATTATATCTGACAAATCAGATGTGAAAATGGAGGTCATATGAAGAAATAAGGAAGGCCACTTCATAATATTAAAGGGAGCAATTCAACAAGAAGATATGACTCTGGAAAACATATATGAACCTAATACAGGAGCACACAAATACATAAAAAAAAACTTCTGGAAGATATCAAGGGAGAAATTGACATCAATACAGTTGTAGTAGGGGACTTTAATACCCCATTGACACCACTGGATAAATACTCTAAACAAAAACTCAGCAAAGAAACTGCAATTCTAAATGACTCACTAGATCAGATGAACTTAATAGACACCCCGAAGCTACAGAATATACATTCTTCTATAGTGCACCTGGGACAATTTCAAAGATAGACCACATATTGGGACACAGGCAAAGTCTCTTCAAATTCAAGAAGATAGAAATCATAACAAGCATCTTCTCAGATCACAATGGCATAAAATTAGCAATGAACTACAATAAAAACAATGAAAAAATTTAAACACTTGGAAGCTAAATAGCATGCTATTGAATAATGATTGGGTTACCAAAGAGATCAAAGAGGAAATAAAAAGCATCCTGGTAACAAACAACAATGAAAACACAACAATCCAAAATCTATGGGACACAGTGAAAGCAGTCCTGAGAGGGAAGTTCAAAGCTCTACAGTCCTACCACAAAATACGAGAAAAAATGGTAATAAATTATCTAACCCTACAACTCAAAGAATTAGAAAGAGAGCAAGAAGAAAAGCCCAGAGTAAGCAGAAGACAGAAAATAATAAAGATCAGAGCAGAAATAAATGACATAGAGACAAAAGAAATAAACAATACAAAAGATCAATACAACCAAGAGCTGGTTGTTAGAAACAATCAACAAACTTGATGGACCTCTAGCCCGGCTCACCAAGAAGCAAACGGAGAGGACCAAAATAAACAAAATCAGCAATGAAAGAGGTGAAACAACAACCAACCCCACAGAAATACAAAAGATTAAGAAAAAATATTCTGAACAATTCTATTCCAACAAACTGGACAACATAGATGAAATGGACATATTTTTTAGAAAAAAAAAAAACAAAACAAGCTCCCAAAACTGAATCAGGAAGAATAAAAAACATGAAGAGGCCAATAACTACAGAAGAAATTAAAGTAGTAATCAAAATATTCCAGCACACAAAAGCCCTGAACCAGAAGGCTTCACAGGGTACTTTAACCAAACATTCAAAGAAGAAATAAAACCTTTCTTCCTCATACTATTCCAAAAAATTCAAGAGAGGGCACACTTCCAAGATTTCTATGATTAAGAACTAGATAAAGACAAAACTAGTTAAAGACACCACAAAGAAAGGGAACTACAGTCCAATATCCTTGATGCTAAAATCCTCAGAAAAATTCTATCAAATCAGATCCAACATTACATTTGAAAGATCACACATCATGACCAAGTGGGATTTATTTCAGGGATGCAAGGATGGTACAATATCCACAAAGCAATAAATGTGATACATCACAAAGACAAATTGGCAGACAAAAATCACATAAAAATATCAATCGATGCAGAAAAGGCATTTGACAAATTCCAACATCATTTCTTGATAAAAACTCTCAGCAAAGTGGGAATACAGGGATCATACCTCAACATAATAAAAGCCTTATAGGACAAACCCACAGCCAACATCATACTCAGTGGGGAAAAACTAAATTCATTTTTCCTAAGAACAGGAACAAGACAGGGATGCCACTTTCACCATTCTTGTTCCATATAGTACTAGCAGTGCTAGCCATAGTGATCAGACAAGAAGAAGAAATAAAAGGCATCCAAATTGGAGGTAAAGAAGTAAAAGAGTCATTTTTCCCAGATGACATGATATTATACATAGAAAACCCCAAAGACTCCATCAAAATCTACTAGACTTAATAAATGAATTTGGGAATGTAGAAGGATACAAAATTAACACCCAGAAATCTATTGCTTTTTTATACACAAATAATGACCTCACAGAAAGAAAAACCAAAAAAAAAATCATGTTTACCATTGCACCAAAAAATTAAGATACCTAGGAATAAACTTAACTAAGGAGGTAAAAGATCTGTACTCTGAAAACTACAGGACATTGGAAAAAGACATAGAGGAAGACATAAACAAATGGAAGAACATACCATGTTCATGAATTGGTAGAATCAATATCATTAAAGTGTCCATAGTACCCAAAGCAATTTATAGATTCAATTAAACCCCCATTAAAATATCAACAGCATATTTAAAAAACCTAGAACAAACTCTCAAAACATTCATTTGGGGAAAAAAAGAGCCTGAATATCCACAGCAATCCTGAGAAAGAAGAACAAAGGAGGAGGGATCTCAATAGTAGATATTAAGCTGTATTACCAAGCTATGGTTCTCACAACTGCCTGGTTCTGGTACAAGGATATATAGACCAATGGAACAGAACAGAGAACCCAGAAATAAACCCAAGCCATTATGCTCAATTAATATTTGATAAAGGCGGCAAGAGCATACAATGGAGTCGTGACAGTCTCTTCAATAAATGGTACTGGAAAATTTGGTCAGATACATGCAAAAAATGAAACTAGATCACCAACTTAAAGCATACACAAAAACAAGCTCAAAATGGTTAAAGGACTTAAATGTAAGATGGAAAACCACAAAAATCTTAGAAGACCTAATAGGAAGCAAAATATAAGACATATGTCATAGTAATATCTTTACCAACACAGCTCCTAGGGTAATGGAGACTAAGGAGAAAATAAACAAATGGGACTGCATCAAAATGAAAAGTTTCTGCACAGCAAAAGAAACCATCAACAAAACAACAAGAAAGCCCACTGAATGTGAGAACATATTTGCCAATGTTATTTCAGATAAGGGTTTACTTGTGGGAAGCCATCCATTGTCTTCACTATCAGAGAAGTGTAAACAAGGATCCCAGAAAGCTGGTGAACCTTGAGCCCCTGGCAAGGGCCAAAGCTATGCACTGATTGTTTAGTCCAGACAATGGGGGCTCAAGCAATTTCCTGACCAAATAGTCTCAGAGTAAATCTTTCTAATATTTACTGACCTTTAAGATAGTCTGTCTGTTACTGAAATTACCTGACTGACTAAGGGCTAGATGTGTACCCAAAATTGAATAAAAGGTTGGCAAGGCCTGAGCACCAGTGGAAGTCCTTTCCCTTGCATTGGGCTTCTCGCCTGGCCCCTTAATTTCCAAATGATTATTTCTTGTCTCGTCTCTGTCATTTGCGTGCAGCCCTTCTCCAGATCCCAAACCCTGGAACATGCAAGACGTAGATACACATTTAATTTCCAAAATTTACAAAGAACTCATACAACTTAACAAAAGGAAGATAAACAATCCAATCAAAAAATGGGCACAGGACCTAGGTAGACACTTTTCAAAAGAGGACATACAAAGGCCTACAGACATGAAAACATGCTCAAAGTCACTAATCATCTGAGAGATGCAAATCAAAACAACAATGCAGTACCATCTCACATCTGTCAGAATGGCTATTATCAACAAACTAGTGGCCTGGTGCACGAAATTCACTCCTTCAGCCCAGCCTGCACCCTCTCCAATCAGGGAGCTCTTGGGAAATGTCCAACTTCTGGTTTAGGCCCAATCCCACAGGGACTGCTGGTTCCTAACTGCTCACCTGCCTGCCTGCCTGATAGCTCCTAACTGCCTCTGCCTGCCTGATTGATTGCCCCTAATTGCTTCTTTCTGCTTGCCTGATTGCCCCTATCTCCTCTGACTGCCTGCCTGATCGCCCCTAACCTCTCTGCTTGCCTAATCACCCCTAACTGCTTCTGCCTGTCTGATCACTCCCAACTGCCCTCCCATGCTGGCCTGGCTGCCCCCAACTGCCCTCCCCTGTTGTACTGATCTCACCCCCAACTGCCCTCCCCTGCCAGCCTGATCACCCATAACTGCTTCTGCCTCGGCCCCCACCACCATGGCTTTGTCTGGAAGGAAGTCGGACGCCCAGAAGACGGCTGGTAGACCAGGTCTAATTAGCACATTACCCTTTTTATTAGTATAGATAGATTATATAGGATAGGATTGCTTAAATGGAGAGGGAAAGCCTTTTTTCAGCAGGAGGAGATGCTCTTACAGACAAAAATACATAATCCCTATATCTGAACTGATAGCCAGCAATATGCACTATACCGCCAAACTGGTCATTAAAAAATTGAACTGCTTTCTTACACCTTACACCAAATAGCGATTGCCCTTAAAACTCCTCCTCAGTCCACACCTTAGGTTCTGCCTTTGCAGTTTACCCAGATTTGGTTCTGATTGGTTAATTTCTATGCCAGTCAGTGTCAAAAGCTCCTCCTCTTAGGCAGCCATTGGCTCCTCGCAGTTCACCTATATTTGGTTCTGATTGGTTTTTTTTTAAATGTATTATATTGATTTTTTACAGAGAGTAAGGGAGAAGGAGAGGGATAGAGAGTTAGAAACATCAATGAGAGAGAAACATTGATCAGCTGCCTCCTGCACACCCCCTACTGTGGATGTGCCCACAACCAAGGTACATGCCCTTGACCAGAATCGAACCTGGGACCCTTCAGTCCACAGGCCAATGCTCTATACACTGAGACAAACCGGTTAGGGCATGATTGGTTGGTTTTTATGCCAGTCAGCATCTCCAGGCTCATCTCTTGGCCTGATCAGAGAGGCGGGGCTCATCAACAGCCAACCCAAGCTGCTGGCAAGCGGGCTGAACTGCTGATCTCTTGGAGAGAGAGGCTCGGCTTCTGGTGAGGCCCAGAGAAAAGCAGGGTCTGATCCACAGCCTTAAAGATCAGACCCTGCTTCTCTCTCTCTCAGGCCTTGCCAGCAGCTGTGGTAGCCGCTGATCAGACCCACCTCTCTCTCTCCCCATGAGGTCAGCAGTTCAGCTTGCTCATCAGTCCCTGCCCACCTGAGCCTGCTGCACACGCATCCTGGCATTTGGTTGAGTCTTCAGTCCTTTTGGATGTTATGGACCCTGGGTTTTCATATATGATAATCACCAAAGACAAGTGCTGGAGAGGATATGGAGAAAAAAGAACCCTCTTGCACTGCTGGTGGGAATGTAGATTGGTGCAGCCACTGTGGTAAACAGTATGGAGTTTTCTCAAAAAACTAAAAATGGAACTCCCATTTGACCCAGTAATCCCACTTCTAGGAATATATCCTAAGAAACCAGAAACACCAATCAGAAAGGATATATGTACCCCTATGTTCATAGCAGCACAATTTACAATAGCTAAGATTTGAAAACAGCCTAAGTGCCCATCAGTAGATGAATGGATTAGAAAACTGTGGTACATCTACACAATGGAATACTACACTGCTATAAAAGAGAAGGAACTTTTACTATTTGCAACAGCATGGATGGAACTGGAGAGCATTATGCTAAGCGAAATAAGCCAGTTGGTGAAAGATAAATATCACATGATCTCACTCATTTGTGGGATAATGATCAACATAAACTGATGAACACTAATATAGCCAGAGACAAGGGGTGGTGATGGTGGGGGGGTTAGAGATCAACCAAAGGATTTGTATGCATACATATTAGCATATCCCATGGATACAGACACTGGGGCAGTGGGGGCTTGCCCTCGGGGATGGGAGTGGCTGGGGACAGTGGTCAATTGGAGAAAAAGGAGACATATGTAATACTTTAAACAATAAAAAAATCATTAACACCAATGTGGTTATTAATTCAATTCATGGTTTCATATTACATTATATTTCACTTTTTTAATAAAGTAAGAATGCTAGATTACTTAACAATCATGTATCTTTACTTGGTTTATCTTTATATAGCATATTTATGTCTTTGAATTTTGTTTAAAAATCTTTAGGTATGTATTGTTATGGTATATTAGCATTTTATTTTAAAAATGAATTACTTAAATGTATAACTCAGGTTACAGAAAGCATAATAAAATGTTGATATTTCTAAACTTAAAATTAATATAATGAAAATTGTGTTTTATTGAATGTATTTACAATAGAAATATATTCTTTTAAAATATAAATGAATAAATATAAATAGCTTTTTTGACAATAATTACTTAGAAAGAGATTTTTATTCTCTACTTGGTAAATATTATAATTTAAAAATATATTTTTAATTGATTTCAGAGAGTAAGGGAGAGGGAGAGAGAGAAATACTAATGATGAGAGAGAATCATTGATAAACTGCCTCCTGCACACCCCCACCTGGGGATTAAGCCACAAACCAGGAAAGTGCCTTGACCAGGAATTGAACCACCCCCACCCTTCCTTTCCTGGACCACTTTTGTAGGCTACTAGTACAGGGTTCCAGGGAAGAAAGTTGGGGCCTGGTACCCCCACTATGCTGCCAACCCTGCACTTAAAGAACAAGTCAAAACTATAAATTATCATAGCAATTAGCACCTGTACTTGGAAGATGGGCAAAGTGAGGGGGCTCAGCCTTAAGGAGTTGATGTTGATAAAACCAAGGGCATCCACTGGCTAGTAATTATCCTGAATGTTCATGCTCACTGGCTGCTCTTTGTAGAGGGATAGTAGGAACTCCCTGCCCAGGATGTATATCTGGCCCTTAAAGGGAGATACAAGAACTTTCCTTTCCACGTAATCCTGTCACTTAGTGATTCAGTGGCAGATAAGTTCATACTCAGAACTGTGCGAGAAACTGGTATGCTGGGTGAATTTCAAGCCAAGGCTGTGTTTTATTTTGCATACTTCCCAATCCAACGTGAAGGCCTCAGTGTTTAAATGAACATGATAAAGGACTACCTCAGATGGGATCTTGTAAATACATCTGAACTTCATCCTGATGAAGTGGTTTTCCTGATGTCACTGCAGCCCAGGCCATGCTTGCATGCAACTTCATTCAAGTAAATAAAGAGCTCCAAGGACATGCCATGGGTGGTGCCATCCTTAATGTTGGTCACTTTCTCAAGGACCCCTTTCTTGAACTAAATTTCAAGAATGTCAAGTCTGTTTGGACCTTTGGCAAGGTCCTGGGTCTTTGTGTTGCGGCTTTATTAGATGTATTGCAAATACGTTATCCCAGGATTCTAGCCTGTACATGAGGTCTTTTCCATGCTCCATGAGTCCTTAAAGGTGACTGGGATGGGGATTCCATGTTGCTTTATATAGTCTACTAGAGGCCCAGTGCATGGATTTGTGCACCAGTGGGGTCCCTTGCCCTGGCCCACAATCTGGGACCCCTTGGGGGATATTGGAGAACCAGTTTTGGATCAGTGGGGTCCCACAGGCCAGGCCAAGGGACCCCACTTCCCTGCACCAGGCTGGTTTTGGCCTGATCCCCACAGGCTAGGCAGGCAGACCCCACTGGTGCATGAATCTGTGCATGGGGCCTCAATATGCATGTAAGATCTTTGGTTAATCTCTTCCTGCCCTCCATCCTCCCCCTTTCCCTCTGAGATTCATCAGTCTGGTCCATTTTTTCATTCCTATGGTTTTTGCTCCTGCATTGAGTGTCTGCCCCCTGGTGGTCAGTGTGCATCATAGCTACCAGTTGGCCAGTCACTAAGGCTTTTATATATATAGACTAGAGGCCCAGCGCACAAAAATTTGTGCACTCGGGGGGTTGGTCCCTCAGCCCGGCCTGTGCCCTCTCGCAGTCTGGGACCCCTCAGGGGATGACCACTTGCTGGCTTAGGCCTGCTCCACGGAAGATTGGGCCTAAGATGACAATCAGACATCACTCTGGCAGCCCAGCAGCCCTTGGGGGATGTCCACTTGCCAGTGGGGAGAAGACCTAAGCTGCAGTTAGACATCCTTAGTGCTGCTGAGGAGGCAGGAGAGGCTCCCACCACCACCGCTGCACTGGCAGCCATCAGCCTGGCTTGTGGCTGAGCAGAGCTCCCCGATGTGAGAGCACACTGACCACCAGAGGCAGCTCCTGCATTGAGCATCTGCCCCCTGGTGGTCAGTGTGTGTCATAGTGACCAGTGATTCCCAGTCTTTCTGCTGTTAGGGTCAGTTTGCATATTACCTTTTTACTATATAGGATAGAGGCTTGGTGCACGGGTGGGGGCTGGCTGGTTTGTCTTGAAGTGTGTCCCGGATCAGGGTGGGGGTCCTGCTTGGGTGCCTGGCCAGCCTGGGTGAGGGGCTGATGGCTGTTTGCAGCTGGTCACACCCCCTTCATGGTAGGGGTCCCCACTGGGGTGCCTGGCCAGCCTGGATGAGGGGCTGTTTTCAGGCTGGCCACACCCCCTTTAGGGTGGGGTTCCCCACTAGGGTTCCTGGCCAGTCTGGGTGAGGGGCTGAGAGCCATTTTCAGGCTGGCAGGCGACTGAAGCTCCCAGCCTCTCCTTTCTTTCTTTCTTTTTTTATTCTAGGATTTATTTACCTTCTATAATTGAAACATTGTTGCCATCACTGGCGCTCCCAGCTCTGAGGCTGCAGCTGGCTGAAAGCAGGTATCTGGGGTTTGTTTAGCTTCAATAATTGAAACATTGTTGCTTCTGGAGCTCAGAGCCAGGTGGCGGCAGGCGGGGAACCTTGGCTGCCTCCATCACTGGAGCAAGCAAGCCTCATGTTAGCTTTAGATGCGTGGCTGCCTGCTGCCATCTTTGTTGGCAGTTAATTTGCATATCGCCCTGATTAGCCAATGGTAAGCATAGCGGAGGTATGGTTAATTACCCTTTTTGTCTTTTATTAGATAGGATTATATCATTGCATTTCTGGACCTGGTTGCAGAACTCAGGCATCTTCTATGGAGTGATGACCTTAATCTGGGGGGTCAGTGAGTATCAGGTTATCTTAAAACAGATCTGGTTATTTCCCTTTCCCATTGCACCTTGGGACACATACTTGACTCCCTCTCACTTTTGGATCTCTACTTGTTTGTGGGGATGCAGAGCCTGGCCAGAGAGGTGCCCAGAAGGAAGCAGTCCTCTACAGTGCACTTGACTGGATGGCAGGGCAGATGACCTTCACAAACTCTTTGCTGACATCCTTGATGAACACCTGTTTGGCCCCAAGATTTAGCACCTTGCTGGTTTCCTCAAAGTCTTCATTCTTACTGATTTGGGCCAGGCAGGCAATAACATTATAGCCTTGTTCCTGCAGCCACAGGAGAATGCAGTAGGTATCCAGGTCACCACTGTAGGCCAGAACCACAGATACTTTGCTGGACACTGTCTGGGGTTGGCAGTATTTTTTTTTTTTTTTTGGCTTCTGTAATCTGTTGTCACCTCTTGGCAAAGCACTTGGGGTCCAGGTGGTAGTGGCAGAGCAGGGGGCCAGTTGCAGTAGGTATCCTGGACTATAAGCCCAGGGCCAGGGCAAGTTTTCTTTCTCTTTCTCCCCTTGTGTCCCCTCAATACATCCATACCCTCCTCCTCAGTTGTCAGCCTGCTCTTAATGAGTCCATTTCTATTTTGTTTGTTAGTTCATTTTGTTCATTAAATTCCACATATGAGTGAAACCATATGGTACTTGTCTTTCATTGACTTATTTCACTTAGCATAATGTTCTCCACTTCCATCCATGCTGTTGTAAAGGTTAAACTCCCCTTATTTTTTATAATTGAATAGTATTCCATTGTATAAATATTACAGTTTTGTTATTCACTCATCTGCTGATAAACACTGGGCTGCTTCCAAATCTTGTCTATTGTACATAACACTGCAATGAACATAGGGGTGCAAGTATTCTTTCGAATTAGTGTTTTGGGTTTCTTTAGATAAATTCCCAGGAGTGGAATTCCTGGGTCGTAAGGCAGTTCTGCTTTTAATTTTTTGAGGAAACCATACTGTGTTCCACAGTTGACTGCAACAATCAGCATTCCCACCAATAGTGCCAAGGCTTTCCTTTTCTCCATACCCTCACCAGCACTTGTTGCTTGCTGATTTATTGAGGATAGCCATTCTGACAGGTATGAGGTGTTACCTCATTGTGGTTTTAATTTGCATTTCTCTGATAATTAGTGATGTTGAGCATCTTTGCATATGTCTATTAATGATCTGTATGTCCTCTTTTTATGTTCTTCATAAATTTTGGATTTTAACCACTTGTTAGATGTATTGCAAATATGTTCTCCCATTCAGTGAATTTTCTTTTCATTTTCTTGATGGTTTATCTCCTGTGAAAAAATTTTTTAGTTTGATGTAGTCCCATTTGTTTATTTTTTCTTTTGTTTCACTTGCCCAAGGACACATATTAGAAAATAATATAGCTACAAGAAATGCCTGAGATTTTACTGCCTATGTTTTCTTTGAGGATTTTTATGGTTCTGAGTCTAACATTTTTTTTTTTTACTTTTAAAGTATGTTTATTTCTAAATTTCAGTAACATACATTATTATATTAGTTTCAAGTGTATACCCCAATGATTAGACATTACATAACACATTAAGTGGTCATCCCAATAAATCTAGTACCCATCTAACACCATACATAATTATTACAATATTATTGAGTACTAGAGGCCCGGTGCACAAAAATTGCCTCAGCCTGGCCTATGCCCTCTTGCAGTCTGGGATCCACCTGCAAGGGGATCGGGCCCACACTGGCAGTCAGACATCCCTCTGGCAGCCCAGGAGCCCTCAGGGGATGTCCACTTACCAGTAGAGAGCAGACCTAAGCTGCAGTTGGACATTCTTAGTGCTGCTGAGGAGGCGGGAGAGGCTCCTGCCACCACTGCTGTGCTGGCAGCCATCATCCTGGCTTGTGGTTGAGCAGAGCTCCACCTGTGGGAGCGTTCTGACCACCAGGGGGAAGCTCCTGCGTTGAGCGTCTGCCCCCTGGTGGTCAGTGTGTGTCATAGTGACCAGTGATTCCGAGTCTTTCAGTTGTTAGGGTCAGTTTGCATATTACCCTTTTATTATATAGGATAGAGGCCTGGTGCATGGGTGGGGGCCAGCTGGTTTGCCCTGAAGGGTGTCCTGGATCAGGGTGGGGGTCCCACTGGGGTGCATGGACAGCCTGGGTGAGGGGATGATGGCTGTTTTCAGGCTGGCCACAGCCCCTTCAGGGTAGGGGTCCCCGCTGGGGTGCCTGGCCAGCCTGGGTAAGGGACTGAGGGCTGTTTTCAGGCTGCCCAAATCCCCCGGTGACTGAAGCTCCCAGCCTTTCCCTTTTTTTTTTTTAATTCTTTCCAGCTCCGTGGCCATGGGGACTGGAAGCAGGTATCTGGGGTTTATTTACCTTCTATAATTGAAACTTTGTTGCCATGAGAGGAGGCAGAAGCCAACCGGGAAGTTTGGCTTCTTCCATCACCAGGGCAACCAAGCCTCCTGCTTGCGGCCGGCTGGAAGCAGGTATCTGGGGTTTATTTATCTTCTATAATTGAAACTTTGTTGCTTTGAGTGGAACTCAGAGCCCACTGGGAAGCTTGGCTTCCTCCATCATTGAGGCAACCAAGCCTCCTGCTTGCTCCAGCTCTGTGGCTGCTGGCCGCCATCTTGGTTGGGATAATTTGCATATAGTTGCTCTGATTGACTGGTGGGCATGGCTTAAAGTGTTGCGAAGGTACAGTCAATTTTCATGTTTGTCTATTATTAGGTAAGATATCCCCTATGCTGTCCTTTACATCCCCATGACTATTCTATACAACCAATTTGTACTTCTTAAACCCTTCACCTTTTTCATTCATCATCCCAACTCCCCTTCTATCTGGCAGACAACAAAAACTAATATGTATCTATGAGTTTGTTTCTGTTCTGCTTATTCATTTTTTTTGTAGATTCAATTATTGACAAATATGTATTCATTGCCATTTTATTATTCATATTTTTTATCTTCTTAAAGAATGGCCTTTAACATTCCATATAATACTAGTTTTGTGGTGATAAACTCTTCACTTTTTCTTGTCTAGGAAGCTCTATATCTGTCCTTCAATACTAAATGATAGCTTTTCTGGATAGAGTAATCTTAGTTGTAAGTTCTTGCTTTTTATCACTTTGAAAATTTATTGCCTGTAATGTTACTTTTCAGAAATCAGCTGACAGTCTTATGGGAGCTTCCTTGTAGGTAACTAATTTTTTTCTCTTGCTTCTTTTAAGACTCTCTGTCTTTAAAATTTGGCATTTAATGATGCTGTGTCTTTGCGTGGGCCTCTTTGGGTTCATCTTGCTTGAGACTCTGTGTTTCTTGGACTTATATGTCTGTTTCCTTCACAAAGTTAGAGAAGTTTCCTGTAATTATTTTTTTTCAAATAACTTTTCAATTCCTTGTTCTCAGTCTTCTCCTTTCATCACCATCATGAGGGGAATGTTGGTATGCTTGAAGTTGTCCCAGGGGCTCCAAAAACTATCCTCATGTTATGGATTGTTTTTATTTTTTTCTGTTTTGATTAGATGTATTTTGCTTCCTTATATTCAAATTTCTGATTTGATTCTTGCTTTATCTACTATATTGTTGTTTCTCTATAAATTATTCTTTATTTTCTTATTTTTTTTTCTTATTGTAACCATTTTCTTTTTTTTTCTTTTTTTAATTTATTGCTTAAAGTATTACAAAGGGTATTACATATGTGTCCATTTTATCCCCCCGCCCTAGACAGTCCCCTAGCCTCCCCTATCCCCCAGTGTCTTATGTCCATTGGTTATGCTTATATGCATGCATACAAGTCCTTTAGTTGATCTCTTACCCCCCTACCTCCTGCCCCCCAACCCTTCCCTGCCTTCCCTCTGCAGTTTGACAATCTGTTTGAGGCAGCTCTGCCTCTGTATCTATTATTGTTCAAAAGTTTATAATGGTCTCTATTATCCATGAATGAGTGAGATCATGTGGTATTTTTCCTTCATTGACTGGCTTATTTCACTTAGCATAATGCTCTCCAGTTCCATCCATGACGTTGCAAATGGTAAGAGTTCCTTCCTTTTTAGAGCAGCATAGTATTCCATCGTGTAGATGTACCACAGTTTTCTAATCCATTCATCTACTGATAGGCACTTAGGCTGTTTCCAGATCTTAGCTATGGTGAATAGTGCTGCTATGAACATAGGGGTGCATATATCCTTTCTGATTGGTGTTTCTGGTTTCTTGGGATATATTCCTAGAAGTGGGATCACAAGGTCAAATGGGAGTTCCATTTTCAGTTTTTTAAGGAAACTCCATACTGTCTTCCATAGTGGCTGCACCAGTCTGCATTCCCACCAGCAGTGCACAAGTGTTCCTTTTTCTCCACATCCTCTCCAGCACTTGCCGTTTGCTGATTTGTTGATGATAGCCAGTCTGACAGGTGTGAGATGATACCTCATTGTTGTTTTGATTTGCATCTCTTGGATGATTAGTGACTTTGAGCATGTTTTCATATGTCTCTTGGCTTTCTGAATGTCCTCTTTTGAAAGGTGTCTATTTAGGTCCTTTGCCCATTTTTTGATTGGATTGTTTATCTTCCTTTTGTTAAGTTGTATGAGTTCCCTATAAATTTTGGAGATTAGGCCTTTATCAGATATGACATTGGCAAATATGTTTTCCCACACAGTGGGTTTTCTCGTTGTTTTGTTCATGGTTTCTTTTGCTGTTCAGAAGCTTTTTATTTTGATGTAGTCCCATTTGTTCATTTTCTCTTTAGTTTCAAGTGCCCTAGGAGCTGTATCAGTGAAGAAATTGCTTCGGCATATGTCTGAGATTTTGTTGCCTTTGGATTCTTCTAGAATTTTTATGGTTTCCTGTCGTACATTTAAGTCCTTTATCCATTTTGAGTTTATTTTTGTGTATGGTGTAAGTTGGTGGTCTAGTTTCATTTTCTTGCATATATCTGTCCAATTTTCCCAACACCATTTATTGAAGAGACTATCTTGGCTCCATTGTATGTTCTTGCCTCCTTTGTCAAATATTAATTGAGCATATTTGTTCGGGCCGATTTTGGGGCTCTCTATTCTATTCCATTGATCTATATGCCTATTCTTGTGCCAGTACCAGGCAGTTTTGAGAACAGTGGCATTGTAATACAACTTGATATCTGGTATTGAGATCCCACCTACTTTGTTCTTTCTCAGGATTGCTGCAGCTATTCGGGGTCTTTTTTTATTCCAGATGAATTTTTGGAGAGTTCGTTCTAGATCTCTGAAGTATGCCGTTGGTATTTTAATGGGAAGTGCGTTGAATTTATAGATTGCTTTGGGTAGTATGGACATTTTAATGATGTTGATTCTACCAATCCATGAACACGGTATGTTCTTCCATCTGTTTATGTCTTCCTCTATCTCTTTTTTCAACGTCCTGTAGTTTTCTGAGTAGAGGTCTTTTACCTCTTTAGTTAAGTTTATTCCTAGGTACCTTAATTTTTTTTGTGCGATGGTAAATGGGGTTGTTTTTATAATCTCTGTTTCTAAAAGTTCAGTATTGGTGTATAGAAATGCCTCAGATTTCTTGGGGTTATTTTGTATCCTGCTACATTGCCAAATTCATGTATTAAGTCTAGTAGCTTTTTCATGGAGTCTCTAGGATTTTGTATGTATAATATCATGTCGTCTGCAAATAGGGACAGTTTTACTTCCTCTTTTCCAATTAGGATGCCTTTTATTTCTTCTTCTTGCCAAATTGCAATGGCTAACACTTCCAGTACTATGTTGAACAGGAGTGGTGAAAGGGGACATCCCGGTCTTGTTCCTGTTCTTAGGGGAAATGGTGTTTGTTTTTGTCCATTGAGTATGATGTTGGCTGTGGGCCTGTCATATATGGCTTTTATTATGTTGAGGTATGATCCTTCTACTCCCACCTTGCTGAGAGCTTTTATCAAAAATGGGTGTTGAATTTTGTCAAATGCTTTTTCTGCTTCAATTGATATGACCATGTGGTTTTTTTCTTTGAATTTGTTTATGTGATGTTTCACATTTATTGATTTGCGGATATTGTACCATCCTTGCATCCCTGGGATGAATCCTACTTGGTCATGGTGTATGATCTTTCTGATGTACTGCTGGATCCGATTTGCTAAGATTTTGTTGAGGATTTTGGCATCTATGTTCATGAGGGATATTGGCCTGTAATTCTCTTTCATAATGTTGTCTTTACCTGGTTTTAGTATTAGGGTGATGCTGGCTTCATAGAATGAGCTTGGAAGTGTTCCTTCCTCTTGAATTTTTTGTAGTAGTCTGAGGAGGATAGGTTTTAGTTCTTCCTTGAATGTTTGGTAAAACTCCCCTGTGAAGCCGTCTGGTCCTGGGCTTTTGTTTGCTGGAAGCTTTTTGATGACTGCTTCAATTTCTTCCATAGTTATTGGCCTGTTGAGATTATTAGATTCTTCCTGATTGAGTTTTGGAATGTTGTATTTTTCTAGGAATTTGTCCATTTCCTCCAGGTTGTCTAGTTTGTTGGAGTAGAGCTGTCCATAGTATTTTTTAACAATCATTTGTATTTCTGTGGGGTCTGTTGTTATTTCGCCTCCATCGTTTCTGATTTTGTTTATTTGGGTCCTCTCTCTTTGCTTCTTGGTGAGTCTGGCTAGAGGTTTGTCAATCTTGTTTATCCTTTCAAAGAACCAGCTCTTGGTTTCATTGATTTTCTGTATTGTTTTTTTGGTCTCTATGTCATTTATTTCTGCTCTAATCTTTATTATCTCCTTCCTTCTGCTCACTCTGGGGTTTTCTTGTTGCTCTCTTTCTAATTCTTTGAGTTGTAGAGTTAGCTGATTTACTACCATTTTTTCTTGTTTTTTGAGATAGGCCTGTAGAGCTATCAACTTCCCTCTCAGGACTGCTTTCATTGTGTCCCATAGGTTTTGGATTGTTGTGTTTTCATTGTCATTAGTTTGCAGGATGTTTTGAATTTCTTCTTTGATTTCATTGGTAACCCAATCAATATTTAATAGCATGCTATTCAGCTTCCAAGTGTTTGAGTATTTTGGGTTGTTTTTATTGTAGTTTATTTCTAATATTATGCCATCGTGGTCTGCGAAGACGCTTTTTATGATTTCAATCTTATTGAATTTGGGGATACTTTGCTTGTGACCCAATATATGGTCTATTTTTGAATATGTCTTATGAGCATTTGAGTATAATGTATATTCCCTGGCTTTGGGGTGAAGTGTTCTGAAGATGTCTATTAAGTCCATCTGATCTAGCGAGTCATTTAGGATTGCTGTATCTTTGCTGATTGTTTGTCTAGAGGGCTTATCCAGTGTTGTCAGTGGTGTATTAAAGTCCCCTACTATGATTGTATTGTTGTCAATCTCTCCTTTGATATCTTCCAAGATTTTTTTTATGAATTTGGGTGCTCCTGCATTGGGTGCATATATGTTTACCAGGGTTATATCTTCTTGTTGTATTGATCCCTTTAGTATTATGAAGTGGCCTTCCTTATCTCTTGTTATGGCCTTCACTTTGAGGTCTATTTTGTCC
This sequence comes from Myotis myotis, assembly GCF_014108235.1. Lineage (NCBI taxonomy): Eukaryota > Metazoa > Chordata > Mammalia > Chiroptera > Vespertilionidae > Myotis > Myotis myotis. The sequence continues at coordinate 107,529,524 of NW_023416324.1, read as the reverse complement.
GATATAAGTATTGCTACCCCAGCTTTCTTTTCCTTTCCATTTGCCTGAAAGATAATTTTTCCATCCTTTCACTTTCAGTCTGTGTGAGTCCCTTCTAATGAGGTGGGTTTCTTGTAGACAGCAGATGTATGGGTCGTGTTTTTTTATCCATTCAGCCACTCGATGTCTTTTGTTTGGAGCATTTAGTCCGTTTACGTTTAAAGTTATTATTGAAAAGTACTTGTTTGTAGCCATTTCTGTTTTTGTGTGGCTGTTTTCTTTCTGAGGTTTTTATTTCTTATTTTTATACCAGTCCCTTTAGCATTCCTTGCATTGCTGGCTTGGTGGTGATAAACTCCCTTAGCCTTTTTTTGTCTGTGAAGCTTCTTATTTCCCCTTCAAGTTTGAATGATAGCCTTGCTGGATAGAGTATTCTTGGATTCAGTCCTTTGCTTTGCATCACTTTGTAAATTTCTGTCCATTCTTTTCTGGCCTGATGTGTTTCTGTTGAGAAATCATTTGACAATCTAATGGGAGATCCCTTGTATGTAACTTTCCGTCTCTCTCTTGCAGCCTGTAAGATTCTCTCTTTGTCCTGAACATTTGCCATGGTAATTATGATGTGTCTTGGTGTGGGTCTTTTCTGGTTCACCTTGTTTGGGACTCTCTGGGCTTGTGTGACTTTTTTCTTCCCCACCTCAGGGAAGTTTTCTGATATTATTTCTTCTAATAGGTTTTCTAATCCTTGTTCATCCTTCTGTTGTTCTGGTACCCCTATTATTCGTATGTTGTTTCATATCATGTTGTCCCAAAGCTCCCTTAGGCTCTCCTCCTGTCTTTTCATTTTTTTCTCCAATTGCAGTACTGTTTGGGTGTGTTTTGCTTCCTCGTCTTCTAATTCACTAATTCGGTCCTCCGCTTCTCCTAGTCTACTGTTGATACTTTCAATGGAGTTTTTCATTGCAGCTATATCACTCTTCATTTCTTCTTGGGTCTTACTTAAGTTGTTGATTTTTTCATCTGTTTCTTCTCGCTTCTTCCATATGTTATCGATTTTTTCATCTGTTTCTTCTTGCTTCTTGCAGAGGTTGTCGATTTTTTCCTCCATCCGGTTTATGCACTCTAGGACCCTTATTCTGAATTCTTTTTCTGTCATGTTGCATGCCTCTGTATTACTTAGCTGCTTTTCTGGAGAGTCCTCCTTCTCTTTCCTTTTGGGGTTTCTTTGTCTACCCATGTTCGATCTCACTGACATATCTAGACGTTGAGTCGTTCAGTGGTTGCTCCCTTGGTGGTAGTGACTCCTTGGTCTGTGGTTGCTCTTCGGGCGGTTGCGGTAGCAGCTGCTCTTCAGTTGGCAGCAGCTCCTCTGGTGGGTGCTGTTCACAGCTGTGGTGGCTCTTCTGGCTGGTGGGGTGAGGTTTCACGTACAGCTGCTGTTCCTCAGCAGAGGGTGTGGTGCTCAGGAGGTTGCTGTTGCTTGGATCTGCTGCGTTGATTTAAAGGCACAAAATACAACACAACAAGGCACCATGTACCAGGCACTATACACAAATATATTCATGATATTAATAACCCCAAATAAAGGTGACCACCTGAATTAAGAGAATTAGGGTATAAGGAAGAAGGAAGAGGAAAAGATAAAAGAGAATAAAGAAAAGAAAAGTAGGGACCAAAAAAAGGAGTGCAAAAATGAAATTGGGAAAAAGGAGGGGGGGAAATAAAAGCAAGAAAAGAAAAGAAAAGAAAAGAAAAGAAAAGAAAAAGAGCGAAAAGAGAGAATGAAGTGGAAGAGGGGAAGAGACTTTTTTATATGAGGAGAATACTCCTATAGAACAGCCATTAATCCCAACAAATTCCAGCAACAGCTCCCTGGAGATGAATGCAAACTAGAAACAACCAATAATATAACGATGAAAATAGAATGGAGAACACTAATCCCAAAATAATATAAAGAGAAAATAAAATGGCACTTTAAAAAATGGTAAAATGGTAGCAGTAATAATACTGGTGAAAAATAAGAAGGTAGTAATTAAAAGGGTAAAATCAGGTGATGGAAAAAGAAGAAAAAAAAAAGAAAAATTAAAAAAAAGAAGAAAAAAAAAGAAAAAAATTGGTTTCTTAGTTAAAAGGTGAAAAAAGAGAAAAAAAAAATTGCAGTAGTGAAGGTCCTTCGGTTCTTCTATTCTTCAGTGTGGCTCGCCTTAGACCTGCCAGGTGTTCAGGAGAGTGTTGAGTTTCCCTGCGATACACTGTCTATCTTTATTTCAGGTAGTATATCCTTCCTTTCTGACTGATTCTTCATTTTTAAAGATTTTTTAAAAAAGTTTATTTTTAGACAGAGAGGAAGGAAGAAGGAAAGAGAGAGAAATATCTATGTGAGAGTGACACAGCATTGGCTTCCCCCACATGCCCCATACTAGGGATTGAGCCTACAACCCAGCATGTGCCCTGACCAGGAATCAAACAGGCAATCCATCAGTGCCCAGTTCAATGCCCAACAAACTGAGCCACCTTGGCCAGGCCTAACATTCTTTTTGATGCTGTTGAGGTCCTCACAACATTCAGTGAGTATCCTTATAACCAGTGTTTTGAACTCTGCATCTAGTAGATTGCTTGCCTCCAGTTTGTTTGGTTCTTTATTTGAAGTTTTGTTCTGTTCTTTCATTTGTTACTTTATTGCCTCATTTTGGCAACCTCCTCGTGTTTGTTTCTATGTATTTAGTAGAGCTGCTATGTCCTATAGGGTCAAGTGGCACAATCTCCCTGATAACCCAAGCTGGGCACTCTAGCCCCATATGGGCTGTGTACACCATCTTGTTGTAGTTGAACATTAATTGCTGTTAGCACATCAATGGGAGGGCTTTATCCCCAGGCTGTCTGCTGCAAAGATTGGCTTCCACCACTCATGACAGTGGCGGATCAGCTTAGAGGTCCATACAACAGTGCAGGACTTACTTCAGCAATGCTCTGGTGCCTGCTGAGTTTGCCATTTCAGTCTGTCACTGTGGAGGTGATTGGGTAGTGTTTTGATGCAGTCTTAAGCTGTCCACTGGGTGTGCTGGCTCTGGGGTCTCCTGGGAGGTACAGGCCTGCACTTACAACTCAGGCCCAGACACCCCTAGCAGTCATTGCAAACAAATTTCACATGAACAAGATGGGTGTGGGACAGGCCCTCGCTCCTGAAGAAGGTGGGTATTGGAACCTCAACCCAATACAAATTAGCTGTGGCTGTGCCCACTCAATAGGGCAGGAAAAAGAACTTGGTCCAAAATTTAAGTATTTAATTCATATTGAGTTTAATCTTGTGTATGGTGTAAGAAGGTGATCTAGTTTTTTGTGTTTTACTTTACATATTTTTTCCTTTGTTGATTAAGGTATTACATATGTGTCCTTATCCCCCATTACCCCACCCCCCTGCTCATGCCCTCATCCCCTGGTGTCTGTGTCCATTGGTTACACTTACATACATGCATACAAGTTCTTTGATTGATCTCTCCCCCTAACTCCAACCCTCCCCTACCTTCCCTCTGAGTTTTGAGCATTAGATCAATGCTTCTCTGTCTCTGGATCTGTTTTTGTTCATCAGTTTATGTTTTTCTTTATAATCCATCCACAAATGAGTGAGATCATGTGATATTTATCTTTCTCTGAATGGCTTATTTCGCTTAGCATAATGCTCTCCAGCTCCAATCATGCTGTTGCAAATGGTAGGAGATCCTTCATTTTTACAGCAGCATAGTATTCCATTGTGTAGTTGTACCATAGTTTTTTAATCCACTCATCTGTTGATGGGCACTTAGGCTGTTTCCAAATCTTAGCTATGGTAAATTGTGCTGCTATGAACATAGAGGTGCATATATCCTTTCTCCATTGTATGCTCTTGCCTCCTTTGTCAATATTAATTTGTGTCTATTTCTGGGTTCTCTGTTCTGTTCCATTAGTCTATATGTCTGTTCTTCTGCCAGTACCAGGGTGACTTGAGAACAGTGGCTTTATAAGATAGCTTGATATCTGGTATTGTGATCCCTCTAAAATTGTTCTTCTTTCCCAGGATTGCAGTGGCTATTCGGGGTCTTCTTTATTCCATATTAATTTTTGGAGAGTTTGGTCTAGGTCTGTGAAAAGTGCTGTTGATATTTTAATGAGGATTATATAGAATCTATAGATCATTTTGGGTAGTATGGATATTTTAATGATGTTGATTCTACCAATCCATGAACAAGGTATATTCTTCCATTTGTTTATATCTTTATCAATTTTTCAACGTTCTGTAGTTTTCCAAGTACAGGTTTTATTTATTTATTTATTTATTTACCTCTTTAGTTCAGGTTATTCCTAAGTATCTTAAATTGTTTGTTGCAATGGTAAATGGGATTTTTTAAAATTTCTCTTTCTGTGAGTTCATTATTAGTTTATAAAAATGCCATATATTCCTGGGAGTTAATTTTGTATTCTGCTATGCTTCAGAATTCAATTATTAAATATAATAGCTTTTTGATGGAGTCTTTTGGGTTTTCTATGAACAATATCATGTCATCTGTGAATAATGACAGTTTTATTTCTTCTTTTCCAATTTGGATACCTTTCATTTCTTCTTCTTGTCTGAGCACTATAGTGAGTACTTACAAAACTCTGTTGAACAGGGGTAGTGAAAAGGAGGCATGCTTGTCTTCGTCTTTTTTTTAGAAGAAGTGGTTTTGGTATTTGCCCATTGAGTATGATGTTGGCTATAGGTTTGTCATCTAAGGCTTTTATTACGTTGAGGTATGATGCCTATTTTTCCACTTTACTGAGTGTTTTTTTTATCAAAAAGGTTGTTGGACTTTGTGAAATGCTTTTTCTGCATCTATTAATGTGATCATGGTTTTTTTTCTTTCAATTTGTTTACGTGATGTATCACATTTATTGATTTGTGGATATTAAACCAGCCTTGTATCCCCTGAATAAATCCCACTAGGTCATGTGTATGATCTTTTTAATGTATTGCTGAATGTGATTTTGTAATATTTTGTTGAAGATCTTAGCATCTATGTTCATCATGGATATTGGCCCGTAATTCTTTTTCTTTGTAGTGTCCTTATCTGATTTTCGAATTACAGTAATGCTGGCTTCATTAAAAGAGCTTGTAAGTGTTCCTTCCTCTTGAATTTTTTGGAATAGTCTGAGGCAGATTGGTATTAATTCTTTGAATGTTTTGTAAAACTTCCCTGAAGCCATCCAGATAAGGGCTTTTTTTGGCTGTTTTTTTTTTTTTTTTAAATACTGCTTCAGTTTCATCTGTAGTTATCAGCCTATTCAGATTTTTGATTCTTCCTGATTGTTCATTTCATCAAGGTTAGCCAGTATATATATATACAGACACACACATACATACATTACAGCCCTTTGTATTTCAGTGGGGTCAGTTGTTACTGCACCTCTTTCATTTCTGATTTTGTTTATTTGAATTCTCTCTTTGTGTTGTCCTGAAGAGCCTGGCTAGTGGTTCATCAGTCTTGATTATTCTTTTAAAGAACTAGCTATTGGTTCTATTGATCTTTTGTTTTGTTTTGGTTTCTATGTCATATATTTACCCTCTGATATTCATTATTTCCTTCCATCTACTTACTCTGGGCTTTTATTGGTGCACTCTTCCTAGTTCTTTAAGTTGTACGGTTAGACAGCTTATTACCAGTTTTTCTTGTTCTTTGAAATAGGCCTGTAGTGCTATGAACTTCTCTCTCAGAAATGCCTTCATTGTGTCCTATAGATTTTGGATTGTTGTATTTTCATTTTCGTTTGATTCCAGAAATTTTTATATTTCTTCTTTGATATTTTTGGTAATCCATTCATTGTTTAATAGCATGCTATTTAGCCTCTGTGTGTATGATTAATTTTTATTGTTTTTATTGTAGTTGATTTCTCATTTTAATCCGTTGTGACCTAAAAAACTGCTTGATATGATTTCAATCTTCTTGAATTTTTAGAGACTTTGCCTGTGTCCTAATATGTTGTCTATGTTTGAAAATGTCTCAGTGCACTTGAGAAGAATGTATAGTCTGTAGCTTTGGGGTGAAATGTCTGAAGATATCAATTAATTCCTTCTTGACCTATTGAGTCATTTATGATCACTGTTTCTCTGCTGATTTTTTGTCTAGAGGATTCATTCAGTGGTGTCAATGGGTTATTAACATCTCCTACTATGATTGTGTAGCTATAAATCTCTCCATTGATATCTTCCAGAAGTTTTGTGTGTGTGTGTGTGTGTGTGTGTGTGTGCGTGCGTGTGTGTGTGTATTGTGTTAATGCATTGGATGTATATATATTTCCCAGAGTTATATTCTCTTGTTGTATTGATCCCTTTAATATTATGAAGTGGCCTTCCTTATCTCTTGTTATGACCTTCACCTTGAGGTCAATTTTGTCAGATATAAGTATTGCTACCCCATCTTTTCTTTCATTTCCGCATGCCTGAAAGTTTTATCCATCCCTTTACCTTCAGTGTATGAGTCTTTGTTCTGAGGTGGGTCTCTTGTAGATAGCTTATATATGGGTCATATTTTCTTATCCATTCAGCTACCCTATGTCTTCTGATTGGAGCATTTAATCCATTTACATTTAAGGTTATTATTGGTAGGTACTTGTTTGCTGCCATTTTTATTCTTTATTTCTGTATTCTTCTCTTTCTATTTATTCTTCTTACAGCAGTACCTTTAGCATTTCATGCATTGCTGGGTTGGTGGTTATAAACTCCTTTAGCCTCTTTTGTCTGCGAAGCTCCTGACATTTTGAATGATAGCTTCAATTTTGAATGATAGCCTTGCTGGATAGGGTATTCTTGGATTCAGTCCCTTGTTTTGAGTTACTTGGTATACTTCATTCCATTCCTTTATGGCCTGGTTTGTTTCTGTTGTGAAATCAGTTGATACTCTAATGGGGGATTCCTTGTAGTTAACTTTCTCTTTCTCTCTGGCAGTCTTTATGATTCTTACTTTGTTGATGACATTTGCCATTGTAATTACAATGTGTGTTGGTGTGGGATTTTTGGGTTCATCTTGTTTGGGACTCTGTCCTTTTTGGTCTTGTGTGACTTTTTTCCTTCCAAGGTCAGGGAGTTTTTCTGTCATTTCTTCAAACAGGTTTCCTATTCTTGCTCAGCTTCCTCTCCTTCTGGCAATCCTATTATGCAGATGTTGTTTCATTTTGTGTTGTCCCAAAGCTCCCTTAGACTCTCCTGCTTTTTAAGTTTTTTTTTTTTTTTTTTTTTTTTTTTTCCAGTTCCTACTCTGCTTGGGTGTTTTTCTCCTTGTCTTCTGTTAGCTTCTTCTATCCTCCAGTTGAAATCTTCCATTGTGTTCTTTATTGTAATTTCTTCTTGATTTTTACACATGTTGGTCAATTTCTCTTCCAGTATTTTGAGCATCCGTATAACCATTACTCTGAATTCTTTGACAAATTGCTTTGACTCTGTTTCATTTATTTCCTCTTCTGGCAACTCCTCATTTTCTTTCCTTTGGGGATTGTTGTTTTTTTGTATCCCCATTTTTGCTGTTGCTTTGTATTTGTTTCTATGTAATGTGAGTTGCTGTCACTTTCTGGCCCTGGGTCCCTGCTTGAGCTCCGAGAAGTTTAAGCCCTTAGAGTTCCAATTATCCAGGATTCCTTAGCGCAGAGTCTGGGTATTCCTAAAGTCTCATGTCTTTGTCTCTGCTCTGAGTTGAATTCCATTCCCCTATGGTTCTGGTTCCTCAGTTTTCCAATGCAGTTGCTTTAGAGTCAGCAGGGGACATGTGCACATTTCTTCTGGTGTGTGACACCAGTGGGGTCCTGAAGTGCAGGATCTGGGCACATGGAATCCTGGTGTGCCTAGCTGGGTCCTGGTGTATGGGGTGCTGGTGTGCAGGGTGCTATAATGCAGGGTGCTGGCATGGCGTTCAAGCACTGGCTAGCAGGGTCCCTGAAGTACCAGGTCTGGGTGTGCAGCAACTGGGCACTCTGGGTCCACATGCACAGCATTCCTGAAGTGCTAGTTCTGGGTGTGGGGATCTGGCACACAGTGACCTAGTGAGCCGGGTCCTGGTACACAGGGTGATGGAGGGTGTGTTGCTGATTTCTGGGGTGCTGTAGCAGCGACTGGGCACTGGCGCCTAGGGATTCTTCAAGTCTTGGGTCCAGGTGTGCTTTCCTGAGTGTGGGAACTGGTTGAGTGGGGAGGTACAATGCAGGAGGTGTCTCTGGCTTACAGTCACTACTGGGAGCCAGCATTGAGGTTGGGTTACTCTTACTGTAGAGGTGGCAGGTGAGCAGCTTACTGCGTGGGTGCCAGGTGATGTCAAAGGGCAGTCTGGGTGTTGGTGTGGCTGTGCTCCTGGCCTCTGATGCTTCCCCCTTCAAGATGGCATTGGCTCTGGGCCCAAGCCTCACTGGTTAGGGAGTGCCTGCCTAGGTAGCAGGGGCTCCACATCCAGAAGAGCCCTCTCTACCAGTCCCCAAGATTCTTGTGAGATCTAACTGTCCCATACTCACCCCCTCCCTCTACTCACCACACATGTCCACACACGTCCCTCTAACTCCTTTACACACTCACACTCTCTCCCTCCCTGCCATCCTGCTGAGATCCCCTGGCCTGAATAATTATATGACAGCATATGAAGCCTTGGAAGGTAATCAAGTTTGGAATGAGGAGGTAGTAGTGGAGAAAAAAGTAATAGATTCCTCACCTGAGATGTGAGCTTTCAAAGTAATAATACAAAGTAGTAATTAATTATTTAGATCTTGAGGTCACAAAGTGGTTTGGGCTGGATATATATGCTTGGAGTCTCTGATATATAGTATGGAGGCCCAAGGAATGACAACATTGATGGAGAAGAGAGAGGCAGCAAGAGAGCAAGATAGGAACAGAGGAAAAGAAAAGGAAAGAATTTTTGGAGGAAAAAAAGATGGTGACCAGAAAGAAGGTAGGGCGGGAGACTGTGTGAGAGACTGAGGGAGCAATAGAGGAGTGTGTGGACGTGGGGTGTGTGTGTGTGTGTGTGTGTGTGTGTGTGTGAGAGAGAGAGAGAGAGAGAGAGAGAGAGAGAGAGAGAGAGAACAGTCAGATCCTGTGGGTCTTCCAGGGGGCTGCCTAACTGGGCAGTCTTGGGTGGCGAAAACTAGCTGCCACCACAAACAATCCAGGGAGGACACTGCTAGTACAGAAACCATGCCATCTTGAAGAACAGAGCTGCTTGAGACTAGGAACCTAGCCTTGCCAACACCCAATCTGGTCTCAGACGCAAACTGGGACCCTAAAGCCACTAGGATAAAAGACCTGAGAGCACCGCTGCAGACCTAGGGACACCAAGACTCCAGGCACCCCAACCGTGGATTTCTGTGGGTCACAGAGCCCATCCCCCTCCCTGCCGGCCTGCTGTAGTGTCATAGGAACTGCTACCAGGGGTCCTCAAACTACGGCCTGCTGGCCACATGCAAATACAAATATTGTATTTGTTCCCGTTTTTTTTTTTTTTTTACTTCAAAATAAGATATGTGCAGTGTGCATAGGAATTTGTTCATAGATTTTTTTAAACTATAGTCCGGCCCTCCAACGGTCTGAGGGACAGTGAACTGGTTCCCTGTTTAAAAAGTTTGAGGACCCCTGTCTAGACCCTCTCCGCTTAGCCAGGCCTCCTGCCCACACAGGGAGGCTGCGCAGAACTTGAGCCTGGGTGCACAGACACAGGGAGTTTGTTTTCCACAGCTCGTACTCCCGTGAACAGACCCCACACCCACACAGGGAGGCTCTGCTGGGTTTGATCCTGGGTGCACAAACATGGGGAGTTTGTTTCCTGCAGTGTGCATTCCTGTGACCAGACCATAGCCCACACAGGGAGGCTGCACTAGGTTTGAGCCTGTGTGTGCAGACACAGGGAGTTTGTTTCCTAAAGCTTGCACTCCTGTGACCAGACCCCAGGCCCACTCAAGGAAGCTGTGCCACCAGACTTTAACTCTGGGTGAGGCCACACGGAAGTGTGTCTCCCGCAGTGCAGGAGTGGACCTTCTGCTGACACAAAAAGGCTGTGCAACCCGGCCCCCCAAGCAGACTGGGGACCCTCATTCTCCACACAAGAGGAAGCACTGAGCACCAGTGACTTGACTCTGTTGCTCATTGCCTGTGCACAGGATTCTGAGTACATGCACACTAAGACCCAGTGACTCCAATACTCAGTGCATACGCACACAAGGACCTGATTCTCAGCATGAGGCTATACCAAGTGACAGAGACTCAAATACTTGATTCTCGGCATGGGCACAGGAAGACACTAACTCCTAGCACACATTAGGAGACTCTGATTTTTGACACACAACAGCGGGGTCTCTTTTTCAGAATGGCACAGGCTGGGTCCCTGATTCTTTGTGAATGCACAAGGCTGCACTGAGTGCCTGTGACTCTGATCCTGGGTCAGCCTGACTCTTACAGACACAAGGCAGCCACACATCTGGGTGTCAGAGCTCTTCAATGACATTTAGGTGGAATGAAGCTCCCACAGCACATGGCCAGGGCCACCACAACTAGGTGATTGGACTTTCTGGTGATAGTTAGAATGGAGAGACAATGAAACAATCCACAGAGGAAAGAAAAATAGGAATCACCCAGAGAGGAGATAAGCGAAACTGAGGCATGCAAAACATGACAGAAAAAGAATTCAGAGTAATGGTCGTAGAGTTAATAAACAAAAAAGACAAGAAAATCAACAAACTATGCAAAAATCAGGAAGAAATCAAAAGAGATATAGCTACAATCAAAAAAGCCATGAAAGGTTTCAACAGTAGACTAGAATTAGCAAAGGACTGAATTAGTGAGTTAGAAGATAAGGTAGAGAAACAAGCCCAATCTGAACAGCAGGTGGAGAAAAAAATTAAAGGCAGGAGGGAGCTTTGGGACAACTCGAAATGAACTAACATACGTATAAAAGGGATGCCAAAAGGAAAAGAAGAGCAGCAAGGTTTAGAGAATCTATTTGAGGAAATAATGACAGAAAACTTCCCTGATATGGGGAAGAAAAAAGTTACACAAGTACAGAGAGTCCCAAGCAAGATGAATCCCAAAAGACTCACACCAAGTCACACCATAATTACAAAGGCAAATGTTAATGACAAAGAGAGAATCTTAAAGGCTACAAGAGAGAGACAAAGAGTTACTTACAAAGAATTCCACATCAGATTATCAAATCTTTTCTCAGCAGAAACACATCAAGCTAGAAGGGAATGGAATGAAGCATACAAAGTGATGGAAAACCAAGGACTGAACCCAAGAATACACTATCCAGCAAGACTATCAATCAAAACTGAAGGGGAAATCAGTAGCTTCACAGATAAAGAAAGGCTAGGGGAGTTTATCACTCTCAAGCCAGTGCTGCTATAAATGCTAAAGGGAATGTGGTAAAAAGAAGAAATAGAAAGGGAGGAAGGAACACAGGCATAAAGTACAGAATTGGCTACAAACAAGTACCTATCAATAATAACAATAAACATAAATGGATTAAATGTTCCAATCAAAAGACATCAAGTGACTGAATGCATAAGAAAACATGACCCATATATATGCTGTCTACAAGAGACCCACCTCAGAACAAGGGAATCACACAGACTGAAAGTGAAGGGATGGAAAAATATCTATCCAGCAAATGGAAATGAAAAAAAAAAAAAAAAAAAAAAGCGTGGGTAGCAATACTTATATCTGACAAAATAGACCTCAAAGTGAAGACCATAAGAAAAGACAAGGAAGGCCACTTCATAATTCTAAAGGGATCAATACAAGAGGATATAACTCTGGTAAACAGTTATGTGCCCAATGCAGGAGCACCCAAATACATAAAAATAACTACTAGAAGATATCAGGGAAGAAGTTGACAGAAACACAATCATAGTAGGAGACTTTAATACCCTATTAACATCACTGGATAAATTCCCTAGACAAAAAATTAGCAAAGAAACGACTCACTAGATCAAATGGACTTAATCGACATCTTCAGAACATTTCACCCTAAAACTGAAGAATATACATTCTTCTCAAGTGCACATGGGACAGTATGATAGACCACATACTGGGACACAGGCAAAGTCTCTCCAAATTCAAGAGGACTGAAATCATATCAAGCATCTTCTCAGATCACAATGGTCTAAAATTAGAAATCAACTACAGTAAAAACAATCATAAAAATTCAAACACTTAGAGGATGAATAACATAATATTAAACAATGAGTGGGTTACTAAAGAGATCAAAGAAGAATTAAAAAATCATCCCAAAAACAAACGACAATAAAAACACAACAATCCAAAAATCTTTGGGACACAGTGAAAGCAATCCTGAGAGGAAAGCTCATAGCATTACAGGCCTACCTCAGAAAACAAGAAAAACTGGTAATAAACAATCTAACACTGCAACTTGAAGAATTAGAAAGAGAGCAACAAGAAAAGCCCAGTGTGAGCAGAAGGAAGGAAATAATAAAGATCAGAGCAGAAATAAATGACATAGAGACCTAAAAAAAAACAACAACAAAAGATCAATGAAACGAAGAGCTAGTTCTTTGAAAGGATAAACAAGATTGATGAACCTCTAGCCAGACTCACCAAGAAGCAAAGAGAGAGGACCCAAATGAACAAAATCAGAAACAAAAGAGGAGAAATAACAATAGACCCCTCAGAAATATGAAGAATCATAAAAAAATACTATGAGCAACTCTACTCCAACAAACTGGTCAACCTAGAAGAAATGGACATATTCCTAGAAAAATACAAGCTCCCAAACTCAACCAAGAGGAATCGGAAAATCTGAATAGTCCGATACTATGGAGGAAATTGAAGCAGTAATCAAAAACTTCCAACTAACGAAAGCCTGGGACCAGATGACTTCACAGGGGAATTTTATCAAACATTCAAAGAAGAAATAAAACCTATCTTCCTCAGACTATTCAAAAAAATTTAAGAGGAAGGAACACTTCCAAGCTCTTTCTATGAAACCAGCATTACCCTAATCCCAAACCAGATATAGACAATACAAAGAAAGGGAATTACAGGCCAATATCCCTCATGAGCATAGATGCTAACGTTCTCAACAAAATTCTAGCAAATTGAATCCAGCATTACATTAGAAAGATAATACACCATGACCGAGTGGGATTTATTCCGGGGATGCAAGGATGGTACAATATCTGCAAATCAATAAATGTGATACACCATATAAACAAGCTGAGAGATAAAAACCATATAATCATATCCATTGATGCAGAAAAGCATTTGACAAAATCCAACACCCTTTCTTGATAAAAACTCTCAGCAAGGTGGGAATAGAAGAATCATACCTCAACATAATAAAAGCCATATATAACAAACCCATAGCCAACATCATACTCAAAGGGCAAAAACTAAAACCATTTCCCCTAAGAACAGGAACAAGACAGGGATGCCCACTCTCACCACTCCTCTTCAACATAGTACTTGAAGTAATAGCCATTGTGATCAGATAAGAAGAAGAAATAAAAGGCATCCAAATTGAAAAAGAAGTAAAACTGTCCTCATTTGCAGAAGACATGATATTGTACATAGAAAACCCCAAAGACTGCATAAACAAAACCACTACTAGACAAAATAAATGAATTCGGCAATGTAGCAGTGTACAAAATTAACACCCAGAAGTCTATGGCTTTTCTATACACCAATAATGAATTCACAGAAAGAGAAATTAAAAAAGAAATCCTATTTACCATTGCAAAAAAAAAAAAAAGATACCGAGAAATAATCTTAACCAAAGAGATAAAGGACCTGTACTCAGTAAATTTCAGGATGGCAAAAAAAAAAAAAAAAAAAAAAAGATAGAGGAAGACATGAACAAATGGAAGAATATACCATGTTCATTGAATGGTAGAATCAATATCAATAAAATGTCCATACTAACCAAAGAAAACAATAAATTCAATGCAACCCCCATTACAATACCAACGGCATACCTCAAAGACCTACAACAATTTCTCCAAAAATTTATCTGGAATAAAAAAAGACCCTGAACAGCTGCAGCAATCACGAGAAAGAACAATGTGGGAGGGATCAAACTATATCAAGCTATACTACAAAGCCACTGTTCTCAAAACTACCTGCTACTGGCACAAGAACAGACATATAGACCAGTGGAACAGAACAGAGAACCCAGAAATTCACACAAGCCATTATGATCAATTAATATTTGACAAAGGAGGCAAGACCATACAATGGAGTCAAGACAGTCTCTTCAATAAATGGTGTTGGGAAAACTGGACAGATACTTGCAAAATATGAAAATAGATCACCAACTTACACCATACACAAAAATAAACTCAAAATGGATAAAGGACTTAAACATAAGATGGGAAACCATAAAAATCTTAAAAGAAGCCATAGGCAGTAAAATAGTGGACATTTGTCGTAGCAATATATTTAACAATACATTGGAAGGCAATGGAAACTAAGAAGAACATAAACAAATGGGACTACATCAATATAAAAAGCTTCTGCACATCAAAAGAAACCATTAACAAAACAACAAGAAAGCCCACTACATGGGAGAACATATTTGCCAATGTTATCACCAATAAGGGTTTAATCTCCAACATTTACAGGGAACTCATACTACTTAACAAAAGGAAGATAATCCAATCAAAAAATGGGCAAAGGACCTAAATAAACACTTTTCGAAAAAGGACATTCAGAAAGCCAAGATACATATGAAAACATACTCAAAGTCACAAATCAACTGAGAGATGCTAATCAAAACAATGAGGTACCACCTCACACCTGTCAGAATGGCTATCATCAACAAATCAACAAAGGACAAGTGCTGGAGAGGATGTGGAGAAAAAGGAACGCTCCTTCACTGCTGGTGGGAATGCAGGCTGGTGCAGCCCTTGTGGAAAACAGTATGGCATTTCCTCAAAAATTTAAAAATGGAACTGCCATTTGACCCAGTAATACCACCTCTAGGAATATATACCAAGAAAACAGAAACCTATCAGAAAGGATATATGCACCCCTCTGTTCATAGCAGCACAATTTACAATAGCTAAGATTTGGAAACAGTCTAAATGCCCATCAGCAGATGAGTGGATTAGAAAACTATGGTACATCTACACAATGGAATACTACACTGCTATAAAAAAGACGAATTCTTATCATTTGCAACAGCATGGATGGAACTGGAGAGCATTATGTTAGGTGAAATAAGCCAGTCAGTGAAAGATAAATACCACATGATACCACTCTTTTATGGATAATAAATAACATAAACTGATGAACAAAAATAGATACAGAGGCAGAGAAATATCGAACAGACTGTCAAACTACAGCTGGAAGGATGGGGAGGGTCGGGGAGGGGAGGTAAGAGATCAACTCTAGGACTTGTATGCATCCATATATGCATAACCAATGGATGCAAGACACTAGGTGAGGGCATGTGCTGGGATGTAGAGGAAGCCGGGGGAAGGTCAATAAAAGGAGAATAAAAGGAGACATATGTACTACTATTTGTAATACTTTAAACAATAAAATAAAATTTAAAAGAAAAGAGAGATACATAAAAAAAGTTTTGGAGAAGGAATGCTCAATTATAATAATACTCAGAAAGTTCAAATAAGAATTGAAAATATTCTTATTATTTAATACACAGTATTCTTCCAGTTATCAATGTAACCAATCACCCCCAAACTGCTAGTTTAAAGCAATAACTTATTTTTATCTTTCATGGTTTGGGGATTGATTGGGCTCAGACTTTTTGTCAATTGCTGAGGCTGAAATCATCTGAAGGCTTGATCAATCAGGACAGCAAAGATAGCTTCCTCACCCACATGTTTGTGCCTCACTGCTTCTGCTCATGGTCTCTTGCCAACAGAGTAGTCTACACTCCTACATGGCAGCTGTAGTATAGTCAGAACAAGTATAGTGATTTTATTTATTTATTTTTTTAATCTGATTCGCTTTTAATTCCTAACAGTAGAGTCTGATAAGAAAAATAGAGAAGTCATTAAATAATTTTAAATTATTTATAAAAATTACTTTGCCCAACTTATAATTATTTCCTCCAAACAGTTTCAAATGTCTAACAGAATGAAAGAAAAAGAAGTTTGACATTGATTTTAATGAACATTCTAATGTTATGCATAACAGAACATTATGAATACAATGGAAACAGTTTTATCAATAAAAAATATTTCAACACAAAGTGGGAGGTAATAATTTGATACCTGTATTATAACATTTATTTTTTTAAAAAAATATTCTTAGTTTGTGGTTGAAACAATTTTACATTCCAAACTCCGGAAGAGAAGGACAGATGAAACTGCCATACTAGTTAAGGGCTGCACCTAAATATGATACCATATTACTTTTGATGTCATAGGGCTACCTAGATGCATGGGAATGGTGTGAAAAAATATATTTCTCTTGATGAGGGAGTAGCATGGTCTTGTTGCAGAAGCATGTGTGATTAGAGATGTTGTGGCTATATTTTAAAGCACATTATTCTATGTTACTAACTACAGTTATTATTTATTGCATATCACACACACTGAGATGTAGTAGGAGCTGTATATATATTATCTCCATAGCTTACTATGAAACTTTTAAGGTAGATATTATTATCCTCACATTACTAAGTGAGAAAACAAGCTCAATGTGGTTAAAAGACTTGTTAAGGTGTTGTGGCTAAGAACATAACAAATGCCCACTTGTTATTTTTATATTTAGTAGACTATTGAACTCATGATTTTTCCTGTAATTATTTTAAAATGATAATTAGTAAGAAATGTTTATCCCATTGTCAGTGGAAAACATTTATGAGCGAGGAGGATAAAGTGAAGGAGGAAGGGAAGTGGGAGAAAGCTAGAATAAAGAAATGAAAGTTTTATGAAGAAGGCAACTTTACAATTGTGTTTACTTCCATATCTGTAGGGCCTAGACTACTACTGTCCAACAACCATATGTTAAGTGATTTAAAAATGTATTTAACAATTTCCCATTTTCTGACAATTAAAATTAGCCTCCAAATAATATTTATATCAATGCATTGTACTTTTCCTTAAAATATTGCTTTATGAAAATATTTGTGATCATACTGTTAATAATTGCCAATATCAGCACCATCATTATCCCAATGTATGAAGTAGCTACCTTCTGGGATCATTATCATGCAGTTCTTATTCTCAAAATGCTAATTGTTTCAAAGGAAGCAGAAATATATAATGACATTTAGAATCCCCCTAAATATTCATGTCAATCTATAAGAAAGAGGTTACAAACCAAAGGTTAAATTTATATGTAAAAAGGTAAAGAGTGTATCATAAAAGTTTTGTGTTTAAAAAGAAATTTAGGAAAAATCTTTTGGTTAGTATGAGAACATTTCATAGACTTTCACTGGTTCTTTGAATAAGGAAAACTTATTTGAAGAAGGAAGACACAGGAGATTATGCCCTGTGCTCCATTATTTCTGAGATTCCAGGAAGGCACAAATGAAGAGAGAAGACCACAGATCCTAGAAACTTGGAAAACATTGAGCATTTGTGAACAAAACTTTTCTTACCTTCAGTACCAGCAGTTATGACATTTTGAATGTTGTTCTTTTTTTTTCTTTCTTTCAGCTTTTTCTCTAATTCTCTTCTGTGTGATTGTGTACTTCTGGAATTTGAGAATCACTCTGCAGATATCCTGCCTGGAACCTAAAGTCCTAGCGAAATGCAATGAAAAGTGTTTAGGGACTGATTTTAGGATCTCTGTGATTTAGGGCCTACCAAACCTTCTATTGTTTCTAAGAGAATAAATTTTTTTTAACAAGTACAGTGTAGCCATAAGGAAGGGCCTTAGATGAACACCTGTATGGTACTGCTCCACAATGATAGATATCTTTATCACTGATAATTTGTAAAATACCTTAAAGTTAGGAATGACAAGTCTAAATTTTTAAAATTGTGGCGATCAATGTAAAGCCTATCATTTGTGTCCTAATAAAGTCATCAGTGAATTCTTATATTGGTGAGATCTGGTCAAATGAATCTAGTTAGCTTCAGTTTAAATATTAACTAACACCATAATAGTTTTAATAAAAACACTAACAAAAACAGGAATAATTTGAAAGTTCTTTTCATTAGAAGTTAAAAATACATGTCTGGAATAAAGAAATAAATAAAATCACTACACTTGTTCTGATTATACTACAGCTGCGGTATTGCATTTAGTTCTGGACATCATATTGACAAGAAGAAGGTAACTGGTATAATACATACCTGAAAATTATTTCAAATGATAAATATTATAAGTTACTGGGAAAAAGACAGGAAAGGAAATGTGCAAAGGAAAAGACATAATATCCAAATTTTCCAAGAGTTTTTGTGGGCAAACCAAGGGTCAGCAATGTAGATTAATTTATTTGTCTGCTATGAGGAACCCATAGTCATAATTCATTCATTCATTTATTGAACAGTTATTGAGTGCCACTATGTGCTAAGCAGTGTACTGGGTACTGCAGATATGGACATAAACAAAACACAAAAATTCCCATCCTCACTGAGTTCTCATTGCTTTTTCTGCTTCTTGAAATTTAAATCTTCAGAGTAGATTCCCATATTTAATTTTAAATTGAGCTAAAATACTTAGTACTATTTTAGTTGTGGCCAGCATTGGCTAAAAATTCCACAGAATCTTTTTCCATGGATCTTTTGATTCCTGCTATACATATATTCATCTGCTTTTAAAATTAAAGACAACATAAAACACGTGATTACATCATCTGGATAAGTAATTAAAGAAAAAACCAACAGTGTTAACTTTACTCAACAAGAGCTAACAAAAATATTGAGTCTGTAGAGGTTCATCTGACATTGGACAACCCACCTTTCACAGACTTTGATTTCAACTTTCACATGTGCGTTCACACCATGTGTTGTATGGGTCAGTGGACTGAAACCACATGGTGGGCAAGGTAGTTAATATTATCAAAGGAGCATCTGGAGGATGTTCAAGGTTAATGAGAATTCCATTCTTAAACATTTTATTGAATATTGAGAGTTCTTTCTAGGATTCTTAGATTCAGTAAAGTATCATTTTTATCAATATGAGCTTAAATTTTGCTTATTACATGAACAGTTTCCATTTTCTCAAATAATATATCAGAAATAAATAAATAGTACTCCTAATCTTTTCCTATTTAATATATGAATGAGTATAGACTTACAAGCAACCATACACATCTTTGTAAATAACATAATACAAAAGAAAATTATGTAAATATGGTCTCAAAGGAGTTTTCCATAAAACATGGACATTTGGGTTATATTGCAGCATAATTACTTAAGTGAAGCACTTTCAAAATATTCTATTCTTTTTTGAAGAAAATTTCTCCTGCCCAAAGTTGCTTTCTCCTGTTGTTTCATAAGAAAATTCACTAAATAGTCTGTTGCAGGTAAGAACACAGAGGCTAAGAAAGGGAAAGTGATTTCTCTAAAGTCACACAGCTGATAAGTGGATAAGTCAGGATTTAAATGTGTGATCTTCTGATTATATTGTCCAGGAATTTCATTTACTTTTTTATTACCCTCTGATTTCTGGCTTCCCTGGTTGTCCTGACATAATTTGGGTTTCAAAAGGGTTTTTGTTGTTGTTACTTTGTTGGTTTTTTTTTTTTTTCTGTGCACCAACATTAAGTTAGATAACAAAGCTATCAACATAAGAAACATTCAAACCTGTAGAGAATTCTTGTCAGTTTATTTGAGCCAAACTGATGACAATTGCCGGGAAGCAAAATCTCAACAAATTGAGATAATGCTCCAGAGAATGGCAGTTTTGCACCTATTTTTTACATTACAATCAAAGGAGGAAGTGTAATGAGTTACATAAAATCTATTGATTGGTAGATTAGGGAGGTGAGAGAAAGCAAAGTGAGGAAACCACTGGGATAAACACTTCTTTTACAAAGATGGGTGCAGGATAATTAATGGTCAGCAATTAACTCAATAACTATGAGGGGACTTGCGGTCTCTGTACTTGTGGTGTGGTATCTGTACTTTGAGGTTTGGAACAAGGAAATTACTTTGATATTCCAAAGATATGTTATCATATATGCAAAAAGACAATAAAAGGATCAGATAAGGTAAATATTGACTTTTACTAGGGAAGATTTTAGCATAGAACATGACTATCTGCCATAAACTGCTTTTAGTTAAAAAGTTTTCATTTCAGACCATCCTTTATGGTTACTTTAGATCTATTGAGTTTGTAAGGCCATCATGCTTGCCTCCATTGAACTTGTCAGGTTTAGTATGTGGCCCCTTTTTGTCCACAAAAGTAAGAGAAAATTTTCAGGAGTGGAAATCTACTCTTTAAAAAATGATTTGTATGGGTTTTTAGAGAGATAAGAATGGAGAAGCAGAGAGAGAAAGAAGTATCACTGCTGATGGGAATTTAGACTAGTGCAGCCATGGTGGAAAACAGTATGGAGTTTTCTCAAAAAATTACAACTGGAACTCCCATTTGACCCTGATCCCACTTCTAGGAATATAGCCCAAGAAGCCAGAAACACCAATCAGAAAGGATATATGCACCCCTATGTTCATAGCAGCTCAATTGACCATAGCTAAGATTTGGAAACAGCCTAAGTGCCCATCAGTAGATGAGTGGGTTAAAAAACTGTGGTACATCTACACAATGGAATACTACGCTGTGGTACAAAAGAAGGAACTCTTGCCATTTGCAACAGCATGGATGGAACTGGAGAGCATTATGCTAAGTGAAATAAGCCAGTCAGAGCAAGATAAATATCACATGATCTCACTCATTTGTGGAATATAGAGAACAACATAGACTGATGAACAGGGACAGATCCAAAGACAGAGAAACAGCGATTGGACTATCAATCCCCAGAGGGAAAGTAAGGGAGGGTGGGGGTAAGGGGAAGAGATCAACTAAAGGACTTGTATGCATGCATATAAGCCAAACCAATGGACATGGACAACAGGGGGATGAGAGCATGAGTGGGGGGGGGAGGTTGGGGGTTAATGGGGGGATGAGGACACATTTGTAATACAATAAAGAAATTAAAGATAAAATAAAAGATCTTAGCTATTGTAAATAGTACCACTATGAACATAGGGGTACATATGTTCTTTCTGATTGGTATTCCAGACTTCTTACGATTTATTCCTAGAAGTGGGATCACTGGGTCAAATGGAAGTTCCATATTAAATTTTTTGAGGAGACTCCACACTGCTTTCCATACAATTGTACCAGTCTGCATTCCCACATGCAGTGTAATAAAGTTCCTTTTTCTCAAAATCCTTGCCAGCACTGGTAGTTGGTTGTTCCCTTGATGGAAGCCATTCTGAAAGATGTGAGGGATGTAACTCATTGTCATTTTAATTTGCATCTCTCTCATGATTAATGACATTGAGCATTTTCCCATATATCTCTTGGCCATTTGTATGTCTGCTTTGGACAAGTGTCTATTTAGGTCTTCTGCCCATTTTTTTAAAATTTTATATTATTTTATTTTTAAAATCTTTATTGTTGAAAGTATTACATAAGTCCCCTTTATCTCCCATTGATGCCCTAACCCCCATCCCAGGCCTTCACCACCCTATTTTATGTGTCCATGGCTTATGCATAAATGCATATAAATTCATTGGTTGATCTCTTCCAACCCATCCACCCTCCCCTGCCTTCCCTCTGAAATTTGACATTTTGTGTGATGATTCTATGTCTCTGGATCTATTTTTGTTCATCAGTTTATGTTGTTCATTAGATTCCACATATGAGTGGGATCACGTAGGACTTGTATTTCACAGACTGCCTTATTTTGCTTAACATAATGCACTCTGGGTCCATCCATGCTGTGGCAAATACTAAGAGTTCTTTGTTTTTTACAGCTGTGGAGTATTCCATTATGTAGGTGTACCACAGGTTTTTTTTTTAATGTTTTTTATTTTATTTTATTGTTCAAAGTATTACAAATAGTAGTACACATGTCTCCTTTTTTTCCCCATTGACCTTCCCACAGCCTCCCCTACCCACTGGCACATGCCCTCACCTCCACTCCCCCAGTGTTCTGTGTCCATTGGTTATGATTGTATGCATACATACAAGTCCTTTGATTGATCTCTTACCTTGCCCCCCAAACCCTCCCTAGCCTTCCCACTGTAGTTTGACAGTCTGTTCAATGCTTCTCTGAATCTGAATCTATTTTTTATCATTTTATAATGTTATTTATTATCCACAAAAGATTGAGATCATGTGGTATTTATCTTTCACTGACTTGCTTATTTCACATAGCATAATGCTCTCCAGTTCCATCCATGCTGATGCAAATGGTAAGAATTCCTTTTTTTTTTTTTATAGCAGTGTGGTATTCCATTGTGTAGATGTACCATAGTTTTCTAATCCACTCATCTGCTGATGGGCATTTAGGCTGTTTCCAAATCTTAGCTATTGTAAATTGTGCTGCTATGAACATAAGGGTGCATATATCCTTTCTGATTAGTGTTTCTGTTTTCTTTGGATATATTCCTAGAAGTGGTATTACTGGGTCAAATGAAATTTCCATTTTTACTTTTTTGAGGAAAGTCCATATGTTCTTCACAATGGCTGCAGCAGTCTACATTCCCACCAGCAGTGCACGAGAGTTCCTTTTTCTCCACATCCTCTCCAGCACTTGTCATTTGTTGATTTCTGGATGATAGCCATTCTGACAGGTGTGAGATGGTACTTCATCATGTTTTGATTTGTATCTCTCAGATGATTAGTGACTTTGATAATGTTTTCATATGTCTCTCTGCCTTCTGTATGTCCTCATTAGAAAAGTATCTATTTTGTTTCATTGCCTATTTTTTGATTGGGTTATTTATCTTCCTTTTGTTAAGTTGTATGAGTTCACTGTAAATGTTGGAGATTAAACCCTTATTGGTTATAATATTGGCAAATACGTTCTCCCATGTAGTGGGCTTTCTTGTTGTTTTCTTGATGGTTTCTTTTGATGTGCAGAAGCTTTTTATATTGATGTAGTCTCATTTGTTTATTTTCCCTTTAATTTCTATTGCTCTAAGTTCTGTATCATTGAAGATATTCTTTTGGTATATGTCTGAGATTTTGCTGCCTGTGGATTCCTCTAAGATTTTTATGGTTTCCTGACTTATGTTAAGTCCATTATCCACTTTGAGTTTATTTTTGTGTATGGTGTAAGTTGGTGGTCTAGTTTCATTTTTTGCATGTATCGGTCCAATTTTCCCAACACCATATATTGAAGAGACTGTCTTGACTCCCTTGTATTCTCATGGCCCCTTTGTCAAATATTAATTGAGTATAATGGCTTGGATCTATTTCTGGGTTCTCTGTTCGGTTCCATTGGTATATATGTCTGTTCTTGTGCCAGTACCAGGCACTTTTGAAACAGTGGATTTATAATACAGTTTGGTATCTGGTACTGAGATCCCTCCTACTTTGTTCTTCTTTCTCAGGATTGGTACAACTATTCAGGTATTTTTTATTTTTATTTTTATTCCAGATGAATTTTTGGAGAGTTCACTCTAGGTCTGTGAAATATGCTGTTGGTATTTTAATGAGGAGTACATTGAATCTATAAATTACTTTGTGTAGTATGGACATTTTAATGATGTTGATTCTACCAATCCATGAAAAAAGAATGTTTTTCCATCTGTTTATATATTTGTCTCTTTTTTTTCAGTGTCCTGTTATTTTCTGGGTACAGGTTTTTTACCTCCTTAGTTAAGCTT
Organism: Myotis myotis; assembly: GCF_014108235.1. NCBI lineage: Eukaryota > Metazoa > Chordata > Mammalia > Chiroptera > Vespertilionidae > Myotis > Myotis myotis. The sequence goes on along the minus strand of NW_023416324.1, from coordinate 107,505,785 downwards.
ATTCCTACGTATCTTAATTTTTTTGGTGCAATGGTAAATGGGATAGCATAATGCTCTCCAGTTCCATCCATGCTGATGCAAATGGTAAGAATTCCTTCTTTTTTATAGCAGTGTAGTATTCCATTGTGTAGATGTACCATAGTTTTCTAATCCACTCATCTGCTAATGGGCATTTAGGGTGTTTACAAATCTTAATTATTGTAAATTGTGCTGCTATGAACATAGGGGTGCACATATCCTTTATGATTGGTGTTTCTGATTTCTTGGGGTATATTCCTAGAAGTGGAATTACTGGGTCAAATGGCAGTTCCATTTTTAAATTTTTGAGGAAACGCCATACTGTTTCCCACAATAGCTGCACCAGTCTGCATTCCCACCAGCAATGAAGAATGGTTCCTTTTTTTCTGCATCCTCTCCAGCACTTGTCATTTGTTGATTTGTGTATGATAGTCATTCTGACAAGTGTTAGGTAGTACCTCATTGTTGTTTTAATTTGAAACTCACAGATGATTGGTGACTTTGAGCATGTTTTCATGTGTCTCTGGGCTTTCTGAATGTCCTCTATCGAAAAGTGTCTATTTAGGTCCTTTGCCCATTTTTTGATTGGGTTGTTTACCATCCTTTTGTATGAGTTCCCTGTAAATGTTGGAGATTAAACCCTTATTGGTGATAACATTGGCAAATACATTCTCCCATGTAGTGGGCTTTCTTGTTGTTTTGTTGATGGTTTCTTTTTACATGCAGAAGCTTTTTATATTGATGTAGTCCCATTTGTTTATTTTCTCTTTAATTTCCATTGCCCTAGGATCTGTATCAGTGAAGATATTCTTTTGGCATATGTCTGAGATTTTGCTGCTTGTGGATTCCTCTAAGATTTTTATGGTTATTTGACATGTTTAAGTCCATTATCCATTTTGAGTTTATTTTTGTGTATGGTGTAAGTTGGTAGTCTAGTTTCATTTTTTGCATGTATCGGTCCAATTTTCCCAACACCGTGTATTGAAGAGACTGTCTTAACTCCATCTTTTTCTCGTGGCCCCTTTGTCAAATATTAATTGAGCATAATTGCTTGGATCTATTTCTGGGTTCTCTATTCGGTTCCATTAGTCTATATGTCTGTTCTTGCGCCAGTACCAGGCAGTTTTGAGAAGAGTGGCTTTGTAATACAGTTTGATATCTGGTATTGAGATCCCTCCAACTTTGTTCTTCTTTCTCAGGACAGCTGTGGCTATTCGGGGTCTTTTTTATTCCAGATGAATTTTTGGAGAGTTTTTTCTAGCTCTTTGAAATATGCCATTGATATTTTAATAGGTATTGCATTGAATCTATAGATTGCTTTAGGTAGTATGGACATTTTAATAGTGTTGATTCTACGAATCCATGAACAAGGTACGTTCTTCCATTTGTTTATGTCCTCCTCTATCTCTTTTTTCAATGTCGTGTAGTTTTCTGAGTACAGGTCTTTTACATCCGTGGTTAAGTTTATTACTAGGTATCTTAGATTTTTTTGGTTTTTTTTTTTGGTGCAATGGTAAATGGGCTTTTATTATGTTGAGACATGATCCCTCTCTTCTCACTTTGCTGAGAGTTTTTATCAAGAAAGGGTGTTGGGTTTTGTCAAATGCGTTTTCTTCATCAATTGTTATGACTATGTGATTTTTGTCTCTCAGTTTGTTTATATGATGTATCACATTTATTGATTAGCGGATATTGTACTATTTTTGCATTTCTGGAATAAATCCCACTTGGTCATGGTGTATGACCTTTCTAATGTATTGCTGAGTTCGATTTGCTAGAATTTTGTTAAGGATTTTAGTATCTATGTTCATCAAAGATATTGGCCTGTAGTTTTCTTTTTTTGTGGTGTCTTTATCTCATTTTGGAATTAGGGTAATGCTGGCTTCATAGAAAGAGCTTGAAAGTGTGCCTTCCTACTGAATTTTTTGGAATAGTCTGAGTAGGATATATTTTAGTTATTTTTTGAATGTTTGGTAGAACTCCTCTGTAAAGCCGTCCATACTAGGGCTTTTGTTTGCTGGAAGATTTTTTATCACTGTGTCAATTTCTTCGGTAGTTATCAGCCTATTCAGGAATATTGATCTTTTTGGTTGAGTTTTGAGAGCTTGTATTTTTCTAAGAATATGTCCATTTTGTCTCAGTTGTGCTTTTTGTTGGAATAGAGTTGTTCATAGTATTTTTTCATAATTGTTTGTATTTTGTGGGATCAGTTGTTATTTCACCTTTCATTTCTGATTTTGTTTATTTGGGTCCTGTCTCTTTGCTTCTTGGTGAGCCTGGATAGAGTTTCATCAATCTTATTTATCCTTTCTAAGAACCAGCTCTTGGTTTTATTGATCTTTTGTATTGCTTTTTTTTTGTTTTGTTTTGTTTTTTGTCTCTATGTCGTTTATCTCCATTCTGATCTTTATTATTTCCTTTCTTCTGCTTACGGGGGTCTTTTCTTGTTGCTCTCTTTCTAACTCTTTGAGTTGTAGGGTTAGAAAATTAATTACCATTGTTTCTTGTTTTTTGAGGCAGGCCTGTAGAGCTATGAACTTCCCTCTCAAGACTGCTTTTACTGTATCCCATACATTTTGGATTGTTGTATTGTCATTATCGTTTGTTGCCATGATGCTTTTTACTTCTTCTTTGATCTCTCTGGTAACCCAGTCATCATTTAATATCATGCTATTTAGCCTCCAGGTGTTTCATTTTTTAAATTGCTTTTATTGTAGTTGAATTCTAGCTTTATGCCATTATGATCTGAGAAGATTCTTGATATGATTTCTATCTTCTTGAATTTGAAGAGAGTTTGCCTGTGACCCCATATATCATCTATCTTTGAAAATGACCCATGTGCACTTGAGAAGAATGTATATTCTGTGGCTTTTTGGTGAAACATTCTGCAGATGTCAATTAATTCCATCTGTTCTAGTGTGTCATTTAGGATTGATGTTGTTTCTTTGCTGATTTTTAGTTTAGAGGATTTCTCCAAAGTTGATAGTGGGGTATTAAACTCCCTTACTATGAGTGTATTGCTCTCACTTTCTCCCTTGATATCCTGCAAAAGTTTTTTTTTTTTTTTATGTATTTGGGTGCTTCTGTATTGCGTGCATATATGTTTACCTGAGTCATCTCTTCTTTTTGGATTGCTCCCTTTATTATTATGAAGTGGCCTTCCTTATCTCTTGTTATGTCCATCATGTTGAGATCTAATTTGTCAGATATAATTATTGCTACCCCAGCATTTTTCATTTCCATTTGCCTGAAAAACCTTTTTCCATCCCTTCATCATCAGTTTGTTTCAATCCTTTTTTCTGTGGTGGGTTTTCTTAGGACACCAGATATGTGGGTCATGTTTTCTTATTCACTCAGCTACCCTATGTCTTTTAATTATGACATTTAATCTATTTACATTTAAAGGTATTGATAGGTACTTGTTTTTTTCCATTTTTATTCTTTTTTTATTTCTGTAATTATATTTATTATTTTTTATTTCTGGAATTATTATTTTTTTTATTGCTTAAAGTATTACAAAGGGTATTACATATGTGACCTACTTTTCCCCGCTCTTGACAATCAAGTGGCCGCCCCTACCCCCCGGTGTCTTATGTCCATTGGTTATGCTTATATGCATGCATACAAGTCCTTCGGTTGATCTCTTACCCCCCTCCCTCCTGCTGCCCAACCCTCCCAAGCCTTTCCGCTGCAGTTTGACAATATGTTTGAGGCAGCTCTGCCTCTGTATCTATTATTATTCAAAAGTTTATAATGGTCTCTATTATCCATGAGTGAGTCAGATCATGTGGTATTTTTCTTCATTGACTGACTGACTTCACTTAGCATAATGCTCTCCAGTTCTATCCACGCCGTTGCAAGTGGTAAGAGTTCCTTCTTTTTTACAGCAGCCTAGTATTCCATCGTGTAGATGTACCACAGTTTTCTAATCCATTCATCTACTGATGGGCACTTAGGCTGTTTCCAGATCTTAGCTATGGTGAATTGTGCTGCTATGAACATAGGGGTGCATATATCCTTTCTGATTGGTGTCTCTGGATTCTTGGGATATATTCCTAGAAGTGGGATCACAGGGTCAAATGGTAGTTCCAGTTTTAGTTTTTTAGGAAACTCCATACTGTCTTCCATAGTGGCTGCACCAGTCTGCATTCCCACCAGCAGTGCACAAGTGTTCCTTTTTCTCCACATCCTCTCCAGCACTTGTCGTTTGTTGATTTGTTGATGATAGCCAGTCTGACAGGTGTGAGATGGTACCTCATTGTTGTTTTGATTTACATCTCTCAGATGATTAGTGACTTTGAGCATGTTTTCATATGTCTCTTGGCTTTCTGAATGTCCTCTTTTGAAAGGTGGGTTTTCTTGTTGTTTTGTTGATGGTTTCTTTTGCTGTGCAGAAGGTTTTTATTTTGATGTAGTCCCATTTGTTCATTTTCTCTTTAGTTTCAAGTGCCTAGGAGCTGTATCAATGAAGAAATTGCTTCAGCATATCTGAGATTTTGTTGCCTTTGGATTCTTCTAGAATTTTTATGGTTTCCTGTCGTACATTTAAGATCTTTATCCATTTTGAGTTTACTTTTGTGTATGGTGTAAGTTGGTGGTCTAGTTTCATTTTTCTTGCATATATCTGTCCAATTTTCCCAATACCATTTATTGAAGATACTATCTTGGCTCCATTGTATGTTCTTGCCTCCTTTGTCAAATATTAATTGGGCATATTGGTTCGGGCCTATTTCTGGGCTCTCTATTCTATTCCCTTGATCTATATGTCTGTTCTTGTGCCAGTACCAGGCAGTTTTGAGAACAGTGGTTTGTAATACAGCTTGATATCTGGTATTGAGATCCCACCTACTTTGTTCTTTCTCAGGATTGCTGCAGCTATTTGGGGTCTTTTTTTATTCCAGATGAATTTTTGGAGAGTTTGTCCTAGATTTGTGAAGTATGCTGTTGGTATTTTAATGGGAAGTGCGTTGAATTTATAGATTGCTTTGGGTAGTATGGACATTTTAATGATGTTGATTCTACCAATCCATGAACACAGTATGTTCTTCCATCTGTTCATGTCTTCCTCTATCTCTTTTTTCAACGTCCTGTAGTTTTCTGAGTAGAGGTCTTTTACCTCTTTAGTTAAGTTTATTCCTAGGTAGCTTAATTTTTTTGGTGCGATGGTAAGTGGGGTTGTTTTTATAATCTCTGTTTCTGAAAGTTCAGTATTGGTGTATAGAAATGCCTCAGATTTCTTGGGGTTAATTTTGTATCCTGCTACATTGCCAATGTCATATATTAAGTCTAGTAGCTTTTTGATGGAGTCTCTAGGGTTTTGTATGTATAATATCATGTTGTTTGCAAATAAGGACAGTTTTACTTCCTCTTTTCCAATTTGGATGCCTTTGTTTCTTCTTCTTGCCTAATTGCAATGGCTAATACTTCCAGTACTATGTTGAACAGGAGTGGTGAGAGTGGGCATCCCTGTCTTGTTCCTGTTCTTAGGGGAAATGGTGATAATTTTTGTCCATTGAGTATGATGTTGGCTGTGGGCCTGTCATATATGGCTTTTATTATGTTGAGGTATGATCCTTCTACTCCCGCCTTGCTGAGAGTTTTTATCAAAAATGGGTGTTGGATTTTGTCAAATGCTTTTTCTGCATCAATTGATATGACCATGCGGTTTTTTTCTTTCAATTTGTTTATGTGATGTATCACGTTTATTGATTTGCTGATATTGTACCATCCTTGCATCCCTGGGATAAATCCTACTTGGTCATGGCATATGATCTTTCTGATGTACTGCTGGATCCGATTAGCTAAGATTTTGTTGAGGATTTTGGCATCTATGTTCATGAGGGATATTGGCCTGTAATTCTCTTTCATTGTGTTGTCTTTACGTGGTTTGGTATTAGGGTAATGCTGGCTTCATAGAATGAGCTTGGAAGTGTTCCTTCCTCTTGAATTTTTTGTAATAGTCTGAGGAGGATAGGTTTTATTTCTTCCTTGAATGTTTGGTAAAACTCCCCTGTGAAGCCTTTCTGGTCCTGGGCTTTTGTTTGATGGAAGAGTTTTGAAGACTGCTTCAATTTCTTCCATGGTTATTGGCCTGTTGAGATTATTAGATTCTTCCTGATTGAGTTTTGGAATGCTTTATTTTTCTAGGAATCTGTCCATTTCCTCCAGGTTTTCTAGTTTGTTGGAGTAGAGCTGTCCATAGTATTTTTTAACAATCATTTGTATTTCTGTGGGGTCTGTTGTTATTTCGCCTCTAACATTTCTGATTTTGTTTATTTGGGTCTTCTCTCTTTGCTTCTTGGTGAGTCTGGCTAGAGGTTTGTCAATCTTGTTTATCCTTTCAAAGAACCAGCTCTTGGTTTCATTGATTTTCTCTATTTTTTTTTTTTTTTTGGTCTCTATGTCATCTATTTCTGCTCTAATCTTTATTATCTCCCTCCTTCTGCTCACTCTGGGGTTTTCTTTTTGCTCTCTTTCTAATTCTTTGAGTTGTAGAGTTAGATGGTTTACTACCATTTTTTCTTGTTTTTTGAGATAGGCCTGTAGAGCTATAAACTTCCCTCTCAGGACTGCTTTCATTGTGTCCCATAGGTTTTGGATTGTTGTGTTTTCATTGTCATTAGTTTCCAGGATGTTTTTAAGTTCTTCTTTAATCTCATTGGTAACCCAATCAATATTTATTAACATGCTTTTCAGCTTCCAAGTGTTTGAGTATTTTGGGGTGTTTTTATTGTAGTTTATTTCTAATATTATGCCATCATGGTCTGAGAAGATGCTTTTTATTATTTCAATCTTCTTCAATTTGGGGAGACTTTGTTTGTGACCCAATATGTGGTCTATTTTTGAATCTGTCCCATGAGCACTTGAGTAGAATGTATATTCCGCGGCTTTGGGGTGAAGTGTTCTGTAGATGTCTATTAAGTCCATCTGATCTAGTGAGTCATTTAAGATTGCTGTTTCTTTGGTGATTGTTTGTCTAGAGGATTTATCCAGTGATGTCATTGGTGTATTAAAGTCCCCTACTATGATTGTATTGTTGTTGATCTCTCCTTTGATATCTTCCAGGAGTTTTTTTATGAATTTGTGTGCTCCTGCATTGGGTCATATATGTTTACCAGGGTTATATCTTCTTGTTGTATTGATCCCTTTAGTATTATGAAGTGGCCTTCCTTATCTCTTTTTATGACCTTCACTTTGAGGTCTATTTTGTCCGATATAAGTATTGCTACCCCAGATTTCTTTTCCTTTCCATTTGTCTGAAAGATATTTTTCCTTAATTTATATTTACCTTAGAATCAGTTTGTGGCTCAGTCTCTGGGTGGCAGTGTTTCTGGATTGACCTTCGAGGCAAAAAGGCCTCTCTGTCCAGTTTAGGGTTTATTTTCTCTATTGCACTTAAAACTGGTTTGGGGAATTCCCCTGCCCAGAGATGGTTCTTTAATCGTTACCTCGCTCTGTGTTGTTTCTGGGACTGAAAGTCCCTCTATAGGCCAGACCCTTTTAACTCCCAGGGACTAATCAGATTTGTACAATCCTTCATACCATGCAGGGTGGAATCTGGGTGTGGCTGTGCTCCTTGCCTGAGGGCTGGAGGGAGGGGTTACAGGGTTCGGAGAAAATGGCTGCCCTAGTCCTGGGCTCAGGGGTGACTCAGCCCTCAATTCGCTGCCACGTCTCCTGGCCCCCCTTCTCTCCTCAGCCTCTCCCCAGATTCCACTCGTCCGCACCTTCTCCCTCTCTTCAGCAAAGTCGATTGTCTGTATCTGAATTGTCCTATGACAGGGTTCAGTGAAAACAAACAAATGCCGGCTGCAGAAACGGGGAAGCCTGAGTCTCCATAATCTCCTGTCTTACCGGTACTGTGTGGTCTGGTCAGCTCTTCAGGCTGCCCCCTTTAGGCTCAGTCCTCCGTAATTACAGAACCCAGATATCAAATCCCCCAGTGCCAACAGTCCCTCGGATCTCCTTTCTCCAGTCAGGGGCTGTGCCTGTCCCAAGGGACGTGGCTGGGTGCCGTGCGGTTTCCCTCTGACCCTCTGGGCTCAGAGGTCTGGCAAACTTTCCTGCCCAGATCCTTGGTTTTTACCTTTCCAGGGGAACTCTGCCCTTTCCGGCCGCAAACTGTCTCACCAGCTGAGTATTCTTCACCATTTCGGGGTGGGAGTTATTAGTTTCAGCTGCTTACTCCATTTGCTCTGGGACAAGACCTGGGATGAGTCTGCCTATACCGCCGCCATCTTGAATTCCTCCCATTTTTATTCTCTGTGCCTGTGTTCCTTCTTTGTTTCTGGTTTCATCTTTTTACAGAAGACACTTTAGCATTTCTTGCATTGATGGTTAGGTTGTAATAAACTTCCTTAGTCTTTTTTTTTGTCTGTGAAGCTCCTGATTTCACCCTCAATTTTGATTGATAGCCTTTCTGGGTACAGTATTCTGGGATTCAGACCCCCTTTTGTGCATGACTTTGTATATTTCATTCCATTCCATTCCCTTCTGACCTGATGTGTTTTTGTTGAGAAATTAGTCGCCAGTCTGATGTGGGATCCTTTGTAGGTAAATTTCTGTCTCTCTCTGTCCACTTTTAAGATTCTTACTTTGTGTTGGTGTTTGCCAATTTAATTATAATGTGCCTTGGCATCGGTCTTTTGAAGTTCATTTTGTTTCAAACTCTGTGAGATTCTTGTGAGTTTTTTCTTCCCTATATCAGGAAAGTTTTCTGTCATTATTTCTTCAAACATGTTTTCTATTCCTTGCTCAGTTTCCTCTCCTTCTGGTACCCCTATATACTGATGTTGTTTTGTTTTGTGTTGTCCCAAAGTTCCCTTAGGCTCTCCTGTTTTTTTAGTTTTTTTCTAGATGCTGCTCTGCTTGGGTATTTTTTCCTACCTTGTCTTGTAGCTCACTGATGCAGTCCTCTGCTTGTTCTAGTCTACTGTTGATGCTTTCTATTGAGTTAATTATAGCAGCAATGTCATTTTTCATTTCTTCTTTGTTTTTCCTCATTTCTTCTTGGTTTTTACACATATTGTTGAAATTGTCTTGCATTCTTTTCAGCGACCTTATGACTATATCTCTGAATTCTTTCTCTGACATATTGCTTGCCTCCATTTTGTTTACTTCATTTTCTGGTGATGCCTAATTTTCTTTCATATGCAGGCTGTTTCTTTGTCTCCCCATGATGTCCCTTCTCTGGGTGTCTGATTATGTAGCTCTCTCTCTCCTGTGTTTATTTATAGGCACAAAATACAACACAACAAGGCATAACCCACAAGGCACTGAACACAAATGTATTCACAATACTAATAACCCCAAATAAAGGTGACCACGAGAGAAAAGAGAATTAGGGGATGAGAAAAGAAAAAGGAGTTCAAAAGTGATATTGAGAAAAGGAAAAAAGTAAGAGAGAAAATAAAGAGAGTAAAAAAGAAGTGGGGGAAACTATTTATATGGGGGCAATACTCCAATAGAACAATGACCAATCCCCAATAATGCAAACAAAAAACACTGAGAAATGAATGCAAACTACAAACAACAACTAATAGAATGAAGGAGAGGAAAAACAGAAGCAAAAAATAAACAGAAACAAAAGCAACAGAAAAAACAAACAATCTCACAAACACGCACAAAAAACAACAACAATCTAATCAACAATCAAGCAAACAATAGGACAGAGAGAAAGCAAGTAAAACAAAACAAAATAAAACACAAAAACCTATAATAAAAAACAAAACAAAACAAGGACACAATAGCAACAACAGCAAAAAAGGGGAAGTGAGAAAAAAGAAAAAAAATGTTTGAAGAGTGAAGAAAGAGAAGAGAGAATTATGTATGGACTTAGAACAGGGGATCAGAAATTAGATATATAAGTAGGGTGATTTTTTTAACAGGGGATAAAAAGAAGGAATAGGTAAACTCTAAAGTAGGAACAGGGTAAGAGAAACAGAACAACAAAATGGGAAAAGTGAGGAAGAGAGTGTTGGCATAAAGATAAAGTTGAGATAGAGTAAAATGATGTTAAAGGAAAAATGAAAATAGAATGCAGAACACTAATTCCAAAACAAAATTAAGAGAAAATAAAATGATATTTTTTAAATAAAAAATGTAAAATAATAGTAGTAATAATACTGATTAAAAATAAAAAAATAATAATTAAAAAGGTAAAATCAAGTGAGGAAAAATGAAAAAAAATTAGTTTCTTAAGTAAAAGATGAAAAGTAAAAATGTGCAGTAGTGAAGGTCATTCACTTCCTCTATTCTTCTGTTTGTCACACCTGTTTCCTGTGGGTAGTAAGGACAATATTGAAGTTCCCTGCGTTCCACTGCTCCTCTGTATTGTAAGTCACGTCTTGGTTTTCAAGCAGTAAGTGTTTCTTTGTTTCTTAGATTCCTTTATTTGTGATTCAACCCCTGGGTGGCAGTGTTTATGGATTGACCTCCATGGCTATAAGTCCTCTCTAGCCAGTATTTAGCTTTTGTTTTCCTTGTCACACTTAATACTGGTTTGGGAGAATGGACTGCCCCAGGGCTGGTTCTCTGATAGTTACTCCCTGCTCTGATCCCCAGGTTCCACAGAAACAACTTTCTCCTGTAGTCTCTTAGAGTGTCCCCAATTGGGTGATCCTATGTACTGGGCTTAGTAATCAAAAGCAAGGATTTAAAGAGGAAAAAAAGAGCCAGAGTAAGTGCGCAAACTCGTGACTTTTACCCTCTGGGACCGAATGCTTTTATTCCCTGGCACTAAGCAGCCGGTTTACTGGTGAAATTTCATGGTGCTTTATTGTGCCCAGTCCCACTATGGATTGATGTTTAGAGTTCCCTTCTGCCAGCAGCCCTGCAGATCCCCTTCCACATTCACGGATCATGCTAGCCCCAACGGTCACGGGTTTTGTGGGGTGCAGACTTCCTTGAACCTCTAGATACCATTTGTACGTTTCTCTCTCCTGCCTGGATCACAGACCTCACCTTTTTCTAGGTGAAATCTGACATTTATGAGAGAAGTTGGAGAGCTCCTCCAAGTCTGTGTATTCACACTGTTAGAGATCAGGCGCTCCTGGGTTCACAGATGTTGCCTGGGTGTTGTTGTTGTTGATTCCAAGAATGTATAGGTTTCTGATAACAGCCACTCTCCTCTTCAAGATGGTGCAGTCTCCGTGGCAGAGCCGGCTGCTCCAGGAGAGATTTCAGTAGCAGTGGAGGCTGCCTGGTCAGGGGAACCTGGTCCCGCAGTTCCCAACAGTTCCTTGGAGTATAGCTGTCCCTCACCCACAAATATACACTTCCTGTACATCCACATGCTCTCCTTTCATTCTCTCCCTCTCACACTGTCTTGCAGTCTGCCTTCCCATCAGCAGTCATCTTCCTCTCCCCCGTGTCAAATGCTTTTTCTGCATCAATTGATATGATATGTTATTTTATTTTAATCTCTCATTTTGTTTATGTGATGTGTCACATTTATTGATTTGCGGATATTGTACCACCCTTGCATCCCCGGAATAAATCACACTTGGTCATAATATATGATCTTTCTGAAGAATTGCTGTATCCAATTTACTAAAATTTTATTGAGGATTTTGCCATCTATGTTCAGGTGGGATATTGGCTTGTAATTCTCTTTCATTGTGTTGTCTTTATCTGGGTTTGGTATTAGGGTAATGCTGGCTTCATAGAATGAGATTGAAAGTGTTCCTTCCTGTTGAATTTTTTGGAATAGTCTGTGGAGGCTAGGTTTAGTTCTTCTTTGAATGTTTGGTAAAACTCCCCCAGGAAGCCATCTGGCCCAGGGCTTTTGTTTGTTGTAAGCTTTTTATGACTGCTTCAATTTCTTCCATAGTTATTGGCCTATTGAGATTTTTAAATTCTTCCTGATTGAGTTTTGGAAGGTTGTACTTTTCTAGGAGCATGTCCATTTCATCTAAGTTGTCTAGTTTGTTGGAATAGAATTGTTCATAGTATTTTTTAACAGTAATTTGTATTTCTGTGTGGTCTCTTGTTATTTCACCTCTTTCCATTCTGATTTTGTTTATTTGGGTCCTCTCTGTTTCTTGATGAGCCTGGCTAGAGGTTCATCAATCTTGTTTATCCTTTCAAAGAACCAGCTCTTGGTTTCATTGATTTTGTCTTGTTTTTCTGGTCTCTATATCATTTATTTCTGCTCTTATTGTTATTGTCTGCTTCTTTCTGCTCACTCTGGGCTTTTCCTGTTGCTCTGTTTTTAATTCTTTAAGTTGTAGTTTTAGATAATTTATTATCATTTTCTCTATCTCTCTCTCTCTCTCTCTCTCTCTCTTTCTTTCTTTCTCTTTTTTTTTTTTTTTTTGAGGTAGGCTCGTAGAGCTATAAACTTCCCTCTCAGGATTGCTTTCACTGTGTCCCATAGATTTTGGATTTTTGTGTTTTCATTGTCATTCGTTTCCAGGATGATTTTAATTTCTTCTTTGATCTCTTTGTTAACCCAATAATTGTTTAATAGCATGCTATTCAGCTTCCAAGTGTTTGAATTTTTTGATTGTTTTTATTATAGTTTATTTCTGATATTATGCCATTGTGGAGGATTTAGTCTATGTATGTTTAAAGTTCTTATTGATAGGTACTTGTTTGTTGCCATTTTTATTTTTTGTGCCTGTGTTCCTTCCTCCTTTTTATTTCTTCTTTGTACAGCATTCCTTTTAGCATTTATTGCATTGATAGCTTGGTAGTGATAATTTTCCTTAGCCTTTTTTGTCTGTGAAGCTTCTTATTTCCCCTTTAATTTTGAATGATAGTCTTACCAGATAGAGTATTTTTAGATTCAGTACATTGCTTTGCATCATTTTGTAAATTTCCTTCCATTCCTTTCTGGCCTGATGTGTTTCTCTTGAGAAATCATTCGCTAGTCTGATGGGGGATCCCTTGTACATAACTTTCTGTCTCTCTCTCGCAACCTTTAAGATTCTCTCTTTGTCCTGAACGTTTGTCATCGTCATTACGATGTGTCTTGGGGTGGGTCTTTTTGGGTTCATCTTTTTTGTGATTCGCTGTGCTTGTGTTACTTTTTTCTTCCCTACATCAGGGCAGTTTTGTGACATTATTTCTTCAAATACATATTCTACTCCTTTTTTCTCTTCCTGTTGTTATGGTGCCCCTATTATTTGTATGTTGCTTCATTTCATGTTGTCCAAAAAATTTTGTTAGGCTCTCCTCTTGTCTTTCATTTTTTTTTCTCCAATTGCAGTTCAGTGTGGCTGTGTTTTGCTTCCCTGTCTTTTAATTCAATAATTCGGTCCTCCGCCTCTCTTAATGTACTGTTGAAATATTCCATGGTGTTTTTTTTTTATTTGCAGCTATATCACTCTTTATTTCTTCCTGATTCTTACATAAGTTGTTGATTTTTTCATTCATCTGGTTTATGAACTGTATGACCCTTATGCTGAGCTTTTCTCTGACATATTGCATGCCTCTGTTTCACTTAGCTGCTTTTCCAGCGATTTCTTTTCTTTCCTTTGGGGGTTTCTTTGTCTCCCCATTTTTTCTCTCACTGAAGGATCTAGGTGTCAAGTGGTGCAGGGGCTGGTCCACGGATGGCAAGGGCTCCTCAGGTGACAGTGGATCCTCAGGCGGTTGCAGCATCATTTTCTCCTCCATTGGCAGTGCTTCTCTGTAGGGCACTGGTTGCAGGAGTGGTTGCTCCTCTGGCTGGTGGGAGCAGGCTTCTCATACAGCTACTGCTACTTGGATGGGGGCAGGCTACTTGTACAGGTGCTGCTCCTCTGACAGGGTCAGGCTGCTGCTCCTCGGACTGGTGCAGATTCCGTGTGGCTGCTGCCCCTCAGATTGGGGTGGGCTGCTTGTGGGTCTGTTGCTCCTCAGATGGGTGTGGGCTTTGTGCAGCTGCTGCTCCTTGGATGGGGGAGGGGTTCTCACATGACTTCTGCCCCTTGGACTGGGGTAGGCTGCACATGGCTGCTGCTCCTGGGACATAGGCAGGCCCCTTGCTTATGGGGCTGCTGTTCTACTGACAGGGGCAGGCCAGGTGAGGATGATGCTGTTCAGACTGGGGTGGGCTGCTTGTGGGGCTGCTGCTCCTTGGACAGGGAAGGCCATGTGATGCTTCTGCTCCTCGGACTGGGGTAGGCTGCTCTCAGAGCTGCTGATCCTCAGACAAGGTCAGGCAGCTCACCAGGCTTCTGCTCACGTGGTTGTGGTATCCTGGGCTAAAGTGTTGTGCTGGCTAAAGGGGAACATGCTTCAGATCTTACTGAAGCCTGCACCTGGGGAGGCTGGAGTATTGGTGACTGTGGGATTACAGCTTATGCAGCAGTCCCTGGAAGACATGGCTGTATAGTCCTGGGTATTATCTGAAGGCACCCTGGGTGGAGCTGAGGCTGGGCTCCCAACACAGTAGCTCTCCCCTTCAAAAAGTCATGGCCTCTGCGGAAGGCCTGCTACTCCAGGACTGTTTACAATGGTATCAAAGGCTGCCTGGCTAGACAAGCCCAGTCAGCCAAAGACCCTGCAGGTTTTAACTGCCTCACTCACACACACACACACACACACACACACACACACACACACACCACACATCCACACACTCCTCTTTTGTTCTCTCACTCACTCTCGCTTTCTCCCTCACTGCCACCTTCTTCCTGCCTCTATAGTTGGGTCTGGAGTGTTATTGTCCCATTCGTGGATGGAGTCTTCTCTTTGGGTGTCTGAATATGTGGCTCGCTCTCCACCACATTGGCCAAACAGGATAAAACTCACCTTGACAAGACACAACACAAAGGGAACAAAATACAAATGTACTCATGGTACCAATAACCCCAATATAAGTGACCACCATAGAAAAGAGAATTAGGAGAGGGAAAAGAAAGCACAAATGATATCAAAGAGAGAAAAAATGGTAACAGAGAAATGAAAAAGAAGAAAAAGGAAAATATATATATATATATATATATATATATATGGAGAAAACACCAGAGAAGAAACAGATAAAGCAAAACATACAAACACCAAATACCCAATAAAGAGGGTGGGCAGAATCTTATGTACAGAAAGTAAGGTTAAGGAATTGGATGAATGTGAGGAGGACCTCAGTTCAGCATAGAGGAAGTAGAAAGAGGATGAATGGATAATAAGAAAAAGAAAGAGAAGAAAAATAATAATAAATTAATTAAAAACAATAAGAATAAATAAAAATATAATGATGAAAATATAATGCAAAAATAAATAGAAAACAAACAAATGAAAAAAGGAAAATAAAGAAAAAAGATAACAAAATAATAATAAAATAAAATAAAAATAAAAATGAAAAAGTGAAATATTGTTCCTTTCTTCCAATTTTTACTTCCTCATGAGGGCTGGTTTAAGATTCAACTCTTCCATACTGTCTGCTGCTTCTCAGTCTCTTGTTGCTGGGACTGAAGGCCTGTCTTTAGGCCAGTCCCTGTGGGGTCTCAGGGACTATTCAGATTTTTTTTTGTATCCTTTGTACCACTCAGGGTGTAGTCTGGGTGTGGCTGTATTGGTTGCCTGGAGACTGCAGGAAGGGGCTATCCCTTCAGGATAAAATGGTTGCCTAGGTCCCACACATCAGATATGACTTAGTGCCAGACTTGCAGCCACCTCTCCCAGACCCTCTCCTCTCCCTAGCCTCTCCCTGACTTCACAAGTCCTCACCTCCACCTGCACCTCAGCCATGGGTGAGTGTCTATATTTGAAAGGTCCTATAAATTAAGTTCAGTGAACAAAAACAAAGACCAAAAGGAGGGGAAAGAGCTACACCATTGTGAGCCCCTCTCCCCTGGCACAGAGAGGTCTGGGCAGCTGTCTATGTTCCCCGCTCTGGGCTCAGTCTCTCGTGGCTGTGAGTCCAGATCTAGAATCCCCTGCCACCAGCAGTCCTGCAGACCTCCTTTCCACAGTCAGACACTATGCCTGTCCCAAGGGACGTGGCCTCAGTGCCGTGTGGTTTCCCTCTGACCCTCCAGCCCAGATCCCTGATTTTGCCATTCTCCAGGCATCCTCTGCCCTTCCCAGCTGGGAATTGTCTCACCAGCTGTATCTACTTCGCCAATTTGGGGTGGATGTTATTTAATTTAGTTGCTTGTTCTATATGCTCTGGGACAAGGCTCAGGACACGTCTGTCTATTCCACCACCATTTTGTCTCCTGAGTCTGATTTATTTTGTTAATAAAAGTATCCTTGCAGCCGAAACCGGTTTGGCTCAGTGGATAGAGCATCGGCCTGCAGACTGAAAGGTCCCAGGTTTGATTCCGGTCAAGGGCATGTACCTGGGTTGCGGGCACATCCCCAGTAGGGGGTGTGCAGGAGGCGGCTGATCGATGTTTCTCTCCCATCGATGTTTCAAACTCTCTATCTCTCTCCCTTCCTCTCTGTAAAAAATCAATAAAATATATTAAAAAAAAAGTATCCTTGCAGTGATTGAGAAGCAAGACACTTTATTATAAAGAGTACATCATTTCTATAGTTTTTATATTAATAATACATTACATTTGAATGTTTCTTTATAATTTACAAACCATTTGAACCATTGAAGTAACTCCAATGACTAAGTTGAATATGATTTTGAAACCTGCTTTTGAAGGTCAAATATGATGAACAGAATAAATCACAGAGAAAATACAGAATTATCCTCTGTGTGATAAATTAGGAAAATCTAAGAAATATTTGTTAATATATAATTTTGATTTATAGCTTATTTATATTTCAATACTCTTTTAAAATCTTGAATTTCAAAATACACACAGTTAAAATTATTTTAAAAATCTCTGTTAGTGGGGAGGAGGGGGTCAATGGGGAAAAATGGAGACATTTGTAATACCTTCATAAATAAAGATACATTTTTAAAAATTCGATAGCTTCCTGGGTATAATATGTTGGCTTTTCAGTTTAGTTATTTAATCAGATTAATAGAATGCAAAGGTCATGAATTTATTTCTATGTATTTATGGAACTTACTGTATATAAATTTATAGATATGCATAGGTACATTAAACATCCTACCATTTGTGTACAGAAATAAGGGCTCATGATTACCTTAAAATATATACTTCTTTATAATTTGAGGAGACAAATTATTTTAAAGATAAAATTTTAGCACTTATATTTTAAGAATCACTATTTTTTCTACAGTTACATTTTTGATCATTAGTCAAATATATTGAAAAATTTAATGATTTATCATGATTATTTTTATAAGTAATTCAGATTACTTTGAGAATTAAAGGAAGAATTTATGTACATAATACAAAAACCAAAGTATAGTTGAGAAATGAAGCATACTCTTTTGACTATATTTTCACAAGAACATACCTATATGATTAAAAATTATCAGGAAGAAAATGTAAACAAATTAAACACAGTGGTTTAATACTGTTTATGCAGCTCTAAACGTTTTTATATTTGAATATCTTTTGTTGGCTTTTTATTTGAGCCTTTGATGATATGTTAGAAAACTTATTAACTTTTGGTTATTTTGAGTTATATTTCTGTTTTTAAAACAATACTCAAAGGATATTTTGTTACAACATTATATTTTAATTAAGCAGATTTCCATGTAATTGTGTATTTTATGTCAACTATCAAATAAATAAATATCTTCATCTTTCTCTGAAAGTAATTAAACAAATTATTATGCCACTTTGATATTATAATATCTTTAACTAATCGGATTTATTGGATTGATCATATTGATTTACAATGTTTCTTGCCTTCATTCAATGTGTTAGCAAAACATAGAAAATGCTCATCCTCATTAACTAATTCAAGTGATAGTTTTAAATTTATTTTTTATGTGGCAAAATTGCCTTCTCTATGTACCTCTTTATAAAGTTTTAATCTTTAAAAAATTTCAAATGTTTATTAGTTATTTTAGTTATTCTCAATGATCTTTTATATATAATATACTTTATTGAAATAATTTTGTACAATATTCTTATTTTATTTCTATTTATATAAAAACATATTTTAAATAGATACCTTGTCCGTTAAAGAGCAGTTCTCACTATAAACAGACCATATTTGGTTTAGTGTTAATTTTGAAAACTTTAAAGTCTATTATGAAATGAAAATTTTATGCAGTTAATTAAGTATTACATATGTGGATTGAAAATAGCAGTAAAATGACATCAAATACACTTCATAAAATAGATGTACAAATGTATTTTGGTTCTTTTCTCCTTTATATTTTTAGACAGTCTTTATGTGCATACAATGACTTCAATATCAAACATTTTAAATGATGCTTGAAATATGTCACTTGACTTTGTTGTTACACACAATTAAATCCAACCCATCTTTCCTCAGTTAATAACAGCAATCTCACCAGCTAATTAATACCAGCTATTTGTCACAAAGACATATATATCAGAAAGCTTGAAATATTGTTTTGTGCTGAAGTGTAGCCAGCCAGCCCTGCAGTATAGAATCTGTGTTATGTACGATTGGCTTTAAAGTTTTCAAAGGTCCAGAAGTTTATTGTGTTCAAGCTGTGATGAGACAGCCCATGGAAGGTGTTACTGATGTGATGGGTCCCTTTAGGTATTTAGAAAAAAAAATGCAGCTGTCATGAAAGGTTCAACTTAATCATTCACTTAGGTGATGGGCAGAATTAAGAATACAATCCCTATGGTAATTTGTTTAACCTGCAGTTTTTAAGCTACATGACAGAGTACACAACCATAAATTTTCCTATTTTTGTTGCAAAAGTATTTCTGCTTCTGTTTCCCTCAAAAACTCTTAACCTGTATTATTCTATATACAATTAAAATAGTATCTATCAAAGAAATAATACTATGTGTAATACCTTAAACAATAAAGAAAAAAGACAACCAAACAAAACAAGAAAAAAAGAAGTAATATTTTTCCTTCTGAAATTCATCTAGAGTATTAAATAAGAGCATGCCTTTAATTTAAATAGTAATTACCAGTCACCAAATTTGGTAAAAATGTTTGAAGTAAATACAGATAGAATATAAAGTATAAAATTTTATGAAAAAAATAGGCAGAAAAGCCAGGGCCATTTGTTGATTAGGTACTTAACAAACTTATTCATATGTAGTAACATTCAGCATTCAGATATAAACATACATCAAGTTAGTAAATATTTAAAAGTACCTAATTATTATTTTTAAAAAACTCATATTTTTGCAGCTTAGATTTTTCTGCTAATATATGAAAACTCTTTATAGGTATATGAAGAAAAATAAAGTGCTGCTAAAACATTGTGTTAAACAAGTATTTTCTGGAAGACAAGATGGCGGCGATATAGGCAGATGTGTCCCAGGTCGTGTCCCGGAGCAGATGTGTTGGGGGCCAGATGTAAGCTGGCAAGGTCCTTGCACATGAAGGGGCTAGCAAGGCTGGGACCCTTACCCACACAGTTTTCCCAGACTTGTTTGGATGGCGATTATCAGTAGAATGAGAGCAACATTTGTAGAATGAGAACAGCCTTTCATAGCTTACCAAGAAGTCTGTAACTATTTACTGAGATATGCTGTACTGAGAACTTGTCCTTCTGCTGTGTCTCTCCCTTAGAGATTAAGAGGAACAAAGAATACATTCCTCTTGACAGACCTTCTATTCAGTGTGTTGTGTATAAATAGGATTGTATAGCTAATAAACTCGCTTCAGTTCATCGAGAGAACTGGAGTCCTCCCGACTCCACTTTCCTGTCTTTCTTTCTTTTCTCAATTCCCACCTCCCTGCCTCAGCCCGGCTCAACCTTGTCAGGCTGGCCCTGACGCAGATGGAGTAAGCAGCTGAAACTAATAACACCCACCCCAAATTGGCGAAATTACTCAGCTGGTGAGACGGTTTGCAGCTGAGAAGGGCAGAACCCCCCTGGAAAGGTAAAAAAAAACAGGGATCTGGGCAGGAAAGTTTGCCAGACCTCTGAGCCCAGAGGGCCAGAGGGAAACCACATGGCACCCAGCCGTGTCCCTTGGGACAGGCACAGGCCCTGACTGGGGAAAGGAGATCCGCCGGATTCCTGGCGCCCGGGGATTTGAGAGCTGGGTTCTATGATCACGGAGGACTGAGCCTAAAGGGGACAACCTGAAGAGCTGACCAGAGCATGCAGTACCAGTAAGAGAAGAGCTTACAGAAACTAAGCCGGCGTTTGTTTGTTTTCACTGAACCCTGTTCATAAGACATTTCAGATACGGACACTCACCTGTGCTAAAGAGAGGGAGAAGGTGCGGATGAGTGGAATCTGGGGAGAGGCTGGAGAGAGAGGGGGGGCCGGGAGAGGTGGCAGCGAATTGAGTGTTGAGACACCCCTGGGCCCAGGATTGGGGCAGCCGTTCTCTCCGGAGGGTGGGAATCCTCCATCTAGCCCCCAGGCAAGGAGCACAGCCACACCCAGATTCCACCCTGAAGGAGATGAAGGATTAAATAATCTGATTAGTCCCTGGGAGTTAACAGGGTCTGGCCTATAGAGGGATTTTCAATCCCAGCAACAACACAGAGCAGGGTAACGATTAAAGAACCAGCTCTGGACAGTTGACCTCCCTAAACCAGTTTTAAGTGCAATAGAGAAAATAAACCCTTGCTACTGCATAGAGAAGCCTTATAGCCTCAGAGCCCAACCCAAAAACACTGCCACCCAGAGGCTGAGCCACAAATTGACTCTTAGCTAAATACAAATTAAGGCAGTCTGGGACACAAATACGGCCTGCTATAAAATCAGGACTGTGGTTTGCAACACGGAGGAACAGTGTATCGCAGGGAAATTCAACACTCTCCTGAATACCTGGCAGGACTAAGGTGAGCCAGACTGATGAGTAGAAGAACCGAAGGACCTTCACTACTGCAATTTTTTTTCTTTTTTCACCTTTTAACTAAGAAACCAACTTTTTTCTTCTTCTTTTTCCATCACCTGATTTTACCCTTTTAATTACTACATTTTTATTTTTAACCAGTATTACTACTGCTACCATTTTACCATTTTTTAAAGTGCCATTTTATTTTCTCTTTATTTTATTTTGGGATTAGTGTTCTCCATTCTATTTTCATGGTTCCTTTAGCATCAATTTTCCCTACCTCAATTTTACCTCTATGCTAAAACCATCTCCCTCACTTTTCCCCTTTTGTTGTCCTGTTTCTCTTGCCCTATTCCTGCTTTTGATTTTCCCTATTCCTTCTGTTTATCTCCTGTCAAAATTTCACCCTACTTATATATCTTATTTCAAATCCACTGCTCTAAATCCTTATACACATATCCCTTATCTTTCTTCACTATCCAAAACTTTTTTTTCTCTTCTATTATCTTTCTATTGTTTTGTTGCTGTTTGCTTCATTGTTGAGTATATTGTTGGTTATTTTTTCTTTTTCTTTGTCTTTTTTTGGTGTGTGTGTGTGTGTGTGTGTGTGTGTGTGTGTGTGTGTTTGTACTGGTTGTGAGGTTGTTTTCCTTTTTCTTTTCATTTTTTTCTACTGTTTTTTCCCCTCCCTCCACCCCCCCAACCCCCCTCCCTGTTATTTTTGTGCTTCTGTTTTCCCTTGCCTCTCTTGATATTATTGGTTGTTTCTAGTTTGCATTCATCTCCAGGGAGCTGTTGCTGGAATTTGTTGAGATGAGTGGTGGTTCTGTTGGAGTTTTCTCCTCATATAAAGAGTCTCTTCCACTCTTCTACTTCATTCTCTCTTTTCGCTCTTTTTTCCCCCCTCCTTTTTCCCAATTTCATTTTTGCACTCCTTTTTTTCCTACTTTTCTTTTCTTTTTCTCTTCTTTCTTCCTTATCCCCCAATTCTCTTAATTTGGGTGGTCACCTTTATTTGGGATTATTTGTGTTCAGTGCCTGGTACGTGGTGCCTTGTTGTGTTGTATTTTGTGGCTTTGAATCAACATACCAGATCCAAGCAACAGCAGCCTCGTGAGCACCACACACTCTGTCTGAGGAAGAGGAGCTGTACGTGAAGCCTCCCCTCACCAGCCAGAAGAGCCACCACAGCTGTGAAGACCACCCATCAGAGGAGCTGGTTCCAACTGAGGAGCAGAAACTACCACAACTGCCCGAGGAGCAACCACAGCCCAAGGAGCCACTGCCACCCAGGGAACAGTCACTGAATGACTCAATGTCTAGATATGTCAGTGAGATCAAACATGGGTAGACAAAGAAACCCACAAAGGAAAGAAAAGGAGGACTCACCAGAAAAGCAGCTAAGTGATACAGAGGTATGCAACATGACAGAAAAAGAATTCAGACTAAGGGTCCTAAGGGCATAACCTGGTTGGAGGAAAAAATCAACAACTTATGCAAGAAGCAAGAAGAAACAGATGAAAAAATCAACTACCTATGCAAGAAGCAAGAAGAAACAGATGAAAAAACCAATAAATTATGTAAACCAAGAAGAAATGAAGAGCGATATAACTGCAATAAAAAACACCATTTGCCGGGAGCCGGTCCATCCTTGCTGTTTCAATGGACCTGGCTTATATGGCATACTGTTCTTAATATGTTTGCTCACCTTCTTGGCACTATGCGTTTTAACCAAGGTCTCTGAGAAAGGTTGTTTCCCCAGGTAGGGATTTTCCCCTGGAGTTAGGGAGGGAATAAAACCTCTTAACTAGTGCCAGGTGGGTAATTAATCACTTTAACTACGAATAATCATGGTTAAGCTACATAATCTTTACTCCCTGGAATGGAGATAAGAAACGCCCTAACCTTTGTAATAGAGATTGATAGGATTGAATCAACTGGTATAAATACAGATGTAATAAGACAGCAAGACACAGAACTTAGAGTACAGAGCTTAGAACACGGAGCTGGGAGGACAGAGCCTACACAGAGCCTACAGACAGAAGAACTTCGCTGGAGAGAGCATGGCAAAAGATCCTGGGCTGAACCTGACTACAGAGATTGGCAAGAGAACCTGACTAGAACCTGGTGACTGAACCTGGCTGGAGAACCTAGCGAGGGAACATGGCTGCAGAACTTGGCTTGAGAACCTGGATCCTAAGCAGAACTTCGCTGGAGATCCTGGCCAGAACTTGGCTAGAGATCCTGGCTAGGCCGCTGATGAACTGAATGCTGCCTCCATGTCATTCCTTCTTCACCGACTCCATCCACACCTTTGGGGACCCTTGGGCCTGCTGGGGTTGGACCCCGGCATATGGCGCCCGAACAGGGACCCCTAGGTAAGCGCCCCGCTCTCGGGATGGATTGGACTCCACCGTAGGACGAGGGTGGATAGTCTTCGCCGACTCCGTCCACACCTTTGGGAACCCCTGGAACAGGATTCCCATTGGTAAGCCCCCCCCATTGAGAACCCCCACATTCGGGACGGATAGGACTCCACCAGGGTGCTACAGACCCCCCTATAAAGAATAAGTAGGGTAAGAAGGTGGATAGTACAGAACTTAGATTGAGAAGATGTGCCATACTGAGTCCAAAGAAGACTCTGTATTGATCTTTAGATTAAGAAGATGTGCCATACTGAGTCTAAAGAAAAAAGACTCTGTATTGATATTTTAACACATATGCTTGCTAGCAGAGGAGTTAAGGTTATGCCCAGTCAGACAGAATGTTTTATACAAGAAGTATGTCCATGCTTTTCTGAGGAAGGAAAGGTGCCGGAAAGGTAAATGTAAAGGCATGGGAGGAGGTAGGCCCAAGGAGCCTTATCCTTAACCCCACTGCCGTCTTTCCACCCCGGGAAAGTGCAGGATTGGCAAGCTCTCCCTGGGGTGATAGATCAGGACTCAGGTAATAGCGGAAAGCGCCAATCCTACTCTTAAAATGGATATAAGAGAACATTTGGGGTTTTTCTTTTTAATGCCTGCTTTTAAAAAATAAAAAAGGGGGAATTTGCCGGGAGCCGGTCCATCCTTGCTGTTTCAATGGACCTGGCTTATATGGCATACTGTTCTTAATATGTTTGCTCACCTTCTTGGCACTATGCGTTTTAACCAAGGTCTCTGAGAAAGGTTGTTTCCCCAGGTAGGGATTTTCCCCTGGAGTTAGGGAGGGAATAAAACCTCTTAACTAGTGCCAGGTGGGTAATTAATCACTTTAACTACGAATAATCATGCTTAAGCTACATAATCTTTACTCCCTGGAATGGAGATAAGAAACGCCCTAACCTTTGTAATAGAGATTGATAGGATTGAATCAACTGGTATAAATACAGATGTAATAAGACAGCAAGACACAGAACTTAGAGTACAGAGCTTAGAACACGGAGCTGGGAGGACAGAGCCTACACAGAGCCTACAGACAGAAGAACTTCGCTGGAGAGAGCATGGCAAAAGATCCTGGGCTGAACCTGACTACAGAGATTGGCAAGAGAACCTGACTAGAACCTGGTGACTGAACCTGGCTGGAGAACCTAGCGAGGGAACATGGCTACAGAACTTGGCTTGAGAACCTGGATCCTAAGCAGAACTTCGCTGGAGATCCTGGCCAGAACTTGGCTAGAGATCCTGGCTAGGCCGCTGATGAACTGAATGCTGCCTCCATGTCATTCCTTCTTCACCGACTCCATCCACACCTTTGGGGACCCCTGGACCCGCTGGGGTTGGACCCCAGCAACCATTGAATGTATCAACAATAGACTAGGAGAAGCAGAGGACCGAATTAGTGAATTAGAAGACAAGGAAGCAAAACACACCCAAACTGTACTGCAATTGGAGAAAAATTTAAAATACAGGAGGAGAGCCTAAGGGAGCTTTAGGACAACATGTAATGAAACAACATACAAATAATAGGGGTGCCAGAACAACAGAGAGATGAACAAGGTTTAGAAAACCTATTCGAAGAAATAATATCAGAAAACTTCCCTGAGGTGGGGAAGAAAAAAGGCACACAAGCCCAAACAAGGTGAACCCTAAAAGACACACACCAAGAAACATCATAATTACCATGGCAAATGTTCAGGACAAAGAGAGAATCTTACAGGCTGCAAGAGAGAGATGGAAAGTTACATACAAGGGATCTCCCATTAGATTATCAAATGATTTCTCAACAGAAACACATCAGGCCAGAAAAGAATGGACGGAAATTTACAAAGTGATGCAAAGCAAAGGACTGAATCCAAGAATACTCTATCCAGCAAGGCTATCATTCAAACTTGAAAGGGAAATAACAAGCTTCACAGACAAAAAAAGGCTAAGGGAGTTTATCACCACGAAGCCAGCAATGCAAGAAATGCTAAAGGGACTGCTGTAAAAAGAAGAAATAAAAAGCTCGGAAAGAAAACAGCTACACACACACACACAAAAAAAAATGGCTACAAACAAGTACCTTTCAATAATGACTTTAAACGTAAAGGGACTAAATGATCCAACTAAAAGATATTGAGTGGCTGAATGGATAAAAAAACATGACCCATACATTTGCTGTCTACAAGAGAACCACCTCATTAGAAGGGACTCAAACGGACTGAAAGTGAACAGATGGAAAAATATCTTTCAGGCAAATGGAAAGGAAAGAAAGCTGGGGTAGCAATACTTATATCGGACAAAATAGACCTCAAGTGAAGGCCATAAAAAGAGATAAGGAAGGCCACTTCATAATACTAAAGGGATCAATACAACAAGAAGATATAACCCTGGTAAACATATATGCACCCAATGAAGAAGCACACAAATACATAAAAAAACTCCTGGAAGATATCAAAGGAGAGATCAACAACAATACAATCATAGTAGGGGACTTTAATACACCAATGACATCACTGGATAAATCCTCTAGACAAACAATCAGCAAAGAAACAGCAATCCTAAATTCCTCACTAGATCAGATGGACTTAATTGACATCTTCAGAACACTTTACCCCAATGCCACAAAATACTCAAGTGCTCATGGGACAGATTCAAAAATAGACAACATATTGGGTCACAAACAAAGTCTCCCCAAATTCTAGAAGAATGAAATCATAAAAAGCATCTTCTCAGACCATGATGGGATAATATTAGAAATAAACTACAATAAAAACACCCTAAAATACTCAAACACTTGGAAGCTGAATAGCATGTTATTAAATATTGATTGGGTTACCAATGAGATCAAAGAAGAACTTAAAAACATCCTGGAAACTAATGACAATGAAAACACAACAATCCAAAACCTTTGGGACAAAATGAAAGCAGTCCTGAGAGGGAAGTTAATAGCTCTACAGGCCTATCTCAAAAAACAAGAAAAAATGGTAGTAAACCATCTAACTCTACAACTCAAAGAATTAGAAAGAGAGCAAAAAGAAAACCCCAGAGTGAGCAGAAGGAGGGAGATAATAAAGATTAGAGCAGAAATAAATGACATAGAGACCAAAAAAACAATACAGAAAATCAATGAAACCAAAAACTGGTTCTTTGAAAGGACAAACAAGATTTACAAACCTCTAGCCAGGCTCACCAAGAAGCAAAGAGAAAGAATCCAAAATAAACAAAATCAGAAACGACAGAGGCGAAATAACAACAGACCCCACAGAAATACAAATGATTGTTAAAAAATACTATGGACAGCTCTACTCCAACAAACTAGACAACCTGGAGGAAATGGACAAATTCCTAGAAAAATACAACATTCCAACGCTCAATCAGGAAGAATCTAAAAATCTCAATAGGCCAATAACTATGGAAGAAATTGAAGCAGTCTTCAAAACTCTTCAATCAAACAAAAGCCCAGGACCAGAAAGGCTTCACAGGGGAGTTTTACCAAACATTCAATGAAGAAATAAAACCTATCCTCCTCAGACTATTACAAAAAATTCAAGAGGAAGGAACACTTCCAAGCTCATTCTATGAAGTCAGCATAACCCTAATACCAAAACCAGGTAAAGACAACACAATGAAAGAGAATTACAGGCCAATATCCCTCATGAACATAGATGCCAAAATCCTCAACAAAATCTTAGCAAATCGGATCCAGCAGTACATCAGAAAGATCATACACCATGGCCAAATAGGATTTATCCCAAGGATGCAAGGATGGTACAATATCCACAAATCAATAAACGTGACACATCACATAAACAAATTGAAAGAAAAAAACCACAGGGTCATATCAATTGATGCAGAAAAAGCATTTGACACAATCTAACACCCATATTTGATAAAAACTCTCAGCAAGGTGGGAGTAGAAGGATCATACCTCAACATAATAAAAGCCATATATGACAGGCCCACAGCCAACATCATACTCAATGGATAAAAACTATCACTATTTCCCCTAAGAACAGGAACAAGACAGGGATGCCCACTCTCACCACTCCTGTTCAACATAGTACTGGAAGTATTAACCATTGTAATTAGACAAGAAGAAGAAATAAAGACATCCAAATTGGAAAAGAGGAAGTAAAACTGTCCTTATTTGCAGAGAACATGATATTATACATACAAAAACCTAGAGACTCCATCAAAAATCTACTAGACTTAATACATGAATTTGGCAATGTAGCAGGATACAAAATTAACCCCAAGAAATCTGAGGCATTTCTATACACCAATACTGAACTTTTAGAAACAGAGATTATAAAAACAACCCCATTTACCATTGCACAAAAAAAATTAAGGTACATAGGAATAAACTTAACTAAAGAGGTAAAAGACCTCTACTCAGAAAACTACAGGACGTTGAAAAAAGAGATAGAGGAAGACATAAACAGATGGAAGAACATACTGTGTTCATGGATTGGTAGAATCAACATCATTAAAATGTCCATACTACCCAAAGCAATCTTTAAATTCAACACACTTCCCATTAAAATACCAACGGCATACTTCACAGATCTAGAACAAACTCTCCAAATATTAATCTGGAATAAAAAACGACCCCGAATAGCTGCAGCAATCCTGAGAAAGAACAAAGTAGGTGGGATCTCAATACCAGATATCAAGCTGTATTACAAACCACTGTTCTCAAAACTGCCTGGTACTGGTACAAGAACAGACATATAGATCAATGGAATAGAATAGAGAGCCCAGAAATTGGCCCGAACCAATATGCCCAATTAATATTTGACAAAGGAGGCAAGAACATACAATGGAACCAAGATAGTCTCTTCAATAAATGGTGTTGAAAAAATTGGACAGATGTATGCAAGAAAATGAAACTAGACCACCAACTTACACCATACACAAAAATAAACTCAAAATGTATAAAGGACTTAAATGTAAGACGGGAAACCATAAAAATTCTAGAAGAATCCAAAGGCAACAAAATCTCAGACATATGCCAAAGCAATTTCATCATTGATACAGCTCCTAGGGCACTTGAAACTAAAGAGAAAATGAACAAATGGGACTACAACAAAATAAAAACCTTCTGCACAGCAAAAGAAACCATCAACAAAACAACAAGAAAACCCACTGCATGGGAAATCATATTTGCCAATGTAATATCTGATAAGGGCCTAATCTCCTAAATTTATTGGGAACTCATACAACTTAACAAAAGGAAGATGAACAATCCAATCAAAAAATGGGCAAAGGACCTAAATAGACACCTTTCAAAAGAGGACATTCAGAAAGCCAAGAGACATATGAAAACATGCTCAAAGTCACTAATCATCTGAGAGATGCAAATCAAAACAACAATGTGGTACCTTCTCACACCTTTCAGACTGGCTATCATCAACAAATCAACAAACGACAAGTGCTGGAGAGGATGTGGAAAAAAAGGAACACTTGTGCACTGCTGGTGGGAATGCAGACTGGTGCAGCCACTATGGAAGACAGTATGGAGTTTCCTCAAAAAAATAAAACTGGAACTCCCATGTGTCCCTGTGATCCCACTTCTAGGAATATATCCCAAGAAACCAGAAACACCAATCAGAAAGGATATATGCACCCATATGTTCATAGCAGCACTATTCACCATAACTAAGATCTGGAAGCAGCCTAAGTGCCCCATCAGTAGATGAATGGATTAGAAAACTGTGGTACATCTACACGATAGAATACTATGCTGCTGTAAAAAAGAAGGAACTCTTACCTTTTGCAAAGGCATGGATGATACTGGAGAGCATTATGCTAAGTGAAATAAGCCAGTCAATGAAGGAAAAATACCACATGATCTCACTCATTCATGGATAATAAAGAACATTATAAACTTTTGAACAATAATAGATACAGAGGCAGAGCTGCCTCAAACAGATTTTCTAACTGCCGCGGGAAGGCCGGGGAGGGTTGGGGGGAAGTAGGGAGGGGGGTAAGAGATCAACCGAAGGACTTGTATGCATGCATATAAGCATAACCAATGGACATAAGACACTGGGGGGTAGGGGAGTCCAGGGGATTGTCAAGGGTGGGGGAAAAAAAAGGACATATATGTAATACCCTTTGTAATACTTTAAGCAATAGAAAACAAACAAACAAAAAAAACAAGTATTTTCTCTCTCCTCTTTTTTTTTTTTTAATATATTTTATTGATTTTTTACAGAGAGGAAGGGAGAGAGATATAGAGTTAGAAACATCGATGAGAGAGAAACATCAATCAGCTGCCTCCTGCACATCTCCTACTGGGGATATGCCCGCAACCCAGGTACATGCCCTTGACCAGAATCGAACCTGGGACCTTTCAGTCCGCAGGCCGATGCTCTATCCACTGAGCCAAACCGCTTTTGGCTCTCCTCTTTTTTAAGAAGGGAAGGAAAGAAAACACTAGGGAAGTTGCCTGATTCAGATTTCTTTTTTAAAAATGTCACTAGAGGCCCAGTGTATGAAATTCATGCATGGGGGTGGGGGGAGGGTGGGAAGGGCAGTCCCTCAGCCCGACCTGCACCCTCTCTAATTCGGGAGCCCTCAGGGGGATGTGCTACTGGTGGCTTGGGCCCACTCCATGTGGTTCTCTGCTCTCTGCTGGTCCTGACTGCTCCACACCATGGGGATGGGCAAGCAGGCCCTGCTGGGTGCTGCCTGCAGGCCCCCCTTGCCTGCTTGCAGGTTGTTGTGGTGACGGCCCAGCAGGCCCTGCTGCGTGCTGCCTTCGGGGTGCTCCTGCCACCGCCCAGAAGGCCCTGCTGGGTGCTGCCTACGGGTCTCAATTGCCTGCTCCCCGGTCACCATGGCGACACCCAGCAGGCCCTGCTGGGTGCTGCCTGTGGCCCCACTAGCCTGCTCCCTGGTTGCTGCTGCCACTGCCCAGAAGGCCATGCTGGGTGCTGCCTGTGGGTCTCCATTGCCTGCTCCTCAGTCACTGAGGCGACCACCCAGCAGGCCCTGCTAGGTGCTGCCTGTGGCCCCCCTTGCCTGCTGGGCTCATGTTGCCGGGGTAACACTGCCAGCATCCTGCGCAGCCGCTATTGGAGCCACCATATTTGTGGTGGAGTGGTGGTTAATTTTCATATTACTCTTTTATTAGATAGAATATTTAACTGTAGTTGTTCTATAATTTTCCTCACACTCCAGTTTTTCCAGATTACTGGCCTAGAGGGCTTATTTTTCCCCTCAGAAAGATGTTTAGTACTCGGTTTACTAGTCACATAGTAATTTTTACTCCAGTTCTCTTCTTATTGAAATCAATGGGGAGAAATGGCTGATTGTAGATGCAAAAAACAGCAGAGTACAAACTTGCTGCAAAAAAGTGACTCCTAGGAAATTCAAATATTTTAACAAAGGAAGAGATCCCACTTCTCTCAATGAGCTCTAAAGAAAAGAAAGAAGAAAGAAAGAATGAAAGAAAGAAAGGAAGGAAGGAAGGAAGGAAGGAAGGAAGGAAGGAAGGAAGGAAGGAAGGAAGGAAGGAAAAGAAAAGAAAAGAAAAGAAAAGAAAAGAAAAGAAAAGAAAAGAAAAGAAAAGAAAAGAAAAGAAAAGAAAAGAAAAGGAAGGAAAAGGAAAGAAAAGAAAAGAAAAGGTCAATGCTGGTGGACAACAAAGCATTCTTGTCAGGCCAGCTTAGTTTTCAAAGATTCCAAGTTCATGTCTTTGTTTGTCTGTTACCTACATGGGGACTAGAAATGCTTCTTGGGTTTAAATGCAACTGGGAAAAAGGAAAATAAATTTAAGACCCTGAAGTTTCTTTAGATCTAGAGTGCTAAATAAATGATTGGAACATTTTGATTTTTCACTGGCTTCATACATAAACACAGCATCCCTCTCCCCAACTTGGGGCATTACTTTTTCATCTGCCTTTAACTAAATGTAATGTCTGTTTTGTTAAATAGCCTGTAATTCCTAGGCAGGTATTAAGCCTGGGAGAAAAATGTCAACGTGATTGTGTTTGGTGTGTTGGAGGGGATAAAGGATGGTGCAAAGACTTATATGTTAGCTCTGACAGGTCCTTGGAGCAACTGGAAACCAGAGAGCAGTCCCACAGAGGTCGGTGGCACACAGTTGCAACTTACTACCATGGCTGTTCATCGGAATTGCAGCAGCTGCTGTCTATGACCTCCAGCTCCTCCATCAGCCTTTTAAATGCCATTTCAGCCAGACCATTGCCAGATGCAGGATGTAGCTGCAGCCTTGTGTCCATTCAAGACTGTACATCTTCAGCCAAGTTGGGACCAAGATTCTATGACCTTTGTTACACTGGAGAGAGGGTTAGGGCTCCCCTAGGAGTATTCCAAAGATAGTTCTAGATGCTTGGGCCAGGCAGGCAGCAGATGTAGAGGGAGGAGAAAAGACACTGAATGATTTCCCTCTTGAGGGAATTATCTTTTTGCTTGTAACTGTATTTTTGGCCTTCTTCCTTCTGTTTTGTTTCTTCTTACTCCAATATAAAAATTCCATTTGGAATTAGGTCAGAATATTTGTATATATATTAAGTCCCTCCTCTGGTTAAGATACTCTGGTAAGTATCTGCCAGGTTGAAACTCTAGGCCTCTTTTTCTTTGCTGACAGTCGCTACAGTTTCCTGTGTGAAGCATTTCACTGCATCCTCTATCCAGTTGCTGGCAAAGTATGGTGATTTCCTCCTTTAAAAGAAGACACTTTTAAGTAATAGGAATTCCAAGATTTGTAGGAGCTTATTCTTTCAGAATAAATTAATGAGTTGAAAGAAGTGAAGACGTAATTTTATTTTCACAGACTTTGAGACTTTTGTCTAAGTCTACTTTTATTTCCTGGTGAGTAATTAAATCATCATTTAATCAAAATGGAGAATAAATATTATTTCCTTATAGAATTTCCATCTTTATTAGACTTACAAACAAATATTCAGAAAATCAGATTTAAGAGTGGTTCTGAAATCACCCTTAGTTTCATATCTTGTTTACCTGCCTGTTCTGGGGCTCCCAGGTATGTGCATGTTGACCAAAATGATTATCAGGGAACATAGTTTGGGAGTCCCTGATTTTCTGAAGTACGATGTTCAGAATTTTATAAGGAAAGAGATGTAGAATAACACTCATGACTTGAAAGTGGATTGTTTCTGGACTTCATATTTTGTCAGCTCATTTAAGCAGCAGCTACTTGTAATATACTGCTCAGAAAGTGGTTATTATTGGTTTTATGAACCTACATGGAGTTTATCAATATGCATAATTTTATTCTTTGAAGTGTTAAATGTGCAAAATTCATCTAGGGTTTGCCAACTTATTTTTTCTAGTCTGTAGTTGATTTACTAGTGTATTGAAATTTCATGTGATGATAGCAAACAATTACCCAATTGAGTTCTTAACCATAAGTGGACTTTTTTTTTCATTATGTGAATTAAAAATGTCAAGAAATTTTAGTTTGCATTTATATTAGATAACGGATATGTAAAGTCAGGCTAGTTATAACTTTTGGCCAAGCACTGGAATTTTATCTGTGCTTTAATTAAAACTTCACAGTGTGACATCTTCATTCCACATCATATTTCCAAAAAGGATGCCACATGAAATGAAGTTTCATTATATCTATTTGTTTATTAAGAAGTAAATTTCTACTTTGTTTTTTCATACACATTTTATAGTTTGATATAAGATAACTAAAAGGAAATTATTTTGGCTTGAAAATATACAATTGATTCTACATGGCTTAATAGATAGAGAAAATAAAACATTCAAAATTTATCCTAAAATCTTAAACTTATTGATAAAGGGCTGACTATCTAAGTCTATGTTATATACAAGGTTGGTTTACAGTTGTTTGTATAGAAAAATAATACAATAATTAACATAAAATAATGCAAGAATGAAGAGTGTTCTGCATACTCAAAACTATAAACCTAGTTTTGCCAAATCTTTATATATGTATATATGTACACATACATACATAAAGATATAAGATTTATGTATATTTAAAAAATCTAGAAACTTTGATATTCCAATGGAATCTAAAATTTGTGAAGTGATAGGCTAGGATCATTCCTTATTTTGTTAAATAGATAAATTGGTTAGGGTATAGGCCTCACAATAAAAATGCCATAGTATCAAACAAAACAAGTGGTGAAAAGTAGATATTTGGTGGTGGAAATAGAGATATGAAGACTTGGGATACTGTAGACAGAGCTAACAGGAAGTAAGATAAAAAAAACTGAGCAGAACATTGCAATCAGATTGTCAGGTCAAAGTCAGGCTACCACCGAGCAAAACCAGGTTGGCAAACTAAGGCCATGAATTCTGGATGTCAGAGCCAGGAGGGCAGTGAGAAGTACCATGATTCAAGCACATAGACTGGGACAAGGTGGAGCCAGAGAGGCTGATCACCAACTGAGAGGTGATGCCAGGAGTTCTCTAGCATCTGGTTACCTTGCTGACTTAAATTCCTCTTGAACCTACTCATAGCTTAATATCTGAACACCCAGTGTGCTTACTTCCTACAAATTTCCATCATTTAATTTTATTATAAAGTTGGGTAACATCGCAGGCAAGCTTGTGCTCTATGTTTCAGTAACCTATTGTTTGTGTGTTTTTACTAATGAAGCATTACGAATCACATCCATTTGTAACATTTTCTAGAAAAATTATTTCCAGAAATAAAATGCAAACATATAAATAAGTGATAGTTATCTTCAAATGCTTAGTGTGTGAGAAATAAATACATGCATATATATTTAAATGGAAGAATGCTACTGCCTTTGAAAGAGCTGACCATTATAAATAACTTCTAATTCTAGTTAAAACAACATATAGCCTTTACTTGATGTATTTTACAGAGGTGATGCCTATAGTTTTTTAAAAAAAGAAATGGAAGATTGAGTCTTTTGTGATTTATACAGTGACCTATGAACTTAATTTTCCATAATCCAATTTCATGAACCATGAGTTACTGTAAATATGCATTCCTGTGGAGACTGAAATATGCATTGACATTTGTTTCTACAGTGCTTTAAGTGTTTATGACATATTATTTCATTATATTTGTTATATTTAGACATATTTTGTATAAATGCTTTCATTTATTTTACATATGGCACACCCTTTACATATCAGCTCAGTCTTCTCTATCATGAACCCAAATAGGAGGTATGCAATATATCCATAGAACTTCCTTTGAGAAATTTCTAAAATATTTTTGTTGTATAACTTTTTCAACTTTTAACAGAGTAAAATTTATCTACTCTCCTTATAGTCAAATGTTCCAGCATCCAAACTCAATAAATAACCCAAATTACATCCTAAGAAATGATAGAGGAGTCTTTCTGGGTTTGCAGACTTAGTCATGTGATGAACTAAAGCAATGGAGTAATAAAAGTGGTAATGCCATTTTACAAGCTGAAAACCTATAAACAAGTAAATAATCAGTTCTGTGCCTACTAAATTTGTCTTGATTCCTCTAATAAAAAAAGAGTTTTATTTGAAATAAAAGTGAAGGATTGCTTAGTTAAATATTAAATCCTAGGAGATCAAAAAATTAATTTCCTCTCCTCTTGGTATTTTCCTTTATCCTAGTGTATGGCATTCTTAGAAATCACCATTGTATTTATTTTTTAAAATTAAAATGCTGTAACAACTGTAGTGTTTTGCATTGTATGAATATTTTATTACATTATGAAAAAGAATGATTATGAAAGCCTTAAATGTTTATTTTTTCATTTAAATATTTCACAAGGTAAAACCTACTAAGATACATCTTCTTTTCATTGATGCCCTCGTGGGTCTCACAGAAGGGAGATACAATATATATAGTATTACAACTCAGTGCACTTAGATTTCATAAAACAGAGGGACAAAGATGGCTTCTGTTTTAAGTGGAACACTAATCTCTTATATGGGTGTCACATCTCAAACACAAGGTTCTGTTCCTGCCATGTAGGAAAAAAGTGACTGATTTGTTCTCTATTTAAGGTGCCCCAAACACTCTGATCCAAAGTTATTAAATCAGTCAGAATGATAGTGGACCATGCATTTTGCTTATGCACATGGGAAGGTTTGATTTATAATCTCTTTTATGTACATGTACTTTTATAAAGGAAAAACAAATTTATATCTCAGATGAGGCACTTATGCTCGTTACCTTTATAAGCATTGAGGAAAGTTGCAAAAACATTTTCATATAAACGTCAAGTAAGTGAAAAAAACTTATATGGAAATGGCATAATTAAACTCAATTTTTAATTATTCTCTTCCCTTATATTATAAATATTTTCTCACATAAGTTGATTTTAATAATAATGTTTACAGCCATGATACAATACTGGTGTTTTATAGGTGTGAAGTACATATATGTTTAAATGCTTTGGATGAAGAACTAATTTATGATCGATAAATTTTAAAATAAATTTCAATACTATTTTTCCATGAAAAAATTAATTTTACTTAAAAGTGAAAAAGTTATTTTGGATCTTGGAATATATTAACAAGGATTTTATAGCATTAAAGAAAATGGATTTAAGAGGAAACTGGTTAAAAAAGAAAATATTCATCTGTTATTAATAGAACACTTATTTAAAAGAGAAGGTGATTGATAGCAATACTATTAAGTAGGAGACTATAACAGCTCACTGAAACCACTGGATAGATCTTCCAGACCAAAAATAAAAAATAAAAAAACAAATAAATAAATAAACAAACAAACAAGGAAATCTGAGCCTTAAATGATACACTAGGTCTGGTGGGTTGAATTGGTATTTACAGAACACTGCATTCCAAAGTGGCAGAATAAACATTCTTCTGAAGTGCACATGGATCATTCTGAAAGATAGACTATACGTTAGGACACAAAATAAGTTTTAACAAATTCAAGAAGATTGAAATCATATCATGCACCTTCTTGGATCAGCACAATAAAAACTACAATAAAACATTCAAGCATATTATTATTAAACAATGAAAAGATTACCAATGAGATCAAGGCAGAAATAAAAAAATTTCCTGTAAACAAATGAAAATGAACATACAATAACCCCAAATCTATGGGACACAGTGAAAGTAGTCCTGAGAGGAAAGTTCATAGCATTACAGGCCTATATCAAGAAACAAGAATCTGCTCAAATAAATCATCTACACCTACAACTAAAATAATTTAAAAAAAGAAGAACAAGAAAATCCCAGAAGAAGTAAAAGGAAGGAAATGGAAAGATCAGAACAGAAATAAATGACATAGAGACTAAAAAAATCAATACAGAAGATAAATGAAACCAAGAGGTGGTCCTTTGATAAGATAAACAATATTGATGAACCTTTAGCCAGAGTTATCAAGAAACAAAGGGAGAGGACCCAAAAAATAAAATCAGAAATGAAAGAGGCAAAGTAAAAACAGACACCACAGGGAGAAAAAGATGGCGACTGGCAGGACAGCAGTGAGAGGAAGAGTATGAGAGAGTGAAAGGGGAATGTGTGGATGTGGTGTGTGTGTGTGTGTTTGTGTGTGTGTGTGTGTGTGTGTGTGACAATTAGATCCTGCAGCACTTTTCAGGGCTGGCAGACTGGGCTGTCTTGGACTGCGAGACCTTGCTGCTGCTGCAGACACTCCTAGGCAGCCTGAACTGGCACTGAAACCACACCATCTTGAAAGGCAGAGCTGCTGTGCCTGGGAGCCCAGTCTCACCACCAACCAGACTGACCTCAGATGCAAACTGGGACCCTACAGCCTCTCTGGACAAAGACCTGCTATCACAGCTGCAGACTCATGGACACCAAGACTCCAGCCATCCCAGCCACAGGCTCCAGTGAGTCTTGGAATGTGTTCCCCTCCTGCTGACCCACCACAGTGTCATAGGTCCTGCACATCCCATGGTGCAGGAGTGGGCCTCCTGCAGACACACAGCAGCAGTGCCACTCATGCCACCCAACCCAGAGTGCCTTTGACTCTGATTCTTGACGTGTGCACACAGGGCTGCGGCTGCCGACCCACAACAGCTGCAGAACCTGTCCCTGAGCACTGTGACTTTAGCTCTCAGCGCACACACATAGGACTGTGGCAGACTGACCCTCGAGTGCACCCATGACTCTGCCTCTTGGCACACGCAAATGGGGAAGCTGCTGACCAGTGGTGGCCGCAGCACATGACCTGAGCACCTTGACTCTGCATTTTGGTGCATGCACACAGAGCTTCTGTGGGGGCCCCAGAGTGCCCGTGACTCTGCCTCTTCACGTGCGCACAAGAGGCTGCTGCCAACCCCCTGCAGCAGCACCACCAAAACCCAAGCAAACCCATGATTCTGTCTCTAGGAGTGCATACACGGGGCTGCTGCCTATCAGTGGCAACTGCACCACCCACCCCCAAGCTCACATGACTCTTCCTTTCAGGGACATGTGGGGATCCTGCGGACCCACAGTGGCCAGGTGTCTCAGTGACTCTCAAAGTGCGTGATGCCCCCACCAAGCCCGCTGCCAAAGGTAAGGCCCCTACAAACCAGTGCTAGGACCCTTTAGTGATAGAAAAATGGGAGACAATGAAACAAGCACTAAAGGAAAGAAAAGGAAAAATCGCCAAATAAAAGAAGAAAAGAAGAAGAACTAAATGAAAAATGAAGGCATGTAAAATGTCAGAAAAAGAATTCAGAGTAATGTCATATAGTTCATAAACTGGATGGACGAGAAAATCAACAATCTATGTAAGAATGAAAAAGAAATAAAAAGTGATATAGCTATAATAAAAAACACGATGGAATGTTGCAACAGTAGACTAGGAGAAGTGGAGGACCAAATTAGTGAATTAGAAGATAGGGCAGTGAAACACACCCACTCTGAACAGCGTCTACAGAAAAAAAAATAGAAAGCAGCAGGAGAGTTTAAGGAAGCTTTGGGACAGTATGAAATGAAGTAACATACATATAATAGGGGTTCCATAATGACAAGAAGAGGAGCAAGGATTACAAAACCTATTTGAAGAAATAATGAGAGAAAACTTCCCTGATATGGGGAAGAAAATAGTCACACAAGCACAGAGAGTCACAAACAAGATGAACACAAAAATACCTACACCAAGACGCATTGTAATTACAATGGCAAAGCTAATGACAAAGAAAGAATCTTAAAGGCTGCAACAGAGAGACAGAGAGTTACCTACAACTGATCTCCCAGTAGATTGTCAAATGATTTCTCAACAGAAACACATCAGACCAGAAGGGAAGTATACAAAGTGATGCAAAACAAGAATACTCTATCCAGTAAGGTTATCATTCAAAATTGAAAGGCAAATCAGGAGATTGGCAGACCAAAAAAAATGCTAAGGGAGTTTATTACTACCAAGACAGAAATGCAGGAAATGCTAAAGGGACTGTTGTAAAAAGAAGGAAAAGAAAGGGAAGAAGGAACACAGATATAAAAAAATAAAAATGGCTTCAAAAAGGTACTTATCAATATTGACATTAAATGTAAATGGACTAAATGCTCCAATCAAAAGACATAGAGTGGCTGAATGGATAAGAAAACATGTCCCATATATATGCATTCTACAAGAGACGCACCTCAGAACAAGGGACTTACAGAGACTGAAAATGAAGGGATGAAAAAAATATCTTTTTGGCAAATGGAAATGAAAAAAAAGTTGTGGAAGCAATACTCATATCTGACAAAATAGACCTTAAAGTGAAGGCTGTAACAAGAGACAAGAAAGGCCACTTCATAATACTAAAGGAATCAATATAACAACAGGGTAAAACTCTGGTAAACATATATGTACCCATTACAGGAGCAGCCAAATATTAAAAAAAAAACAAAAAAAAAACACCCAAAATTTCTGGAAGATATCAGGGGAGAGATGGACAGCAATATAATCATAGTAGGGGGCTTTAATATCCAAATGAAAATCATAGTAGGGGACTTTTAATATCCAAATGAAAACAGTGGATAAATCCCCTAAACAAAAAATCAGCAAAGAAACAGCAATCCTAAACAACTCACTAGATCAGATGGATTTAATCAACATCTTCAGAACATTACACCCCAAGCTATAGAATATACATGCTTCTCAAGCCCACATAGGACATTTTCTTTTTTTTTAAATTTTGTTTTATTGCTTAAAGCATTACAAAGAGTAGTACATATGTCTACCTTCCCCACCGCCCCTGACCTTCCACAGCCTCCCCTAGCCCACAGTTTTTTGTGTCCATTGGTTATGCTTACAGACATGCATACAAGTCCTTCGGTTGATCTCTTAGCTCTCCCACAAACCTCCCCAGCCTTCCTGCTGTAGTTTGACAGTCTGTTTGATGCTGCTCTGCCTCTGTATCTATTTTTGTTCATCAGTTTTTAATGGTCTTTATTATCCATAATTGAGTGAGATCATGTGGTATTTTTCTTTCATTGACTGGCTTATTTCACTTAACATAATGCTCTCCAGTTCCATCCATGCTGTTGCAAATGGTAAGAGTTCCTTTTTATAGCAGCATAGTATTCCATTGTGTAGATGTACCACAGTTTTCTAATCCATTTCTCTGTTGATGGGCATTTAGGCTGCTTCCAAATCTTAGCTAAATTGTGCTGCTATGAACATAGGGATGCATATATCCTTTCTGATTGGTGTTTCTGGTTTCTTGGGATGTATTCCTAGAAGTGGGATCATAGGGTCAAATGGGAGTTCCATTTTTAAACTTTTGAGGAAATTCCATGCCATCTTCCACAATGGCTGCACCAATCTGCATTCCCACCAGCAGTGCAGAAGGGTTCCTTTTTCTCTGCATCCTCTCCAGGGCTTGTTGTTGGTTGATTTGTTGATGATAGCCATTCTGACAGGTGTGAAATGATACCTCATTGTTGTTTTGATTTGCATCTCTCTGGTGATTACTGACTTTGAGCATGTTTTCATATGTCTCTTGGCTTTCTGAATGTCCTCTTTCAAAAAGTGCCTATTTAGGTCCTTTTCCCAATTTTTGATTGGATTGTTTAGCTTCCTTTTGATAAATTGTATGAGTTCTCTATAATGTTGGAGTTTAAATCCTTATTGGTGATAACATTGGCAAATAACGTTCTCCCATGCAGTGGACTTTCTTGTTGTTTTGTTGATGGTTTCTTTTGCTGTACAAAAGATTTTTATTTTGATGTAGTCCCATTTGTTTATTTTATCTTTAGTTTCCAATGCCCTAGGAGCTGTATTGGTGAAGAAATAGCTTCGGCATAAGTCTGAGATTTTGTTGCCTTTGGATTCCTCTAGTATTTTTATGGTTTCCCATCTTACATTTAAGTCCTTTATCCATTTTGAGTTTATTTTTGTGTATGGTGTAAGTTGGTGGTATAGTTTAATTTTTTTTTGCATGTATCTGTCCAATTTTCTCAACAGCATTTATTGAAGAGACTGTCTGGACTCCATTGTA
Source organism: Myotis myotis (assembly GCF_014108235.1). Taxonomy (NCBI): domain Eukaryota; kingdom Metazoa; phylum Chordata; class Mammalia; order Chiroptera; family Vespertilionidae; genus Myotis; species Myotis myotis. The sequence goes on along the minus strand of NW_023416324.1, from coordinate 107,465,207 downwards.
TGTTCATGCCTCCTTTGTCAAATGTTAATTGAGCATAGTGGTTCGGGTCAATTATTGGGTTCTTTATTCTATTCCATTGATCTATATGTCTCTTCTTGTGCCAGTACCAGGCAGTTTTGTGAACAGTGTCTTTGTAATACAGCTTGATATCTGGTATTGAGGTCCCTCCTACTTTGTTCTTCTTTCTCAGAATTGCTGCAGCTATTCGGGGTCTTTTTTTAAAATTTATTTCAGATGAATTTTTGAGAGTTCGTTTTATGTCAGTGAAATATGCAGTTGGTGTTTTAATGGGGAGTGCGTTGAATTTATAGATTGCTTTGGGTAGTGTACATTCTAACTATATTGATTCTACCACTCCATGAACATGGTGTGTTTTTCCTTCTGTTTATGTCTTCCTCTATCTCTTTTTTTTCACCATCCTTTAGTTTTCTAAGTAGAGATATTTTACCTCCTTAGTTAAGTTTATTCCTAGGCATCTTAATTTTTTGTGTGCAATGGTAAATGGGATTTTTTTTTAACTTCTTTCTGTAAGTTTACTGTTGGTCTATAAAAATGCCATTGATTTCTTGGCATTAATTTTGTATCCTGCTATGTTGCCGAATTCATTTATTAAGTCTAATAATTTTTTGATGGAGTTCTTTAGGGTTTTCTATGTACAGTATCACGTCATCTGAAAATAGTGACAATTTTACTTCTTGTTTTCCAATTTGGATACCTTTTATTTATTCTTCTTGTCTCATTGCATTGGCTAGCACTTCCAGTGCTATGTTGAACAGGAGTGGTGAAAGCAGGCATTCCTTGTCTTGTTCCCATTCTTAAGGGAATTGGTTTTAATTTCTGCCCATTGAGTATGATGTTGGCTGTAGGTTTGCCATATAGGGCTTTTATTATGTTGAAGTATGATCCTTCTATTCCCACTTTGCTGAGTGGTTTTATCAGAAAAGGGTGTTGGACTTTTTCAAAAGCCTTTTCTGCATCAATTGTTATGATTATGTGATTTCTATCTTCAATTTGTTTATATGGTGTATAACTTTTATTGATTTGGCAATATTGTACAAGCCTTGCATCCCTGGAATAAATCCCACTTGGTCATGGTGTATGATCTTTCTAATGTAATGCTAGATCTGGTTTGCTAGAATTTTGTTGAGGACTTTAGTATCTATGTTCATTATGGATATTGGTTTGTAATTCTTTTTCTTTATGGTGTCTTTATCAGGTTTTGGGATTAAAATAATGCTGGCTTCATAGAAAGAGCTTGGAAGTGTGCCTACCTCTTGAATTTTTTGAAATAGTCTGAGAAGGATTGGTTTTAATTCTTCTTTGAATGTTTGTTAAAACTCCCCTGTGAAGCAATCTGGCCCAGGGCTTTTATTTGCTGGAAGCATTTTGATTACTGTTTCAATTTCATCTGTAGTTACAGCCCTATTCACGTTTTTTGATTCTTCCTAGTTGAGTTTCGGAAGCTTGCATTTTTCTAGGAATGTGTCCATTTCATCAAGGTTGTCCAGTTTGTTGGAGTAGAGGTGTTTGTAGTATTTTTTTACAATCCTTTGTATATCAGTGGGATCAGTTGTTACTTCACCTCTTTCATTTCTGATTTTTTTATTTGGGTCCTCTCTCTTTGTTTCTTGGTGAGCCTGGCTAGAGGTTCATCAATCTTGTTTATCCTTTCAAAGAATGATCTCTTGGTTTCATTGATTTTTTTTTTTTTGTTCTCTATGTCATTTGTTTCTGCTCTGATTTTATTATCTCCTTCCTTCTGGATACTGTGATCTTTTCTTGTTGCTCTCTTTTTAATACTTTTAGTTGCAGGGTTAGGTAATTTATTACCATTTTTTCTTGTTTTTTTTGAGGTAGGCTTGTAGAGCTATGAACTTCCCTCTCAGGCCTTCTTATAACCATTACTCTGAATTCTTTTTCGGGCATGTTACTTCCCTCCATTTCATTTAACTCCCTCTCTGGTGATCCTCTTTTTCTTTCCTTTGGGGATTGCTTTTTTGTCTTCCCATGTTTTGCTCTAATGTTTCAATTGTTTCTGTGTCCTAGATCTGACTGCTTTGTTACCCAGGTTCTTTTGAGGATGGTGCTGCTGGTGTGATCTCTTAGGTCTCCTGAGATTGGTAATCTAGCATAGCTCCCTACTTGAGCTATTTGGGTTTTCTTGATGTAGGCCTGTTAGCTGGAAAGGTGCAACTTCAGTGTCCAGATATCAGCAGCCAGGAAGGGGGATGTCCCAATTTTTGCTGCCTTTCGTCTTTGGTTGAAATCGCATGTGCCCAGCAGGATCTCACGGTGGCACCCAGGAGCTGTCTGTTGGGGTGGTGGGGCTCAGGAGGCCTGCACACTGGAAAGGCACAATTGTGGTGTCCAGAGTTCTGTAGCTGTAGGGTGGGAAGACTCAGTTTTTGTTGCTGTGCCTGTGGTTGGATACACACGCTCCCAGTGGCAGCTCTCAGGGGCACCCGGGGCAAGCTTACCAGGGCGGTGCCCTGACACACTCTGAAGGGCCCTGGTTGAAGATAAGCAATTGAGGCATCTGTGGGCAGGTATCCAGATATTCAGAATTTCTACTACTGGTGCAGTGCATCCTTATTTGGATAAGAGCTTGCCCAACCGGGGCTCACAGTGGCACCCAAGAACTGCCTGTGGTGTGGTGGGCTCAGGAGGCCTGTGTGCTGGAAAAGCACAACTGTAGTGTCCAGAGTTCTGCAGCTGTGGGGTGGGAAGACTCAGTTTTTGCTATTGTTCCTGTGGTTGGATACACAAGCTCCCAGTGTCAGCTCACAGGAGTACCCGTGGTGTGTTTGCGGCACAGAGCTCTGACATACTCTGAGAGGCCCTGGCACTGAAGTTGTGCGACAGTGTCTGTGGGCAGTTATTCAGGAAGAGTCAATCCAGAATTTCTGCTGCGGAGCAGTGCACCCCCATTTGCACAATATCACACCCAGCGAGGCTTGCAGTGGCTCCCAAAATCTGCCTGTGGGGTGGTGGGTTCCAGATGCCTGCCTGCTGGAAACAACGTCTGTGGCAGTGCGTTTGCGACATGCAGTTCTGTCACACCATGCGGGACCCTGGTGCTGAAGTTGTGCGGCAGTGTCTGTGGGCAGTTATTCAGGAAGAATGATTTCAGAATTTCTACTCTGGGGCAGTGCACCACTGTCTGTACAATATCACACCCAGCGGGGACTGGCAGCGGCTCCCAGGAGCTGCCTGTGGGGTGGTGGGCTCCAGAGGCTTGTGCACTGAAAACGTGCAAATGTGGTGTCTAGAGGTCTGCCACTGAGGAGGGGTAAGCTGCACTTATTGCTGAAGGAGCAGAGCTCCTTTGGAGGTGCAAATCTTAGGCCTGTGGGTGGGGCTGTAGGATTTTGGCTGGAGTGGCTGCCAGGTCCCGGGCAGTGTCCAAGGGCTGTCTGGGTGGTGGTATTGATGAGTTCCTCTCCCCTTCAAGATGGCGTGGGTTCTGTGCCCAAGTCCCGCAGCCTGGGCAGTGTTTGCTGAGATGGCAAGTGCTCCCTGTCCAGGAGAGTCTGGTCTGCCATCCCCTGCTACTCCTGTTGGATTTAACTGTCCCTCACTCACTCATTCACACACAAACCACATGCATACACACTCTCGCTTCACCCTCTCACTCACTCACATCCTCTCCCTCACCTCCATCCTGCCAGCTGCCATCTTCCTGAGTCTCCCTTTCTTTCACATGGACATTTTCAAAGATAGACCACATATTGTGACACAGACAAAGTCTCTCCAAATTCAAGAAGATTGAAATCATATCAAGCATCTTCTCAAATCACAATGGCATAATATTAGAAATAAACTACAATAAACACAACCCAAAAAATTCAAACACTTGGAGGCTAAATATCATGCTGTTAAACAATGATTGGGTTACCAAAGAGAACAAAGGAGAAATAAAAAACATACTGGAAAAAATAACAATGAAAACACAACAATCCAAAATTTGTGGGACACAGTGAAAGCATTTCTGAGAGGTCAGTTCATAGCATTAGAGGCATACCTCAAAAGAAAAACAATCAAAAAACTGGTAATAAATTATCTAACTCTGCAACTTGAAGAATTGGAAAGAGAGCAGCAAGAAATGCCCAGAGTGAGCAGAAGGAAGGAAATAATAAAGATCGGAATGGAAATAAAAGACATAGAGACCAAAAACAAGCAAACAAACAAACAAACAAAAAAAAAACAATGCAAAAGATGAATGAAACCAAGAGCTGGTTCTTGTAAAGGATAACCGAGATTGATGAACTTCTAGCCAGAATCACCACGAAGCAAAGAGAGAGGACCTAAATAAACAAAATCAGAAATGAAAAAGGTGAAATAACAACAGACACCACAGAAATTCAAATGACTTAAAAAGTACTATGAGCAACTCTACTCCAACAAACTGGACAACCTTGAAGAAGGACATATTCCTAGAAAAATAAGATCTTCCAAAACTTAATCAGGAAGAATAAAAAAAAATCTCAATAGGCTGATAACTATGGAGGAAATTGAAGCAGTAATCAAAAAACTTCCAGCAAACAAAAGCCCTGGACCAGACAGCTTCACATGGGAATTTTACCAGTCATTAAAAGAAGAACTAAAACCAATCATTCTGAGACTATTCCAAAAAATTCAAGAGGAAGGAACACTTCCAAGTTTTTTCTATGAAGCCAGAATTATTCTAATCCAAAAACCAGAAAAAGACCCTATAGGCCAATATCTCTGATGAACATAGATTCTAAAATACTCAAAATCCTAGCATATCAAATACAGCATTACATTAGAAAAATCATACACCATGACCAAGTGTGATTTATTCTGGTGATGCAAGGATGATACAATATCTGCAAGTCAATAAATGTGATACATCACATAAACAAATTGAGAGACAGAAATTGCATAATCATATCAATTGATGCAGAAAAATATTTGATAACTTCCAACACACTTTCTTGATAAAAACTCTCAGCAAATTGGAACTAGAAGGATTATACATTAACATAATAAACCCTTAGATGACTAACCTACAGCCAACATCATACTCAGTGGGCAAAAACCAAAACCATTCCCCCTAAGAATAGGAACAAGACAGGGATGCCCACTCTCACTACTCCTGTTCAACATAGTACTGGAATACTAGCCATAGCAATCTGGCAAGAAGAAGAATTAAAAGGCATCCAAATTGGAAAAGAAGTAAAACTGTAATTATTCACTGATGACATGATATTGTACATAGAAAGCTCCAAAAACTCCACCAAAATACCTGTAGATTTAATAAATTAATTTGACAATGTAGCATGATACAAAATTAACACACAGAAATATATGGATTTTTTATACACCAATAATGAACACACAGAAAGAGAAACTAAAAAAAAATCCCACTTAACATTGTATCAAAAAAATTAAGATACCTAGGAATAAACATTGTTAAGGAGGTAGAAGAAGAATCTATACTCAGAAACTACAGGACATTGAAAAAAGAGATAGACAAAGATATAAACAAAGGGAATAACATACCATTTTCATGGGTTGGTAAGAGCAACATCATTAAAATGTCCATATTACCCAAAGCAATCTATAGATTTAATGCAATCCCCATTAAGACACCAATGGCATATTTCACAGACCTAGTACAAACTCTACAAAAATTCATATGGAATAAAAAAGACCAGGGATAGCTGTAGCAATCCTGAGAAAGAAGAACAAAATTGGATGGATCACGATACCAGAAATGAAGCTATATTATGAAGCCACTGTTCTCAAAACTTCCTGGTACTGGCACAAGAATAGACATATAGACCAATGGAACAGAACATAGAACCTAGAAATAGACCCAAGCCATTATGCTCAATTAATATTTGACACAGGGGCCACAAGAATACAATGGAGCCAAGACAGTCTCTTCAATAAATGGTGTTGGGAAATAGGACAGATATATGCGAAAAAATGAAACTAGACCACCAAGTTACACCATACACAAAAATAAATTCAAAATGTATAAAGGACTTATATGTAAGATGGGAAATCATAAAAATCTTAGAAGAATCCATAGGTAACAAAATATCAGACATATATAATAGCAATATCTTTACTAATACAGTGTCTAAGGCAGGGGTGGGTAACCCCTGGCACGCGTGCCAAACATGGCATGCCAGTAACTTTTGCTGGCACGCAAAACCCTCTCTTATAATCTTCCATTTACAATTTTTTTCTTAATATCAACTTTTTTATTTTTCAGATAAATTCAGTGTAGGTGCATCTTAAATAAATAATTTTACATCACAAGTTATCTTAAAGACCATAGACATGGCTGACTTTGAAATGCAGTTGATTGAATTTCAGAGTAGCTCATTTTGGAAGCAGAAATTTATTGACCTTAGAGTTGACTTGGAAAACATTGAAAAAAAGCGATTAGAGACAGGAGTACTGGAGAGAAGTGTCGAAAACGAACTATTGAGGACTTAGAATGCCATTCCAGAATTTTTTTTTCTGTTTAAAAAACTTTGCAACAACGTTACTCTCCATGTTTTTATCCACAGATGTTTGTGAATCTTTGTTCAAAGTGATGAATTTTGTTAAGTCTCGTAATAGGAGTAGCCTGACGGATGAAAGTAGTAGCTCGTGCATATCTCTGAAGGTCACGAAATATAAACCTGATGTAAAATCTCTGTCATTAGTGATGTAGCAGCAAAAGTCCCACTGATAATATCAAACCAAGTCATAAAGTTTTTTGTCGGACTATCAGTGTACATGTATACATTAAAAAATAAATGTATTTTTCATCATCATATACTGTGTTTTTGTCGATCAAATGAATTTAATTATTTCTTCAAGGTTCTTCACATACGTACACCTTAAGAGATATCAAGTAGGCGTAACATGTTCTCAAAAAATTAGGGTTGGCACGCAGAAGAATTTTGAGTCAGAGATTTTGCTGGTTTTGGCATGCACTCACAAAAAGGTTGCCCAGCCCTGTTCTTGGCAATGGAAACCAAGGAGAAAATAAACAAATGGGACTACATTAAAATAAAAAGCTTCTGCATAGCAAAGGAAACCATCAACAAAACAACAAGGATGCCCACTGTATTAGAGGACATATTTGCCAATGTTATCTCTGATATCAGTTTAATCTCCAAAATTTACTGGGTACTCCTACAACTTAACAAAAGGAAGATAATCAATCCAATCAGAAAATGGGAAAATCACCTATATAGACACTTTTTGAAAGAGGACATACAGAAGGCCAATAGAAATATGAAAACATGCTCAAAATCATTAATCACTTGATAGATGCAAATCAAAATGACAATGAGGTACCAACTCACACCTGTTAGAATGGCTATCATCAACAAATCAACAAAGAACAAGCGCTGGCGAGGATGTGGAGAAAAAGGAACCCTCGTTTGTACTGGTGGGAATCCAGACTGGTGCAGCCACTATGAAAAATATTATGGATTTGTATCTCTCAGATAATTAGTGACTTTGAGCATGTTTTCATATGTCTCTTGGCCTTCCTTCTATCTTCTTTGGAAAAGTATTCTATTTAGATTCATTGCCCATTTTTTGATTAGGTTGTTTATCTTCCTTTAGTTAAGTTGTATGAGTTCCCTATAAATGTTGGAGATTAAACCCTTACTGGTGATAACATTGGCAAATATGTTCTCCCATGCAGTAGGCTTTCTTGTTGTTTTGCTGATGGTTTCTTTTGCTGTACAAAAAGTTTTTATTTTGATGTAGTCCCATTTGTTTATTTTCTCTTTAGTTTCCATTGCCCTAGGACCAGTATCAGTGAAGAAATTGCTTCGGTATGTCTGAGATTTTGCTGCCCGTGGATTCCTCTAATATTTTTACGGTTTCCCATCTTACATTTAAGTCCTTTATCCATTTTGAGTTTATTTTTGTGTATGGTATAAGTTGGTGTTCTAGTTTCATTTTTTTTGCAAGTATCTGTCCAATTTTCCCAACACCATTTATTGAAGAGACTGCCTTGACTCCATTGTATTCTTGTGGCCCCTATGTCAAATATTAATTGAGCATAATGGCTTAGGTCTATTTCTGGGTTCTCAGTTCTGTTCCATTGGTCTATATGTCTGTTCTTGTGCCAGTACCAGGCTGTGAAATATGTTGTTGGTATTTTAATGGGGAGTTCATTGAATCTATTGATTGCTTTGGGCAGTATGGACATTTTGATGATGTTGAGTCTACCACTCCATGAACACACTATGTTCTTCCATCTGTGTATGTCTTCCTCTGTCTCTTTATTCAGTGTTCTGTAGTTTTCCATGTATAGGTCTTTTACCTCCTTAGTTAAGTTTATTCCTAGGTATCCTAATTTTTTTGGTGCAATGATAAATAGGATTGCTTTTTAAATCTCCCTTTCTGTATGTTCACTATTGGTGTATAGAAATGCCATAGATTTCTTGGTGTTAATTTTGTATCCTGCTACATTGATGAATTCATTCATTAAGTCTAATAATTTTGTGATGGAGTCTTTAGGGTTTTCTATGTACAGTCTCATGTCATCTGCGAATAAGGATAGTTTTAATTCTTCTTTTCCAATTTGGATGCCTTTTATTTCTTCTTCTTGTCTGATAACAATGGCTGGTACTTTGACAATGTGGTACCATCTCACACCTGTCAGAATGGCTATCATCAACAAATCAACAAACGACAATTGCTGGTGAGGATGTGGAGAAAAAGAAACCCTCGTGCACTGCTGGTGGGAATGCAGAACTGTCGAGTGTTTCCTTCCACGTCCCGCGTGGAGTAGGGTTCGGTATCTGAAAGAGGAGCCGCACAACAAATGAGAGAAAAAGACACGAGATAATTTTGCAATATTGGGGGACCAGGCGGCAAGTCCTGAAGGACTTCCTCCGTGCTCAGGCCTCACCAAGCTTTTATTGATCTGGGATGCACCCATAGCATAGCCCTTAGGCAGGTGACCCCCTAAATAACAAGCAGACTAGCCCATCAGCAAGGATTTACATAATAATAAATGGGGGAGTAGATTCAGCTACCACTGTCTGGACAAACAGAGGTGGCGCCTAGCTCTGAGCTTTGCTAGGGCTTCAAAGGCACCCAGCCTTCGGGGGGTTTCGGGGAGTTCTCTGTCTATGCTTATCTGATGGTGAAGGCAATAAATACATTCCCACATCTCCCCCTTATTTTTTTCTTTAAAAAATAATCAAGTCCCAATTTCAATGTCCAAAAGTTCTGAGTCCATGTTTCAATGTCCAAAAGTTCATGTGTACGTGCCAGCAATGAAATGCTGGTTCTGGATGGTGGGAAATGCAGGTCTGGTCCTTTCTGGTCTGGTCCTGGGCACCCTGCAGTGACGCACAGCTGCTGACTGCTAGCATGGCAAGACGTCTTCCACCATCTCCATCTCTGAACTGTCTCTCCTGTCTTTGTGGCTGGAGCAATCTGGTCAGCTTCTCTCCGGGATCCCTTGTTGCAGGAATCCACATGGTCTTGGAGCTGTTCTCTGAAAAATATACAAACATATTCTCGACCAAAGGTTAATAAAGGAAATTTTACTTGGGGAATCCTTTCTATATTTGCCCAAATGATTTTCCTTTGGCTTATTTTGACACCACATATGTTTTTCATGGGTGTCTTGCTGTTAGCATTATAAACGAAAAATTTTTTTTTCTCTAAATGTAATTTAGTTACAGGATCTATTTCCTTACATGGTATTCTTCCACTATATTATTCCCATATCCCCCCTTTTTTGATTTAATTAGGAGGCTTCTTGGAAATTTTATAATGCAGTCTAGAAAGCTTTAAATATTAATTTTTTTCACGCAAAAAAATGAACCTGAACATGCTTTAGGTTCATAGCATGTTTACCATGAAATGACAATTTTTTGTTAATACTTTTTGAATAATTACTTATTTCAAGTTAGCCAAATTTAATTAATTTGAAAACTTGACAACTATTTTACTGTCAAATTTAATATTCTAACAATGATCTTAATTTACACTGTAAATATTAATTGAAAGGATCACTTTCTGTCCTTGAGGAGGCCTGAGCATTCCTGTTGTTAGACTAGATTTAGACATAGGGTCTGTTAGCCAAGCCTCTGCTTATCTGGATTCTGATTTCAGCTGGACCAAATCTCTTCTGTTATTTGGTTCCTGATCTGGGCTGAGCATGGGAAGCTAGAAGCAGCCATGGGGACAAGAGACCTTCCTCAGAGGGGCGAGTGTTCAAGCCCATGCACCATTTGGGGGGGGGGTCTGTGCCCCACCTTTGTTGCACCCCAAGTTTTCTCCTACTGGCCCCCGGCTGTGCCTGTCTTAGGTCGCCCCACCTGTGGGGTCTTACCCATCGTTGACTACCAACCATCTCTGGGCCAAGTAAGGTGATGTGAGGTTCAGTTCTGTCTCCTTGTTAACCTATGTCTCTCTGGCCTCCATGCCCAGCAACTGCCTTTGGATCCCCTCGCCTGCTGGCTGGGCCCCAGCATTGATCATAGGGAACCCAGGTTTCTTCTCCAGAGAGGGCCCAGCTTACCCCATTGGGCAAGAGACAGATCCATGGTACCAGCTTTTCATGATCCCAGCTTGAACAGAGAGCTCAGATAACAGCTGTAGGCAATTGGATTCCTCTTGGCAAAAAAAGTCAAGATAGGTCAATACAGAATGCTTAAGTGCCTTCCCCAGGAGGCCCTCCACACAGTGGAAAGGAATAAATCCCTTCATGTAAAACATTCAAATTCATTTGTAAATTTGTTTGGGATAAATGCACAATATACTGTTGTAAAGCATCAAAAATTATTAATGAAACTTGTAGAATAATACCATGTAAGAATATTCTTTGCTCTAGGTCATGACAACTTAATTTTAAACTCAAGGTTTGGAATGAGGAACCTAGTTTTCAAAAAAAGAAGAAATTTACAGAAGCAGAGACAGTATGCTATATAAATTACAGTTCTGGGTCTCCAGAGCACTGAGTTGACACGCTAACTGGAACCTTCTGACTTTGGGATAGCTATGCTGTCCCTTCCAGGTAAAGGAAAAATGTGCCTTCTAAGACCAGTATGAAGCTATAGTTTTTACCTGAATTAATTGTTACCATACTTCACTTTACCATGCCCCAGGTGGTCTCTGGGCTGTTGGTTGTCTGGTTTGTCTTCCTCCTGCTGGATTACATTTGGAGAATTTTAACTTCAAAAAGAAAAACCTTTCTTTTTTACACCAAGTAACTTGCAGGGTTACTTCTTGGATGTTGACTGATAGTGCCGCAAGGCCATGTATTCTAAGTCAAAGTCATTAAACATTTATGGTGACTGTACTTATTTTCAGATTTGTTATTTTAACAGCAAATCATTAGATTATCCTGTAAATATTAGTGGAAGATATTTCAAAATATTAAACTTTCTCCTTTTTATTAAATTTAAAATAATGTTTTTAAACAGCATTCCCTTTTGGCTTATTTGCATATACAGAGGGACAATGGGAAGCCTTCAGTAACTTTTTAGAAAAATTTTACTTTACTAGGATTCAATTGCTTACAAAGATTAGTAAATTTAGTAAAGCTTTATGTCTGTTACACAAGGTGCAAACGCTGCCCCACCTCCAACCTAATATAAAAGGCAGCGGCAAGAAGCTTTTAAATAAAAGACATTGCTAGTTTAAATAAAGACTTTGCTACTAATAAATCAATTCTTTCTTTTATTTGGCAGAAATTCCTTATGCAACCAAGCATATTATATTTTAAAATATTGCATTCAGGAAAAACTGTCAAATACATTTCTAATTAAAACATTTTCAACACTTAAAAGCAGTTATCAACATAATAGGATCTAGTCTTGACCATGGAATCAATTACTCTTAATTTGTTTATGATATATGCATAACTGTGGTTCTACTGAGAATTTAAGATATCTTTTAAAAATGTATCTAGAAGCCTTTTAAGAAATACGAGCTCTATTGTCGGCCTTTATAAAGCTAACTGCTTAAAACATTGGTCTATCATACCACTGAAATTATATTAAGACCATGATTGCTAATTTATTAAGCATTAAAAATATCTTCTTAAAAATAGTATTAAATAAAGCTGAGAGGCAAGCACACTTTCTGCCCCATCCGCATTTCCACAGTAAAACTCCACCCCTGAAATTCCATCCCGCCTCAGTGAGCAGACACTCCTTTTGTGATTGGCTAAATCAGAGGGCGGGGCCTTTGTTGTTTCAAGATGGCGGCCCCCAAGGGAGCGGCAGGCCATGCGGCCAACATGGCGGCTGCCAAGTCAGGCAGCTCAATATTGTGGCTGTCTACACTGTTCTCTGACTGAAAAGATGACTTCCTTATTCTCACAATAAACAAGGGAAGAGCAAACCAAAATCCCTAAAAGATAGATGGCCAACATTATATTGTAGACAAACAGAAATCTCATTAGCTGTTTATACCCTTTATAATTATCTTAATATCAATTACATTTAAACTGGTTTTTGTATTAAAAATTTTCAGTTGAGATCTTAAAAATTAATCCTCTTTTTAAAATCAGACCAAGAAGTAACATATTTTGAATTCCTAATCATTTAAGAGAAAACACATTCTATTTTTTCAAAAACAAGTTATACATTAGATATTTAATTAATTTTTCCTGATTCAATTTGCACTTTAAACTTTCAGAGCTTTAAATCTTAGGTAGCAAATTAAATACTGACCATTTTTCAAATCAATACTTTTACATTTAAGGATACATTTCAAATAAAATATAAGGCATTTTCAATTAATAGATTAACTTCTATCTTCTAGACTTCATACTAGGCATACTCAGATCAACATTTCAGTATTATAAATCTCAATACTTTTAGATGATTTGAACTTAAAAGTTTTAAGTTTCCAGCCAATAAGCCTGGCATAGCTGCTTAATTTCAAAATGGTCACAATTTTCCTGCTGGGGAAGTCAAGAAGCAAAACCATAGCTATTCACATATAAACTTGACTATCAACTTCCTGATGGTACTTGCCTCAGGGCAGGAAATTTCAAAAGAGCTACTTTAAATGGCCTTGGGAAACCAGCCTGTATTTCTTTCTTAGGTTCAACTTCGCCATTTTTAAGGCCAAAACAGTCTCGGGATTTTATTCTGTACACAGCCAAAGGTAAAGTTCAGCTCAAAACTATGTGCACTCGTTTTTAAACTGGCCTTTTCTCTTTACATGTGCACAGAAATCCCGGATGCATTTATAAATTTGTAAAAGCTTTAAGTCATTAGCTGGAAAAAAAGGATAAAGATGGTGTATTTGTTCCCAAAGTCATGCTTAATTGAAAAAGACATTTTAAGTTTTTCCCTATTTCACTTTCTAAAGTCATGGCTAGCACCCAAGGTTATCTTAGCCAAAGTTTAGTGTTCCAAACATGTTCTCCGGTAATTTTTAAATAAAACATTAAGTAATCTCATTGTGGGAGAGCTTATAGCTCTGCCCTTTCCTGCCACCTTTGAATCTCTCCGAACCAGAGAGAGATTCGGCAGCGGGGTTTCATTTCTTATTACAGATAGATTCCAAATACAAATTAAGATTTTAATTTGGGTAAGAAAACACATTAAGATGACCATGGCACTCTTTTTTCAGCCTGATCTAAAAGAGTACCTTTTTCAAGAAAAACAAAGGTTATATTCTATTATAACATGCAAAAACTGTAAAAGATTTTACACTTTTAATACTTTTAACACTACAATTTTAACACTTTAAACATGCAAATCAAAAGTCTATAATAAAGTTTCTCAGTTTTTAAAAACCAAATATACCTTTTTAAAGCCGAATCTACTTTCTTAAAGCCAAATCCTGCCCTGTTTGTTAGCCTGGTTAAGAAAACGTTCCCAGTGTACTTACAGACCCGGGCTTCTGTAGTTGATCCTGGGCATTGCATGCGGTAGACTTCCCCTCACCTCTTTTTCGGTGAGTTTTCCACACGTTTTCGGTGTAAACTTCCTTTTCTCGCTCCAGGGAGACCTGCACTTCCAGATTACTCGTCGGGTGCCAGATGTCGAGTGTTTCCTTCCACGTCCCACGTGGAGTAGGGTTCGGTATCTGAAAGAGGAGCCGCACAACAAATGAGAGAAAAAGACACGAGATAATTTTGCAATATTGGGGGACCAGGCGGCAAGTCCTGAAGGACTTCCTCCGTGCTCAGGCCTCACCAAGCTTTTATTGATCTGGGATGCACCCATAGCATAGCCCTTAGGCAGGTGACCCCCTAAGTAACAATCAGACTAGCCCATCAGCAAGGATTTACATAATAATAAATGGGGGAGTAGATTCAGCTACCACTGTCTGGACAAACAGAGGTGGCACCTAGCTCTGAGCTTTGCTAGGGCTTCAAAGGCACCCAGCCTTCGGGGGGTTTCGGGGAGTTCTCTGTCTATACTTATCAGATGGTGAAGGCAATAAACAGTTTCCCACACAGAACGGTGCAGCCACTGTGGGAAACAGTATGGAGTTTCCTCAAAAAACTAAAAATGGACCTTCCATTTGACCCAGTGATCCCACTTCTAGGAATATATCCCAGGAAATCAGAAACACCAGTATGAAAGTGTATATGCACCTCTATGTTTATAGCAGCACAATTTACCATAGCTAAGATTTGGAAACAGCCTAAATGCTCCTCAGCAGATGAGTGGATTGAAAAACTGGTAGATATACACAATGGAATACTACGCTGCTGTTAAAAAGAAGGAACTCCTACCATTTGCAACAGTATGGTTGTACCTGAAAAGCACTATTGTAAATGAAATATTCCAGTCAGGGTAAGATAAATATCACATGATCTCACTTTTTTGTGTGGAATATAATGAACAACATAAACTGATAAACAAAAATAGAACCAGAGTAAAAAATATTTTAGAATATAATAGAAGGAATCCCATCATTTGCAGATTTTTAGTATTTCCTACAACTTTTATGATACATACTATGTTAGTACAGTTTTGGTAATATTATATTTCAATTCTTTTTTCCTGAAATATTAATATTTATTGCATGTTAATCAGTATTTTTTTTTTGTATCTACAATCTGATAATAGAGTTATTGTGTATATTGTAAAAAAATATAGGTCCAGTGGTATGCATGCATAGAACAGAATAACAAATCTCAGTGGAGGTGAGAGAAGGCAAGAAGAGGTTAACCAAAGAACCTATATGCATCACGCACAGCCCATTAACACAATAATATGAGGAAGGCCTGGGATGTGGCATGGGTTGCGTGGAGGGGGAGAAAAGGGAGAAAATGGGAGACATTTGTAATATTATCCTATATAATAAAGAAGTAATACGCTAATTAGACCAGACATGGAACGACTGTCTGGAACGACCTTCTGGAATGACCTTTTGGAATGACCAGTGGATGGTGGCGGGGCCGCGGGGCTGCAAGGCAGCTGGGGCTGCGAAGGACTACTCTTGTAGAATTTCATGAATCGGGCCTCTAGTCAACAATAAAAGAAAATTGTATTATCCCATTTTGTTGTAGTCTTTAGTCTAATGAGTTGTAGTTTGCTTAAGAAACTCATAATGAAGTCAGTTAATTTCTGCCACTATTCATTCAAGTCCACCAATTTGATATTTTATTATTAGAATAAAGATTTTTGTACTGCATTAAAGATAAAATTATATGTCTGCTGATCTTAAAATGTTCTGTGGCAAGGCAAAGTGCCATCACCATATGGTTGTTTTATGATTGTGAGGTATTCCTTTCTCCTACAGTTCTGTCTGATTCTAGAACCTAAAGGAGTCTTTGTATCTCAAGATCATCTGTAAAGAGGCATTATCTAGGCATTTTTGCAAAGAGCTTAGAAATCTGCTAACAAATCAACACAGCCAGTGACCATTGCATAGGATGGGATTTTAGATGCAGCATGCTTGTTTTTCTGTCTATAAGCAAGAATACAGTATCACAGTGATCTATGTAGAATGACCAAGAAGAAAGTAGTATTTCTTTTTTTTTTTAATATATTTTATTGATTTTTTTACAGAGAGGAAAGGAGAGAGATAGAGAGCCAGAAACATCGATGAGAGAGAAACATCGATCAGCTGCCTCCTGCACATCCCCCACTGGAGATATGCCCGCAACCCAGGCACATGCCCTTGACCGGAATCGAACCTGGGACCTTTCAATCCTCAGGCCGACGCTCTATCCACTGAGCCAAACCGGTTTCGGCGAAAGTAGTATTTCTTACATCTCTTTATTTTGTACCTTTGTCTGATCTATGCTTACCCAGTGATAACTAACACTTATACAAGCCTCTTCATACAGGAGTATGTCCTTTTTTTCTAATGGTCCTGAATATTAATTTCTTTGTTGTGCATACCAGTTTGTTACATCTGGGCATATGGAAGACCATTCTGATTCAGTAAGGCTACATGGCTTATATTCTGCATACTTAACAAGCTCCCAGATGTTGCTAATGTTCCTGGCCTATGTAGAAAGGCCAGTACTTCCTGGTTTAGGAAGAACTAGGGAGACTCTGGTTCTCAGAAAAACCTAAAAAAACAACAACAAAAAACAAAAACAAACAAAAACACAAAAAGTCTCCTCTGACTTTTGCTTCAAAGTCTGGCTGGCTGAAGAAGAATTGGTGAATGTTGTGAAGTGTTGATGACCATGTGCTCATGTAGAGTGTCTCTTGTAGACTTTTTCTAGCATAGAACTTTTCTTTACCTTCAATAATCCCCCATGATTAACAAGAGCAGAGGAGATGATATGGGAAATCAGCAGTCTCACAGAGGGAAGTATAGATATGTAAAGACATAGTAAATGCAAGGCTACATGGAGGATCTAACTAAAGAGTTAGAAAACTGTTCCTGCAGCTTTTCTTGACCCACTACCTCTACCTACTGCTGGAAGACTGGAATTACTTGAATGCTGGTTCACTATGTAGTGAAAAAGCACAGTACAGATAACCTGTCAGGTATATTTAAATTTAAGCGTTGGATTTCTTGAGTCTCCTATTTACCAGGTAAATAACCATGGGCAAGCCACTACCCCCTCAGATGAAACTTGTTTATTATTTATCCAGAGGCTGTGACTGTTTTATAAGACAAATTGATGCAGGTATCAAACACTAATTGTCAAGTGCCATAACAATTGACTTAAAACAACAACAACCCAGATTATGTCACATTTAATATTTGTTGGATGAGTTTGCTTTTTGGAATGTCAAGACTGTCTCTAGGACTAGCTAAGTCTATCACTGGCAGTTGCTACAATAAACTATCACTCTTTTATTCTGGAGTACTGTTATTTCCTAGATTTAATGTGGCTTCCCCCAGATGAGAATCATAGTGCCTCTTCTCCGTTGCACTATAACCTTTTCTTTGCTTTCTTCATTTGCTGTTTAGCATGTTAGAACCTTAGGATCCCTCAATTCTAGGGACATCCAGTCCCTATCATCCTCATTCTTTTTGTGGGAAGAAGAATGGGTCTGTGCTTCCACACTAAACTGAATAACAGATTGAATAACAGCTTCAGTTTATTCAAGCTCTGTTCCTTACCTGTGAGGAAACTCATTGCTTTTTATTTTTCTGTTTTGTTTTTTTTCCTGGCAACATGTCAGTGGGATAGCAAAATACCATGGCAGGTTACTTATTTGTGATGCAAATGAAGTTTTTAATATGTGTTTCTTGGGTCCTTTTTTATAGGATTGTTAATCTATAACATGCTGTACCTTCTGGTGAGCTTCCAGGGCAGAGGCATAAATCAACAGATTCCTACTGTCCTTTCTTATAGACTTTATGAAAGTGGAGCCGATCAACCTTTCAGTTTGGGTAAACCTTTATTTTATTCCCTGTCTCTGGGATTCTTAAAAAGTAGAAACACTTTTCATTTCTGGCAACTTGCAAATAAAAAGTGATGATGATGATGATAACTATTAGGTTGTCAAATGGGCCACCAGTTCTGGGGTCTCAAATTCTAGCAATGTAGCTTATAGTTATGTCACTGGAATCCTAGAGCAAGATATTTCACTTTCTATCTATTGGTTTCCTCATGTTTAAGAATTGGCAAGGACTTTTGCCTCAGGATGGTTACAAAGTTTAAATGCAGTGACAAGAGAAAGAAGATGGCTGTCAACAGGATGGCAGACTGCAAGATAGTGTGTGAGTGAGAGAATGAAAGGAGAGTGTGTGGATATACTGAGAGTGTAAATTTGTGGGTGAGCCATAGCTATACTCCAGGGGACTGTAGGGGACTGTTGGGGACTGTTGGAGACTGTGGCCGGCTCTGCCGTGGAGACTGTGCCATCTTGAAGGGGAGAGTGGCTGTTATCAGAAACGTATACATCCCGGGGCCCTGCAACCACAACACCCAGGGACCAGCTATGAACCCAGGAACACTGAATCTCAAGCAGCGCAAATACATGGACTCGGACAAGCCCTGCTCCTCTTCATGGAAAGGTCAAATTTTGCCTAGGGAAAGGTGAGATCTGCAATCCAGGTTGGAGAGAGAAATGTGCAGGGGGGAAATCTACACCCCACAAAGTCCGCGGCCCTTGGGGCCAGGGTGATCCGCGAGTGTGGAAGGGGACCCGCAGGGCTGCTGGCAGAAGGGAACTCTAAAAATCAGCCTATAGCTGGACTGGGCACAAAAAGGCAGCCTCGCATTTTACCATTGTGCCAGCTGCTTAGTGCCAGGGAAAAAAGGACATGCAGAAGAGACATTTGGTGAATTGCGTGCAGTGCTGGACGGTAAAAGTTGCAAACTCGCCCACTTACTCTGGCTCTTTTTTTCTCTTTAAATCCTTGCTTTTGATTAATAAACCCAATACATAGGATCACCCAATTGGGGACACTCTCAGAGAGTGCAGGGGAAAGTTGTTTTTGTGGAACCTGGGGCTCAGAGCAGGGAGTAATGTTCAGGGAACCAGCTTTGGGGCATTTGATTCTCCCAAACCAGTATTAAGTGCGACAGGTAAAACAAAAGATAAATACTGGCTAGAGAGGACTTATAGCCCCAGAGGTCAATCCAGAAACACTGCCACCCAGGGCTGAATCACAAATAGACTCCTTTTGTAAATACAAATGAAGGCAGTCTGGGAAACAAAGAAATACTGCCTGCTTTAAAACAGGACTGTAGTTTACAACACAGAAGAGCAATGTATAGTAGGGAACTTCAATACTGTCCTGACTACCTGACACAAAAATGTGTGCCAAACAGAAGAGTAGAGAAAATGAATGATCTTCACTACTACACATTTTTATTTTTACACCTTTTATTAAGAAAATATTTTTCTCTTTTTTTCTCACTTGATTTTACCTTTTTAATTATTATATATTTATTTTTAACTAGTATTATTATTACTACTATTTTAACATTTAAAAAGTGTCATTTTATTTTCTCTTTATTTATTTTGGGATTAATGTTCTACATTCTATTTTCATTCTTCCTTTAGAATCATTTTACTCTATCTCAACTTTACCTTTATGCCAACACTCCATCACTCATGTTTCCCCTTTTCTTGTCCTGTTCTCTTACCCTATTCCTGTGTTAGATTTTCCCAATTCCTTCTTTTTGCCACCTGTTAAAAATGTATCCTACTTATAAATCTAATTTCTGATCCCCTGCTCCAAGTCCATACACACCTCTCTCTTCACCTTCTTTAGTAGCAAAATTTTTTCTCTCTTCCCTCTCTTTTTGTTTTGTTTTTTCTGTTGTTATTTTTTTTGTACTATGTTTTTTTTTGTTTTATTTTGTTTTGCTTTGCTTTCTCTCTGTCCTATTGTTGTTGTTTGATTGATTGTTGATGAGATTGGGGTTTTTTTTGCCTGTTTGTGATATTGTTTCCCTTTTTTAAAAAAATTTGTTTTTGTCTTTATTTTTTGCTTCTGTTTTTCCTCTCCTCGCTTGTTATTAGTTGTTTTTTGTAGTTTGCATTCATCTCTGGGTGTTTGTTTTTTTCATTTTTGGGATTAGTTGTTGTTCTACTGGAGTTTTCTCCCCATATAAGTAGTTGTTGCCCCCTTCTTTTTTTTATTCTCTTTCTTCCCCCACTTACTTTTTTACCCATTTCTCAATATCATTTTTGCACTTTTTTTATCCCCTAATTATCTTTTCTCTTGTGGTCACCTTTATTTGGGGTTATTAGTATGGTGAATACATTTGTGTTAAGTGCCTTGTGTGTTGTTCCTTGTCGTGTTGTATTTTATGACTTTAAATCAATGCAGGAGAGAGAGAGAGAGCTATATAACCAGACACCGAGAGAAGAGAGACCATGGGGAGAAAAATAAACAGCTCACAAATGAAAGAAAAGGAGGAATCACCAGAAAAGGAAGTAAATGAAAAAGAGGCAAGCTATGTGTCAGAGAAAGAATTCAGAGAAATGGTCATAAGGTGGCTGAAAAGAATGGAAGACAAATTCAACAATATGTGTAAGAACCAAGAGGAAATGAAGAAGAACCAAGAAGTAATGAAAAATGGCATCGCTGTTATAAAGAACTCAATAGAAAGCATCAAGAGTAGACTAGAAGAAGCAGAGGACTGCATCAGTGAGCTAGAAGACAAAGTAGGAAAAAAATACCCAAGCAGAGCAGCATCTAGAAAAAAAAATTTAAAAACAGGAGGAGAGCCTAAGGGAACTTTGGGACAACAGAAAATGAAACAACTAATGCATAATAGAGAGGCCAGAAGGAGAGGAAACTGAGCAAGGAATAGAAAACATGTTTGAAGAAATAACGACAGAAAACTTCCTTAATATAGGGAAGAAAAATCTCCTAAGAATCCTAGAAGCTCACAGAGTCCCAAACAAAATGAACCCCAAAAGACGGACACCCAGGCACATTATAATTAAATTTGCAAACACTAACAACAAAGAATCTTAAAAGCAGCCGGAGAGAGACAGAAACTAACCTACAAAGGATCCCCCATCAAACTAGCAACTGATTTCTCAACAGAAACACACCAGGCAAGAAGGGAATGGAATGAAATATACGAAGTCATGCAAAGGAAAGGGTCTGAATCCAAGAATACTGTACCCAGCAAGGCTATCAATCAAAATTGAGGGTGAAATCAGGAGCTTCACAGACAAAAAAGGGCTAAGGGAGTTTATTACCACCAAACCAGTAATGCAAGAAATGCTAAAGGGTCTGCTGCAAAAAGAAGAAATAGGAAACAAACAAGGAACACAGGCATAAAGAATAAAAATGGCAACAAACAAGCACCTATCAATAATAACTTTAAATGTTAATGAATTAAATGCCCCAATCAAAAGATATAGGGTAGCTGAGTGGATAAGAAAACATGACCCATATATCTGCTGTTTACAGGAAACCCACCACAGAAAAAAGGACTCATGCACACTGACGATGAAGGGATGGAAAAAGATTTCTCAGGCTTATGGAAATGAAAAAAAAAATCTGGGGAAGCAATACTTATATCTGACAAATTAGATCTCAACGTGATGGACATAACAAGAGGTAAGGAAGGCCACTTCATAATATTAAAGGGAGCAATCCAACAAGAAAATATAACTCTGATAAACATATATACACCCAATAGGGGAGCACCCAAATATATGCAAATATAAATATAAATATAAATATAAATATAAATATAAATATACACATACACACACAAACAAAACAAACTTCTGGAGGATTTCAAGGGAGAGATTGATAGTAATACAGTCATAGTAGGGGACTTTAATACCCCAGTATCACCATTGGACAAATCATCTAAACAAAAAATCAGCAAAAATACTCAATCCTAAATGACTCACTAGATCAGATGGAATTAATTGACATCTTCAGAACATTTCACCAAAAAGCCACAGAATATACATTCCTGTCAAGTGCACATGGGTCATTTTCAAAGATGGACCATATATCTATCCGGGTCACAGGCAAAGTCTCTTCAAATTCAAGAAGATAGAAATCATATCAAGCACCATCTCAGAACACAATGGCATAAAGCTAGAAATCAACTACAATAAAAACAATAAAAATCAAACACCTGGAGGCTAAATAGCATGCTATTAAACAATGACTGGGTTACCAGAGAGATCAAAGAAGAAATAAAAAGCATCATGGCAACAAACGACAATGAAAACTCAACTTCCCTCTTTAGAGGGAAGTTCATAGCTCTACAGGCCTTCCTCAAAAAATAAGAAACAATGGTATTAAGTTATCTAACCCTACAACTCAAAGAGTTAGAAAGAGAGCAACAAGAAAAGCCCAGCATAGGCAGAAGGAAGGAAATAATAAAGATCAGAGTGGAGATGAATGACATAGAGACAAAAAACTAAAATAAAAAAGATCAATAAAACCAAGAGCTGGTACTTGGAAAGGATAAACAAGATTGATGAAACTCTAGCCAGGCTCACCAAGAGGAAAAGAGAGAGGACCCTAAAGAACAAAATCAGAAATGAAAGAGGAGAAATAACAACTGATCCTATGAATCCATAATTACCCTAACCCCCAAACCAGATAAAGACACTACACTAAAAGAGCACTACAAGGAAATATAGTTGATGAACATAGATGCTGAAGTCCTCAACAAATCAGATTCAGCGATACATTAGAAAGATCATACACCATGACTAAGTGGGACTTTTTACAGGGATGCAAAGATGGTTCAATATTCGCAAATCAATAAATGCGATAGATCACATAAACAAACTGAGAGTCAAAAATCACATAATCATATAAATCGATTTAGAAAAAGCATTTGACAAAATCCAACACACTTTCTTGATAAAAACGTTCAGAAAAGTAGGAATAGATGGGTCATATTTCAAAGTAATAAAAGCCCTATATGACAATCCTACAGCCAACATCATACTCAATGGGCAAAATCTAAATCCGTTTCTACTAAGAACAGGAAAAAGACAAGGATGCCCACTCTCACCACTCCTGTTCAAAATAGTACTGGAAGTACTAGCCATTGAGATCAGACAAGAAGAAGAAATAAAAGGCATCCAGATTGGGAAAGAAGAAGTAAAACTGTCCTTATTTGCAGATGACATGATACTGTACATACAGAACCCTAAAGACTCCATAAAAAAATTGTTAGACTTAATAAATGAATTCGGCAATGTAGCAGGATACAAAATTAATGCTAAGAAATCCATGGCATTTCTTTACACCAATAGTGAACTTACAGAAAGTGAAACTACAGAAGCAATCCCATTTACCATTGCACCAAAAGAATTAAAATACCTAGGAATAAACTTAACCAAGGACGTAAAAGACCTGTACCCTGAAAATTACAGGACATTGAAAAAAGAGATAGAGGAAGACATAAACAAATGGAAGAACATACCATGTTCATGGATTGGTAGAATCAACTCATTAAAATGTCCATATTACCTAAAGCAATCTATAGATTCAATGCAGTACTTATTAAAATACCAATGGCTGTCCTAACTGGTTTGGCTCAGTGGATAGAACGTCAGCCTATGGACACAAGGGTCCCAGGTTTGATTCTGGTCAAGGATATGTACCTTGGTTGTGGGCACATCCACAGTAGGTGGCGTACAGGAGGCAGCTGATCGATGTTTCTCTCTAGTCGATGTTTCTAACTCTCTATCCCTCTCCCTTCCTCTCTGTAAAAAATCAATAAAATATATTTTTTAAAAATTAAAATAAAATACCAATGGCATATTTCAAAGATCTAGAACGAACTCTCCAAAAATTCATCTGGAATAAAAAAAGACCCCAAATAGCCACTTTTATTCTGAGAAAGAACAAAGTTGTAGGGATCACAATACCAGACATCAAACTATATTACCAAGCCATGGTTGTCAAACGTGCCGGGTACTGGCACAAGAACAAAGATATAGAACAATGGAAAGGAATAGAGGACCCAGAAAATGACCCAAACCATTATACTCAATAAATATTTGACAAAGGAGGCAAGAGCATACCATGGAGTCAAAACAGCCTCTTTAATAAATGGTGCTGGGAAATTTGGTTAGATAGATGAAAAAAATGAAACTAGATCACCAACTTACACCATACACAAAAACAAATTCGAAATGGCTAAAGGTCTTGAATGTAAGACGGGAAACCATAAAAATCCTACAAAACTCTATAGGTGGCAAAATTGCAGACATATGTCATAGCAATATCTTTACAGACACAGATCCTAGGGCAAGAGACAATAAGGAAAAAATAAATAAATGGTATTACATCAGAATAAAAAGCTTCTGTGCAGCAAAAGAAACCATCAACAAAACAACAAAAAAGCCCACTGCATGGGAGAACATATTTTCCAATGTTATCTCAAATAAGGGTTTACCTCCAACATTTACAGGGAACTCATAGAACTCAACAGAAGGAAAATAATCAGTCCAATCAAAAAATGGGCAATGGACCTAAATAGTCACTTTTCGAAAGAGGACACTTAGAAAGCCAAGAGACACATGGAAGCATACTCAAAGTCACTAATCATCCGTGAGATGCAAATCAAAACAACAATGAGGTATCACCTCACACTTGTCAGAATGGCCATCATCAACACATCAACAAATGACAAGTGCTGGAGAGTATGAGGAGAAAAATGAACCCTCCTTTACTGCTGGTGGGAATGCAGGCTGGTGCAGCCATTGTGGAAAATAGTATGGCGTTTACTCAAAAATTTAAAAATGGAACTGCCATTTGACCCAGTAATACCACCTCTAGGAATATATCCCAAGAAAACAGAAACACGAATCAGAAATGATATATACACCCCTATGTTCATGGCAGCACAATTCATAATAGCCAAGATTTGGAAAAAGCCTAAGTGCCCATCAGCAGATGAGTGGATTAGAAAACTATGGTACATCTACACAATGGAATACTACGCTGCTATAAAAAAAGAAGGAATTCTTACCATTTGCTGCAGCATAAATGGAATTGCAGAGTGTCAGGGCCAGCCTGACAGGTTGAGCCGGGCTGAGGTAGGGAGGTGGGAATTGAGAAAGAAAGAAAGACAGGAAAGCGGGATCGGGAGGACCCCAGTTCTCGAAGTACTGAAGCAAGTTTATTAGCCACACAATCTTATTTATATACAACACACTGCATAGGTGGTCTGTCAAGAGGAATGTATTCTTTGTTCCTCTTAATCTCTAAGGGAGAGACACAGCAGAAGGACAAGTTCTCAGTACAGCATATCTCAGTAAATAGTTACAGACTTCTTGGTAAGCTATGAAAGGCTGTTCTTATTCTACAAAGGTTGCTCTCATTCTACTGATAATCTCCATCTAAACAAGTCTGGGAAAATTGTGTGGGTAAGGGTTCCAGCCTTGCTAGCCCCTTCAGGTGCAAGGACCTTGCTAGCTTACATCTGGCCCCCAACAGCAGAGCATTATGCTAAGTGAAATAAGTCAGGAAGTGAACAAAAAGCACTACATGATCTCACTCATTTATAGATAATAATGAACATTATAACCTGATGAACAAAAAGATAGATACAGAGGCAGAGAAGCATTGAACAGACTGCCAAATTACAGCGGGAAGGCTGGGGAGTGTTGCGATGGGGAGATATGAGATCAACGAAAGGACTTATATGCATGCATATAAGCATAACTAATGGACACAGGACACTAGAGGGGTGGGGTGAGGACATGTGCTGGGGGATAGGGGAGACCGGGGAAAGGTCAATGGGGAAAAATAGAAGACATATGTATTACTGTCTGTAATACTTTAAACAATAAAATAAAATTTAAAAAAATAAATGTGGTGACAAATTTAGACCATACCACAGTGCTAGCTCATGGTAAATATTTCAGAAAGGTAGCTGTGGCAACTATTATAATGTGTGCTGATATTTATGCTTTCTATTTGAATGAACTAATGTGAAAATGTTTTATAATCAAATGATTCATGGACCTTTCATGGTATCAGCCTAATATATTCTAATTTCAATCATTCTATACTCTAAGAATCTTCCAAGTATAAAGATGGCTTTATACCCGCTTTAATTCCAAATATGTACTTACAGTTTATAGAGCCAACTGTTGGGAGAGATAATTGACCAGAAGAGATGGTATGTATAAAAAATCATGAAATTGTAGTATATAATGTTAGCAGGTCCTCTCTATACAAGTGAAAGAAGGGTTATTAGTGAGATTTTGGAAGGATTTGGCCTGGGGATTCTTGTTTTTAAATGTTTGTGCCATTTTGGATGCCCTGGACAGACTCAGTTCACCTACAAGTGATTTACCTGTGGCACATGATGATGATGATGATGATATTTTAAAATATATTTTTATTGATTTCAGAGAGGAATGGAGGGGGAGAGAGAGATAGAAACATTAGTGATGAGAAAATCATTTATTGGTTGCCTCCTGCACACTCTGCACTGGGGACCAAGCCCACAACATGTGCCCTGATTAGGAATGGAACTGTGACCTCCTAATTCATAGGTTGACCACAACCACTGAGCTATGCTGGGCAGGCAACCTGGGGATTCTTAATGAGCAAAAGGCTCATTAAGGCTCATCTATGGGATGATGAGGATAATACTTAGACACAGATAAACATACCACCTATTTGTGTATATTTGCTTGGGACATTTTTTCACTGCACATCTTATATAATAAAAGGCTAATATGCAAATTGTCTTCTTGGGAGTTTGTCTGGGAGACCAGGAGTTTGATCACTCGATGTGTACACACTTGATGTGTACTGATCACCAGGGGGCAGCGTGGAACATGACAGGCGACTAGCAGCTGTGGTGGGGCACTGAGGGAGCAAGGGAAGAAAGAGTTGGGGAGGCCAGGAGTCAGGGAACCACGTGGTGGTGGTACATGAGTAGCGAGGGAAGTAGGAGGCAGAGAGGTGGGGAGGTGGGGAACCTGATTGGCCCTGATCTCCGGCCAGGCCTAGGGACCCTACCCATGTATGGATTTCATGCACTGGGCCTCTAGCTAAAATTATAATCTATAAAACAAACTCCGCACATAAGTGGCTGTAGCAGTTTTTGCTAGTGTTTGTTTCTAGTTGGGCCAACAAGCTCCAGGCTCCTAGCTGGGAATGAAACCACAATCACCTTGGGAAGTATGGAGGCATAGAACTTGTGCTTTAAAACAAAACATGGTAACTCAGTTTATGTTAGTTTCAGCAATTGAAACCCACAAATATTGGTATCACTATGGGAAAGTTGCACAGGCTACCCTATATAATCAAAGGCTAATATGCAAATTGTCCCCTCAACTAGGAGTTTGACCTGGGGGTGGGGCCAGCCAACCAACCAACCACAGCCCCTCCCCCTGGCCAGGCTCACACCAGATTGGCCCCCACCACCGCAATTGGGGGCGGGGCCAACTAGCCAACCACCCACTGCCCCACCCCCAATTGGCCTGATTGGGGCAGGCCAGCTGGACCCCACCTATGCATGAATTTGTGCACTGGGTTTCTAGTAGAGTTATAAATGTCTATGAATTAAAACATGCTTGGGTAACAAAAAAGGGTATTACATCAATTGGCCATAATTAGTTTACATAAGAAAATTTGCTTTAATTACTTTCTGATTTTTTACTAATTAGTGTATTCATTAAGCATAATGGATTACTAGGTAGTTACTTTATGTTGTATTATTATTGGGAGATGAATATGTTTGCATGATTATGCTGTCCTTAGTTTTAAAAATAATTAAAAATAATTTTTATTTTTCAATTATGGTTGACATACAATATTACAATAGTTTCAGGTGTACAACATAGTGATTACACATTTATCTAACTTACAAAGTGATCACCCCAGTAAATCAAGTATCCATCTGACACCATACATTATTACAATATTATTGACTATATTCCCCATGCTGTACTTTATGTCCCCATAACTATTTTATAACTACCAATTTTTACTTCTTAATCTCTTCACCTTTTTCACCCATCCTCCAAACCCCCTCCTATCTGGTAACCAACAAATTATTCTCTGTATCTATGAATTTATTTCTGTTTTGTTTGTTCATTTATCTGGCTTTTCACATTCTACAGATAAGTGAAATCATATGTTACTTGTCTTTCTTCGAGTTATTTCACTTAGTATATACCTTCTGCATCTATCCATGTTGATAGTGATGGTAAGATGACATTCTTTTTATGGCTAAGTTATATTCCAGTGCATATATGTACTACTACTTCTTTATCCATTCATCTATTGATGGACACTTAGGTTGCTTCCCTATCTTGGCTACTCCTATGCAATGAACATAGGAGTGCATGTGTCTTTAAAACTTAGTGTTTTGTGTTTCTTTGGATAAATAATGAGATGTGGAATTGCTGGATCCTTCTTTACCTATTATTATAGTCTTTGTTTTTGAAGTCTGTGTTGTCTCATATAACTATTGCTATCCTGCTTTTAAAAATAAATTTGTTTCTATTTCCATTAAATATCTTTTTCCTATCCCTTTACTTTCAGTCTGTGTGTATCTTTTGATCTAGAATGAGACTGTCATAGGCAGCATATATAGGGTCTTGTTATCCATTTAGCCACCCCATGTCTCTTTTAAATTGATTTTAGAGAGAGAAAGGTAGAGAAGAGGAGAGAGAGAGAGAGAGAGAGAGAGAGAGAGAGAGAGAGAGAGAGAGAGAAAGAGAGAATCATTGATGTGAGATAGAAACACTGACTGGTTGCCTGCCTCATGCAGTCTGACTGAGGAATTGAACCCACAACTGGGGTATGTGCCCTGGCAGGGAATCAAACCTGCCACCTTTTGGTGTGTGGGACAATGCTTCCATAAACTGAGCCACTCTGGACAGGGCCACCCTACATCTTTTGCCAAGAAAGGGTGTTGGATTTTGTCAAATGCTTTTTCTGCATCGATTGATATAATTATGTGATTTTTGTTTGTCAGTTTGTTTATGTGATGTATCACATTTATTGATTTGTGGATATTGTACCATCTTTGCATCCCCAGAATAAATCCCACTTGGTTATGGTGTATGATCTTTCTAATGTAATGCTGGATCCAATTTGCTAGAATTTTGTTGAGGATTTTACCATCTATGTTCATCAAGGATATTGACCTGTAGTTCTCTTTTTTTGTGGTGCCTTTTGTTGTGGAGTGAGAGCGACAGAATGACCAGAACTCCAGACTGATTAAAATTTAGAGAGCCTTTATTGGCTGGCCAGTGTCCACTCCTTCACTTGGGAAGCCTAAGAGAGAAGCAGCCATGACCATCTGCAGAGTCCAATATTTAAAGGGGACAACTACATCTGTGTTCAGGTTCCCACAGCAAGCAAAGCCATGTTACAAAAGCTAATTGCGTAGTTTTAGCCAAGCTATTTATCATCCTCCTGTTACTCATTTCTGGGTAACTTAAAGGTCAGGACTATTCTTAATTTTGATCTGTCTGTTCTTTGTAGGCCGTTGCTCAGGTGTGTGAGCTCAGTTCCTAGAAACTTTGCATAGCTGTCAAGCTGCTGAGGTGGCTAGGTAATTAAGCAGGACTAAAAACTTTTCTACTCTGTAACATTCCCCACTGACTTTACGGGAGAATCAAATCATTGTTTCTTCATTTTTCATTCTTTGGTAGTGAGTTCTTAGGACCATTAATTTGCTTGTATTCTTCATTGAATATAATTCATTAAGCAGTTCAGTATGCACGGGCCGAAAGTTAGTGTTAGTAATAGGAGTACTAATGGCCCAGCTAAGACGGTTAGGAGAGTGGTGAGCCAGGGGGACCAGGAGAAGAGGTTTTCATACCAGTTTCCTTCAGACTTTCCCTGGTAACACCTGAGGCTCTTTCTGATAACTCCCGAGTGGTTAGTATAAAAACAACAGGTCTCCCCTAGGGCCATGCATAGTCCTCCCTGTTTTAGAAATAACAGGTGGAAGCCTCTCCTATTTTTGTAATACTACCTCGGCTAAGGAACTGAAGGAATCTCAAGTCTATCTACATTTTGTTCTAATGTGCTCAGATCTTGATCTACTTGGCTGCTGAGGGCCTTAAAATTCTGATTTCCTGTTACTAGAGCTGCTGTTCCCACCGCAGTGGAGCCGGCAATCCCTAACCCTACTAAAAGGGAAATCAATACCGGGGCCCATTTTTCTCTGCCTCCGAGCAGATCTAAATGTTCTCTCCCTCCTTCCCTCACCAGAGTAATAGTATACCTGAAGCAAGATGTGAGTGAGGATGCATAGAGAAGGCTCCCTGGTGGGGGTATGAGAGTCAAGGGGGAAATACAGAGGGTGATATCAGAGGTACAGGCAAACCAGGTTCCCTGTACGTTGGATGGCCCATCGTTCAGTGGGGTCCTCAGATTTCGCCTTTTTTACTTGAGTTCGGTGAATCCAGTGTCTCTTTCCGGCAACGTTTAAGGCCGATGGGGTGCTGAGGATGACAGTGAAGGGCCCAGTCCACCTGGCTTCCAGCGATGATGGCTTGTGCCTGTGAACCCACACCAGGTCTCCCGGTTGAAAGAGAGGTGGTCCAGGCCAGGTCCCAGAAAGTGGGTCTCGATGAGCCACTCAGACCAATTGGTGGGTAAGCCTGGAGCTCAGCTGTAAAGCCTGTAAGGACTTCAGGAGGTTATGATTAGAAAGGGATGCTAATATTTCTTCCCCTAGCTTGGGAAGTAGTGGTGGGGGTCGGCCAAACAAAATCACAAAAGGGGTGAGGCCTTTTACATATGGGGTGCAATGGGCCCAGAGTAGGGCAAAAGGGAGGAGGCTTACCCAGTTTTTGCCAGTCTCCAGGTTTAGTTTTGTCAGGGTTTCCTTCAAGGTCCGATTTATCCTCTCTACCTGAGGATAAATATAGCTCTGAGGTCTATAGATACAGTGTAATATCCAATTGATAGCTAGTATCTTTGCCAACAACTGAGTGATGTGGGCAATGAATCCCGGGCCATTGTCGGACCCCATTGCAACAGGTAGGCCAAACCTGGGGACAAGTTCTGAGGTGAATTTCTTTACTATTACTTGTGCTGTTTCGGACTTGGTAGGGAAAGCCTTTGGCCATCCGGAGAACGAAAACCAGCAGGTAGCGATATCCTCCCAGACCTGGGGGTAATTCTGTAAAGTCTACGTCCCAATGCTCTCCAGGACTTTTCTCTCTGAGTCTGATTCCCTCTACTAATGGGGACCGCTTCCCAGGGTTTACCTGTGCACAGATGTGACATCTCCTTAAGACATCCTTTGAGACCTGAAAGAGGTTAGGAATATAATAATCTCGTTTAAGCAGTTCTACCAGCTTGGTTCTCCCTAGATGAATACTCTGATGGATCTGGGAAATGAGTTCCTTTCCCAGGGCCTCCAGAACTAGCAGCCTCTGGTCTGGCAATTCTTTCCATCCTGCATATGTTTCTTTTGCCTGGAGTCTTTTCCCCAGCGCAGTAGCCTCCTCTGAGTGGACTGGAGTCTCCTCAAAGGCCCTTGCAGGGAGAGCTGGTAAAATATGGAGGGGCCCCACTGGTTTTTGGGTGACTTCCCTGGCCCTTTTACTTGCGAAGGCGTTTCCCCATGTCTCCGGGGTGTCAGTTGACTGATGTCCTTTGCAGTGTATGACTGCCACCGCCTTTGGCATCCAAAGGGCGGCAAAGAGGGTAAGGATTTCTGGGACATTTTTGATTTCCTTTTCTCCTGAGGTTAGGAGTCCCCTTTCTTGGTATAAGGCCCTGTGAACATGAACAGTGGCAAAAGCATATCGGCTGTCCGCGTATATATTCACTGCCTTTCCCTTCCCCCACCGTAGTGCTTGGGTGAGGGCTATTAGCTCTGCCTTCTGAGCTGATGTCCTGTGCCCTAGTGCCTGCGCCCAGATTACCTTGTCAGCTGTCATGACTGCTGCTCCTGCATACCTGGTCCCTTCTACCACAAAGCTGCTTCCATCAGTGTATAGGGTCTCGTCAGGGTCTTGCAGGGGCTGGTCCGTCAGGTCCTCTAGAAGGTTCTTGAGCGAGGACAGGGTTTCAGTGCAGTCATGGAGGGGCTGCTCGGGGTTGTCATCAGGCAACAAGTTAGCAGGGTTTAGTGCCGCCATTTTGAGAAAACTGACTTGTGGGGGATCAAGCAAGAGTACCTGATACTGGGTGATCCGAGCATTCGAGAGCCAGTGCTCCAGTGGGCTTTGCAACAGTGCCTCCATGGAATGTGGAGTCACTCTTGTAAGTCCTGCCCAAGGGTGAGTTTCGAGGCTTCCTTTACCATTATCGCTGTAGCTGCTACTGTTCTCAAATACCCTGGCCACCCTGCAGCCACGAGGTCTAGCTGCTTGGATAAGTCTGCCACAGGCCTTTTCCATGGTCCTAGGAATTGGGTTAACACCCTCTTTGCGACTCCCCAAGCCTCTGCCACATGTAACTGAAATGGCTTTGTAAGGTCTGGCAGCGCTAACGTTGGTGCGCTGACTAAGGCTTGTTTAAATCTTGAAAAGCCTTAGTTTCAATTTCAGTCCAGTTTAGTTTCTCAGTCTTTCCCCAGTGCAGGTATACAGGGGTTTTGCTATTTCTGCAAAACCTAATATCCAAAGGCACCAATATCCTACTGCTCCAAGGAATTCCTGCACCTGCTTCTTTGTCTTGGGGATGGGGATTTGCATGATAGCCTGTATTGGGCTAGTTCACAGAGTCCTTTTTCCTCTGCTGAGTTCATACCCCAGGTAAGTGGCTTTGGGGGCAAAGTTGGGCCTTTTTAGCAGACACCCGGTACCCCATTTTGCCCAAGGTTCTCAACAGGGCTTCAGTAGCCTCCCTACACTTGCTCTGGGTTGCCTTGGCAAGGAGGAGGTCATCTACATACTGGAGTAGGGTGACCTCTGGATGTTCCTGCCTGCATGGGCCAAGCCCTGGCTGAGGGCTTCGTCGAACATAGTGGGGGAATTTTTGAACCCTTGGGGTAACCGTGTCCAGTTCAATTGTCTTGATTCCCTTTCGTCTGGGTCCATCCATTCAAAAGCAAAAATGGGCTGGCTGGATGGGGCCAAAGGCAGGGAGAAGAAGGCATCCTTTAGGTCTAGAACTGTGTATACCTGATGGTGGGGTAACAGGCTCAGGAGGGTATATAGAATAGGCACCATGGGATGTATAGTTTCTACCCTCTTATTGACCTCTCTTAAGTCCTGAACGTGTCTGAAGTCCTCCGTTCCTGTTTTCTGTACAGGAAGCAATGGGGTGTTCCATGGGGAGTGGCACGGGTCTAAGATTCCTGCTTTTTCTCAGTCTTTTTATGTGGACTATGATGCCTCTTCGGGCCTTTTGGCTTATTGGATATTGCTTAACCCATACTGGAATTGCTGTGCTGGAGAGCTGTACCACAATTGTGGCTCTGTGGACCACCAATCCTGAGGGTTACTCTCTGCCCATACTCCAGGTATTTTCTGTTGCAACCCTTTGAGTAATTGGGCATCTGGGACTGGATTGTTGTTCTCCGTTCCCTCAGTGAGGAGATATTCCTCGCTCAAGGGGCAAGTCAAAAGCACAGCCCCCGGTCTCTGATTAAAAGTCAATGTAGCCATCTCCTCATGGAAGGAGATGGTAGCCTGCAGTTTGCTGAGAAGGTCCCATCCCAGTAGCGGGTACGGGCACTCCGGCATCACAAAGAATGAGTGGGTCACTGTCTCGGCCCCCAGGTTGGTCCTCTTGCATGGCAGTTACCAGGACCTTTGCCATTTTCTGAGTCTGCACAGTCTCTGAATCTTCTCTATTGTTAAATGCCTTTTGAGATATCTCAACCAATTCCGACAGCACTTTTCCCTCAAAGCCTTCTAACTTTTGTAATTTCTTTCTAATGTCTGGGGCCGACTGGAACACGAAAGTGATGTTAACTGCCTGCCAATTCTCAGGCGCATCAGGGTCTATGGGTGTGTAGAGCCTGTAGGCTTCACACAGGCGCTCTAGAAAAGTGGTGGGAGATTCATTCAGTCCCTGTACAGTTTCAGTTACCTTAGACAAATTGGTGGGTTTCCACGCAGCCTCTCGGATTCCCTTCAGCAGAGTCTGGTGATACCAATCGAGAGCCTCCTTACCTTGCTCCATGTTGGGGTCCCACGAGGGGCGGGAGAGTGGGAAGATAGGCTGAGCCATGCTGACTCTGAAGAGGGTTGGCCGTCGGGGCCAAGAAACAATTTCCTTCCCTCCCACCTGACTCGCTCTCTCTCCTCCGAGGTGAAAAGGGTCTGGAGGAGCTGTTGGCAATCATCCCAAGTGGGCTGGTGGGTGAAAAAGACAGACTCCAAGAGGGAGATTAATCCCTGCAGATTCTGAGAGAAAGAGGGATTCTGATTCTTCCAGTTGTAGAGGTCACTGGTCAAAAAAGGGACGTAAACCATAAAAGGCCATTCCTCCCCCTTGGGGGTGGCCACGTGGCGCAAAGGCAACATCGGGGCTCCAGAGGAGTCTGGAGAGGGGGCTGAATGTGGGGATCAGTGTTCTGCCCCACTGCGGGTATGAGATGGACTCAGAGGATCTTCAGGGGGAGCTGCCATTGGGGCTGATGGATATGGGGGTGGCTCTGCCAGGATGGGGTCCTCTGGGGGGAGTGGGAGAACAAAGGGCTTCCTCTCAGCCTCCCTGGGAGGTGTAGTGAGGAGGACAGTTGGTCTCTGTCCCAATTTCTTTTTCTTTTCTGAGGGTTTTTGGCAATCGTGGAGCCATTTAGGATCTTCAGTTAAGACATCTATCCAAATTTGAATATACACCATTTGGTCCGGGTGCCCGGCGTTTCCAAAAATTATAGCCTGAACCTGATAGGCTAAACCCAAATCGGTCAGGAGGCCACTCCATCTGTGAGAATGTTGGCCATTCACGCACACAGAATTTCTGTAAATCAAAAGCGTTAACAGGGGCTCTGTAGCCCTCGGCTCTTCACTTGAAGTCCTGGAAATTTTTCAAAAAACATTGAAGAGGGGTACAGACAGTACATGAAGCTGATTGACTAATTATGACAACAAAAAAGAAATTGGATGCAACAACAGACACAGACAAGACAAATAACAACCAGACTCAGGATCACCGGGCACCGTCGTGCACCGGGATCTGGTCTCAACAGAAGTAGTGCTGTGTCCAGCCTTCCGGAGACCTCTGACGGGCCCACAGAACCAGAATCAGGACTCAAAAGAATTGAGTCTTCTTACCGGTAAGAATCAGATCCAGATGGCTCCAAATGAAGTCAATTAGACAATTTTTGGATAGACCTGCCAAACTCTATCATTCCCGGGGCTGAGGAACGTCTCGCAGAGATGTCCCCCTTGGTATGGGAGTTTGGATGTCTTCCCTGGACTCTGGTCACGGGACTGGTCAATGGCCGGTTATCTCGCTGGGGGCCTCCAAATGTTGTGGAGTGCAAGTGACAGAATGACCAGAACTCCAGACTGATTAAAATTTAGAGAGCTTTTATTGACTGGCCAGTGTCCACTCCTCCACTTGGGAAGCCCAAGAGAGAAGCGGCCACGACCATCTGCAGAGTCCAATATTTAAAGGGGACAACTACATCTGTGTTCAGGTTCCCATAGCAAGCAAAGCCAAGTTACA
The DNA here is from genome assembly GCF_014108235.1 of Myotis myotis. Lineage (NCBI taxonomy): Eukaryota > Metazoa > Chordata > Mammalia > Chiroptera > Vespertilionidae > Myotis > Myotis myotis. Next base: position 107,429,801 of record NW_023416324.1, on the reverse strand, counting down.
AAAGCTAATTGCATAGTTTTAGCCAAGCTATCATTTTCCTGTTACTCATTTCTGGGTAACTTAAAGGTCAGGACTAGTCTGAATTTTGATCTGTCTGTTATTTGTAGGCTGTTGCTCAGGTGTGTGAGCTCAGTTCCTAGAAACTTTGCACAGCTGTCAAGCTGCTGAGGTGGCTAGGTAATTAAGGAGGACTAAAAAAATTTTCTACTCTGTAACATCTTTATCTGGTTTAGGAATTAGGGTAATGTTGGCTTCATAGAAAGAGCTTAGAAGTGTGTCTCCTTCTTGAATTTTTTGGAATAGTCTGAGGAGGATAGGTTTTAGTTCTTCTTTGAATACTTGGTAGAACTCCCCTGTAAAGCTGTCCAGACCATGGCTTCTAAGAATATGTCCATTTTCTCTAGGTTGTCCATTTTGTTGGGATAGTGTTGTTCATAGTATTTTTCATAATCCTTTGTATTTCTGTGGGGTCTGTTGTTATTTCTCCTCTTTCATTTCTGATTTTGTTTATTTGGGTCCTCTCTCTTTGTTTCTTAGTGAGCCTGGCTAGAGGTTCATCAATCTTGTTTATCCTTTCAAAGAACCAGCTCTTGGTTTTGTTGATCTTTTGTATTTTTTTTGTTTCTATGTCATTTATTTTCACTCTGATCTTTATTATTTGCTTCCTTATGCTTATACTGGACTTTTCTTGTTGCTCTCCTTCTAACTCTTTGAGTTGTAGGGTTAGATAATTACCATTTTTTTCTTGTTTTTTTTTTAGTTAGGTCTGTAGAGCTATGAACTTCCCTCTCAAGATTGCTTTCACTGTGTCACACAGATTTTGGATTGTGGTGTTTTCATTGTCGTTTGTTGCTAGGATGATTTTTTATTTCTTCTTTGATTCCTTTGGTAACCCATCATTGTTTAATAGCATGCTATTTATCCTCCAGGTGTTTGATTTTTTTCATTTTTTATATTGGAGTTGATATCTATATTGGAGTTATGCCATTGTGATCTGAGGAGATGCTTGATATGATTTCTATCTTCTTGAATTTGAAGTGACTTTTCCTATGTCCCAATATGTGGTCTATCTTTGAAAATTACCCATGTGCACTTGAGAAGAAAGTATATTTTGTGGCTTTGGGGTGAAATGTTCAGACGATGTCAATACATTCCATCTTATCTAGTGAGTCATTTAGGATTTATGTTTCTCTGCTGATTTTTGTTTAGAGGATTTATCCAGTGGTGTTAGTGGGGTATTAAAGTCCCCTACTATGACTGTACTAGATGTACCAGTTAATAATTCAGGTTTTTTTTTTCAATAGATGGAGTTACACATATGTTGATATATATATGCAATTTGATATGTATGCTATTTTATTGTATTGACAACAAGCTTCAAAACTTCATATGTCAAATTTGCTGAAGGTGTTAACATCATAATTATTTTTAAGCTTAAAAATGTCAAATTTTGTGCCCAAAATGAGCATTTGTGGGAAGTTTTAATTCATTACTTTATTTCGAAGAAAAGTGCTGCTGAATACTTTGGGAAGCTTATGATGAACATGCTCCATCTCAGGATACTTGTGAACACTGGTTTAAATGCTTTAAAAGTGATGAAAGTGATGATTTTTATGTGAAAGACAAAGATGTTCAGGTCAACCAAAAAAGTCTGAAGAACAGAAATTACAAGCATTATTGGATGAAGATGCAGTCAAACTCAAAAACAACTTGCAGAAAGATTAAATGTTGCTCAGCAAACAATTTCTAATCATTTACAAGCAATGAGAAAGATTTTAAAGGAAGGAAAATGGGTGCCACATCAAGTGAACAAAAGACAAATGGAAAACTGAAAAGCCATCAGTAAAATGTTGCTTCAACAGCATGAAAGTAAGTCTTTTTTTGCACTGAATTGTGACTTGCAATGAAAAGTGGATTTATTTTGAGAATCCTAAATGCACAAAATCATGGGTTGATCCAGATCACCATCAACAATGACTGCAAGGCCAAATTGCATCAGAAAGAACACAATGCTCTGCGTTTGGTGGGATCAGGAAGGTGTGGTGTATTATGAGCTTCTAAAACCAGGTGAAACAGTTAATACTGATTGTTACCAACAACAAATAATCAATTTGAACCACGCTTTGATCGTGAAACGACCAGAATGGGCCAGAAGACATAGCAAAGTAATTTTCCTTCATGATAACACACCATCACACACTTCAAAACCAGTTAATAACACGTGAAAAGATCTTGCCTGGGAATTATTAACCCACCCACTGTATTCACCAGACCTTGCTCCTTCAGATTAAGACTTGTCCTGATCGATGGCACATGCACTTTCTGAGCAGCACTTTAAAACATACAAAGAAGTGGAAAATTGGGTCTCTGAATAGTTTGTCTCAAAACAATAAAATTTCTATTGGGACGGTATCCACAAATTACCTGAAAGATGGGGAAATGTGTAGCTAGTGATGGACATTACTGTGAATAAAGTACTTTTGATGTTTCTCTTGAAATTATCATCTTTTCTTTGATTACAAAATCCGTTATTATTAACCGGTACACTTAGTATTGCTGTCAATCTCTCCCTTGATATCTTCTAGAAGTTTTTTTTTTTTTTTTTCATGTATTTATGTACTCCTGTATTAGGTGCATGTATGTTTTACCAGAGTTATATCCTCTTGTTGAATTTCTCCCTTTAGTATTATGAAGTGGCCTTCTTTATTTCTTCTTATGGCCTCCACTTTGAGGTCTGATTTGTCAGATATAAGTGTTACTAAACCAGCTTTTTTTTTTTTTCATTGGCCTGAAAAACCTTTTTACATCCCTTCACTATCAGTCTGTGTAAGTCCTTTATCTCAGGACGGTCTCCTGTTGAGAGCAGATATATAGGTTGTGTTTTCTTATGCATTCGACTACCCTATGTCTTTTGATTGAAGCATTGAATCCATTTACATTTAAAGTTATTATTGATAGGTACTTGTTTGTCACCATTTTTATTCTTTATGCCTGTTTTCCTTCTTCCCTTCCTATTTCTTCTTTTTACAAGCAACCTTTTAGCATTTCTTGCATTGCTGGTTTGGTGGTAATAAACTCCCTTAGCCCTTTTTTGTCTGTGAAGCTCCTGATCTCACCTCCAATTTTATATGATAGCCTTGCTGGGTATAGTATTCTTGGACTTAGTTCCTGCCTTTGCATGACTTTGTATATTTCATTCCATTACTTTCTGGCCTGATTTGTTTCTGTTGAGAAATCAGTTGATAGTCTGATAGGAGATCCCTTGTAGGTAACTTTCTGTCTCTCTTTGGCAGCCTTTAAGATTTTTAGTTTGTCATTGGTGTTTGCCAATTTAATTATAATGTGTCTTGCTGTCAGTCTTTTTGGGCTCATTTTGTTAAGGACTCTATCAGCTTCTTGGACTTGTGTGAGTTTTTTCTTCCCAATATCAGGGAAGTTTTCTGTCATTTCTTTTTTTTTTCCTTCTATTTTTTTATTATGCATATATTTTTATTTATTTATTTATTTTTTGCTTAAAGTATTACAAAGAGTATTACATATGTCTCCTTTTTTTTCCCCCCGCCCTTGACAATCCCCTGGCCTCCCCTACCCCCCAGTGTCTTATGTCCACTGGTTATGCTTATATGCATGCATAGAAGTCCTTTGTTTGATCTCTTACCCACCCCCCTCCTTTCCTCCCACCCTTCCTGGCCTTCCTGCTGTAGTTTGACATTTCTTCAAATAGGTTTTCTATTCCTCGCTCAGTTTCATCTCCTTCTGCTACCCCAATTATGTGGATGTTGGTTTGTTTCATGTTGTCCCAAAGTTCCCTTAGGCTCTCCTGTTTTTTAAGGTTTTTTTTTTCCACTTGTTACTCAGCTTGGGTATTTTTTCCTACCTTTTCTTATAGCTCACTGATGCAGTCCTCCACTTATTCTAGTCTACTGTTGATGCTTTCTGTTGTGTTCTTTATTGCAGCAATGTCATTCTTCATTTCTCCTTGGTTCTTCTTCATTTCCTCTTGGTTCTTACACATGTTGTTGAATTTGTCTTCCATCCTTTTTATCGTCCTTATGACCATTGCTCTGAATTCTTTTTCTGACATATAGCTTGCCTCCATTTTGTTTACTTCCTTTTCCAGTGATTCCTCCTTTTGTTTCCTTGTCTGTTTCTTTGTCTCCCCATGTTTGCTCCTCTCAGGGTGTCTGGTTATGTAGATCTCTCTCTCCTGCATTGACTTAAAGGCACAAAATACAACCTGACAAGACACAACACAGAGGGCACCAAACACAAATCTATTCATGATACCAATAACCCCAAATAAAGATGACCACCAGAGAGAAGAGAATTAGGAGAGAGAAAAGAAAGCAAAAATTATAATGTGAAAAGGAAAAAAAAGGAGGAGAGAAAAGAAAGAGAAGAAAAAATAAGGGGGAAATATATGTATCTGGGGCAAAAACTCCAAAAAGCCAACAACTAATCTAAAAAATGCAAACAACAAACACCCAGAAAAGGAGGGAAGCTGAATCTGAAGAGGCAGAGCTTATTTCCAGAAGGTAAGGTCAAGGAATTGAATAAATGGGGAAATGGCCACAATTTAATGTAGAGTAGGTAGAAAGAGAATGAGTGTTTAAGAAGAAAAGTAAAAAAAAATACTAAAAATATATAAATTAACATATATATGTATATATAAATGAATATATATATATATATATATATATATATATATATATATATATATAATTTTTTCCCTTTCTTTAATCTATCTAGTATTCATCTATTTTTGGAAAAGTAGAATAGAGAATAGATTGACCTGGGTTGGTGATTGAAACTAATTAAGCTATTAGTAGAAGAGAACAAATGAGACGAGAAAAAAACAGAAGAAAAATAAAAGAAAGAAAAAACAAAAAGAAAGAAAAAAACAAACTAACAAGCAATCAAACAAATAACAACCACAAGACAGAAAGAAAGAGAAAAGAAATTGGCTATTGAAGAAAAAAAAAGAGAGAGAAGTGTGCATGGACTTGGAACAAGGGGGAGGAAGTTAGATATATGCGTAAGATCAATTTTCATTAGGGAGTAAAAGGAAAGGATAGAGAAAAACCAAAGCTGGAACAGGGTAAGAGAAACAGGTGAAAAGGGGGAAAAGTGAGGAAGAGAGTATTGGCATAAAGGAAAAATTGACATTGATTAAAATAATGCTAAAATAAAAATAAAAATAGAATGTAGGACACTAATCCAAAAATGAAATAAAATAAAATAAAGAAAAAATAAAACTTAAAAAGGTAAAATAATAGTAATAATAATAAAATTAAAAATAAAAATATCATAATAAAGAAAGTAAAATAAAGTGAGAAAAAAATTAGTTTCTTAAGTAAAAGATAAAAAAATAAAAAAAGTGAAGGAGTGAAGGTTGTTCACTGCAGCTGGTCTTCAATGATGCATGGAGGCTGGTTTAAGACCCCTCTCTACTGTTCTACCTGGCATGTGTGTTTCCTGTCAGGTAGTCAGCACAATGTTGAAGTTACTCGCAATCCACCGCTCCTCTGTGTCATAAGCCACAACCTTGTTTTCAAGCAGGCAGGATATCTCTATTCACTTTGTTTCTCTTGCTGCTTTTAGTTGTATTTACACAAGCATCTATTTCTGACACAGCCCCTGGGTGGCGGTGTTTCTGTATTAGTTTCAGGGACCAAATGGCCCCTCAATCAAGTGTTTAGACTCTTTTTCCCTACCCCATTCAAGACTGGGTTGGAGGGACGGTCTGTCCCATAATTGGTTTCCTGCTCATCTCTCTCTATTCCTTTTTTTTTTTCCCCATGTTTTTTGATTTGTTTTTATTTTTTTAATTTATTTATTTATTTATTTATTTATTTATTTATTTATTTTATTGCTAAAAGTATTACAAAGGGTATTACATATGTGTTCTTTTTTTTTTCCTGCCCTTGACAATCCCCTGGCCTCCCCTACCCCCTAGTGTCTTATGTCCATTGGTTATGCTTATATGCATGCATACAAGTCCTTCAGTTGATCTCTTACCCCCCTCCCTCCTGCCTCCCAACCCTCCCCAGCCTTCCCGCTGCAGTTTGACAATCTGTTTGAGGCAGCTCTGCCTCTGTATCTATTATTGTTCAAAAGTTTATAATGGTCTCTATTATCCATGAATGAGTGAGATCATGTGGTATTTTTCCTTCATTGACTGGCTTATTTCACTTAGCATAATGTTCTCCAGTTCCATCCATGCCGTTGCAAATGGTAAGAGTTCCTTCTTTTTTACAGAAGCATAGTATTCCATCGTGTAGATGTACCACAGTTTTCAAATCCATTTCTCTACTGATGGGCACTTAGGCTGTTTCCAGATCTTAGCTATGGTGAGTTGTGCTGCTATGAACATATGGGTGCATATATCCTTTCTGATTGGTGTTTCTGGTTTCTTGGGATATATTCCTAGAAGTGGGATCACAGGGTCAAATAGGAGTTCCATTTTTAGTTTTTTAGGAAACTCCATACTGTCTTCCACAGTGGCTGCACCAGGCTGCATTCCCACCAGCAGTGCACAAGTGTTCCTTTTTCTCCACATCCTCTCCAGCACTTGTCATTTGTTGATTTGTTGATGATAGCCAGTCTGACAGGTGTGAGATGGTACCTCATTGTTGTTTTGATTTGCATCTCTCGGATGATTAGTGACTGAGCATGTTTTCATATGTCTCTTGGCTTTCTGAATGTCCTCTTTTGAAAGGTGTCTATTTAGGTCCTTTGCCCATTTTTTGATTGGATTGTTTATCTTCCTTTTGTTAAGTTGTATGAGTGCCCTATATTTTTTGGAGATTAGGCCCTTATCAAATATGACATTGGCAAATATGTTTTCCCATGCAGTGGGTTTTCTTGTTGTTTTGTTGATGGTTTCTTTTGCTGTGCAGAAGCTTTTTATTTTGATGTAGTCCCATTTGTTCATTTTCTCTTTAGTTTCAAGTGCCCTAGGAGCTGTATCAGTGAAGAAATTGCTTCGGCATATGTCTGAGATTTTGTTGCCTTTGGATTCTTCTAGAGTTTTTATGGTTTCCTGTCTTACATTTAAGTCCTTTATCCATTTTGAGTTTATTTTTGTGTATGGTGTAAGTTGGTGGTCTAGTTTCATTTTCTTGCATATATCTGTCCAATTTTCCCAACACCATTTATTGAAGTCTCTCTATTCTGACCCCAGTTTCCACAAAAACAATTTTCTCCTGCAGTCTTGGTGAGTGTTTTTAATTGAAAGATCCTATGTACTGGATTTAGCAAGCAAATGTAAGGAATTACAAAAGAGAAAGGAATTGCGCTGATATGTGTCTTTCTCCCCCCAGCACTGTGCGGCTGGTATAGAACTTCAGGCTGCCTTTCTGGACACAGTCTCCCATGGTTGTGGGCTTTGATCTGGAGTCACCCTCTTCCAGTAGCCCTGTGGACCCCCTTCTACCCTTGAGCGCTACACTGACCCCAAGGACTGTGGATTTGATGGAGTACAGTCTCCCTCTGACACTCTAGCCCCTGCTACATGTGTTTCTTCCTCCAGTCTGGATCTCAGATCTCACCTCTTTCCAGGCAATCTCTGACCTTTCTGTCAATGGATTGCCACACCAGCTGTGTTTAATTCACCAGTTCTGGGTGGATGTTACTCGAGTCAGCTGTTGCTTCTATCTGTTGTGTGAGAAGGCGCAGGCCCCGTCCACATATTTGGCCACCACCTTGTCTCCCCTGGACAAACTTTTTAGGTGCCTGTGGCTGGGGAGGCTGGAGTCTCAGTGTTCTTGAGTTCTCAGCTGAGCCAGCTGGTCCTTGGGCTTTGAGACTCTAGGGTCCCCGGAGGTATCTGAGGTCTCTCCGGTTGAAGGTAAGTATGGGCTTCCAATCACAGCCGCTCTCCCCTTCAAGATAGCATGGTCTCTGTGGCAGAGCTGGCCACTCCGGGAGAGATTTCAGTGGTAGTAGAGGCTGCCCAGCCAGGGGAGCCTGGTCCACCAGTCCCAAACAGTCCTGTGGAATATAGGTGTCCCTCACTCACAAATACAGACACTCCCTGAATGTCCACACACTCTCCTTTCTCTCTCTCACTCACACACTATCTTGTAGCCTGCTGTCCCGTCAGCTGCCATCTTGGATCTCTCCACCCTACATCTTTTGATTGGAGCATTTAATGCATTACATTTAAAGTAATTGTTGATAATGGGATTATTCTCATTTTATTATTCATATTTTTAATTTTCCCCCCTTCTTAATGAAGTTCCTTTACCATTTCTTATAATTCTGATTTGGTGGTGATGAATTCCTTTAGCTTTTTCTTGTCTGGGAAGCTCTTTATCCTACCCTCAATTCTGAATGATAACTTTGCTGTGTAAAGAAATCTTGATTGTCGATCCTTCCTTTCATCACTTCTAATATTTCTTTTCACTCCTTTCTGGCCTGCAAATTTTTTGTTGAGAAATCAACTGACAGTCTTTTGGGTGCTCCCTTATCAGTAACTATCTTTTCCTCTTGCTGATTTTAGGATTCATTTTTAGTTTTTAACTTTTGGCATTTTAATTATGTGTCTTAATGTGGGCCTCTTTGGGTTCATCTTGTTTGAGACTATCTGTGCTTTTTGGGATTGTATGTCTATTTCTTTTGCCAAGTTAAGGAATTTTTTTTGGTCATTATTTCCTCAAATAGTTTTTTAATTCCTTGTTTTCTCTCTTCTCCTTCTGGTACCCCTATGATGTGAATGTTGGTATGTTTGAACTTGTCAAAGCAGCCCCTTAAACTATTCTCATTTGTAGATTTTCTGATTACTTTTCTGTGTCCTTGTCATCTAAATAATTTATGCTTTATCTAACCTACTTTTGATTCCCTATAATATATTCTCTATTTTAGTTATAGCATCCTTCATTTCTGACTGATTCAGTTTATGTTTTCTATCTCCAGTTTTATGTTTTCCATCTCTTTATTGAAGTTCTCACTGAGATCATTGAGAATGCTTATAACCAGTGTTTTCAACTTTGCATCTGATAGATTGCTTGCCTCCATTTTGTTTAGATTTATTTATTTATTTATTTATTTATTTATTTATTTATCTAGCTATTTATTTATTTATTTTGTGTGTGTGTAAGGTTTTGTTCTCTTCTTTCATTAGGGACATGTTTCTTTGTCTCCTTCTTTCAGCTGCTTCCCTGTGTTTGTTTCTACATATTAGGTAAAGCTGCTACCTCTCCCATCTTGGTAGAGTGGCCTTATGTAGTAGGTATCCTGTGGGGCCCAGTGGGTTGCTTTAGGTATTTCCCTTTTGTGGGTTGAGTATGTAGCATCCTATTGTTGTTGGCACTTCATCAACCTTGGTTACTGTTGGCACATCACTGGAAGGGAATGATTCTCACTCAGGCAGATTGGTTGTGAGGCCTGGCCATAATGGAGGATCTGTTGTGCTACAGAGCCAAATTCACGGTAGTGGGGCTCTGGTCCCTGCTGAGTCTTCCCTTTGGGTGTGTCATTCTTAGAGGAATTTTTTTGGTGATTTGGTGTGGTCTGGACATGGGGTGTGTTGGTTCTAGGGCTTCTTGGAAAATGCAGGCCAAGCCTGCAGTGGCTAACCCTAGCCTGGGACCTGCATGGGGCCACTTGGTATGAGCTAAAAAGTGATCTTCAAATGGTTTCCACTTATCCTGGGCTTGGAGATGCCTGGGAGAGACAAAGTTGTGAATTGTGGCTATCTGCCACTGTTGTTGGGCTTGAAGCTGCTTAGCAAGAGGTTAGGGCCATGAGGAGGCCAGATGCTGCTTGTTTGGAGTGTGTGAACCTTTGAGATCATTTAGGAATGTCTGTAGCATGAGCCAACACAGGGCATTTGAATGGAAAAGCCACTGGAAGAGGTTCGGGTGGGACCACATTCATGGTGCCAGGGAATCATCAGGGACCAGAGGAGGGTATAAGAATGTTAGCCAGGCTGATGGAGATTCAGATATGGCATCTGCATGCCAGCTTTGTGTGTGGGAGGACTCATCAAAGAACAATGGCCTCTTATACCACTTCTGTCTGAGAGAAATGTGATTCTTTATTCCTTGCCTTGAAGAAAGACAATTCAGTTCCTCCCTTTATGTCCCTGTTGCCTTTTGAGCTACTGCCCTAATGCTAGAGCTCAGAATGAGTGATTCTAAGTCCCAGTGAGCCCTCCATCTCACTTAGTCTTGGTCTCTAATGGTTTTCACAGACAGAAGTAATGGGCACTTTACTTTCTGGCAATGGAATTCTGGGATGGAGGATCCTGGTGTGAATCTGGGATTTCTTCCCAAATTTTAACAGCCATATGTGGGGTGGGATCAGACAGTTCTGTGTCTCTACACTTCTTACCAGTCTCCATGGGATTTCTTCTGTATGTCATTAGTTTTAGGACTTCTTTTCAACTAGACTATAGGCCAGTTATGGTGAACCTATGACACGCGTGTCAGAGGTGACACGTGAACTCATTTTTTTTGTTGATTTTTCTTTTTTAAATGGCATTTAAATATAAAAAATAAATATCAAAAATGTAAATCTTTGTTTTACTATGGTTGCAAATATCAAAAAATTTCTATATGTGACATGGCACCAGAGTTAAGTTAGGGTTTTTCAAAATGCTGACACGCTGAGCTCAAAAGGTTCGCTATCACTGCTATAGGTAGTTCTTAATAACTAGAGGCCCAGTGCATGAATTCATGTACCAGTGGGGTCCCTCGGCCTGGCCTTTGGGATTGGGCCAAAACTGGCTCTCTGACATACCCCAAGGGGTCCTGGATTGTGAGAGGGGCCAGGCCTGGCTGAGGAACCCCACCAGTGCACGATCAGGGCCAGGGAGGGACACGGGAAGTTGGCCAGCTGGGGAGGGACCATGGGAGGGCTCCAGGCCATGTCTGGCCAGTCTCGCTCAGTTCTGATTGGCTGGACCTCAGCAGCAAGCTAACCTACTGGTCACAGAGTCTGTCCCCTAGTGGTCAGTGAATGTCATAATGACTGGTGGACCAGTCAACTGCCTGCCCCCTGGTGGTCAGTGTACATCATAGCAAGCAGTTGAGCGGCCTTAGCATATCATTAGCATATTACTCTTTGATTGGTTGACACTTAGCATATTAGGTTTTTATTATATAGGACTAGAGATCCAGTCATGAAATTCATGCACTGGAGGGTGGGTGTCCCTCAGCCCGGCCTGCACCCTCTCCAATTTGGGACCCCCCAGGGGATGTCCGAAAAACCAGCAGTTGAACATCCTTCTCACAATCAGGGACCGCTGGCTCCTAACCACTCACCTGCTTGCCTGCCTGATCGCCCTAACTGCTCTCCCCAGCTGACCTGATCCCCCTAACTGCTGGCCTGATCCTCCTAACTGCTCTCCCCTGCTGGCTTGATCGTCCCTAACTGCCTTTGCCTAAGTCCTGCCACTGTGACTTTGTCTGGAAGGATGTCCGGAAGGTTGTCCAGTCTAATTAGCATATCTTTTATTAGTATAGATGGTTTTTCTGTAGTTTAGTTGTAATTTTGATGTGGTTATGGGAGGAGGCAAGCGAAGGTTTTACCTACTCTTTCATCTTGACTGGAAGCTCTGAAAGAAAATTGTTAAATTCTATATTATAAATTATTCTAATTTTATAAGCAAATGGTTATTATTATTATTATTACTTTGTTAATCCTGACCTGAGGATATTTTTTTCCTTTGATTTTTAGGGAGAGTGGACGGGGGAGAGAGAGAAACATCTAAATGAGAGAGACACATCCACTGGTTGCCTCCCACACGCTCCCTGATCAAGGTCAGGATCAAGCCTGCAACCAAGGTACATGCCCTTGACTAGAATCAATCCCAAGACCCTTCAGTCTGCTGACTGACACTCTAACAACTGAGCCAAACTGGCCAGGGCCAAGTAGTTAATTTTAAAGTAGTATAAAAAATTGTGAAAAGCCAAAGCAATAGAACTCTGAGAGATAGATATTATTGTAACAGCAGTGTTTAGATATGTTTATTAGTTTAATATTATTGATGGAGGAAAGTTGAAAATTAATACATAACTAAGGCTGGAGTTGCCTCAAATGATAATAATTGATTACATGAGTCCATTTATCTAAAGGGAGAGCATGGTTACAAACCAGAGAATGGCCTCTTTCTTTGGTGGAAACCCTGTAATGCAACCCTCAAATTTACATGCAAGATTATATTATTTCCTTTTAGTAGCTCTGATAACTCTATAGGGCAATTTTGTTAATTTAAAAAGTATAATTGTTTAATATTTCTGAATTATAGCACTCATTTGCTATAGGTAGTTTAAAATGAGAATGCATTAATAATATCACCAAATTTAGTAATATATGACATTCTAAATTTGTTACCATTCTTACTCTAGTGTTTGGACAGGATAATTATTTTGAAATCATTGTTTTTTTATTGTTTTCTTTTTCTGTTATCACTGATTTTTACTATTTAGTAACTAATCTAACTTGGCATAATTTAGAAACTCTGAGGTTTTTATTATACTATACCATGTTTTGGGGAGCTCTTTTTAAAAATATATTTTTATTGATTTCAGAGGGGAAGGGAGAGGAAGAGAGAGATAGAAACATCAATGATGAGAGAGAATCATTGATTGGCTACCTCCTGCAGGTTCCTCATTCAGGATCGAGCTGGCAAATCAGGCATAAGCCCTTGACCAAAATCGAACCCAGGACACTTCTGTGCACAAGCTGATGCTCTATCCACTGAGCCAAGCCAGCTAGGGCTGGGAGTTCTTAAATATCCTATCTCAATACAAATTCCTATTGCTAAATTTCAGAATAAATATTTTTCATTAGTGTAATTGAATAGTAAATATCTCTTTTCCTTTTCCATTTTTTTTAGAGGAGGGAAAACCCACCAGACATAGCTGACTTTTTCTTGACAATTGCTTGGGGAAAAATTTGTTATAAACAGCCAAAGTTCTGTGTGCAGTGGTTGAAAGCCAGTTGCTTTGTAGAAAAATAGATTGTAGTTGTGAGTATCCTCAACCATAAGGCCTTGCTTGTAAGAATTCAGCTTCTGAAATGCAACTTTTTCACTCCCCCGCCCTTTTTTTTTTTTTTTTTTTTTTTTTGCTGGCTGAACAGCCTAATGTTCCATGAACTGTACTAGAAGTAGCATTTTATGCAACATTGAAAGAGTCAATTAATTTGCATAATTTCATGAGTATTTCCATGACTTTAAGGTAGACTAGCTGGCTCAGAAGCCTCATCTGCCAATACATTTTTTTCTATATGACAAATTAATCATTTTAAGAATAATTAATGATACTTATGACAGACTGAATCCTATACCTAAAGGGTTCTAAATTTTCATAGCAGAAATATAATATTAATGTTAGTAAAGTTAGTGATTTAGTGAGTACCTTAACAGTCAACAATGCTGAAGGCTGAATAAAATTAAGATTTTTTTCCTCATCTGGAGACTTCAGTAAAATTAATGAGGAGGAAGGACTTATTGTAATATATAATAGACACAAACTCACCATTTTGAAACTGGGCATTCTGTTTACATCAGAGCTCAGATATTTTGTGTACTTTTCACCAGACTGCTTTGGCAACATCTGTTCTCTTCAGGAAGTAAAAGTGGGCACTAATTATTTTCAATGCCTGCGCCTATTGACTCAACAAAGAAATTAATTTAGATGATATCTTTAGTGATCAACATGATTTTTAAAATAAAGTTTTAAATATGCATAGTCTTAAATATTTAAAAATCAAATTAAACATCACACTATTAAGTATTTATTGCATATATGACTAAATATGCTAACATAAGAAACAATCTGAAATTTGTTTTTAGTTTCTCCAAAGAATTCTTATAATTACATGGAGATACTTTCTGGAAAAACCTGACTTTTTTATATGACTTATATATTTTGAGATACACTTGGAGATATTCCTAGGGTGGTCCTAAACTAAGATAGTATTATAAATTTAGTAAGAACAAATAGGATGAATCTAGTCAACACATCTGCTACATGACTTTTCAAATGCACAAAAGTGGATTTTAAAACTTAGGTTAAGTTCCAATCTAGAAGAAAGAACAGCTTATATTTGTGAATATTTCTAAGGAATTAAGAAAAAAAAATCACCATTTGTAATTCTTTGAATTATTTGTCTTTGTTCATATCAACATTGAATAGCATTTGTAAAGTTACATTTTTATCTGTGTTTTGAATATATAAATGTTTCATATTTTTCATCTTTGAAAAGAACTGTTGGTAAATAATAGGCAAGTATGCCGTATATACATAATCTTCAATATGGCATGTTTGTACATTTTTCTTATATCAAAATAATAGACAAAATTACTTATGCATCTAAAACAATTATTATTATATAGCCCTTAAGATGTAGTGTAGCTGAGTTTAGTGGTTCGATTGTGTGTTGATTTTACCACTGGATTCATGGTAAATATTCTTAGTTTGGGTAGTTAATACACATTTGAACTTAAACAGTCAATAATTTAGTAAATTTCTAGAATTTACACAGCAGACTCTTTTTTTGTATAGGTAAAAATGACAGCCTATAAAAATAGACAGCCTATGGATTTTATATTTTATAAGCAAAATATTTTCTTCTAAACCTTAAAAAAATCGCAAAGTATCTACATTCTGTGTAAATCTGCATTATTAATTCACTATAAAATAGATCCAGTTGGAGTACTTGTTTTTATGTTAAATTAAGCCTTGATGTTCTTTAATGCTTTGATTTAGCCTCTAATTTGTAGAGCACAAAGGCACTAGCAGCTGTTGAAAATATCACTTTTGCAGTACTGTTCTTGGCCAATAAACCCCAACAAGTCATCTTATCTGGTTATACAAAATAGCATTGAAAAAGTAGTCATTGCTTTGAAGTATCACTCCAATTATAGGTTTTAGCCCCATAGGTCACATTCAGATTATTTATACAATGCCACTATAATTCTGTATCTGTATCAATTTCTCTGTGTCCAGTATGCTCACCTGCTCCACTGAAGGAAATTTTAATCAGTTGCTATGATGGAACTGACCTGTGTTTGATAGGGTTAGATAGCATTTGGCTGATTCCTGTATATTTTATGCACTAACTTTCTAAAACACATTTAGCAGCAAAAGCAAACTATACTTGGATTACCTTTTTCTTTTTTCGGAATCAAAGAACTGAAATGACTTTTCATCTCATGCTTATTTTATTCCTTCAGCTAAATGCTACATACATATGTTCATACCATAAGCCTGCAAAACATCTATTTGACAACTGTTAATGATTTGGGGATCTTTCATTGTAAGTTTAAGCCATGTGTCTCTTTATACTCAGGTTAAATGTCAGTGTTGATACTTGACAGCAAAAATGGACAAATTTACCATAATGGTTAAATTGCCTAAATTTATTGCATTAGATATTTCCTGGCAAATGCATCTGCCAGCAGGAAATATAAATACTACTTTTGCATCAAAGTAACTGGCTCTGTCATTTCTGACTTTTTAAATAATATTCTGAACTACATTTGCATCAAAAAGTTTGTGATAGAACATGTTTTTAATTAGTTGTTGTGCTGACAATAAAATAATTAGAAGGAAATTAATATGATGATAAAAAGAAATATAGAAGAAGTCACTTGTCTGTGGATGTAGAATATGGTTTTTTATCACTTATGATTTTAAGATACAAATTCTTGCTATGGGAAACTTTACTAGGCAAGAAATTACCACAGTAGGTTGTTTTAGAATCTGCTAAATATATATAAAGACCTCTGATTTTATCAGAAAGCTGAAAGTATATTATTTTTCCGCATTTTTCCCACCTCCTTCCTTTATAAAATCCATGTATATGTCAAAATGAACAACTTTTACATATTTGTCTACTTTGCAAAATTACATGATTTAGGATTGTGGGTTGGTTTTTCAATCATCTACAAATAAACTTTTTAAATATAGAATTTTGAGATATTGAGAAAATAAGAACCTTTAGATATAATTCAAGTTGCTTATTTTTACTTATAGAATTGAAGATTACATGATTTTGAAGACCCAAAGTGGATTTCTGCATATTTAAAATAAAGAAACAAGAAACAAAAGTGAGTCCACTATTCGGACTTTGCCCCCTTACTTTACTTGTAGTAACCCATACCATTAACATTACTTCAAAGCTGGTGTAGTAAAATGGACCTAAATAATACATTTCAGTCCTGATCAGAAGATGTTTGCTTACCCACATAAAGTAATTTGCTTCCTAGCACAGTTGGGTTCCTTTTTGCAATTGTTTTATTTTTCATGAAGTAGAGAGAAAACATTATTTTTGTAAACCAATGATTTAATCTAATTTATGACAAGTCAATGGCCTAGAATAGTAATGGCTGCCTCAAAATACCTCTCAATTTGCACATTTTAGGGCCTACTAAGCTGGAGAACTGAAGCATGAGGCAAATGAAAAAATATGAAGTTCATAATCTAGGGAGACCTGCATGAATACAGCCATAAAGACACAACTGCCAGCTCAGGTGGAAAAATGTTGAAGTGAGAAATGTATTCAATAAATAGAAAACACAGCATGGAGCTGAAAAGCATGCATGAAAAACTGGTTAGGAGATTCAAGTAATGGAAAAGGAAGCAGATGGAGCATGAGTGTACATTAAACAGTAGTGTTCATAGCTTGTAACATAAAGTATTCCTCTGGGAGTCTAATTCTTAACTATCATCAAATTCATTCAATTTAAAATATCATGGTCTTGTTATCATCTAATTTTGCAGAAATTTTATTGAAAATATTGTTGTGATAGACTGTTTTTCATAGTTGAAAATGCTTACTGATTAAATAGAATAGATCATGAAAAAGTTGATAACTTCATATTGCTGTAACTTCTCTTATCAAGTTCTTCTTGCCTTGTTGGAAGCATGATTTCAGTGCATGAGCATGTGTCTGTCTTTGACATCTAGGGTCTCAAAGGCAAATGAAAATTGTAGGTACTTGTAAATGGAAGATGTGAACCTTTATGGATGTATTTAAAAGGAACTTCCAACTATATATAGAACATGTTAGGACTCCCAGGACAGATTGTTAGCCCTATAAAATAAAATAAGAAAGGAGATTGGTAATGATTGTTTTTATAACTGCAGGATCTTGTTACTTTGACCAAAAAATATCAGAACTTTTATTCTGAGTTCTTTTGATTTAGTCATTTGGTTTCTATAATGAGGATATACTCTGAGAGTGATGGTTGACCTCTGTTGAACACTCTCATGCCAAAGTTTATACTTGGTTATGTTTACTAATCCATGATGGATTTTTATGAGTCCATTTTGTAAACTGTGCTTTTGAATCTCTATATTCTTCATCTATATATTTTTCTGAGCAATGAGGTATAAGTTATATTTTACATTTCATAATAATACTTCATTTGTCCCAATTCATTTTCTCCAAAAACCATAGATTTAACAGATAATTGTATATTCATACTATAAAATTGTAATTTTATAGATTAAAACCATATTATTTCTTCTTACATTCATGCTCTTTATGCAAAAGAATCTCAAATTTTCCCTTTCCTCATATTTCTTCTTTTCCTTCTTTCCACCTTCTCCTCTCCCATGTTTGTATCTTGTAACTCCTTCCTATAACACTTCCCATTAATTTCTGATTCCTTAGCAAGCTGAAAAGTGTCTTACCACTTGCTTTCTTCCCTACCCATAAACAAACAAAAAGAATCAGACAGTACTAGACATAGAGACCAATAAAACAAAACCACTAGTTTTCACACAATTCAGCTAATCAGCAGTTATTTTTCTTTTATTTTACATGTGTCCCTAGTTCTTAAAAAGAAATCTCATGGAATTTTTTTGCCTAGTGAGTCACTTTATTCTACAAACATGTACTCTGTAACTCCTAAAATTTGGTGTCTTTTGGTTGTCATGAAAATGACAAAACCAAAGGCTTTTAATTACAACCTGCCAATGTCTTTTCCTAAATTTTATCTTCTCTTGAAATCTCTGTTCTTTTCCGACTGATTATTTTCTCTTTTTTGAAATGTTTCTATTCTTTTTCTTTCTTCTCTCTGTATTTCTCCCATTGCCTACCCATGACTCCTCTTCTTCCACATCAGAAGCTCAGGAGACCTGTTTACATTATCCCTTGTATAGTCACTCCTTTCAAGGACTTATCAATCACCTCTGTGCTGACTCCTTTCTGAAAATAGTTTATGTATTAAGCACCTTTTTTAAAATAAATATATGTTTTATTGTTAATACTGTTACAGATGTCCCCTACTTCCCCCCGTTTTGCCCTCCTCCATCCAGTCCCCACCCTTCCCCACACTGTTGTCTGTGTGGATGGGCTATGAATATATATTATTTGGCTAATCTCTCCACCTTCTTTCATCCAGTCCTCCTCCCCCCCACCCCGCCCCACTCTCTTCCCCTCTGACAATTGTCAGTCTGTTCCATATGGCAGTCGTTTTCTAAACCCTAATCTGATTTATAAAAGATTTTCTTTACTGATTTTGTATCTTCATTGGGAAATTTTCCATTATTCCAAGTTTCAAAGTTTTACCTTTATATAATTTTTTTAAAGTGATTTTCTTTTCCTTTATAATTCTTTTCTATCTTAGCATCCCCATTGTTCTAATTACTTTTAGTAGAAATAATTATTACCTCGGCCTCTACCTAACTCCTTTTCCCCTCATGCTGTGCCAGTCATTTGCCAAGTTCTGTTGACATTTCTCTTTGTTGCATTGAATTTTTTTCCCTTTACAATTCCTAGTAGATGATTATAGTCCAGGATTTTGAGATCTAATGCCAAGCTTATTGCATAATCCTCTCCACTTATCTTTATATTTTTTCAAACTGTGTAAGGTTCTAAGACTTAACATTATTTTCACTTTATGCTACTTTGCTGATCAAAGACTTCCAATACTGTATCATGGTTTTTAGCAGTATTTCCCAGTGTGGAACACTAATAAAAAAACATTGCTCTGAGGAACAAAATTTTGATAGAAAATAACCAAAACAATAGTATTGGATATACAACTTAAAAGATAGTGTCAAAGGCTATTAGCATATTAGAGTTTCTAGTAATAACATATAACTTATATGTTTGCAATTTTTTCTGTCCAAAGAACTCTATTTTTTGAGCAGAACCCATTTTATATATAAAAATTAGTGTTCTGTAGAATACAATTTGGAAAATGCTAGCCTATTGGATAATATCTAAAGTCCATTCATGAGCAAATATAATGAAAGATTGTTAACATATACCAAGTCACTGAAAATCACTTTATAAAGTTCTTTAGGTATTTTTAAAGTTTTATGATAACTCTGAGGTTCGTATTAATATGATTTTCATTTTCCTAAGGCTCAGGGAAATTGAGATACTTGCCCCAGATGACTTAATAACCAAGTGGCATAAGAAGGTTAGAAACTCTAGCCCTGGGACTCCAGAGTCACAGCTCTTCTATACTAAGTAGCTTCTAACTGGGTACTGGGTTATCCCCATTCTGCTTCTATTTCCTCATTTTAAAACTTAGCCTTTGTGTGGGCCTTCTACTGTAGTAGGGCTGGTTTACTACAAAGAACAATCCCACTCCCACCTTCAAACACTTTTATCTCCTTTATTTCTGAGAAAATATTCTTCCCAAGCAAATTTTCTTCTCTCTTCATTTTGTCCAAAGTAATTTCTTAATATATCTCCCTCAAAAATGTTAGCAGACCACAATGTCTTGATTCAAATTTGAATTCTATACTCCCCATCTAGATTTACCATTATGCTAGTCATTTGCTATTAGATTATTTGATTAAAAAACAAAACAAAATAAGAACAAAATAACTATTATTTTTTTCCTTAGTAAAATTATAATTTTCTAATTTTAAAGATAGAGCTGTAGTTTTATATTAGAATGTATGAATAAGTAAGTGACATGGTCACTGAGAACTTATAATGGCATATTGAAAATTGTCCCTATGTTATTAACCCTTCTCAAGTGGAAAGTAAAACATTTTTTTTTTCTTTTTAAAAAATAATGTTAAAACTTACTTTATTGCCCTAGCTGATTTAGTTCAGTGGATAGAGCATTGGCCTGTGGACTGAAAGGTTCCGGGTTTGATTCCAGTCAAGGGCACATGCCTGTTTGCTGGCTTAATCCCCTGTAAGAGGTGTGCAGGAGGCAATGATCAATGATTCTCTCTCATCATTGATGTTTCTATCTCTCTCTCCTTCTCATTTCCTCTCTGAAATCAATAAAACATATTTTTATAAAATTACTTAATTACTTAAATACTGGATATATATATATATATATATATATATATATATATACTGTTATATATATACTGTTATATATATATACTGTTATATATATATACACATATACTGTTATTGTAAAATACCTAAAGTATAGCATAGGTTTAAAAAAATCAAATGATTGGAGGCTAAATAGCATGCTATTAAACAATGATTGGGTTACAAAAGAGATCAAAGAAGAAATAAAAAGCATCATGGTGACAAATGACAATGAAAACACAACAATCCAAAATCTATGGACAGAGTGAAAGCAGTCCTGAGAGGGAAGTTCATAGCTCTACAGGCCTACCTAAAAAAAAAACAACAAAAAAAAATAATATTAAATTATCTAACCCTACAACTCAAAGAATTAGAAAGAGAGCAACAAAAAAACCCCAGAGTAAGCAGAAGGAAGGAAATAATAAAGATAAGAGCAGAAATAAATGACATAGAGACCAAATAACAATACAAAAGATCAATGAAATCAAGAGCTGATTATTTGAAAGGATAAACAAGATTGATGAAACTCTAGCCTGGCTCACAAAGAGAGAGGACCCAAATAAACAAAATGAGAAATGAAAGAGGTGAAGTAACAACAAACTCCACAGAAATACAAAGGATTATGAAAAAATACTATGAACAACACTATTCCAAAAAACTGGACATCCTCAACAAAATGGACATATTCTTAGAAAAATAAAAGCTTCCAAAACAAATCAGGAAGAATAAATAAACCTGAATAGGCCAATAACTACCTAGGACATTGAAGCAGAAATCAAAATCTTCCACCAAACAAAAGCCTTGGTCCGGATTGCTTTAAAAGGAAGTTCTACCAAACATTCAAAGAATAATTAAAACCTATCCTCCTCAGACTAGTCCAAAAAATTCAAGAGAAAGGCACACTTCCAAGTTCTTTCTATGAAGCCAGCATTACCCTAATTCCAAAACCAGACAGAGATACCACAAAGAAAGAGAAATACGGGCCAATATCTGAGAGAACCAAGATGGCGGCATAGGTTAACGCCGGAGATTGCTGCCTTGAACAACCAAATCAAAACACACCTAAAAGATGGAACGGACATCATCCAGAACCACAGGAAGGCTGGCTGAGTGGAAATTCTACAACTAGGAGGAAAGAGAATATCATACCCAGACTCAGAGGAGGCGCAGTGCTGAAGTGAAATACTCAGGTACGGAGTGCACGCGGAGCGGGCTGGCGGCGGAGGGCTTGGTTGGTGCTTTCAATCAGGAGGGAGTCTCAGATTCTGAGCTCCAGATCTGGGCGAGTCTCTAGGGACCCAGACTCAAACGGGAGAAGCGGGACTGTCTGACTTCAGTCTGAACTCGAAGGCAGCTTTCTCTCCGAGGTTTGCAGCGGTTGCTGGGACTCTGTGAGGCAGAGACCCTAGGGACGGAACTGAGAGCCTCCATAACTGCTCTCTCTGGCCCACCCTGTTGATCCCGAGCCCGAGCGACCCACCCACCCGCCCCGCCCAAGCCCTGCTCAGAGCCATTTGCCAGATAGCCTCAGGCAAAGGCTAGATTAGCACCTCCCTAGAGGACAGAAGTTTTCCCACTGCAGACACAGCTGATTCTCACAGCCAGCTGGCCTGGAGGTCAAATCCCCCTAGTATTAACTACAACAATCAAGGCTTAACTACAGGAGGACTGCACACAAAGACCACTAGGGGGTGCACCAAGAAAGCATAAAAAATGTGGAGACAAAGAAACAGGACAAAACTGTCAATGGAGGATATTCAGTTCAGAACCACACTTTTAAGGTCTCTCAAGAACTGTCTAGAAGCCGCTGATAAACTTAATGAGATCCTCAACAAATCTAATGAGACCCTCAATGTTATGATAAAGAACCAACTAGAAATTAAACATACACGGACTGAAATAAAGAATATTATACAGACTCCCAACAGCAGACCAGAGGACCACAAGAATCAAGGCAAAGATTTGAAATGCGAAGAAGCAAAAAACACCCAACTGGAAAAGCAAAATGAAAAAAGAATCCAAAAATACGAAGATAGTGTAAGGAGCCTCTGGGACAGCTTCAAACGTACCAACATCAGAATTATAGGGGTGCCAGAAGATGAGAGAGAGCAAGATATTGAAAACCTATTTGAAGAAATAATGACAGAAAACTTCCCCTACCTGGTGAAAGAAATAGACTTACAAGTCCAGGAAGCACGGAGAACCACAAACAAAAGGAATCCAAAGAGGACCACACCAAGACACATCATCATTAAAATGCCGAGAGCAAAAGACAAAGAGAGACTCTTAAGAGCAGCAAGAGAAAGAAACTCAGTTACCTACAAGGGAGTACCCATATGACTGTCAGCTGATTTCTCAACAGAAACTTTGCAGGCCAGAAGGGAATGGCAAGAAATATTCAAAGTGATGAATACCAAGAACCTACAACCAAGATTACTTTATCCAGCAAAGCTATCATTCAGAACTGAAGGTCAGATAAAGAGCTTCACAGATAAGGAAAAGCTAAAGGAGTTCATCACCACCAAACCAGTATTATATGAAATGCTGAAAGGTATCCTTTAAGAAGAGGAAGAAGAAGAAAAAGGTAAAGATACAAATTATGAACAACAAACATGCATCTATCAACAAGTGAATCTAAGAATCAAGTGAATAAATAATCTGGTGATCATAATAGAATCAGGGACATAGAAAGGGAATGGACTGACTATTCTTGGGGGGGGAGGGGTGTGGGAGATGCGGGAAGAGACTGGACAAAAATCGTGCACCTATGGATGAGGACAGTGGGTGGGGAGTGAGGGCGGATGGTGGGGCAGGAACTGGGAGGAGGGGAGTTATGGGGGGGAAAAAAGAGGAAAAAATGTAATAATCTGAACAATAAAGATTTACTTAAGAATCTTAAAAAAAAAAAAAGAAATACGGGCCAATATCTTTGATGAACACAGATGGTAAAATCCTCAACAAAATTGTAGCAAATTAGCCCTGGCCGGTTTGGCTCAGTGGATAGAGCGTCGGCCTGCGAAATCGAGAGTCCCAGGTTCGATTCCGGTCGGGGGCATGTGCCTTGGTTGTGGACACATCCCCGGTGGGGGGTGTGCAGGAGGCAGCTGATCGATGTTTCTCTCATCGATGTTTCTAACTCTCTGTCTCTCTCCCTTCCTCTCTGTAAAAAAAAATCAATAAAATATATTTAAAAAAAAATTGTAGCAAATTGGATCCACCATTACATTTGAAAGATATAATACACCACGACCAAGTGGGATTTACTCTAGAGATGCAAGGATGGTACAATATCCACAAATAAATAAATGTGATACATCATATAAACAAACTGAGAGACAAAAATCACATAATCATACCAATCAATGCAGAAAAAAGTATTTGACAAAATCCAACACCACTTCCTGAAAAAACTCTCAGAAACGTGGGAACAGAGGGATCATACCTCAACATAATAAAAGCCCTATATGAGAAACCTACAGTGAACATCATAATCAATGGGCAAAAATTAAAACCATTTCCCCTTAGAACAGGAACAAGACAGGGATGCCTACTTTCATCACTCCTGTTCAACATAATACTGGATGTGCTAGCCAAAGCTATCAGACAAGAAGAAGAAATAAAAGGCATCCAATTTGGAAAAGAAGAAGTAAAACTGTCATTATTTTCAGATGACATATTATACATAGAAAAACCCAAAGACTCCATAAAAAAACTAATAGATTTAATACATAAATTCAGCAATGTAGCAGGATACAAAATTAACACCCAGAAATCTATGGCGTTTTCATACACCAATAATGAACTCAAAGAAAGAGAAACTAAAAAACACTCCCATTAACCACTGCAACAAAGAAATTAAGATATTTTGGAATAACCTTAACAAAGGAGATAAAAGAGCTGTACTCAGAAAACTACAGGACATTGAAAAAAGAGATAGAGGAAGACCTAAACAAAGGGAAGAACATATTGAGTTGATGGATTGGTAGGGTCAACATCATTAAAATGTCCATACTAACCAAAGCAATCTATAGATTCAATGCAATCCCCATTAAAATACCAACCCATATTTCATAGACCTAGAACAAACTCTCCAAAAATTCATATGGCATTAACAAAAGACCTCGAATAGCTGCAGCAATCCTGAGAAAGAGGAACAAAGTTGGAGGGATCACAATACCAGATATCAAGCTACATCACAAAACCACTGTTCTCAAAACTGCCTGGTACTGCCATAAGAACAGACATATAGACCAATGGAACAGAACAGAGAGCCCAGAAATAGACCCAAACCATTATGCTAAATTAATATTTGACAAAGGAGGCAAGAGCTTACAATGGATTCAAAACAGTCTCTCCAATAAATGGTGCTGGGAAAATTGGTCAGATACATGCAAAAAATGAAACTAGATTACAAACTTACACCACACACAAACATAAACTCAAAATTGTTAAAGCATGTAAATGTAAGATGGGGAACCATAAAAATCTTAGAAGACTCCTTTACTCCACAGGCAGCAAAATATCAGAATTGTCGTAGCAATATCTCTAATGATACAGCTCCTAGGGGAATAGAAACCAAGGAGAAAATAAACAAATGGGACTATATCAAAATAAAAAAGGTTTCTGTAAAGCTAAAAAGACCATCAACAAAATAGATAGGCCACTGCATGGGAGAACATATTTGCCAATGCTATCTCTGATAAGGGTCTAAATCTTCAAAATTTATAGGGAACTCCTAAAACTTAACAAAAGAAAGATAAACAATCCAATCAAAAAATGGGCAAAGGATATAAATAGACACCTTTTGAAAGAGGACATACAGGAGGCCAAGAGGCATATGAAAACATTGCTCAAAGCCACTAATTGTCTGAGAGATGCAAATCAAAACAACACTGAGGTACCATCTCACACCTGTCACAATGGCTATCATTAACAAATGACAAGTGCTGGTGAGGATGTGGAGAAAAAGAAACCCTAGTGCACTTCTGGTTGGAATGAAGACTGGTGCAGCCCCTGTGGAAAACAGTATGGTGTTTCCTCAAAAACTTAAATTAGAACTCCCATTAAACCCAGTAATTCCACTTCTAGGAATACATCCCAAGAAACCAGAAACACCAATCAGAAAGGACAGATGCACCCCTATGTGCACAGCAGCACAATTTACAATAGCTAAGACCTGGAAACAGTCTAACTGCCCATCAGCAGATGAATACTACACTGCTGTGAAAAAGAAGGAATTCTTACCACTTGCAACAGCATGAGTGGAACTGGAGAGCCTTATGCTAAGCGAAATAAGCCAGTCAGAGAATGATAAATATCACCCAATCTCATTCATTTGTGGAATATAATGAACACACTGTAAACTACAAACTACAGTGGGAAGGCTAGGGAGGGTTGGCGGGGGGGGGGGGGTAAGAGATCAACAGAAGAACTTGTATGCATTCAGATAAGGATAACCAGTGAACACAGGCCCTGGGAGGGGTGAGGGCATGTGCTGGAAGGTAGGAGAGGCTGGGGGTGGGGGGATGTCAATGTGGGAAAAAGGAGACATATGTACTACTATTTGTAATACTTTAAACAATAATAAAATATAAATAAATAAAATACTGTGGTACATCTACACAATGGAATAATACACTGCTGTAAAAAGAATGACCTTTTATCATTTGCAACAGCATGAATAGAGCTGAGAGCATTATGTTAAGCAAAATAAGCCAGTTGGAGAAAGATAAACATCACATGATCTCACTCATATGTGGGATATAATGAACAACATAAACTGATGAACAAAAATAGATCCAGAGACAAGGTAGCACTGTCCAACCTCAGAGAGAAGGCAGGGGAGAGGGTGTTAGAGATCAACCAAAGGACTTGTATGAATGCATATTAGTATAACCAATGGACAAAGGCACTGGGGTGGTGGGGTCTTGTTCTGGGGGTGGGAGTTATGGAGGGGGGTCAATTGGGTAATGAGGAGACCTGTGTAATACTTCAAACAAACAAAAAAGAATAGCATAGGTTTAGAGAAAATAAGAAAGTCTTCTTTTCTTGTTCACTCACCACCCTTCTTTAATCCTGCTCTCTAGAGTTAATCACTGTTAATTTATGCATCTTTTAAAATTATCATCCAGTCATTTACCTACATTTATATCAAAATCTACAGCTCATAAATCCTATGACCTCATCTACACATGCTACTAAAAGAAGTAACGATCTGATTCCACATGACCTAAAAATATTATAATTCTTTACTAGTGGCCTGGTGCATGAAATTTGTGCACAGGGGGTGGTGTGTGTGACCCTCAGCCCTGGTTACACCCTCTCCAATCTGGGACCCCTCGAGGGATGTTCAACTGCCCTTTTAGGCCCCTAAACGGGCAGTCAGACATCCCTTTCACAATCCAGGGCTGCTGGCTCCCAACCACTTGCCTGCCTGCCTGCCAGCCTGATCACCCCCTAACCACTCCCCTGCAAGCCTGATCAATGCCTAACTGCTCTCCTGCCAGACCGATTGCCCCTAATTGCCCTCCTCTGCTGGCTTGGTTGCCCCTAACTACCCTCCCCTGCTGGTCTGATTGCCCCTAACTGCTCTCCCCTGCAGGCCTGCCCCCCCCCCCCCCCGCCAACTGACCTTCCCTGCAGGCCTGTTAGGACTCACCTGCTGGCCATCTTGTGGTGGCCATCTTTGACCACATGGGGGCAGCCATCTTGTGTGTTGGAGTGATGATCAATTTGCATATTACCTATTTATTAGATAGGATTATTAAAGGGGCAAGGTGGACGTTGTGCATAGTTGAAGAACTGTGTAAAAAGACATAAACGTTATCCCTAAAAACTCCATAGACATCTCTCCCTCTCTCTTTGGAGTTTCCTCCAGAAATCCCTGAACAAAAATCTTGCTCTCTGACTTCTGTAATTGCTTCTTTTCTGCTCCATCCTCTCCCCCACTTGACTGCAGGTCATCTTTGCAGACACTCCTGATCTTGAAGGAATGTGCTGCTTTCTGCTCTTATTGCTTTGCTATTCAGAATCAGATCAATGCACTTTAAATTTGCCTAAATTTGTAAATCTGCTGGAATAAAGCCTTTCACAGCACTCTCATCTAATTTTTAAATTTAGCTTTGTTGTTCTAATTTTCCTTGTACCTGTTGATTTGTCTTTTATTTTCTTGTTCATATTGCCAATTTTTTCTTTATTGTATAGGTCTTATATATTCAGCTCTTGGATTTTAGGATCAATTCTATGGGATGTCTCCAAAATATATATGTACACACTTGAATAATTATTAAAATACACTTCATTTTCAAAATTGAGCAATCAGCTGTTCAAGTGTGAATATATTTTTGGGGATACTCAATATTCATTGTTTTGTTTTGTTTTTGTCTTCCTAGATTTACTAGAGGCCCAGTGCATGAAATTCGTGCAGGGGGGGGGGTGGGTCTCCTCAGCACAGCCTGCATCCTCTCCAATCTAGGACCCCTTGGGAGATGTCTGACTGCCAGTTTAGGCCTGATTCAAAGTGTGTATACATTTTGGGGAGACACTCTGTATATCTCTAGTCAGTGGTGAAATAAACTAATATCGGTTTTGGAATCCCCAGACAGGGAACCTCACTCACTCCCCACATGTCTCCCCACTGTACTCCCTGCATGTCTCCCTCAGCGGCTGGCCCAGGTGTGTGGGAGGCTTGGCTTCCTTCATTGCCCTGGGGAGGCTTGGCGTGGGCAGTGGCCATGGAGCCAGCCAGAGCAGGTGGGAGGCTTGGCTTCTTTCATCGCCTGCCCGCTCCACCCGGCTCTGTGGCCGCCACCCAAGCCAAGCCTCCTGCCGACTCTGCCGGCTCTGTGGCTTTGGCTGGAGCCACCATCTTTGTGGCTGTGGGCACCACCATCTTTGTCATGGAGTGATGGCTAATTTCATATTACCCTTTTATTAGTATAGATATTTGAAAGGCATTACTGTTATTGTCATTCATTTATAATTTGTCTAATTTTAGTTTTTTTCCCCCTGAAAGGGGAAAAAAGAGGGTATTATATAGTGTGTATGACTTTATTTTCTAAAATTTGTCAATTATTTTTGTAGAAATAATTAATTGTTTTTAGAAATTTAATTGATATTATAAAAATGTCTCTATTAAAATAAATATGTAATTTAGATAATAAAAACATAAGAATTATATTAATTATGTCAAATTTATATGAATGCCTTTTTTTCTGGAATAACACATTTTCCATGTAGCTAACCTTAGTTTACTGTTAGCTAAATTTAATGATTTATATGGGTTAGAAATAAAAGGAAGCTGAGGTAGTTTATTAGTATCATAAAATGGGGATAGGTAAAGAATGCCTGACATAGCACCTAAAGCACAAGCTATAAACAATTAATTGATAACTTGGACTTCATCAAAATTGCCCTAGAGAAATGGAAACTGAGGTTCACATAAAGCCTGTGCACAGAATTTTATAACAAATTCACTCAGACTTGTCAAAGCTGGAAAACAAGACAAATATCCTTCAATGGGTGATGATGGGTAAACAAACCACAGTACATTCAGACAATGGAATATTACCCAGCAACAAAAATGAATGGATTGTTGATATCTTTAATAACTAGAAGGAATTCTAAAAGTATTTTGCTAAGTAATAAAACAAGTCACAAAAAGTTAGATCCTGCACAATTCCATTTATATGACATTCTCAAAAAGACAAAATTATAATAGCATAACAAATCAGTGGTTGAAAGTGTTTACAGTGAGTGGAGAATGGGGCTAAAGAGAGGTACCACAAGAGAATTTTGGGGGGAGGGGCGGTGATGAGATGTTCTATATACATATGGTGGAAGTAGTTATACAGATATAAACATGTGGTAAAATTCATAAAACTATATAAAAAAGTCATTTTTACTGTATGTTAATTTTAAAATAAAAAAACACAACAGGAGAGACTTGAGGTATAGTTTTTGCTCTTTCAGATAATGTATCTTCATTTTAATTCATGTAACATAGGCTTGTCACATAGTTTTTAGAAAAACCAACATAGTACCTGTCCTGCTTTTAGAAACTTGGATATTGACTTTCATTTGGTACATTACCTATTTTTTATTCATCATAAATAAATGTCATACATGCTTTGGAAATATTTTAACAGCATCATATTGATAGCAGTGTAATTCAGAAATCCTATATTCCAGCTAATTCTTCCACTAACTAGGTATACCTTCAACAATTTATTTTACCTCTTTTCATATCAGTTTTGCCACTTTGAAAATGACAATATTTAAAATATATGATTTCTGTTGTCCTATTTATAAACAAACATTAAAATCCATCCAAAAAACTAAAATCTGGTTTCAAAATGGAAATAGGAGATCCAATATGGTGGCTGGCAGCATGGCAGGGGGGAGATAATATGAGTAAGGAAAGGAATGAGAGGGATGTGTGTGGATATGTGTGGTGTATGTGTATGGATGAGTCAGGGAGAGTTAGATCTCACAGGAGTCTCAAGGACTGGCAGATTGGGCTCTCCTAGATGGGGAGCCCCTGTTACTACCAAAGGCACTCCCAGGTTGGTGCAGGTTTGACACAGAGGCCACGCCATGTAGAGGGGAGCAGCAGAGGCCAGGAGCGCAGCCACACCAACACCCAGACTGGCCTCCAGTACCACTCTGGACCTCTGCAGGGAGCTGCTTGCCAGCCATAACCTGTGTGGCACCATCACCACACCCAAAGAGTGAATGGTGCTGAGAGGGTTAACTCAAAACACAGGCGGATAAGGCAGGAGTCCAGTGGAAAACAAAGGCAGGTGGAACATAGACAGGGGCAGACCCAGCAGTTTGAGCCAGCCTAGTTACAGAAACCAACCAAGCAGAAATAATAAAATGTTTCTGGACTCAACGTGGGAGGCATAGGAAAACAAGGGAGGGCCTGTAGCACAAGGTGTATGTACACATAGAAACAGAGAAAGTTCAGGTCCATTGCTGGGCAAAAACAATGAGGGAATCAATCAGGTGATGACACTGGAAGACATAGCGCAGGCTTATAGGAAATATATACCGCTGGACCACAAGGCTTAAGGGAGGCATCCCATTATTGGCCACACCCCACCCCATGAAGAGAGTTTGAATCTGCTTGTAATCAATTTTCTACACTTTTGCTTACTAGTAAATCTTCTGGTCCATGGATCTCATTCTTCAGTGTTGTAAGACACCATACCAGGAGAAAAAATCCTTGGTCTACTTTTCCAGTTATCAACTTGATACCTGGCTGCAGGCTCCCAGACCTCTGTAGTGAGTGCTCACCAGAGACCTCCCACATTGTGCCTCATCACCTGCTGGCCTGGACACAGCATCCCAGGATCCCATGCTGACAAGGCTGCTATAGTGACACAGAACCTCTGGCAATCACCTCAAATCTGGCCCCAGGTCAGTACTGCCATAGTGACCAGGAGCTGTCTGGAAACCATCCCAACCCTGGCCCAAGAACAGTGCTGCCAGTGTGACACAGTGTGCCCACCCACAGGTCACAGGACAGTACTGCAATTGCACTGCCAGAGGGTACTAGGGTGCCACCCTGCTGGGGTACCAGGGCCACAGAGCAAATTGTATGCCAGAGAGCTCTGGGCCCTCACAGGGAGTCGCACAACATAGGATCTGTGCATGCGCCCTGCCAACCCAGAATCACTGAAGCAGACAATGGGGGACCAGACCTCCTGTGGGAGAAGTGGGTACAATTCTGAGCAAAGTCAATAAGGCATGAGATTCAAGGCAGACCCAGCATCTGGACTAATGAGTACTAGGCCATTGGGCCACTAGGAGTTCTACCTCTTGAACCCAAGCAGGGTCCCCAGGGCCAGAAAGAGAGCACAAAAATGGGGAGACAAAAACAATCCCCAAAGGAAAGAAAAGGAGGAACCACCAGAAAAAGAACTAAATGTAATGGAGGCAAGCAATTTGTCAGAGAAAGAATTCAGAGAAATAGTTATAAAGATGTTCAACCATCTTGATGAAAATTCACCAACATATGTAAGAATTAAGAGGAAATGAAGAATAATATAGTGGCAACAAAGAACACGATGGAAGGTTTCAACAGTAGACAAGAAGTGTGGGATCACATCAGTGAATTAGAAGACAGGGTAGAAAAAACACCCAAGCTAAACAGCAATTGGAAAAAAAAAATAAAAAGCAGGAGGAGAGTTTAAGAAAACTTTGGGACAACATGAAACAAAGCAACATACCCATAATAGGGGTGCCAGAAGGACAAGGAGAGGAGCAAGGATTAGAAACCCTATTTGAAGAAATAATGACAGAAACCTTCCCTGACTTGGGGAAGAAAATAGTCACACAAGTACAGAGTCTCAAACAAGATGGATCCAAAAAGACCCTCACTGAGACATGTAGTAATTTCAATGGCAAACATTAACGACAAAGAATCTTAGGGGCTGCAAAGAGAGACAGAAAGTTACCTACAAGTGATTTCCCATTAGACTAACAAATGATTTCTCAACAGAAACACATCAGGCCAGAAGGGAATGGAATGAAGTATACAAAGTCATGCAAAGGAAGGGACTGAATACAAGAATACTTTTTCCAGCAAGGCTATCATTCAAAATTGGTGGTGAAATCATGAACTTCACAGATTAAAAAAAAGGCTAAGGAGTTTATAACCACCAACCCAACAATGCAAGAAATGCTAAACGGTCTGTAGTAAAAAGAAGAAAGAGGAAGGGAAGAAGAAACACAAGCATAAAGAATAAAAATAGCAACAAACAAGTACCTATTAATAATAACCTTAAACATAAATGGATTAAATCCTCCAATCAAAGGGCATAGGGTAACTGAGTGGATAGGAAAACAACCCATATATATGCTGTCTACAAGAGACCCACTTCAAAACAAATGATTCACACAAACTGAAAGTGAAGGGATGGAAAAAATGTGTTCATGTAAGTGGAAATGAAAAAAAGCGCTGGTGTGTCAATACTTATAGCTGACAAAATAATCTTCTAAAGTGAAGGCCATAATAAAAGATAAGGAAGGACACTTCATAATAATAAAGGATCGATATAACTCTGGTAAACATATATGCACCCAATGCAGGAGCAAAGAAATGCATAAACAACTTCTGAAAGATATCAAGGGAGAAATCGACAGCAATACAATCATAGTAAGGGACTTTAATGCCCTGTTTCCATCACTGGATAAATTTTCTAGAAAAAAAAAATCAACAAAGAAACAGCAAGCCTAAACCACTCACTAGATCATGTGGAACTAATTGACATCTTCAGAACATTTCACTCCAAAGCTACAGAATATATGTTCTTCTCAAGTGCACAGGGGACATTTTCAATGACAGACCACATGTTAATACAAAGGCTAAGTCTCTATAAATTCAAGAAGATTTAAATCATATCAAACATCTTCTCAGAACCCAACAGCATAAAATTAGAATTCAACTACAATAAAAAATTAAAAATCAAGCACTTGTATGATAAATAGCATGCTAATCAATAATGATTATGTTATCACAGAGATCAAAGAAGAAATAAAAAAGATGCTGGAAACAAATGACAATGAAAACACAACAATCCAAAACCTATGGGACACAGTGAAAGCAGTTCTGTGAGGGAAGTTCATAGCTTACAGGCCTACCTCAAAAAACAAGAAAAAATGGTAATAAATTATCTAACCCTACAACTTAAAGAATAAAAAGAGAATGGCAAGAAAAACCCAGAGTGAGCAGAAGGAAGGAAATAATAAAGATCAGAGGAAATAATAAATGACATAGAGACCAAAAAATCAATACAAAAGATCAATAAAACCAAGAGCTGGTTCTTTGAAAGGATAAACAAGATTGATGAACCTCTAGCCAGGCTCACCAAGAAGCAAAGAGAGAGGGCCCAAATAAACAAAATCAGAACTGAAAGAGGTGAAGGCACAAGCAACTCCACAGAAATACCAAGGATATTAAAAAATACTAGGAACAACTCTGTTCTAATATACTGAACAACCTAGGTGAAATGGACATATTCCTAGAAAAATACAATCTTTCAAAACTCAATTAGGAAGAATAAATGAATCTTAATAGGCCCATGACTGAGGAAACTGAAGCAGAGAAAAAACACACACACACACACACACACACACAAAGATACCTTCTAGCAAACAAAAGCCCTGGTCAGGATGGCTTCACAGAGGAACCTTGCCAACCATTCAAAGAAGAACTAAAACCTACCCTCCTCAGACTCTTCCAAAAAAGTCAAGAAGAAAGAACACTTCCACGCTCTTTCTATGAAGGCAGCATTACCCTAATCCCCAAACCAGAAAATATGCTACAAAGAAAGAGAAATACAGGCCAATATCCCTTATGAATACAAATGCTGAAATTCTCAACTAAATATTAGCAAATCACATCCAATAATACCTTAAAAATATCATATACCTTTGACTATGTGAGTTTATTCAGGGATTCAAGGGAGGTACAATATCCACAAATCAATAAACATGATGCATCACATAAACAAATTGAAAGACAAAAATCACATGATCATATCAATTGATGTAGTAAAAGCATTCAACAAAATCCAACACCCTTACTTGATGAAAACTCTTAGCAAAGTGGCAATACAGCGATCATACCTCAACATAGTAAAAACCTTATATAACAAACCTACAAACAACATCACACTCAATGAACAAAAAGTGAAATCATTTACCTAAGAACAGGAACAAGCCATGGATGACCACTTTCACAACTCCTGTTCAACATAGTACTGAAAGTGCTAGCCATATATATCAGATAAAAACAAAAAATAAAAGGCATTTAATTGGTAAAGAAGAAGTAAAACTGTCATTATTTGCTGATGACATGATATTGTACAAAGGAAACTCTAAAGATTCCATCAAAAACTACTTGATTTAATAAATGAATTTGGCAATATAGCAGGATACAAAACTTGCACCCAGAAATCTATGGCATTTTTATACACCAATAATGAATTCACAGAAAGAGAAACTAAAAAACAATCCTATTTATCATTACAACAAAAAAGTTAAGATACCTAAGAATAAACTTAACTAAGGAGATAAAAGACCTGTACTCAGAAAACTACCTCTCATTGAAAAAAGAGGTAGAGGAAGATATAAACAAGTGGAAAATATACCATGTTCATGGATTGGTAGAATCAGCATCATTAAAATGTCCATACTACCCAAAACAATCCATAGATTCAACACAATCCCCAATAAAATGCCAACAACATATTTTACAGACCCAGAACAAACTCTTCAAAAATTGATATGGATTAAAAAAGACCCTAAATTATCTTTAACAATTCTGAGAAAAAAGAGCAAATATGGAGAAATTACAATTACAGACATCAAGTTATATTACAAAGCCACTGTTCTCAAAACTGCCTGGTACTGGCACAAGAACAGACATATAGACCAATGGATAAGAACAGTTAACCCAGAAATTGACCCAAACCATTATTCTCAAATAATATTTGACAAAGGAGGCAAGTGCATACAATGGGGTCAAAACAGTCTCTTTGTTATATTGGAAATGGGTGTGCTGATTTGGAGTCTTTATTATGCTAGCAGTCTCAGAGGAGTTGCCTCTCAAAATATGAGCAAAGCAACATGTAGAAAACGTTCCCTTTATACCCCCAAGTTCCTTTGTCTCCTAAATATGGAGATTCCAGACCTTTTGCAGGCTTTTCAAAGAGCCACATGTAGATATTTTGCAGGAAGTTTGTAACCTTGAGCACAGCACAACTTAGTAGTCTTGAGAACAGTATAATTCAGGTAACTAAAGACACCTGGCATGAGAATGACCAGAGACGGCAGCAGAGCAGCTTGCAAGGCTAGGTGATTGACTGTATTTTCTCTATTATTCAAGCAAGTGCATTTACTGAAGCCAAGAATAGCAGAGTTAATTCACAGAATAAAGGTCCATCTATGTTTTGTGGGAAATTTCAAACAGCACTTTTTAAAAACTAGAGGTTATGGGAACAAGATAGAGTGCCTATACTTCATCTTCAATTAATGGTGTTTGGGAAATTGGACAGATACATGCAAAAAAAGTGAAACTAGACCACCAACTTACACCTTACACAAATAAACTCAAAGGAAAAACCAAGATTGCGGCATAGGTAAACACCAGAAATTGCTGCCTCGCACAACCACTTCAAAAATACAACTAAAAGACAAAATGGACATCATCCAGAACCACAGGAAGGCTGGCTGAGTGGAAATTCTACAACTAGAAGGAAAGAGGAAAGCACACTGAGATTCAGAGGAGGTGCGGTGTGGAAGTACAGTGCAGAGGTATGTAGGCACATGAGGAAAGGGCTGGCAGCTGAGGACGCAGCACACATGGAAAGGGCTGGCAGGTGAGGACACGGTGCATGTGGAAAAGGCTGGCAGCTGAAGACACAGTTGTCTTTTTCAATTGGGAGGGAGTCTCAAGCTCCTGACTGCTCTGAACTCCAGTTCTGGGTGAGTCTCTGGGGACCCAGACTCATACAGGAAAAACTGGACTGTCTGGCATCGGTCGGAATCGAGGGCGGCTTTCTCTCAGAGGTGCTTGCAGCAATTACCAGGACACTGAGACACAGGGCCTCTTAGGATAGGACTGAGGAGCAGCCATAGCTGCTTGCTCCACCCTGTTGATCCCCTGAGACCCCGCCCCACCCAAGTTGTTAGCAGAGGCTTTTGCATATGAAAGGCCTGGCCCTTTGGAATCTGAAAATTATCTAACAAACTGCAGCTGAGTCAGAGAGACCCAGAACTTCCAAAAGAAGACCCAAGGCCCCACAGCAGCTTGCATTGCTTCACAGCTGGGCTCCTTCTGGGTAGCCTCAGGAAGAGGCTAAATTAGCACCTCCTTAGAGATTCAAGAGCCAGTGTACCCAGTGGTCAGAGTGGGACCATCCAGTTACAACTCCTAAGATCCATTAGGGACACACTCAAGGGGCAGACTCAGTGAGCACCAAAGCCCCACTGAAGCAAGTCTTGCCCCAGAAGGGTGTCTCCAGCACAGAAGTTCTCCCACTGTAGACACAGCTGACTCTCACAGCCAATTGGCCTGGAGGTCAATTCCTCCCAGTGATATCTACAACAATCAAGGCTTAACTACAAGACTGTGCACAAAGCCCACAAAGGGGTGCACCAAGAGTGTCCACCTCAGGTAATTGGAGAGGCTGAGCCACTGAGCCCTATAGGACACCTAGCACAGAAAGCCACTCTATCAACACAGGGAAGCATAAAAAATGCGGAGACAAAGAAACAGGTCACAAATGACAGAAAAGGAGGAAAGCAAAGTACTGGATATAGAGTTCAAAAGCACACTTTTAAGGTTTTTCAAGAATTCTCTAGAAACCGTCTATAAACTTAGTGAGACCCTCAAGAAATCTAGTGAGACCCTCGAGGTTATGAAAAAGGACCAACTAGAAATTAAGCATACACTGACTGAAATAAAGAATATTATACAGAGTCCAACAGCAGACCAGAAGATCCCAATAATCAAATCAAAGATTTGAAAAATGAAGAACAAAAAACACCCAACTGGAAAAACAAAAAGAAAAAAGAATCCAAAAATATGAAGATAGTGTAAGGAGCCTTTGGGACAACTTCAAATGTCCCAACATCTGAATTATGGGGGTGCCAGAAGAAGAGATAAAGCAAGATATTGAAAACCTATTTGAAGAAATAATGACAGAAAACTTCCCCTACCTGATGAAAGAAATAGACTTACAAGTCCAGGAAGCACAGAGAACCCCAAACAAAAGGAATCCAAAGAGGACCACACCAAGACACATCATCATTAAAATGCCAAGAGCAAAAGACAAAGAGAGAATCTTAAAAGCAGCAAGAGAAAACAGTTAGTTACCTACAAAAGAGTACCCATATGACTGTCAGCTGATTTCTCAACAGAAACTATGCAGGCCATAAGGGAGTGACAAGAAATATTCAAAGTGATGAATAGCAAGAACCTCAACCTAGATTACTTTACCCAGCAAAGCTATCATTCAGAATTGAAGGTCAGATAAATAGCTTCACAGATAAGAAAAAGTTAAAGGAGTTCATCACCACCAAACCAGTATTATATGAAATGCTGAAAGGTATCCTTTAAGAAGAGGAAGAAGAAGAAAAAGGTATAGATAAAAATTATGAATAACAAATACATATCAACAAGTGAATCTAAAAATCAATTGACTAAATAATCTGATGAACAGAAGAAACTGGTGAATATAATAGAATCAGGGGCATAGAAAGGGAGTGGACTGACAATTCTCGGGGGGGAAAGGGTGTGGGGGGTGCAGGAAGAGACTGGATAAAAATTATACACCTATGGATGAGGACAGTGTGTGTCAGGGGGTAAGGGCAGAGGGTAGGGTGGGGACTGGGTGGAGGGGAGCTATGAGGGGAAAAAGAGGAACAACTGTAATAATCTGAACAATAAAGATATAATTTAAAAAAGTGAACAAATAAACTCAAAAAGAATAAAAGATTTAAACATAAGATTAGAAACCATGAAAATATTAGAAGAATCCATAGGCAGCAACATATCAGATATAGCTCAAAGCAATATGTTTACTGATACATATCCTATGACAAAGGAACCTAGGGACAAAATAAACAAGTGGGACTACATCAAAATAAAAAGCTTCTGCACAGCAAAAGAAACCATCAACAAAACAACAAGAAAACCCACTGCATGAGAGAACATATTTGCCAATGTGACATATGATAAGGGATTAATCTCCAAAATTTATAGGGAATTCATACAACTTAACAAAAGGAAGACATACATTCCAATAAAAAAAGAATGGGCAAAGGACCTAAATAGACAGTTCTTGAAAGCAGACATACAGAATGCCAAGAGACATATGAAAATATGCTCAAAATCACTAATCATCTGAGAGATGCAAATCAAAACGACAATGAGGTACCACCTCCCACCTGTAAGAATGGCTATCATCAAAAAATGACAAGTGCTGGTGAGGATGTGGAGAAATGGGAACTCTCATACACTGCTGGTGGTAATGCAGACTGGTGCAGCCTCTGTGGAAAAACAATATGGAGTTTCCTCAAAAACTTAAGTTGGAACTCCCATTTCACCCAGTCGTCCACTCCTAGGAATATATCCCAAGAAATCAGAAACACTAATCAGAAAGAGCAGATGCACCCCTGTTTATAGCAGGACAATTTACAATAGCTAAGATTTGGAAACAGCTTAAGTGCCCATCAGTAGATAAGTGTTTTTAAAAAAATTGTGGTACATCTACACAATGAAACACTAAACTGCTGTAAAAAAGAAAGAACTCTTACCATTTGCAACAGCATGGATGGACTTAGAGAGCATTATGCTAAGTGAAATAAGCCAGTCAGAGAAAAATAAATATCACATGATCTCACTCATTTGTGGAATATAATGAACAACATAAACTGATGAACAAAAATAGATTGAGAGACATAGAATCATTGAACTGACCATCAGAGGGAAGGCAGGGGATGGTGAGAGGTAAGAGATCAACCAAAGAACTTGTATGTATATAATAATAACCAATGGACACAGACAATAGGGGGAAGATGAAGGCTGGGGCTGGAGGGCAAGAGTAAGCTTGGGTGGAAGAGTGGAAAAGGGGACATATGTAATACTTTCAATAAATAATTTAAAAAATGAAATAATACCTGTTGTTTCTCTTCTGTCATGAATATCCACAATGTTTTTCACAGTTCAAAACTTCTAAAGTCTCTTGACACTTATGCTTTTATGAAGAATGAAGTGATAAAGATGCTAGAGAACATATGGCATGTGTTTTAAGTCTCATTGTTTGGTAATCAGCATGGTGCTCCACATTCAACTGCATTAATGAATGGTACATATGATGATGAGGGTCTTAGGCAAAGACCTTGGGAGAAATCAACAACCAAGTAACAGGGATTGTATACTGGAGCTCTCCAAGAACAAATATGATTTTTATGGCCAGAATGTTTGTTGTTAAAACATCAAAAGGTCTGTATATGTAGATACATATATATTGAATGTACTAGAGGCCTGGTGCATGAAATTCATGTGTGGGGGGGAGTCCCCTCAGCTCAGGCTGCAACCTTTCCAATCCAGTACCCCTCAGGGGATATCTAACTGCCAGTTTAGGCCCTTTCTCAGGGATCGGGCCAGCAGTCGTATATCCCTCTCACAATCCAGGACCTCTGGCTCTTAACTGCTCAACTGCCTGCCAGCCTGATCACCACTAACTGCCTCTGCCTACTGGCTTGATAGCCCCTAACTGCCCACTTCCCCCCCCCCACTGGCCTGGTTTCCCCCAACTGCCCCCCCTGCTAGCCTGGTCACCCCTCCTTGCCACCCCCCATTGTCTGGTCGCCCCCAAATGCCCCCCTTCACCAGCCTAGTCACCCCCAACTGACCCCCTGCCAGCCTGGTTGCCCCTCACTTCCCCCTTTCCGCCAGCCTGATCTCCCCTAACTTCACCCCCCCCCCAATGCTGGCCTGGTCACCCCACCCAGCCTGCTGTTTGGTCATTACTGTTACTGTGACAGCATCCCAGACAATTTGCATATTTCTCTATTATTAATATAGATAAGCAGGGCTTGTACTCTCAAGCTTACTACAATCCCTCGCTATTGTTTTAACTAAATGCAGAGTCAATCATTTATGATCCATTTCTGGCCTCTTTATTGGTATCTTATTTTATAGTAAATATTAAAAAGTTCCACAAGGCTGTATATGTAATCAATGGGTCTTAGAAAAATAAGAAAACTGTTATAAAACATTTCATCCTCTAAGAAGTCTGGGAGCTATGTTATTTCCCTTTTTATTTTTAACGAATGGAGTTTTGAACTATATAACAATTACATTTCTTGTTTCAGTTTGATTGGCAGAGGTTTAGAGTAAAATTTTTGGCCCATCTGTTTGTAAGTGGTCTCCATATTTTTTCTTGTTTTAGCTACATTCCAAATCCTTGGTCCTTTCTGTTTGTTTGTTTTTTTCTTGATAACATTTTTCTTTAATTGCATCTCTGTATAATTTTTGTGATTTTATGTTATAATAATATATTTGTAAAAATAATTATGTTTATAAAAGGTTGGAAGACTAGCTGCCAAATGCTAAGATTATCTGTCTATTTCAGGAGATGGGATTACAGGTGATTTATATTTCTGTTCTTTTGAATTCACTTTATTTTTTGATCTCTTGTAGCTAAGAAAATGAGAGAAACATTAAAATTTTGGAATGCTGACAAGTACAAATAGGTAAGTCAATAATTTATTTATTGACTTTTTGAGGTGTGGGCTGAATACTGTGACTATATTTCCCTCCCCACTTATGATACTTCATTGGCAAGAGCTTTGCACTGCTTTCACTGATGATTGTTTTCCTAGCTTTTTAAAGAGTCAGACCAGTAATAAGACTAATTGCCAGCCTCCTCCTTAGGCTGGCCCAGGTAAAATTTCAGAAGAGAAAAAGTATCTATTCCTGAATATGGTTCATTGCCAGCTGCCTGTGAGTGCTGCTCTTTCTTTATCCTCTTTCTGCTTCAGTCCAGTGTATGTTGATTCTGCATCATCTCTTCTCCTTTTCCTACCTCTCCACAACCAGAATGGGATTCTCTCAACTCTTCTTTAAGCTCTTTTAATTTGTAAGTTGTATTTTTTCTTCACTAACCTAAAAAGACTAATGTGTTAAATAATATTGTAGGGACTTTTGGTTTACTGGAGAAATAAATAAAATGAGATTCTTCCCTTGTTCATATATAAAAAATCCAGAGCTTCTATAAATGTCTATATTATATGAAAGTATAATGTGAGAGGAAGAACATATGGGTGTATAAATGATTTCTGGGTGAATTCCTAACTAAAAGTAATGAATGAAAGTATCAAAGAAAAAAATTATAGATTTGACAAGGTAAAAATTGAAGGTACCATGTATTGAAAAGTAAAAATGGCAAATGTATAAGCACTACCAATGTTTGGACATTAAAGGACCCTAATATTTTGAGTCTCTTTAATAGTCAAACCAAATTACTGAAGAGCCTTTTCAAAGATGAGTTGCTTACATTTTTTGTTCTATAAGTCTTTATTGTAGACATGTATTTTAAGAAGTCTGAAATGTCTATATGGTTTCTTTTGAAGTTAATTTCCCTTGTTGTCTTCATAATAATTGTAGTAATCTAGTTTTCACAAGACAAGTACATTTTATGCAGTGCAGTGATAACACAGGAACAGGAGAGATTTTCACGACAGTAATTGTACAATATATTGGCATATGGTAGAAAATCTGTTTTGATACTCCTTATTGTTTACAGAATTGCCATTATATTTAAAGTTTGAAACATATTTGTGAAAAGGGCAATATTATGCATATCCTATATAATAAAAGCCTAATATGCTAAGTGTCTGGTCTTCTGGTTGTCTGTTCAAACAATCAAAGTGTAATATGTTAATGATATGCTAAGGCCACTCAACTGCTCGCTATGATGTGCACTGACCACCAGGGATCAGATAGTCAACCAGTCGACCAGTTGCTGTGATGTTCATTGACCACCAGGGAGCAGACACTCCGACTGGTAGGTTAGCTTGCTGCTGGGGTCCTGCCAATTGGGTCTGGGTGAGATGGGCCGAACATGGCCTGGAACCCTCCCGCGGTCCCTCCCCGGCTGGCCAACCTCCCGTGTCCCTCCCCTGCCCCGATCGTGCACTGGTGGGTTCCCTTGGCCTGGCCTGTGCCCTCTCACAATCCAGGACCCCTCAGGGGGGCACATTGACTGTCAGGTAGTCCATCTATATAATAAAAGCCTAAGCAACCATTACTGCAAAATGACCAGAACGACCAGTCACTATGATGCGCACTGACCACCGGGGGCAGTCACTCAATGCAGGAGCTGCACCCTCATGGTCAGTGCACTCCCACAGGGGGAGTGCCGCTCAGCCAGAAGCCGGGCTTACAGCTGGTGAGCACAGCTGCAGTGTGCTAAGAAGCAGCAAGCCAAGTGGTAAGTAGTGAGCAGGTCGGCAGTAAGGAGAGAGGGGTCCTGGACTGCAAGAGGGCACAGGCTGGGCTGAAGGACCTCCCCTACCTCCACAAATTTTGTGCACCAGGCCTCTAGTTTTATATATGAACTAGAGGCCCCATGCATGAAATTCATACAC
This sequence comes from Myotis myotis, assembly GCF_014108235.1. NCBI lineage: Eukaryota > Metazoa > Chordata > Mammalia > Chiroptera > Vespertilionidae > Myotis > Myotis myotis. Next base: position 107,387,378 of record NW_023416324.1, on the reverse strand, counting down.
TGGCACGGTCCTTAGGCCTAGCCTGTGATCAGGGCCACCTTCCCTGGCTGTGGGCAATCAGAGACTGATGTCTGGTGGCGAGGGACCAAGAGGTCAGCTGGTCCAGCCCGCTCATGGCCCCACCCTCACCATGGGTCACCCTGTGTGTGTGGGATGACCGGCAGGGTGGGGGACTTGGCCTGGCACCACCTGCATCCCCTGCCACCCACCCTCAGGTCCCCTTTCACCATCGAGCAATCAGAGTCTGTGGGCTGGGTGGAGGGACCAAGAGTTTGTCCATTCAGCTTGCTCGTCAGTCCCGATCCCCCCCCCCCCACCACCCATCCCAGTTCCCTGTTTGCCATAGGGCGATTGGAGTCTGATGGCCGGGAAAAGGGACCGAGAGCTTGGCCATTTCTCCCAGCTTGCCAACCCCGCTTCCCGCTGCCACCCAACCCAGTACCCATTCGCCATTGGACTATTGGAGCCTGATGGCCGGGGGGAGGAACTGAGAGGTCGGCCGTTCCCACCTGCTCATCAGCTGCACCCCTGCCGCAGGTCACCCTCTGTGTGTGGGGAGACTAGTGGGGCAGGGGCCTTGGCATGGCACTGCCCGCATCCCCCACCACCCACCGCCAAGTCTTTGTTCACCATCAGATGATTGGAGCCTGCTGGCCAGAGGGAGGGACTGAGAGGTCAGATGTTCTGCCCACTTGTGGACCCCACCCCCATCGCAGGGCTCCCTCTGTGTATGGGGCGACCAGTGGGGCAGAAGCCTTGACCTGGTGCTACCTGCATCCCCCACCACCCACCCCCAGGTGCCAGTTCACCATCAGGTGATGGGAACCTGCCAGCCAGGGAAAGGGTCCAAGAAGTGGTCAGTGCACCTCGTAGTGACTGGTTGAGCGGTCCTTGTGGTCATTCTGCTGTTATGGTCACTGGGCTTTTATTATATAAGATACTGAGGCTTGAGAGAACTTTTATGACTTGCCTGTTATGATCAAACTTCTGAAAATGGAAATGAAACACAGAAATTCTGTTCTCACTTGTATGCACACTCCTAGATATATCATGCCTCTGGGTATTGATTGGCTGGAGATGTTAATAAATAACATTTTGTTATATTTGTTTTTCAATTTTGGGTTAGGCATTTGCCTTTTATCCACTGTCCTATACTACCCCATTTAAATTTTGTTTTAATAACATATTTAATATTTACATAACTGCTGGTTTTGAAAAAATATATTTTCTTATATTCCTGAAATGTCACCATGAATATTGAATAATATCAAATAACACACATTTGCCATCTGCTGTTTAATCCTCACAACTATCTATGAAAAGATTATTATTCCTATTTTTATAGATGAGAAAACTAAGGCATAGAGAACTTGCCCTTGGCTATCCAGAAGCTATTTCCGAATCTTACAGATCTTTGGCTCAATTCTCTGTCTTTTATTATGTGAGGTAAAATGTACAAGATTTTACAAACAAAGTAAAGATTTCTAGCATGTATTTTTTACTCAGACAATGTGCTAAATGCTAGTTACAACCAGGGAACTAGCTGCTAGCAGTGGTAGCTTTAGAGCCGCTCATTTAATTAGGAAAATATTTTCAAAATTGTTCCACAGTTTATCTATAGAGTGAGAAATACTTTGTACTTTGAGAATGTGGGGGAAAACAAAACTTGATGCTACTTCTTTTATTTGAGAAAAGAAAATATTGTTGTGAATTCCTAGGTCATTGAGTGAAACAGTTTTTAATCCTAAAACCTTCGTTTTTTTCTTTATATAAAATGTATGCATATCAGAATGCTCTCTGTGAAATATATTTCTGCTCACATTTACAACAGCATCAAACTTCAATTTTTAGTGACACATTTTCAATATCAATGACAACATGAATGCTTTTGTCAACCAGCAATATGGAATAATTAATCAGGAGCCATCAGCAGAGGAGGATCATGGTGTTCTGTGTTGGTTTGTAAAACAGACTGGGGCGGGAGGCCTCTCAGCAGGCCTAGTCACATCACCTGTAATTTTTCACACGCATATACTTCATCACTAGTAACATTCTGGCTTTCAAATCAATCATCTCTTAAATCTTAAAGTTCATATATCAGTCTCAACATAAAATGCTATCATTCTGTAGACCAACTGTTTACCAGAGTATAACTCCTCCTGTGTCTCATTTCATTGTACTGTTCCACACACTGATGTTTCAATGTGAAATGAAATTTTTTCATGCTGTGCCTCTGAGTAGAAAAAAGACAGAAGTACATATATGATAAATGGTGAAAATTCCATGATAGCCCTTGCAAAACAATACAATGTGGAAGCATTATACTTGCATTAATAATTTAATGCATAAATGTGGCTTTTAAACTTTTTTCCCTGTGCATTTTATTTATTTTATTTTTAAATAGTATTTTTTATTACAGTTGATATATAATAGTATATTAGATTCAAGTGTACAACCCAGTGATTAGACATGTATATAACTTATGAAGTGATCACCCTAATAGAACTAGTGGCCATCTGACACCATACATAGTTATTACAATACTAGAGGCCCAGTGCACAAAAATTTGTGCACTCGGGGGGGGGGGTAACCTCAGCCAGGCCTGTGCCCTCTAGCAGTCTGGGACCCCTCAGGGGATGACCACTTGCTGCCTTAGGCCCGCTCCCTGGGGGATTGGGCCTAAGTTGGCAGTCAGACATCCCTCTGGCAGCCAGGGAGCCCTCGGGGGATGTCCACTTGCCAGCAAGGATCAGGCCTAAGCTGCAGTCGGAAATCCTTAGCACTGCTGAGGAAGCGGGAGAGGCTTCCACCACTACCACTATACTGGCAGCCATCAGCCTGGCTTGTGGCTGAGCAGAGCTCCCCCTGGGGGAGCACACTGACCACCAGGGACCAGTCATTCCCAGTCATTCTGCTGTTAGGGTCAATTTGCATATTACCCTTTTATTATATAGGGTAGAGGCCTGGTGCATGAGTGGGGGCCAGCTGGTTTGCCCTGAAGGGTGTCCCGGATCAGGGTGGGGGTCCCACTGGGGTGCCTGGCCAGCCTGGGTGAGGGCCATTTTAAGACTGGCCACACTCCCTTCAGAGTGGGGGTCCCCACTGGAGTGTCTGGCCAGCCTGGGTGAGGGGCTGATGGCTGTTTTCAGGCTGGCCACAGCCCCTTCAGGGTAGGGGTCCCCCCTGGGGTGCCTAGCCAGCCTGGGTGAGGGGCTGAGGGTCATTTTCAGGCTGGCCAAGGGCCCCTGGATGACTCAAAGCCTGCCATACATGCTGTGGACCATGCTGCTGCTATAGCTTCTTGTCTGCCCTTACCCCAAAATTTTAATTGACAATTTTGGTGTAAGTCTGGAACTAGGTTATTTACTTCTGCAAACATTAATTTGTTTGATTGACATTTACAATTAAGTTTGGGGGGCGGGGGTAAAAGGGTCCTAATATATGGTGACAGAAGATGACTTGACTTTGGGTGGTGGGCGCACAGTGCAGTGTACAGATCTTATGTCATAGGAATCTACATCTGAAACCTATATGATGCTATTAACCAATGTCACCCCAATAAACTTAATATAAGCACATAAATAAATAAATAAAATTAAGTTTACTTTTCACCCTAATTAAAAATGTATCTCATAAAATTTGAAGCAGACTTAGAAATCACTAAAGACAAAAATTCTAAAATATCCCAAATCCATATGACTACTATTAGCATTTTGGTAGATATTTCTCATAAAGATTCTTTTTCTTTAAAAAAGTTTTGTATACAATATGTCTTAGTATATATTTTACTCTATTTGGGTATATTCAATACTTTCTTCTCTGCCCATATATTTCCTTGTAGAACAAGTGCTTTTTTTTTTATTATTAAAGAGCTGGAATGGCATTATATTTTGTAGTTATAAAATTACATCATTGAGATTTTTATTACAAGAGATTACTTTTTATTTCAGTTTTCTACTATTAATAGTAACAACATTCCAATGAACATTTATATATGTACTAGGGGCTCAGTGCATGAATTTGTGCACCTTGAAAGAAACTGAGCTGTGAGGCTGTGGTAGGCACAGGGGCAGGTCTTGGCCCATCCTCTGCAAACCCGCCCGGCCCCTAACACCACAGCCCATAGTCCCCTGTCTGTCAGCAGCCCTGCTCCCACTGCCACCACTTCCACATGCTGACAGCGCTGGCCACGCTCGAACCCACTGACGGCACAGAGCAATTGGGGCTGGTGCCATCAGCGGGAGGGAGCAACAGCTGATGCCCCGATTGACCCTCAGGAGCAGGGGGAGGTGGAGAATACCTCAGGGGCAATCAGGGCCAGCAGCAGCAATTAGCACCCGCTGATGGTGCAGAGTGATCGGAACCAGCGCCGGGCACTGGCAATGGGTGCAAGTGGTGGTTCCTGTGTCAGCAGCAGGTGCGAGTGCCTGGCGGGACCATGATGCATGGGAGCAAAGAACTTTCAATAACCACCAGAGGCTCACTGCAATGACAGTGACCAGCAACCTGCCTTGGTCTGGCGCCCCTGCTCACCTGCTCCACCATCCCACTGTGGCCAATGCCCGCCAAGTTCTGCACAAGCCCCCTGGTGGTCAATGCATGTCATAGCGACTGGTTGTTCAGTTGTTCTGCTGTTTGGTCTATTTGCATATTAGCCTTTTATTACATAGGATACATCTTTGCTCAAATCTCTGTGTGGGTTTTTTTTTAATATATTTTATTGATTTTTTACAGAGAAGAAGGGAGAGGAATAGAAGGTCAGAAACATCGATGAGAGAGATCGATCAGCTGTCTCCTGCACACCCCCTACTGGGGATGTGCCCGCAACCAATGTACATGCCCTTGACCGGAATCGAACCTGGGACCCTTGAGTCCACAGGCCGACGCTCTATCCACTGAGCCAAACCGGTTCGGCTTGTTTTTTTTTAGTATAGAATTTTTTGAAGAGGAGTTGCTGCACTGAAAAAAATGAAAATAACATCTTTTTCATTCTTGTCAACATACCCTTCAGAAAAAATGTGGTTTATAAGGGTATTGCCATTTTTATCTTTGTTAATTGATAGTGAAAGAAGACATCTCATATTTAGTTTTTATATATTTTTAAGTAATGAGTGACAAAATATTTGCTCATATATTTCCAGACCTTTGGCTGTCCTTAATGAATTTTATGTTATTTGTTCAAATTTCTATTACTTTTCTTATTGGTTTATTAGAGTTTATAAGAACATATCTTATATTATAGATATTTTTACTTCATTATCTATATCGCAGATAAATTTCCATTTTAATTTTAAATGTTTTGCCATGCAGAAGTTTCAAAAGTTTATATAGTCATTGTATTGTCCCTCTATTATTTCATTCTTTGGTATTTAGAAAGGTCCTTCTTCTTCACTCTCAAGATTATACAAATATTCATCTGATTTATATCTGCATACTTTATACTAAACTAATTACTTTACCCATTGAGAATATTTCAGTTGACAGACATAGAGTAATGATTTTCTGGGGTTCTTCTCAGGTTAATAGAGCAGTGCTCTATGTGCCCTATTTTCCTACAGAGGTTTCTAACAACTGGGTCTTAGTGGTTTCTAATTCTATTCCCCTCTCTCCCTAGGACTCAGGAAAAACTTGTGGGGACTCTGCCAAGATCACTGTGATTTAGCTATGCTATCTTAGCACCACTTTCTCATTGCAACTGCAATCCTTATTTGAACCAATGTCAACCTTAGAAATAGTTTTTTTCAAGCTGTCTCTTTTTAGATTCTCATGTAATGAGTGTTCTGGCAAGTTTCTTCCATGATCATCTCTTAAGGTCCCTGTACATATTTAATATGTCTAAATCCCTGCTTGGTCTGAAGTAGGAACTTTGTTACATTTGGAAGTTTTCTAATCAAGCTAAAAATTTGGAAGTACTCTTTAAATAGTACTAATTTTGATTTAAAGCAGGTTATATTCGTTGAGAGAAAATAAGATATAAGTGGTTTGAGAACAATATTATCATATTTTCCTGTGTATAAGATGCTATATTTTTCTAAAATTGATAGACTGAAAATTAAAGGGTGTCTTGTACATGGAAGTCAGCCGAAGAGGGAGCCATGCGGGCGCATAGCTGCCCATCCCTTGTCAAACAGGCTTCCTCCAATCACAGCCTTATTGTTACTGACATCAGCTGATGCCAAAAGTGAAGATGGAAGTGGAGAGTGCACAGATGCAAAAGGGACCCGAGCATTCTGAGCCCATAAAGCTTTCAAAAAATAAAAAAAGATAAATACCAGTAAGTGATTGTCTTACTCTGCAAAATTCACACTGAATGTAATCAGTTATGCAAAAAAGTATGGGGATAGAGCTGCAGAGAGACAATTTAGACCTCCTCCCACTGAGTGTATGATCAGACAGTGGAGAAAACAGGAAGAACAACTCCTTAAGTTGCCAAAAAATAAGAAGGCCTTAAGAGGAAAACCACCAAAATTGGCAAACTTGGAGCAGAGGCTTAAGACTTGGATTATGGAGCAGCACCAAAGTGACTTACATGTGTCACCTGAGCTTATTCAATGTCAGGTAAGAATGTTTGCAAGCAAAGTGAACATTGTTGATTTTATAGGAAAGGCAAAATGGTGCTTCAATTTCATGAGGAGAGAAGGGTTGGCCCCAAGAACAAGAATAAAGTTAGCTCAGAAAATACCACCAGTTTATGAGGATGATCTCACATATATAGACACTGATTCAGAAGACAGCAGTGATACAATAGAAGTTGAATAAACTGATATGTCTGGAACTAGTAGTGATGAAGAAGAGAACAGTGATGCAAAAGAGGCTGAATGAAGTGATATGTTGCATAATATCATAGTACTGGTATGTAAACATTACCTGCGGTAATTACTAAATAAAAATGTATTCTGTTTTATGTTTAAAATATACACATTTGTTATACCTTAACCAATAAAGAAATTAAAGATAAAAAATATTGATTTCTTAATTTTGGGTTGGAAAAGTGGGGGGCATCTTATACATGGAGGTTTCTTATACACAGAAAAATACGGTAGATATCAGATATACTCTATACAAGTTAATAAAGGCAGGAAGTCACAAAAGCACTTATTAAAAGCACTCGGAAATAGAATGCAAATAAATGAAGTGGGATGGGACAAAGATATCAGGAGGGGTGGAGGCTATATTGAACTGTAAAACAGGAGAGCATACTAAAAGGGTTTCAGCTAAAAGTTTTCAAGCAAAAAGGTTAATCCAGTAATGGAAGAACTTCTAGTATCTCATAGGAACAAAGAAATCCAGACTTAATATGAAATTCTGACTTTCAAAGGCAAGCAACACACTCAAATATTTTAAGAGTCAAACAATATCTTCATAGGCTGGAGCTGACCTATGGGCTCTCAATTTTTTATTTTGTTCCAGTCACACTTTTTGTTGGCTAGGACCTAGCCGCTAGGTCAAATGATGTCACATTATTTGCAATATTACAGGACAAAAGAAAAGATGATATTTGTGAATAGCAAGATCAGGCACCTAAAATAAGTTTTACTACACTGAAGAAAAATGAAATTCCAAAATTAATGTGAAATTGCACTAAAAAGATATTTGACCACCATTCCTTTGAAAATTAAGCTTTGAAATCTGTTTCTTATTTGTAAAATGAAAGCAATGATGAATTGATGAAAGGAATGAGGAAAGTTGAATGCAGAGGAAGATCACATTTATCGTGGTCACAAGGCTCTGGAGTCTTCTCTCTCATGCCTAGACTCTGAAAGATAATTTTCCTAATAAATAAGACTTAAATAGACTCTCCTGCATGTGATCAGCTCCATAGCGTATCTCTTGAAACAGGATGTGAACACCTGGAATTGAAATGGAGGAACCTTGGTAGAGTCATGTAAAAGGGGCCTGAGTGCCCATAAATCTTATATTCAGAATACCTGGAAGGGCTGCCTCAATCAATAAAGATAACTCTTTCAAGCAATTTACTGTACTCACTCTTAAAACATAAACTAAAAGAATTTAAAAAAGGATAAGCAGAGAGCTTAGAGACGCTGAAGTGCATATTTAAAACAAAACAAAACACATGAGTGATCATCATGCAAATATGTGTAATAACCTGTCCTCAGGAACAGCTTCCCCGTCCTTTCCATCTGTTTCTGTGTTACTAACTTGATCACTCCAGGATCCTTTGTCTCTTTTGGAACTGGGCCTGGTTAGGGATTGAAAAATGGTATAGGACGGTTTCCATTCTACTTCTTCCCCTTTACATAAGGCAGTAAATTTATTTTCTGTTTTTAATTTCTGTTCTATGTGTCTCCACTTCCAAGGAGAAATCATTTCTTTTCCTTCTGGCATGAATTCAGGATGGTCAGTGAGAGTGGCACAAAAGGGTTTGGACAGTTGTACTTCAAAGTTCACATGGTTGTATGTCCAAAGAATATAAAATCATTATTAGAAATCTAGAAGCTTTTAATGATTTCCTAAGTTTTATGCCATTCTTTATTGAGGATATATCTGAGGGCCAGAAATAAAGAGAAGACACAAAGACCAATTGATTGCTTCAGCTGCCATCTACTGAATGTTTATTAGGTCTTAGAAATTGTGATAAGCATTAAATATGCCATTTTATTAAAATTCTTTTAAAAAGCCTAGAAATTAGATGATTTTCCTTCTTTTTGTTCTTGTTCCACTTATTTCTACATTCATTGGTTGATTCTTTTTTAAATTGTTGATAGTATTACAGAGATCCCGAATCTCCAAACTTGTCCTACCTCCACCCAACCTCACCCCACTCCAGGCCTTCAGCACACTGTTCTCTGTGTCAATAGGTAATGCACATATGCATATAAGATCTTTGGTTAATCTCTTCCCACCCCCCTTTCCCTCTGAGATTCATAAATGTGTTCCATGTTCTCAAGCCCTTGGTTGTATTTTATTCATCAGTTTATTTTATTTATTAAATTCCTTGTTAGCTTATTTTTATTTATTTTTATTTTTTCCATAGTCAAATATACATTCTTTTTTTTTCCAGGAAAAATATGTTTTTATTTATTTATTTTTAAATTTCTTTATTGATTAAGTTATTATATATGTGTCCTTATCCCCACATTACCTCCCATGCACCCCACACATGCCCTCAACCCCTGTTGTCTATGTCCATTGGTTAGGCATATATGCCTGCATATAAGTCCTTTGGTTGATCTCTCCCCCTAACCCCCACCCTCCCCTAGCTTCCCTCTGAGGTTTGACGGTTTGATAGATGCTTCTCTGTTTTTGGATCTGTTTTTGTTTATCAGTTTATGTTGTTCATTATATTCCATAAATGAGTGAGAGCATGTGATATTTATCTTTCTCTGACTGGCTTATTTCACTTAGCATAATGCTCTCCAGTTCCATCCATGATGTTGCAAATGGTAAGAACTCCTTCTTTCTTACCGCAGAATAGTATTCCATTGTGTAGATGTACTACAGTTTTTTAATCTACTCATCTACTGATGGGCACTTAGGCTGTTTCCAAATCTTAGCTATGGTGAATTGTGCTGCTATGAAAACAGGGGTGCATATATCTTTTCTAATTGGTGTTTCTGGTTTCTTGGGATATATTCCTAGAAGTGGAATCACTGGGTCAAATGGGAGTTCCATTTTTAGGTTTTTGAGAAAACTCCATACTGTTCTCCACAGTGGCTGCACCAGTCTGCATTCCCACCAGCAGTAAAAGAGGGTTCCTTTTTCTCCACATCCTTGCCAGCACTTGTTTGTGTGAGGTGGTACTGCATTGTCATTTTGTTTTGCATCTCTCGGGTGATTAGTGACTTTGAGCATGTTTTCATATGTCTCTTGGGCTTTCTTCTGTCTTCCTTCGAAAAGTATCTATTTAGGTCTGTTGCCATTTTTTTATTGGGTTGATTATCTTCCTTTTGTTAAGTTGTATGAGTTCCTTGTAAATGTTGGAGATTAAACCTTTATCAGTGATAACATTTGCAAATATGTTCTCCCATGCAGTAGGGTTTCTTGTTTTGTTGATGGTTTCCTTTGCTGTATAAAAGCTTTTTATTTTGATGTTGTCACATTTGTTTATTTTCTCTTTAGTTTCCATTGTCCTAGTAGCAGTATCAGTGAAGAAATTGCTTCAGCATATGTCTGAGATTTTGCTGCCTGTGGATTCCTCTAGTATTTTTATGGTTTCCCGTCTTATGGTTAAGTCTTATATCCATTTGAGTTTATTTTTGTGTATGATGTAAGTTGGTGGTCTAGTTTCCTTTTTTTGCATGTATCTGTCCAATTTTCCCAACACCATTTATTGAAGGGGCTGTTTTGACACCATTGTATGTTCATACCTCCTTTGTCGAATATTAATTGAGCATAGTGGTTTGGGTTGATTTCTGGGTTCTCTATTCTATTCCACAGATCTATATGTCTAAAAACAGTACCAGGCTGTTTTGAGAAAAGTGGCTTTGTAATACAGCTTGATATCTGGTATTGAGATCCCACCTACTTTGTTCTTCTTTCTCAGGACTGTTGCAGCTATTTGAAGTCTTTTTTTATTCCACATGGATTTTTGAAAAGTTTGTTCTAGGTCTGTGAAATATTCCATTGGTATTTTAATGGGGAGTGCATTGAATCTAGAGCTTGCTTTGGGTAGCATGGACATCTTGATGATGATCCTACCAATCCATGAACATAGTATGTTTCTCCATCTGTTTATGTCTTCCTCTATCTCCTTTTTCAGTGTCTTGTAGTTTTCCACGTACAGGTCTTTTATCTCCTTAGTCAAATTTATTCCTAGGTATTTTAATTTTTTTTGGTGTGATGGTAAATGGGATTGCTTTTTCTGTCTCTATTTATGTAAATTAATTATTGCTATATAGAAATGCCATAGATTTTTTGCCATTAATTTTGTATCCTGCTACATTGCCAAATTTATTTATTAAGTCTAATAATTTTTTGATGGAGTCGGTAGGGTTTTCTATGTACAGTATCAGGTCATCTGTGAATAAGAACAGTTTTACTTCTTCTTTTCTAATTTGGATGCTTTGATTTCTTCTTTTCTGATCTCAATGGCTAGTACTTCTAGTACTATGTCGAATAGGAGTGGTGACAGTGGGCATCCCTGTCTTGTTCCTGTTCTTAAAGGAAATGGTTTTAGTTTTTGTCCATTGAGTATGATGTGGGCTGTGGGTTTCTCATATATGGCTTTTATTATGTTGAGATATGATCCTTCTATTCTCACCTTGCTGAGAGTTTTTATCAAGCAAAGGTGTTGGATTTTGTCAAATGCTTTTTCTGCACCAATTGATATGACTATGTAATTTTTACCACTCAATTTGTTAATGTGATGTATCATGTTAATTGATTTGCAGATATTGTACCATCCTTGCATCCCTGGGATAAATCCTACTTGCTCATGATGTATGATCTTTCTGATGTATTGCTGGATCCAATTGGCTAGAATTTTTTTGAGGAATTTGGCATCTATGTTCATGAGGGATGTTGACCTGTAATTCTCTTTCATTGTGTAATCTTTATCTGGTTTTGGTATTAGGGTGATGCTGGCTTCATAGAAAGAGCTTAGAAATGTGACTTCTTCTTGAATTTTCTGGAATAATCTGAGGAGGATAGGTTTTAATTCTTCCTTGAATGTTTGGTAAAACTCCCCTGTTAAGCCGTCTAGCCCTGGGTTTTTGTTTACTGGAAGCTTTTTGATGACTGCTTCAATTTCTTCCATAGTTATCAGCCAATTGAGATTTTTGAAATCATCCTGATTGAGTTTTGGAAGGTTGTATTTTTCTAGGAGTATTTCCATTTCCTCTATGTTGTCTAGTTTGTTAGAATAGAGTTGTCCTTAGTAATTATTAACAATCCTTTGTATTTCTGTACAGTGTGTTGTTATTTCGTCTCTTTCATTTCTGATTTTCTTTATTTGGCTCCTCTCTATTTTCTTCTTGGTGAGCCTGGCTAGAGGTTCATTAATCTTTTTTATCCGTTCAAGGAACCAGCTCTTTGTTTCATTGATCTTCTGTATTGTTTTTTTGGTCTCCATGTCATTCCTTTATGCTCTGATCTTTATTTTCTCCATCCTTCTGGATACTGTGGACTTTTCTTGTTGCTCTCTTTCTAATTCTTTGAGTTGTAGAGTTAGATAATTTATTACCATGGTTTTTTTTTTTTGTTTTTTGTTGTTTTTTTTTTTTTTTTTGATGTAGGCCTGTAGAACTATAAACTTCCCTCTCAGGACTGCTTTCATTGTGTCCCATAGATTTTTGGATTGTTGTGTTTTTATTGTCATTAGTTTCCAGGATCTTTTTAATTTATTTTTTGATATCCTTGGTAACCCAATCATTTTTTAATAGCATGCTTTTCTGTTTCCAAGTGTTTGAATGTTTTGGATTTTTATTTTTTTGTAGTTTATTTCTAGTATTATGCCATTGTGGTATGAGAAAATGCTTGATATGATTTCAATTTCTTGAATTTTGGAAAGCTTTGCCTGTGACCCAATATATGGTCTAATTTTGAAAATGTCCCATGTGCACTTGAGAAGAATGTATATTCTGTGGCTTTGGAGTGAAATGTTCTGAAGATGTCAATTAAGTCCATCTGATCTAGTGAGTCATTTAGGATTGCTGTTTCTTTGCTGATTTTTTGTCTAGAGGATTTATCCAGTGATGTCAGTGGTGTATTAAAGTCCCCTACTATGATTGTTTTGTTGTGGATTTCTCCCTTTATATCTTCCAGGAGTTTTTTTTTATGTCTTTGGGTGCTCCTGAATTGGGTGCATATATAATTATCAGGGTTATATCCTCTTGTTATATTGATCCCTTCAGTATTATGATGTGGCCTTCCTCATCTCTTGTTATGGCCTTTACTTTGAGGTCTATTATGTCTGATATAAATATTGCTACTCCAACTTTTCTTCATTTCCATTTGCCTGAAAGATATTTTTCCATCCCTTCACTTTCAGTCTGAGTGAGTCCCTTCTAATGAGGTGGGTCTCTTGTAGACAGCATATATATGGGTCATGTTTTTTTTTATTTTTGTTTTTTGTTTGCTTTTTTTATCCATTCAGCGACTAGATGTCTTTTGATTGTAGCATTTAGTCCATTTATGTTTAAAATTATTACTGAAGGGTACTTTTTTGTAGCCAATTCTTTTTTTGTGTGGCTGTTTTCTTTCTGAGCTTTTTATTTCTTCTTTTTACACCAGTCCCTTTAGCATTTCTTTCATTGCTAGCTTGGTGGTGATAAACTCCCTTAAGCTTTTCTTTGTCTGTGATGCTTCTTATTTCCCCTTCAGTTTTGAATGATAGCCTTGCAGGATAGAGTATTCTTGGATTCAGTCCCTTGCTTTGCATCACTTTGTAAATTTCCTTCTGTTCTTTTCTGGCCTGATGTGTTTCTGTTGAGAAGTCATTTGATAATCTAATGGGAGATTCTTTGTATGTAACTTTCTGTCTTTTTTTGCAGCCTTTAAGATTCTCTCTTTGACCCGAAGATTTGCCATGGTAATTATGATGTATCTTGGTGTGGGTCTTTTTGGGTACATCTTGTTTGGGACTCTCTGTGCTTCTGTGACTTTTTTCTTCCCCACATCAGGGAAGTTTTCTGACATTATTTCTTCAAATAGGTTTTCTAACCCTTGTTCCTCTTCCTGTTGTTCTGTACCTAAATTATTCGTATGTTGCTTTGTTTCATGTTGTCCCATAGCTCCCTTAGACTCTCCTCCTGTCTTTTAATTTTTTCTCCAATTGCAGCTCAGTTTGCGTGTGTTTTGCTTCCCTGTCTTCTAATTCGCTAATTAGGCCACCCCTTCTCCTAGTCTACTGTTGAAACTTTCCATGGTGTTTTTTATTGCAGCTATATCACTCTTCATTTCTTCTTCATTATTCCATAAGTTACTGATTTTTGTCATCCATTAATTGTTGATTTTTCCCTCCCTTCACTTTATGAACTGTAGAACCCTTTTTCTGAATTCTTTTTCTGACTTACTGCATGCCTCTGTTTCACTTAGCTTCCTTTCTGGCAATTCCTCCTTTCTTTCATTTGGGGGTTTGTCTACCCATTTTTGGTCACACTGATCTAGATGTTGAGTCATGCAGGGGCTGCTCTTGGGTGGCAGTGGCTCCTCGGGGCTGCGGTTGCTCCTCGGGTGGTCGCTTAAGTGGCTGCTCCTCAGTTATCAGCTGCTCCTCCGGTTGGTGCTGTTCACAGCAGCGGTGTCTCCTCCTACTGGTGGGGAGGCTGCCTGCACAGCTGCTGATACTTGGACAGGGGTGGGCTGATTACGAGGCTGCTTCTCCTTGAGTGGAGGTGGGCTGAGCGCAGCTGCTTCTCCTTTAACAGAGGTGGCCTGTTCATGTGGCTTTTGCTCCTTGGACGGGAGTGGACTGCTTACATGGCTGCTTCTCCTTGGATGGGGGCTGGATGCACATTGTACCAGTTCCTCAGATGGGGTGGACTGCTTGTGAAGCTGCTGCTTCTTGGCCAAGGGCAGGTTGCTTACAGTGCTACTGCTCCTTATATGGGTGTGGGATGCTCGCTCAACTGCTGCTCCTCAGAATTGGGACAGGTTTCTTGTGAGGCTGCTGCTTCTTGGGCGGGAATGAGCTACACATGCGGCTGCTGCTCCTTGGATGGGAGGTGGGCTGCTCACCCAGCTGTTGCTTGTTGGACAGGTTCAGGCTGCATGTGGCTGCTGCTCCTTGGACCAGTTAATTCTGTGCAGGGCTTCCACTCCTCTATGTGGGCAGTCTGCTCATGTGGCTGTTGCTCCTCAGATGGAGTCAGGCTCCTCATGTGGTTGCTGCTTCTCAGATGGGGATAGGTTGCTCACACAGCTGCTGCTTCTCAGACAGGTGCAGGGTGCTAGCTGCTTGCTGCTGCAGCTCCTTGGACAGAGGCGGGATGCTTGGAGCTGCTGCTCCTCAGATGTGGGAGTAGGCTGCTCACACAGCTGCTGCTCCTTGGATAGGGGCAGGTCTTGTGAGGCTGCTGCTCTTAGGCCTGGGGTAGGCTGCTTGCAGGGCTGCTTCTCCTTGGACAGGAGTGGGATGCTTATGTGTCTGCTACTCATGTGGTTGCAATGCCCTGGGCTAAAGCATTGGACTGGTAAGAGGGTAGCATGCTTCAGAACTCACAGGAGCCTGTTCCCAAGGTGGCTGGAGACTCATTGACCATGGGATCACAGCCAAGGTTGCAGGTCCCTGGCCAGTGTAGCTGTAGAGTCCCAGGTGTTATCTGAGGGCACCCTGGGTGGAGGTGATGCTGGGATCTCAGTTACATCAGCTCTCTCCTTCCAAAATTCTAGGCCTCTGAGTACTGTTTACAATGGTAGCAGAGGCTGCCTAGTTAGGTGAGCCTGGTTAGCCTGCCCCCAAAGGTCCTGAAGGATCTAACTGTGCCTCACTCACATACACACACACACACACACACACACACCATATGACCACACACTCCTCTTTTGCTCCCTCTCTCACTCACACTCTCCCACATTGCTGCCTTCTTCCTTCTTCTGTAGTTGGGTCTGGGGTGTTATTGTCCCATTCGTGGATGGAGTTTCCTCCCCAGGTGTCTGGTTAGGAGGCTCGCTCTCTAGCACCTGGCCAGGCAGGATAAAATTCACCTCGACAGCACAAAGGGAACAAAGCATGAATGTACTCATGACATCAATAACTCCACTATAAGGGACCACTTGAGGAAAAAGAATTAAGAGAGAGAAAAGAGAGCATAAATAATATCAAAGAGAGAGAAAAGGTTAAGAGGAAAAGATAAAGGAAGAAAAAGGATTATATATATATATATATATATATATATATATATATATATATATATATTCACCACAGAACCAATTGATGAACCAAAAAAAAAAATTACAAACACCAAACCCCCAGCAAAGAGGGTGGGGGGCAAAATCTGTAGAGGCTGAGCTTATATATAGAAAATAAGGTTAATAATTGGATGAATATGGGGAGAACTTCAGTTCAGTATATTTGAAGTAGAAAGGGGATGGGTGGCTAAGAAGAAAGAGAACAAGAAGAAAATAATCCTATCTAATAAAAGAGTAATATGCAAAGTAACCGTCACTCCATGACAAAGATGGTGGCCCCCATAGTGGCTGGAGAGGATGCTGGCAGCGTCACCCTGGCAACCTGAGCCCAACAGGCATTGCCTCGGCAACCCATGAGCAGGCAAGCGCAGCCCACAGGCAGCACCCTGCCCTGGCCACAGCTTAAGGGAGAGAATAACACACAGGTGAGGCCAAGAGCCTGAGAGATCAATACAGAGGGGTGCCTGTTCCAAGCCTCTGTGGTGTAGCTGGGGGCAGGCCCCAGTGGAGACACACACACACACACACACACACACACACACACACACACACACACGGGGTGCCTGCTCCAAACCTCTGCTGCCAGACTGTGTCCATCAGTAGGACAACCACTGAGGGCTCCTGGTCTGTGAGAATAAGCAGGCTGGTCTGAGGGACCCCCACCCCCAGTGCATGAATTTTGTGCACCAGGCCTCTAATAATAATAATAATAATAATAATAATAATAATAATAATACATTTACAAAAAATTGATTTAAAAAATTGTATAGAAATAGCAAATAAAAATAAAATAAAATAGAGTGATGGAAAAATAATGTGAAAAGAAATAGAAAATAAAGCAACAAACTAAAACAGGAAAACAAAAAAAGAGAAGAAGAAAAGAGAATACAAAATAATAATAAAAATTAAAAATAAAAATGAAAAAGTGAAGTGTTGTTTCTTTGGCTGTCTTAAGATCCCAGTCTTCTATACTGTACTTTTTCTCAAGTTCCTGTTGCTTGGACTGAAGGTCTCTCTTTAGGACAATCCTTTTGGACTATTTAGATTTTTTTTAAATCCTTTGTACTGTTCAGGGTGGAATCTGGGTGTGGCTGTATTGGTTGCCTGGATACTGGAGGGAGGGACTATGTCTTCAGGGCAAAATGGCTGCCCAGGTCCCTAGCTCATGTATGACGCAGCGCCAGACTTGCTGCCACTTCTCCTGGACCCCTTCCTCTCCCCAGATTCTACAAGTCCGCACCTTCTCCCTCACCTCAGCAACGGGTAAGTGTCTGTATCCCAAAGGTCCTATGAACTAGGTTCAATGAATAAAGGCACAGGCCACATAGAGGAGAGAGGCTGCATCTCTGCACAATCCTCTCTTGCCATCACTGTGTGGTCTGGCCAGCCCTTCAGCTGCCCTCTCTGTGTCCAACCTTTTCTGACTGTGGACCCCAATCTAGAATCCCCTGCCATCCAGCTGTTCTGCAGACCTTCTTTCCAGAGTCTGATTCTGTGCCTGTCCCAGGGGATGCGGCTTGGTGCCGTGCAGTGCTGTGAGGATTCCCTCTGATCCTCTGGGCTCAGAGTCCTCTGGCAGACTCTCCTGCCCAGATACTTAATTTTACCTTTCTCCAGGGATCCTCTGTCCTTCCCAGCTGCAAATTATCTACCAGCTGAGTCTCCTTCACCAATTTGGGTTGGATTTTATTTGTTTCAGCTGCTCATTCTATTTGCTCTGGGACAAGGCTCAGGACATGCCAATCTATTCTGCCAACATTTTGTCTCTCCTATTTTGATTTTTAGATTTAATTGTGGATAGTTATGTATTTACTAGAGGCCCGGTGCACAAAAATTTGTGCACTCGGGGGGAAGGAGGGGGCCCTCAGCCTGGCCTGTGCCCTCTTGCAGTCTGGGACCCCTCGGGAGATAACGCCCTGCTGGCTTAGGCCTGCTCCCGGGTGGCAGAGGGCAGGCCCAATCCCTAGGTGCAGCCCATGGTCGGGCTCAGAGCAGGGCCGATTGGGGAGTTGGGGCGCCGCCCCCTGTCATGCACAGAGCAGGGCGGATTGGGAGGTTGCGATGCCACCCCCAGTCACGCTCAGGGTAGGGCCGATTGAGGGGTTGGGACACCGCCCCCTGTCACACTCAAGGCAGGGCCGATGGGGAGGTTATGGCTCTACCCTCTATCACCCACAGAGCAGGGCCAATCAGGGGGTTGGTGCGCCTTCCCCTGTCATGAACAGAGCAGGGCGGATAGGGAGGTTGTGGCCCCACCCCCTGTCACACACAGAGCCGCAGAGATCAGGGGGTTTGGGCGCTGCCCCCTGTCACGCTGATCCCGGTGCCGGGAGGCTTCTCGGCTTTACTGATCCCGGTGCTGGGAGGCATATTACCCTTTTACTATATAGGATAGAGGCCTGGTGCATGGGTGGGGCTGGCTGGTTTGCCCTGAAGGGTGTTCTGGATCAGGGTGGGGGTCCCGACTGGGGTGCCTGGCCAGTCTGGGTGAGGGGCTGAGGGCTCTTTTCAGGCTGGCGGGTGATGGAAGCTCCCAACTGCTCCTTTTTTTTTTTTTTTTTTTTTTTTTTAATTCTGGGCCAGCTTCAGCTCTGAGGCTCCAGCTCTTAGGCCTCTGCTGCTGAAAGTAGGTAATCGAAACAATGTATAACTCCAGCTCTGACTCCAGCTCTGAGATCCCAGCTCACTGAAAGCTGGTTTCTCGGTTTTTTTATAGCTTCTATATTTGTTAAAATGTTTCAAACTGCAGGCTCAGAGGCCGGCAAGGTAGGCGGGGAACGTTGGAATCCTCCGTCACTGAAGCAAGCAAGCCTCATGTTAGTTTCAAGCTGCCTGGCTGCCGGCCACCATCTTGGCTGACGGTTAATTTGCATATCTCCCTGATTAGCCAATGGGAAGGGTAGCGGTCGTAAGCCAATTACCATGTTTCTCTTTTATGAGATTAGATAGCCATTTCATTATTCATATTTTTGTAATATTACTTGGGTTCTACTTTAAATGAGTATAGTAAATCTCTCAGTTATTTGGATTTTCTGTAATGAATCTCTTTTATTTTAAAGATCTTTATTGTTGAAAGTATTACATTCTCCCTTTTCCCCCATTGATCTCTCCTAGACCACCCCTGCCTCCCACCCATGGCCTTTCACCACCCTATTGTCTGTGTCCATGGGTTATGCACATAAGCATACAAGTTTATTGGTTGATCTCTTCCCACCCACCCTCTCCAGCCTTCCCTCTGAGGTTTGACAGTCTATTCAATGCTTCTATGTCTCTGCATCTATTTTTGTTCATCAGTTTATGTTGTTCATTAGATTCCACATATGAGTGAGATTATGTGATACTTATCTTTCTCAGAATGGCTTATTTCACTTTGAGTAATGATCTCCAGCTACATCCATTCTGTTGCAAATGATAAAGTTCTTTCTTTTTTACAGCAGCATAGTATTCCATTGTGTAGATGTACTGCTGTTTTATTTTTTAAATCCACTTATTTACTGATGGGCACTTTAGGTGTTTCTAAATCTTAGCTACTGTAAATTGTGTTGCTATGACATAGGGGTGCATATGATTGGTGTTTCTGATTTCTTAGGATATATGCCTAGAAGTGGGATCACTGGGTCAAATGGGGGTCCATTTTTAATTTTTTGAGAAAAATTCATACTATTTTCCACAGGGGCTGCATCAGTCTGCATTCCCTACTAGGGTTCTCTTTTCTCCACATCCTCACTAACACCTATCTTTTGTTGATTTCTTGATAACTAAAGGCCTGGTGCATGAAATTCATGCGCAGGAAGGGGGGCAGTCCCTCAGCTTGGCCTGCACCCTCTCCAATTCAGGAACCCTCAGGGGATGTCTGACTGCCTCTCTCAATCCAGGACTGCTGTCTCCTAACTGCTCACCTGCCTGCCTGCCTGATTGACCCTAACTGCTCCCCTACCAGCCTGATCACCCCTAACTGCTCCCCTGCTGGCCTGATTGCCCTAACAGACTACTTTGCCACACACCTGGGACCCAGGATTCCCTCCTCTGGCCAGTTGCAGGCACCTGGGACCCAGGCTTCTCTCCCTCTGGCCAGCTGCAGGCACCCAGAACCCAGGCTGTCTTCACCTGGACTGCAACCGCAGGCACCCAAAACCATGGGGTGGGTGGCTTCTCCCTCTCCCTGGCTGCAGGCACTGGTGCAGCCACTGGCACCCAGGAACGTGGGGCGGGTGGCTTGTCCCTGTCCTATCCGCTGGCCCCTGGGACCATGGGGCGTGCAGCTTGTCCCTCTTCTGGGCCGCAGGCACAGGCACAGCCACTGGTGCCCAGGACTGCGGGGCAGGTGGCTTGTCCCTCTCCTGGGCCACAGTCTGGCTGGTTCCCATTCCTCTCTCATGAGCTCATTTGTGCCTGGCTGCTCCTCATTCCTCTCTCCCCAGTGTTGAGTGTCTGAGGCGTTAAGGTGTGATGGCATGAGGGTGTGACAACCATTTGCATATTAGCTCTTTATTATATAGGATAGTCTTTCTGACAGGTGGCACCTCATTTTTGTCTTGATTTGCATCTCTGAGATGATTGCTGACTTTTTCATATGCGTTTTGGCCTTCTGTATGTCTATTTTGGGAAAGTGTCTATTTAGGTCCTTTGCCCATTTTTTAAAAATTCTTTATTGTTTAATGTATTATATAAGTCTCCTTTTTCCCCCACTGATCTCTCCTTGGCCTCCCCCTACTCCCAGCACATGCCTTCCCGTTTTTCCCTCTGTGTCCATTGGTTATGCTCATATGCATGCATACAAGTGCTTTGTTAGATCTTTTACCCCTTTACCCCCCATCTTTTCTTATAGGTTGAACAGTCTATTCGATACTTCTATAACTCTGGTTCTATTTTCTTTGCCCATTTTTTCATTGGATTGTTTTTCTTCCTTTTGTTAAGATGTATGAGTTCCCTATAAATTTTGGAGATTAACCCCTTATTGGATATATAATTGGCAAATATGTTCTCCCATACAGTGGGCTCTCTTGTTATTTTGTTGTTGAATGCTTTTGCTGTGCTGAAGCTTTTTATTTAGATGTAGTCCCATTTGTTTATATTCTGCTTAGTTTCCATTGTCCTAGGAGATGTATCTGTGAAGATATTGCTATGAGAGATGCCTGAAATTTTGCTGCCTATGGTTTTTTCTATGATTTTTATGGTTTCACATCTTACATGTAAGTTTTTTTTTTTTATCCATTTTGTGTTTATTCTTGTGTATGGTGTAAGTTGGTGGTCTAGTTTCATATTTTTTTTTGCATGTACTTGTCCAATTTTCCCTACATCATTTATTGAAGAGACTGTCTTAACTTCATTGTATGCTCTTGCTTCCTTTGTCAAATATTAATTGAGCATAATGGCTTGTGATAATTTCTGGGTTCTCTGTTTTATTCCATTAGTCTATATGCCTATTCTTGTGCCCGTACCAGGCTGTTTGTAATACAGTGACTTTATAGTATAACTTGATATCTGGTATTGTGATCCCTCCACTTAGTTCTTTCTTGAGATTGCTGCAAATATTCAGGGACTTTTTTATTTCATACACATTTTTTAAGAGTTTATTCTAGGTCTGTGAAATATGCTATTGATATTTTAATAGGAATTGCACTGAATCTATAGATTGCTTTGGGTTGTATGGGCATTTTAATGATGTTGTTTATGTTGTTCATTCAATTCTACAAATCCATGAGCATGGTATGTTTTCCACTTGTTCTTATATTCATCAATCTCTTTTTTCAATGTCTGGTAGTTTTTTGAGAACAGATCTTTTACCTCCTTGGTTAAGTTTATCTCTAAGTAACTTAATTTTGTTATTGTTGTTGTTGCAATAGTAAGTGGTTTTTTTTTCTGTTTTTTTTTTTTTTTTTTTTTTTTTAGTTTCTCTTTCTGGTAGTTCATTATTGGTGTATAAATATGACAGATTCCTGGGTGTCAGTTTTATATTCTACTACATTGTTGAATTCATTTATTAAAATAAGTACTTTTTTGATGGAGTCTTTAGGGTTTTCTATGTACGGTATCATGTCATTTGCAATAATGACATTTTACTGCCTCCTTTCCAATTTGGATGCCTTTTATTTCTTTTGATCTGATCGCTATGGCTAGCACTTCCAATACTATATTAAACAGGAGTGGTGAAAGTGAGCATCCCTGTCTTGTTCTTGTTCTTAGGGGAAATGGTTTTAGTTTTTGCCCATTGAGTATGATGTTGGCTGTGAGTTTCTCAGATATGGCCTTATTATGTTGAGGTATGATTACTTTATTTGCCCTTTGTTGAGAGTTTTTACCAAAATGGGTATTGAGTTTTGTGCAATTCTTTGTCTGCATCAATTGATATGATCATGTAATTTTTGTTTTGCAATCTATTAGTGTGCTGTATCATGTTTATTGATTTGCAGATACTGTACCAGCCTTACATCCTGGAAATAAATCCCACTTGGTCATGGTTTATGAACTTTTTAAATTTATACCTGGATCCAATTTGCTGAAATTTTGTTGAGAATTTTAGCATCTATGGTCATCAGAGATATTGACCTGTAATTATCTTCCTTTGTCATGTCTTTATCTGGTTTTGGGAATAGGATAATGCTGGCCTCATAGAAAGAGCTTAGAAGTCTTCCGTCCTCTTGAATTTTTTTAAATAGTTTGAGGAGGATAGGTGTTAGTTCTTCTTTGATTGTTTGGTAAAACTCCCATGTGAAGCTATCCTGACCAGGCCTTTTGTTTGCTGTGAATTTTTATTTTTTATTATTGCGTTAGTTTCATCAGTAGTTATTGGCCTATTCAGCTTTTCTGATTCTTTCTGATAGAGTTTTGGAAAATTGTATTCTTCTAGGAATATGTCCATTTTTTCAAAGTTGTCCAGCTTATTAGAAAAGATATTCATACTATTTTTTTTTTTTACCTTTCTTTGTATTTCTGAGGGGTCAATTTTTACTTCACCTTTTTGTTTCTCTTTTTGTCTATTTGGATTCTCTCTCTTTGCTTCTTGGTGAGCCTGGCTAGAGGTTCATCAATCTTGTTTATCCTCTCAAAGAACTAGTTCTTGGTTTTAGTGATTTTTTTTTTTTTTTGGTCTCTATGTCATTTATTTCCTTCTTTCTACTGAATCTTGGCTTTTCTTTTTGTTCTCTTTCTAATTCTTTAAGTTGTAGGATTAGATAACCTATCACCAGGTTTTCTTGTTTTTTGAAGTAGGCTATGAACTTCCCACTTCGAAATGCTTTCACTGAGTCCCATAGGTTTTGGATTGTTGTGTGCTCATTTTCATTTGTATCCACAATAGTTTTTATTTCTTCTTTGATCTCTTTGGCAACCCATTCATTGTTTACTGGCATGCTATTTTGGCTCCATGGGGTTGATTGTTTTTATTGTAGTTGATTTTTAATTTTATGTTATTGTGATCTAAGAAGTTAACAGATATGATTTCAACCGTTTTTTTTAAAATCTTTATTGTTTAAAGTATTACATATGTCTCCTTTTTCCCCATTAACCTCTCTCCAGCCCTCCCATCCCCCAGCACATGTCCTCAACACCCTGGTGTCAGTGTGCATATATGCATGCATCCAACTCCTTTGGTTGATCTCTTACCCCCTACCACCACCCTCCCCTGCCTTCCTTCTGAGGTTTAACTGTCTGCAATGCTTCTCTGTCTCTGGGTCTATTTATTTCATCAGTTTATGTTGTTCATTGTATTCCACAAATGAGTGAGATCATGTGATATTTAACTTTCTCCAATTGGCTTATTTCACTTAGCGTAATACTCGCCAGGTCCATCCTTGCTATTGCGAATGGTATGAGTTCTTTCTTTTTACAGCAGCATAGTTTCCATTGTGTAGATGTACCACAGTTTTTTAATCCACTCATCTGCTGATGGGCACTTAGGCTGTTTCCAATATTAGCTATTGTAAATTGTGCTGCTATGAACTTAGGGGTGCATATATCCTTTCTGATTGGTGTTTCTGGTTTCTTGGGATATATTCCTAGAAGTGGGATCACTGGGTCAAATGGCAGTTCCATTTTTAATTTTTTGAGGAAACTCCATACTGTTCTCCACAGTGGCTGCACCAGTCTGCATTCCCACCAGCAAAGTATGAGGGTTTTTTTTTCTCCACATCCTTGCTGGCACTTGTTGTTTGTTGATTTGTTGATGATAGCCATTCTGACAGATGTGAGGTGATATCTCATTGTCATTTTGATTTGCATCTCTTGGATGATTAGTGACTTTGATTAGTGACTTTGAGCATGTTTTCAGATGTTTCTTGGCCTTCTGTATGTCCACTTTTGAAAAGTCTTTATTTAGAGTCTTTGCCCATTTTTTAAATTGGATTGTTTATCTTCCTTTTGTTAAGATGTATGAGTTCCTTATAAATATTAGAGATTAAACCTATATTCATGCATACAAGTCCTTCTGTTGATCTCTTACCACCCCCCCCCCCGGCCTTCCTGCTGTAGTTTGACAGTCTGTTCAATGCTGCTCTGCCTCTGTATATATTTTTGTTCATCAGTTTATAATGGTCTTTATTATCCATAAATGAGTGAGATCATGTGTTATTTTTCTTTCATTGACTGGCTTATTTCACTTAGCATAATGCTCTCCAGTTCCATCCATGCTGTTGCAAATGGTAAGAATTCCTTCTTTTTTTTTTCTTTTTTTTTTCAAAAAGACCTCGTTAACCTGGCCTTTAAGGTATTTAATAATAGAGACAGGGAGACCCAAATCCAAAAACAAAGATAAGATCAGGCCAAAGCTGAGGCCCAGTAGGAGGCCTTAGAGCTCCTAGCCACCACTCTCATGAATCCCAAACGAAGTGCTGGTCCTCCAACTGCAGCTAAGTCAGCAGCTAAACCTCCTCCGGGCCGATGTTTCAAATGCAACAAGGAAGGACACTGAGCCAAGTCCTGCTCAAACCAGAGACTCCTGCCTGGGCCCTGCCCAAGGTGTGGAAGGGAAGGCCACTGGAAATCAGACTGTAGTCTGGCCCCTCCTGTTCAGGCCTCAGCCAGTCCAGTATGGCCGCCTCTGGATCTGGTTTGGAGCTCCCAGACCTCCTGGGACTGGCCACTGCAGAAGCTGCCCAGGTTCTCACAGGGCCCCACAAACTTACATCACCAGGACAGAGCCTTTGGTAATGACTTTGGTGGCAGATAAGCCGATCTCCTTTTTAATTGACACTAGAACCACTTATTCTACCCTCTCCGAATTCGCTGGGACCCTTGTCCACTCACTCCTCAGTCTCTATTATGGGGGTTGATGGATTACTCTCATAGCCATTAGCCACCTCACCTTTACACTGCATCTTACTAAATTCCTCCATTCACTGTTTTCTCATTCTACCTCTGTGCCCAGCCAGGGCTACCATGTATCCGTCTTAAAGCCCAGTTGTCCCAAACCACAGTCACCTACCTCAGTTTCACTCTCTCACCCAACAAGGCCGAGCCATTCCTTGGACTGTAAATGCCTTATCTCCTTATCTCCTCCATGACTGTCCCCTCCTCTAGACAAGAAATACTCTCGTTTCTCAGGCTCACTGTGTACTCTTGCCTTCAGGTTCACAACTTTAGTCTTCTTGTAAAGCTCCTCTATGACGTGACGTGGCGAAGGGACCCCCTCACTGAGCCTTTAGATCCCAAGGCCAACATTCTCACCCCTTTAATGCTCTGAAAACTGCTCTGACCTCAGCTCCTTCTCACCCTGCTCCCTCTCCCACCCGGCCCTTCCCAAAGAACAACTTCCTTGACTGTACAGGCTTACTTAACAGACCGGCTATTATCAGAAACTGTGCTCATTATCTCCCCAACCTTAGCATGTTATCTCTAGGAAAAATTCGGCCGTTTTGAATCCAAGCTATGAGAGGCCTGGGAACAGGCTGAGTGACCTACTCTCTCCCCACCTACCTTTTCTCCAGCCTCAAATCCAGGTTCCTGGCTTCCACTGCTCCTTTCCTTCCCTTTATTTTTTCCCTTGGATAACAACCCATTCTAACATTCCCTCCCACTTTTACTGCAATACAATCTCAACCACTCATCTGTCACCCTTTATTGGTAGAGCCATGGTGACTACCCTCTCAGCTTGGAGTGCGGAACTAGAAAAAGGGAATCTCATACCCTTTAGTCCACCTCATCCCCTTACACCTTTCAGCTTGTTTCCACATACATCTGTCTCCCCATCAGCTGAACAGGAACCTGTATTCTCATCTATCTCTCACCCACAACATATCCCTTGCTTTGGCTTTCTGATGTCACTTCAATCTGATAATGGCCTCACTTTTGTCTCTCAGATAACGCAGCTGGTCTCTCAAATGCTAAACATCAAATGGAACGTCCACATCCCCACAACCCTCAGTCTTCAGGTAAAGTTGAAAGGGCCAATAATCTCTTAAAAACACATCTAACCAAGCTATCCTTAGAGCTCCAAATGCCATGGACTGAACTACTCCCCCTGGCACTAATGAGACTGAGGACCATGCCATAACAACCACTACTTCTAAACCCCTTTGAGATCATGTATGGGTGGCCGTTTGTCTTCCAAACCCTGGAGGACAATTCCCCTTCCCCAGAAGACTACTTCCCTGCTTTTGCCTATATGAGGGCACTCTTACAACAACACGCTGATAGTCTTCTCCTCCCGTCCCTTTCCTACAACTTCTACTCATCTCTCAGTCCTCCCTGGGGACTTGGTCTATGTCAAGAAAAAAGGAAAGGCATCCTTAACACCCACATGGGAGGGGCCTTTCCCAGTCATACTATCTACCCGTACTGCTGCAAAGGTACAAGGAATACACCACTGGCATCACCTCTCAAACATTAAGCCATACAAACCTCTACATAAAACACTACCTTCCTACACTTCTACCCCACAGGACCTACCTCTCTCAGGCTCATCAAATGTCTCCCCACCATCCCTGAAGAAGACTCAGCGGCACCATCCAGGACCTGATGACTCATCACTCTTCACAGGCTAAAATCTACTATTTCCTGCAGTATCCTGGAGGAATGGTCCTGGTGGCGACCACAATCTGCTTCCCCAAAAACCTTACACTCATGGATAGTAGATCTTACCTGGCAAGGGACCCTCTGACTTTTTACTCCACTAGAATTCCTTCTTTTTTACAGCATCATAGTCTTCCATTGTGTAGATGTACCACAGTTTTCTAACCCATTCATCTGCTGATGGGAACTTAGGCTGTTTCCAACTCTTTGTCTTTTGATTGGAACATTTAGTCCATTTACATTTAATGTCATTATTGATATGTACTTGTTTGTAGTCATTTCTATTCTTTAGGCCTGTATACCTTCTTCCTTTTTTCTTTTTTCTTTTTATAACAGTTCTTTTAGCATTTCTTGCATTGCTGCTTTGATAGTGATAAACTCTCTTAGCCATTTTTTTTTTCCTGCTAAGCTCTTGATTTCCCCTTCAATTTTGAAGGATAGCCTTGCTGGATATATTATTCTTGGATTCAGTCCCTTGCTTTGCATCACTTTGTATACTTCTTTCCATTCCCTTATGGCCTGATTTGTTTCTGCTGAGAAATCAGTTGGTAGTTTAATAGGAGATCCCTTGTAGATAACTTTCTGTCTCTCTCTCTGGCAGCCTTTAAGTTTTTGTTTTTTTTTTCTTTAACGTTTGCCAATTTAATTATGCTATATCTTCGTGTGGATATTTTTGGGTTCATGTTGTTTGGGACTCTCTGTGCTTCCTGCATTTGTGTGATGTTCTCACCAAGGTTCTTGAGATTCTCACTAAGATCCTTTAAAGTCTCACAAAGTCACTTGAAGCTCTCATTAAGATCCTTTTGCAAGTCTGTCATTATTTTGAACTCTGTATCAAATATTTTGCTTGCTTCCATTTCATTGAGCTGTTTTTCTGAAGATTTCTTCTGTTCTTTCATTGTAACAGTTTCTTTATCTCCTGTGTTTGTTTCTATGTATTAGGCAGAGCTTCTATATCTCCTGGAATTGGTACAGGACTTTCTTTTGCTATGTCCCATAGATTGTGGTTTGTTGTGTGTTCATTTTCAATTGTTTCCAATAAGTTTTTATTTCTTCCTTGATCTCATTGGTAGCCCATTCATGGTTTAATTACATGCTATTTTACCTCCATATGTTTGAGTGTTTTTGTATTTTAGTTGATTTCTACTTTCTTGCCATTGTGATTTGAGAAGATGCTTGGTGTGATCATATTCTTCTTGAATATGTTAAGACTTATTTTGAGTCCTAACATGTGGTATATCTTTGAAAATGTTCTCTGTGCACTTGAGAATAATATATATTCTGCAGCTTTGGGATGAAGTGTTTTTTGTTTTTTTTTTTTCAATATGAATTAAAACCATATGATTTAATGTGCCATTTAAGGTCTCTGTTTTCTTGTTGCTATTTTATGTTGTCTGAAAAATCTACCCAGCCATGTCATTAGGGTGCTAAAGTCCCCTAGTATGATTATGTTGTTTTCAGTCTCTCTGACAGACAGTCCTCTAAGAGTTATTTTAAATGTATTTGGTTGCTGCTATGTTAGCTGCATATATATTTACCAGGGTTATATCCTCTTATAGTATCAATCTTTTTTAGTATTAAGTAGTGACCTTCTTTATCTCTTTTATGGTTTTCATTTTGAAGTACATTTTGTCAGATACAAGTATTATATTTCTTGCTGTGCTGGTTTTGCAGTAATACACTTTTTAAAGTCTTTTTTTTTCTTTTTTCTTTTTTTTGTCTGGGAAGCTCTTTATTTCATCTTAATTTTGAATGATAGCCTTGCTGGATAGAGTAGTAGTGGTTTCGGATTCCTGGTTTTCATTACTTTGAATACTTCATGCCATTACCTTCTAGCCTGTAATGTTTCTTCTGAAGAATCAGCTAACAGCCCTATTGGGGCTTCCTTATAGGTAACTAACTTTTTGTGTCTTGCTGCATTTAAGATTCGGTCTTTGTCTTTTACCTTTGTCATTTTAATTATGATGTGTCTTGGTGTGGATCTCATTGAATTCATTTTGAATTCAATTCAAGTAACTTGTGTTACTTGCTCTTTCACCAGGTTAGGAAAGTTTTTGTCATTATTTCTTCATAAAACCTTTCTGTCCCTTGCTAAATTTCTTCTCCCTCCTGAACCCCTATGATGCAGGTGTTGTTATGTTTCATGTTGTCCCTAAGTTCCTTGAAACTATCCTTTAATTTGGGGTGTTTATGAATTAGCTGAGAAGCTTCCTATGGAATATCACTGAACTTGGCTATTGGTGAGCTACCTTGGGTCTCTTTCACTCAGCTGAGATTTGCAAGAGGAATAAGTCAGAAAAGCATCAGAACCAGGAATAGAAGCCTCTTTCTACTGCAGCAGCCCTCCAGGGCCCTTTACTGTCAAAGCTTAACTTTTTTTCCAGCTGGAAAAAGAGCAATGCTTACAAGATCCAGCTCCAGTATCACAAGCAGGGCAGTGAAGGGTAGATTTGGAGCTCAGAGATAATATATTGATAACTTGCAAAAATAGGAAACATACTTATGCAAAAGATTAATGGTTAAGCCAATAAATTTATCTGATGATTTTTCCATAAGCAGCAGTTGGTTAAAGTTGACCATGACCTTTGAAATATTATATTTTCTCATGGAAAAATAAAAAATTTTCCCAATCTTGAGGGATATTTAGGTACATCTTCAAGTTTAAGTACTTTATGCAAATTACTGGTATTTGAAGTATACTTAGTGATGGCAAGAGTATTAAAAGTTTAAGATTTTGCTGTTATAAGGGCTATAAGATTACACTAAGATCACTCTTTTTATGTACCAAAAAATCTGTTAATTGTAGATAAGTGCAATGCAACTTTAAAATTGTGCCCCAATCTCTTAAGATGGACCTGGAAAAATATAGAGAATTTTCTATTTGTGGATGATTTGTCTCTTGTAAGTAATAGAATTAGTGTTACATAATTCAGAATTATTTTTTTTAATATGTTAAGGCCCTTCCATGTTATGAAGTGTGATAGGAAAGACAGACCAATTTAGAAGAGTAGATTAGGAAGCAAGCATCCTTATTTTGTGTCAGCAGGAAACTGATCAAGAAAATGCCTAGAAAAATGTTCTTTGGTATATATAATTCAAAGAAAGCACAAATCAGTGCCAATAATGACATCAAATTAAGTTCATCGTCGTCCTTCTTAAGTTGGGCATCCAAACAGAGCAGTTTCCTCAAAAAAGTTCGTGATGTTAGAAAGATAATGACAGAGTTATGTTTTATGCAATGCATAAAAATTATAAAAGAACCTTAACTAATAATAATAATAAAAAATTATAAAAGAAAAGAGAGAATAACTGTAGTTTGGATGATTGGTAAAAATTTGAAATATATGGTAAAAAAGTAAAAATATTTTTATTTAAGAAAAACTAATTTAATGATGTTAGAACCAAATTGGAAGTATCACTGTGAAATTATGGCCTCAAATATAAATACATTGTCTTTAGTTCTACCCAAAAGTATTATTTTACCTTACATGTAGAAATTGGACTCTGAATGGAATTCAGATTATTTAAAATTTTTGGCTCTAATACTCTTCTCCATTCAAATTAACCAGGATTTTTTGAAGAGAAGTTTCAAACTTTTTACTAATATCTAAACTTCCATAACTAAGCAAACTTTTACTGGCAAAGTGATACTAAGTCAATACTAAAGGAAACCTGTTTTCAGGAAAAGGCATCAGGTTTAAAAACATGAATATTCTGTGAAAGAAAGTACTGGAAGCATACTATTGGCCTAACAATAAACCTGGATTTAAAAAAAAAAAAAAAAATGTCTGGCCTGGATAACATTGGCATGGGGTTGAATCATCTTGGAAGTGTTACTTCAGATCCATGTCCCAGCAAGAATCACTTACTCCATACGGAAAAAACAAAACAAAACAAAACAAAACAAAACAACAAAAAAACAAAAACAAACAAACAAACAAAAAAACTAACTCAGATAGGCTGTAATGAAAGCTTTTTAATTTTGAGTATCTTTTGATTCTTGTGAAATCTAAAGATAAGAATAAACATGTTCCCCAAATAAATTATATCATTGGTATAAATGTTTTGATGCTAGGTTAAATGCTAGTGTAATAGACTAAATAATTGTTATGACAATTTTTTCCATTTTGAAATAGCTTGAATTATTGATGTGGTTTATACATTTTAGTGTTGTATTACTAGTTTTAATAACAGACTTATTTGTTGAAAAAAAATATTTGAGAGCATTCCCCATTCCCCCTCTTTTCTCCCCTCCACCCAGCTCCCACCCTGCCCCAGGCAATAAGTAGAATTTATATACTTAGAAAAATATGTGTTATAGATTAATAATTAAGCGTACTTTCTATGCACACAAGCATTTTGTAAATTCAACATAATATTAAATAATATCTGAAATCAATGGCAAGACAAGATCTTTAAGAAGATCTTAATGACAATATAGCATTTGACCAAGTGATGGTCAGACGCTTTGATTGGATTGAGTGAATACCTGGCTATAAAGTAATGCTTTCTCCACTGTAATATTTGCTTATGTTGTGTTGCACAGGATTTTTTTTTTATTTTCTCCAAAACAAATACATACAAGGACTGTATATTTTGTATTTGAAGATGTAGTTTTATATAAAAGTCAGTTGAGATGTTAAGATTTTATCATACAGTTTTTAAGAAGAGATTCCTGTTCTATGTTGGATGAATGCTGAAAATAAAAGAGGAGATGAAGCCTGGCCATTGTGGTTGAGCATCAACCCACAAACCAGGAAGTTATGGTTCTATTCCTGGTCAGGGCACATGTCTGGGTTGTGAGCTCAATTACCAGTCAGGGGCATGCAGGAGGCAGCCAATCAATGATTCTTATCATTGATGTTTTTATCTCTCCTTTTCCTTTCCTCTCTCTGAAATCAATAAAAATATTTAAAAAAGAGATTAAATGTTAATATTTGTGAAGGTATTGATTAATGAGAATATTATGAATTAATCTTTTTCTACTTTCATTTTCTTAAACATAAGTGACATCCTTTTTTGAATTTAAGCATTAAAGAAAACACTAATTACATACAATACAGATCTCACATCCATGAATGGACAAGAGGAAGAAGGAGACTTGGGTAGGCAGAGCCTCAGACTGTAGTATAACTGTGAGTACATCTCTACAGGCTAATAGGGAGTTCCTGAGCAGAGTATTCATTAGAGGAATCCTGTAACAAGCAGAAGTGCTCTGGTGATTACCATACTCAGTCACTGGCTAATACAGCTTGGGGGATTGGGTTATGGCCCTGACATAAGACTATAGCAGATCCCCACAAAGCAGTATCCAGAAGTGTTTGCTTTTTAAGGGAGAGCTTAGCAACAATCTTCCTTGGCTACTTGACACAGTGAAGGAGGCAGAGCAGGAACAATTAGCCCTCTTTTAAAGATGTTTTAGATTATGAAAAATGTTCATTGTGATAGTAACAGATTCCCAGGTTTCACAGTTGTCTTGTCTTGTTAAGTTGTTTTTTAAAATATTTTTGAAAACCCAGTTGTGGTAGATAATCTTCAACATGGCCACCATCTCTTACTACCATTGCTGTAGGTCGATCTGTTCCTCACATCCAGAGCTGGAATCTCTGGTCCTTCCCCTTGAATCTAGGCTAGCCTGATTCCCTGCAGCTGAAGTAATGTTCTACAGACTAAGAGGACAGACCGTTACCTTCCTCTCTTCCCTCTTGGAAGCAAGACATCATGTAAATAGTCTCATTCTAATTATGAGAAAACATCAAATAGAACCAGACTGAAAGATGCTCTATAGCAGCCGTGGGCAAACTACGGCCCGCGGGCCGGATCCGGCCCGTTTGAAATGAATAAAACTAAAAAAAAAAAGACCATACCCTTTTATGTAATGATGTTTACTTTGAATTTATATTAGTTCACACAAACACTCCATCCATGCTTTTGTTCCGGCCCTCCGGTCCAGTTTAAGAACCCATTGTGGCCCTCGAGTCAAAAAGTTTGTCCACCCCTGCTCTATAGAATAACTGATTAGTATTTAGGAAAAGTGTCAAGCTCACGAAAGACAAAAACTGATTAACTGTTAGAGACTGAAGGAGACTAAGGAGAAATAATAACTGAATACAATGTGGGATCCTGGATAGGATCCCAAGAGAGAAAAAGATCATTAGTGGCTCAACTATTGAAATTTAATTGAATCTCTGGAATAATTAATAATACTGTGCCATGTTAATGTCTTAACTATAATAATGTAGTAAGACTGTATAAGAAGTTAATATTAGGGAACCTGTTGATGGGAATACAGAAACTCTGTGTATTATTTTGTAACTTTTATTTAAGTTTAAATTTAGCTATAAAAAGGTAATCCTATATAATAAAAGTGTAACATGCAAATAGACCAAACAGTGGAACACCCAGTCGACAGGGGGCAGGGCTGGTGAGCAGGTGGCACCAGGCCAGCCAAGGCGCCTGCCAGTGGCCAGAGGGAGGGAACGGTGATGGGTGGGGGGCAACAACCAGTGGTGGCAGAGGGGCGATGGGGGTGAGGGACTGGCACCATCCCCTGATCAGCCCATCTGGTTGCTTCCCACAGAGGGAGGCCAGACAATGGCCTCTGCGGGGTGATGGGGGCAGTGCCATCTCCTGATAGGCCCAGAAGTGGCAGTGTAGTGGCAGGGTGATGGAGGTGGCACCATCCCCTGATTGCCCATCTGGTCACCATGGGAGCAGGCCTAAACCATCAGTAGGACATTCCCTGAAGACTTCCTGAGAGGGCACAGGCTGGGTTGAGGGACCCGCTTCCAGTGCATGAATTTTTGGGCACTGGGCCCCTAGTAAATAAAAATAATAATTAAATATATCCATATTGCACTATTTATTACTTCCAGTTTGAGTTTCTTGCAGTGAAAACTTAAAGATACTTAATAAACCACCTGAAAGTAAACAAACCAAACAAAATAACTCCACTAATTATAGGACTTTAGCACAGATTCAAAGATATTTATCATATGACTATTCTGTGTAAGAAATGAAGCACTAAGAAATAAACCATACTATTTAAAGTATGGTTCCTTAACTTTAAAGACTCAATTATAAAGAATGAATGAAGATGGTGGGGGGTGGGTGTGTAGGAAGAGATCAATCAGAGAACTTGTATGCATATATGAATGAATCATGGACACAGACAGTAGGGTAGTGAAGGCCTGGGGTGAGGGGCAGGGCTAGGCTAGAAGAGGTCAATGGGGGAAAAAGGGGACATATGTAATACTTTCAACAATAAAGATTTATTTTTTTTTAAAGAAAAATATATGTAAGGAGTTCAAATAAGAGAGTGATTGCTGCCTTGGCTTCAGGAAGAGGTAAGCTTAAACTGGGTCTTCAAGGATGCATAAAAGTTGAATTAGCAAAGATGTGGGTGGAAACACATAATTCTGGGTTATACTTGTCATGAGCAAATGTTTATGTACTGATAAATATAGAAATGATAATGAGAGCTTTTATCTCTCTCAGAAAGTATTGTGTAATATAATTACAATAAATATTAGAACATGATTAAGCATACCAGGCCAAGATGTACATGAATACATTAATATAATTCTTCAGTATAAAAATATTTTCAGTCAGAAATACATACTGAATGCCTATTATATTAAGGCATTGTAGTCAATGCCATGGGACACAAAAATGTACAAGATGTGGTTTAAGTATGACTTCTCTTCATAAAATGAGCAAATCTCTATTCCTGCCACTTGAAATCTTTCTCCCTTCAAGGCCCAGCACAAATTCTGTCTCTTCTGGAAATTACCCTGTTCTGCCGCAATGTTCTCACAAGTGTTCCTCCTTGTACCACTATTTATATACATGCTTTGGAGCATTCTGTCATAGACTGTGACTTCTTAGAAAACAGATGTTTTTGCTGAGGCATTTTCTAATGGTTCGAAAAACAAACACTGACAGATCCAATTCAGTAAATGTTGCTGAGAAGACTGGGAGAGGAGTTAATGTTTTTGAGCTTTTTGGTGGCATTTTCTACTCTTCTATGTCAGATGCTGTTTCTAGTTATCTGGTCTGTGCGCATAAGTTGGTGGTATCTGAATCAGGCAGCCTGAACATTAGGAGGGAAACTAAAATGACTCAAGGATGTTGCTCTTTTACCATTCTTCTACCTGTAATCACTTAAGTTTGGACAGTGTTTATTAAAGTTAGTAGAAAACAAAATTCTGCAGATTTTATTAATTTACAAATATTACAGCAGCAGCTGACTCAGACTTTAGTTCACTTTCAACTGATGTTTTATGAGATGTGACTAGTCCTATTAACCTCAACTCCAAAGGCATTTCTCTTTTTTTTCCCAAAGGCATTTATTAAATACATATAGAAATGTAGATCCTCTATTCCTTTATGGAACACCATATTTCTTACTATATTAATGATAGAATTTTTTTTTTCATAAATGCTTTCCAATCTCTGATACTATTCTACTTAGTACAACTTTTAGTTGCTTATGGCACTCTGTCTATAGAAATGAAAGATTATTAAATATGGTTATTTCTTGCTGTGTATCTGAATCATGTCAAAGCAATGAAGGCATTTTAAGCTATAAAACATGTAGACAACATCCATCAGTCCTAGAGCCAACTGCTGACCTATTGCAAGTGTAACCATATTGAGGTAAGTAATATTGAGATGATTGATCAGTGGTGCTTAATGGTATTTGTCTATTTCTTGCTGATTTTCCTATTGTTCCTTGTGCAATTTTTTCCCCTTTTACATATGACTCTATTCACAGTTTTTCAAAAATTTGCAGAAACAGTATCCACATGATGGGCTCACAGCAGGTGCTAGATCAAACAGGCCTTGTTCTCTGGCCATTGGAAAGTATGCATGGATCAGAGGAATCCAGGGGCTGCCCTTCAGATGACCTATAGTAAAACTGCAAAAGACATGCTCAGTTTCTTTCCATGGATAAACAAAGTGTAGATGAAATATTTTTGTTACCTTGAATAGAGGAATTTATTTTACATACTTCCTGTTTGTACAGCTGATTGAAAATCACATGAAGTAAATCTTGTCTAATAGAAGATACTTATAGTAAGATATTATTTACATATCAAATCGTGTAAAGGTCACTCTTTTACCTTTTGATCTTAGAGGGATATACTGGTTTCTGCTGAATATGGGACAGAGTGAGGTCAGTGAAGGAAGGAAAAATGGGTGACATCTGTAATAGTGTCAACAATAAAAAGAGTTTTCATTTTTATATTAGTATAACTAAAAACATGTTATTTAATGTAATTTTCTAATTTAATAGCCTATATCAGTGGTCGGCAAACTGCGCATCACGAGCCACATGCGGCTCTTTGGCTTCTTGAGTGTGGCCACAAAGTTTCAATCGCACTGTACATGCGCGCCCGCATGTGGCATTTTGTGGAAGAGCCACACTCAAGGGGCCACAGTTTGTCGATCACTGGCCTATATAATAAAACCCTAATATGCAAATCGACCAAATGGCAGAATGACTGGTGGAATGACCAGTTGCTATGATGCGCACTGACCGCCAGAGGGCAGATGCTCAATGAGGAAGCTGCCCCCCGGTGGTCAGTGTGCTCCCACAGCAGGAGGGCCACACAGCCAGAAGAAGGGAATCGGGCCTAAGCTAGCAGGAGGTCATCCCCTGAGGAGTCCCAGACTGCAAGAGGTTGCAGGCTGCCCTAACCAGTTTGGCTCAGTGTATAGAGTGTCAGCCTGCGAACTGAAGGGTCCCAGGTTTGATTCTGGTCAAGGGCATGTACCTTGGCTGCAGGCACATCCCAAGTAGGGAATGTGGAGGAGGCAGCTGATCAGTGTTTCTCTCTCATCGATGTTTCTAACTCTCTATCCCTCTCCCCTCCTCTCTGTAAAAAACCAATAAAATATATTTTTAAAAAATAAAAGAGGTTGCAGGCCGGGCTGAGGGATCCCTCCACCTCAATGCACAAATTTTGTGCATCTTGCTCTAGGTTTTTTTTTTTTTAATTTCTTTATTGGTTAGGGTATTACAAATGTGTCCTCATCCCCCCATTAACCCCCAATCTCTCTCCCACCACTCATGCTATCATCCCCCTGTTGTCCGTGTCCATTGGTTTGGCTTATATGCATGCATACAAGTCCTTTAGTTGATCTCTTCCCCTTACCCCCAGCCTCCCCTACTTTCCCTCTGGGGATTGATAGTCAGATTGCTGTTTCTCTGTCTTTGGATCTGTCCCTGTTCATCAGTCTATGTTGTTATCTATATTCCACAAATGAGTGAGATCATGTATTTATCTTTCTCTGACTGGCTTATTTCACTTAGCATAATGCTCTCCAGTTCCATCCATGCTGTTGCAAATGGCAAGAGTTCCTTCTTTTTTACCGCAGCATAGTATTCCATTGTGTAGATGTACCACAGTTTTTTAATCCACTCATCTGCTGATGGGCACTTAGGCTGTTTCCAAATAGTAGTTATGGTTAATTGAGCTGCTATGAACATAGGGGTGCATATATCCTTTCTAATTGGTGTTTCTGGCTTCTTGGGATATATTCCCAGAAGTAGGATCACTGGGTCAAATGGGAGTTCCATTTTTAGATTTTGAGGAAACTTCATACTGTTCTCCATTGTGGCTGCACCAGTCTGCATTCCCACCAGCAGTGCAGAAGGGTTACTTTTTCTCCACATCCTCTCCAACACTTGTTGTTTGTTGATTTGTTGATTATAGCCATTCTGACAGGTGTGAGATGATACCGCATTGTCAATTTGATTTGCATCTCTCATATAATTAGTGACTTTGAGCATGTTTTCATATGTCTTCCGGTCTTCTGTATGTCCACTTTCAAAAAGTGTCTATCTAGCTCCATTGACCATTTTTTGATTGGATTGTTTATCTTCCTATTGTTAAGTTGCATGAGTTCCCTGTAAATGTTGGAGATTAAACCCTTATCAGTGATATCATTGGCAAATATGTTCTCCCATGCAGTGGGCCTTCTTGTTGTTTTGTTGATGGTTTCCTTCACTGTGCAAAAGCTTTTTATTTTGATGTAGTCCCATTTGTTTATTTTCTCTTTAGTTTCCATTGCCCTAGGAGGAGTATCAGAGAAGAAATTCCTTTGGCATATGTTTGCAATTTTGCTGCATGTGGATTCCTCTAGTATTTTTATGGTTTCCCATCTTATGTTTAAGTCTTTTATCCACTTTGAGTTTATTTTTGTGTATGGTGTAAGTTGATGGTCTAGTTTCATCTTTTTGCAAGTATCTGTCCAATTTTCCCAACACCATTTATTGAAGAGACTGTCTTGATTCCATTGTATGCTCTTGCCTTCTTTTTCAAATACTAATTGGGCATAGTGGTTTGGGTCGATTTCTGGGCTCTCTATTCTATTCCATTGATCTATATGTCTGTTCTTGTGCCAGTACCAAGCTGTTTTAATACCAGTGGCTTTGTAATACAGCTTGATATCTGGTATTGAGATCCCAACTATTTTGTTCTTCTTTCTCAGGATTGCTGCAGGTATTTGGGGTCTTTTTTTATTGCAGATGAATTTTTTGAGAGTTCATTCTAGATCTGTGAAATATGCTGTTGGTAATTTAATGGGATTGCACTGAATCTATAGATTACTTTGGGTAGTATGGACATTTTGATGATGTTGATTCTACCAACCCATGAACACGGTATGTTCTTCCATCTGTTTATGTCTTTCTTTATCTCTTTTCTCAGTGTCCTGTAGTTTTTCACATATAAGTCTTTCACCTTCTTAGCTAAGTTTATTCCTAGGTGTCTTAATTTTTTTGGTGTGATGGTAAATGGGATTGCTTTTTTAGTCTCCCTTTCGGTAAGTTCACTATTGGTGTAAAGAAATGCCATAGATTTCTTGGGCTTAATTTTGTATCCTGCTACATTGCTGAATTCATTTATTAAGTCTAATAATTTTTTGATGGAGTCTTTACGGTTCTGTATGTACAGTATCAAGTCATCTGCAAATAAGGACAGTTTTACTTCTTCTTTTCCAATTTTGATGCCTTTTATTTCTTCTTCTTGTCGGATCACAATGGTTAGTATTTCCAGTACTATGTTGAACAGGAGTGGTGAGAGAGGCATCCCTGTCTTGTTCCTGTTCTTAGGGGAAATGATTTTAGTTTTTGTCCATCGAGTATGATGTTGGCTGTGGGCTTCTCATATATGGCTTTTATTATGTTGAGGTATGATCCTTCTATTCTCACCTTGCTGAGAGTTTTTATCAAGCAAGGGTGTTGGATTTTGTCAAACGCTTTTTCTGCATCAATTGATATGACTATGTGGTTTTTATCTCTCTATTTGTTTATGTGATGTATTACATTTATTGGTTTGTGGATATTGCACCATCCTTGCATCCTTGGGATAAATCCTATTTGGTCATGGTGTATGATCTTTCTGATGTACTGCTGGATCTGATTTGCTAGGATTTTGTTGAGGATTTTGGCATCTATATTCATGAGAGATATTGGCCTGTAATTCTCTTTCATTGTGTTGTCTTTATCTGGTTTTGGTATTAGGGTGATGCTGGCTTCATAGAAAGAGCTTGGAAGTGTTCCTTCCTCTTGAATTTTTTGAAATAGTCTGAGGAGGATAGGTTTTCGTTCTTTCTTGAATGTTTGGTAAAAATTCCCTGTGAAGTTCTCTGGCCCTGGGCTTTTGTTTGCTGGAAGCTTTTTGATGACTGCTTCAATTTCTTCCATAGTTATTGGCCTATTGAGATTTTTAGATTCTTCCTGATTAAGTTTTGGAATGTTGTATTTTTCTAAGAATATGTCCATTTCCTCCAGGTTGTCTAATTTGTTGGAGTAGTGTTGTCCATAGTATTTTTTTTAACAATCCTTTGTATTTCTGTGGGGTCTGTTGTTATTTTGCGTCTATCATTTCTGATTTTGTTTATTTGGGTCCTCTCTCTTTGCTTCTTGGTGAGTCTGGCTAGAGGTTCATCAATCTTGTTTATCCTTTCAAAGAACCAGCTCTTGGTTTTGTTGATCTTTTGTGTGTTTTTTTTGTTGTTGTTGTTGTTTTTTTGTTTTGTTTTTGTTTTGTTTTTTTGGTCTCTATGTCATTTATCTCTGCTCTGATCTTTATTATTTCCTTCCTTCTGCCTACACTGGGCTTTTCTTGCTCTCTTTCTAACTCTTTGAGTTGCAGGGTTAGGTAATTTATTATCATTGTTTCTTGTTTTTTACAGTATGCTTGTAGAGTTATGAACTTCCCTCTCAAGACTGCTTTTGCTGTGTTCCATAGGCTTTGGATTGTTTTTTCTTCATTGTCGTTTGTTGCCATGACATTTTTTATTTCTTCTTTGATCTCTCTGGTAACCCAGTCATTGTTTAATAACATGCTCTTTAGTCTCCATGTGTTTGATTTTTTTGGATTGTTTTTATTGTAGTTGATTTCCAGTTTTATGCCATTGTGATCTGAGAAGATGCTTGATATGATCTCTATCTTCTTGAATTTGAAGATACTTTGTCTGTGACCCAATATATGGTCTATCATGAAAATGACCCATATGAACTTTAGAAGAATGTATATTCTGTGACTTTGGGGTGAAATGTTCTGAAGATGTCAATTAATTCCATCTGATCTAGTGCACCACTTAGGATTGATGTTTCTTTGCTGAATTTTTGTTTAGAGTATTTGTCCAATGGTGATAGTGGGGTGTTAAAGTCCCCTACTATGATTGTATTGCTGTCAATATCTCCCTTGATCCCCTTCAGAAGTTTTCTTATGTATTTAGGTGCTCCTGTATTGGGTGCGTATATGTTTACCAGAGTTATTTCTTCTTGTTGGATTGCTCCCTTTAGTATTATGAAATGGCCTTTCTTATCTCTTTTTATGTCCTTCACTTTGAGATCTAATTTGTCAGATATAAGTATTGCTACCCCAGATTTATTTTCATTTCCATTCGCCTTAAAAACCTTTTTGCTATCCCTTCACCATCAGTCTGTGTGCGTCTTTTTTTTTCTGAGGTGGGTTTCCTGTAGATAGCAGATATATGAGTTATATTTTCTTATCCACTCAGTTACCCTATGTCTTTTTATTTTGGCATTTAATCCATTTACATTAAAGTTATTATTGATAGGTACTTGTTTTCTTCTCTATATCAGGGAAGATTTCTGTCATTTCTTCAAACAGGTTTTCTATTCCTTGCTCAGTTTTCTCTCCTTCTGGCACCCCTATTATGTGATGTTTTTTTGTTTTGTGTTGTCCCAAAGTTCTATTAGGCTCTCCCCCTGCTTTTTAATTTTTTTTTTCTAGAAGCTGCCCTGCTTAGGTATTTTTTTCTACCTTGTCCTTTAGCTCACTGATGCGGTGCTCTGCTTCTTCTGGTCTACTGTTGATGCTTTCTATTGAGTTCTTTATAGCAGTGCTGTCATTTTTCATTTCTTCTTGGTTCTTCTTCATTTCCTCTTGGTTATTACACATATTGTTGAATTTGTCTTCCATTCTTTTCATCCACTTTATTACCATTTCTCTAAATTCTTTCTCTGACAGGTTGTTTGCCTCCATTTTGTTTACTTCCTTTTCTGGTGATGCCTGTTTTTCTTTCATATATGGGCTGTTTCTTTGTCTCCCCATGATCTCTCTTCTCCAGGTTTTTGGTTATGTAGTTCTCTCTCTGCTGCATTGATTTAAAGGCACAAAATACAACACAACAAGTCACAATGCACAAGGCATTGAACACAAATGTATTCACAATACTAATAACCCCAAATAAAGGTGACCTCCAGAGCCAAGAGAATTAGAGGATAAAGAAGAAAGAAGAGAAAAAGAAAAAATAGAAAAAGAAAAAAAAAAGAGTGCAAAAATGAAATTGGGAAAAGGAAAAAAAAGTAATAGAGAAAAGAAAGAGAATTAAATAGAAGAGGGGAAGAAACTATTTATATGGGGAGAAAACTCCAGTAGAACAGCCACTAATCCCAAAAAATTCCAGGAACAGATCCCTGGAGATTAATGTAAATGACAAAAAACAACTAATATCAAGCAAGGCGA
Organism: Myotis myotis; assembly: GCF_014108235.1. Classification (NCBI taxonomy): domain Eukaryota; kingdom Metazoa; phylum Chordata; class Mammalia; order Chiroptera; family Vespertilionidae; genus Myotis; species Myotis myotis. The sequence continues at coordinate 107,345,550 of NW_023416324.1, read as the reverse complement.
GGGGATACAGAAGCAAAAAAATAACCAGATAAAAAACCAACAGAAAAATAAAAAGAAAAAGCAAAACAATCTCACAAACAAGCATAAAAAACCCCAATATACTCAACAATCAAGGAAACAACAACAAAACGACAGAGAGAAAAACAAAAACAAAAACTTTGGATAGTGAAGAAAAGAGGAGAGAGGTGTATATGGATTTAAAGCAGGATATTGGAAATTAGATATATAAGTAGGGTGAAATTTTAACAGGGGGTAAAAATAATGAATAGGGAAAATCTAAAGCCGGAATAAGGTAAGAGAAACAGGACAACAAAAGGGGAAAAGTGAGGAAGAGAGTTTTGGCATAAAGGTAAAGTTGAGGTAGAGTCAAAGGATGCTAAAGGAAAGATGAAAATAGCCTGTAGAACACTAATCCCAAAATATTCACCTTAACAAGACATGACCCAAAGGGAACAAAACATGAATGTACTCATGGCACCGATAACCCCAATATAAGCAACCACCTCAGCAAAGATAATTAGGGGAGAGAAAAGAGAGCACAAATGATATCTAAGAGAGAGAAAACAAGATAGGAGAGTAAAGAAAAAGGAGAATATATATTTATGGAGAAAACACCACAGAGCCAATAGATAAACCAAACAAATACAAACACCTAACATTCAATAAAGAGGGGGCAGAATCTGTAGAGGCTGAGCTGATATACAGGAAATAAGGTTAAAAATTGGATAAATATGGGGAGGAACTCAATTCAGTATAGAAGAAGTAGAAAAGGGATGAGTGGATAAAATGAGAAAAAAGGGGAACAAAATAATATATTTACAAAAAAATTGATTTAAAAATTGTATAAAAATAGAAAATAGCAAGTAAAAATAAAATAAAATTGAATGATGAAAAAATAATGTGAAAAGTAGAAAATAAAGCAACAAACAAAAAAAGGAAACCAAGAAAATAGCAAAAAAAAACAAAAAAGCTAAAAAAATAATAATATAAAAATAAAAGAGGAGAACCAAGATGGCGGCATAGGTTAACGCTGGAGTTTGCTGCTTTGAACAACTACTTCAAAAGTGAAACCAAAAAACGGAAGGGACATCACCCAGAACCACAAGAACGCTGCCTGAGTGGAAGTCCTACAACTAGGAGGAAAGAGAAACGCATACGGACACTCAGAGGAGGCGCAGTGCTGAAGTCAAATTCTGAGGTGCGGAGTGCGCGGAGCGGGCTGGCGGCGGAGGGCGCGGTTGGCGTTTTCAATCGGGAGGGAGTCGCAGACTCTGAGCTCCAGATCCGAGCGAGTCTTTAGGGACCCAGACTCAAACGGGAGAAGCGGGACTGTCTGGCTTCGGTCAGAGCGAGTGCAGCTTTCTCTCTGAGCTTTGCAGCGGGTGCTGGGACTCAGAGAGGCAGAGCCCCTGGGGACAGGACTGAGAGCCGCCATAACTGCTCTCTCCGGCCCACCCTGTTGATCCTGTGCGACCCGCCCCGCCCAAGCCCTGCACACAGGCATTTGCCGGATAGCCTCAGGCAAAGGCTAGATTAGCACCTCCCTAGAGGACAGAAGTTCTCTCACTGCTGACACAGCTGATTCTCATAGCCACTTGGCCTGGAGGTCAAACCCTCCCTGGAATTAGCTACAACAATCAAGATTTAACTATAAGACTGTGAACAAAGACCACTAGGGGGTGCACCAAGGAAGCATAACAAAATGCGGAGACAAAGAAACAGGACAAAATTGTCAATGGAAGATATAGAGTTCAGAACCACACTTTTAAGGTCTCTCAAGAACTGTTTAGAAGCCGTCGATAAACTTAATGAGATCTACAAGAAAACTAATAAGACCCTCGATCTTATATTGGGGAACCAACTAGAAATTAAGCATACACGGACTGAAATAACGAATATTATACAGACTCCCGACAGCAGACCAGAGGAGCGCAAGAATCAAGTCAATGATTTGAAATGCGAGGAAGCAAAAAACACCCAACCGGAAAAGCAAAATGAAAAAAGAATCCAAAAATGCGAGGATAGTGTAAGGAGCCTCTGGGACAGCTTCAAGCGTACCAACATCAGAATTATAGGGGTGCCAGAAGATGAGAGAGAGCAAGATATTGAAAACCTATTTGAAGAAATAATGACAGAAAACTTCCCCCACCTGGTGAAAGAAATGGACTTACAGGTCCAAGAATCGCGGAGAACCCCAAACAAAAGGAATCCAAAGAGGACCACACCAAGACACATCATAATTAAAATGCCAAGAGCAAAAGATAAAGAGAGAATCTTAAAAACAGCAAGAGAAAGAAACTCAGTTACCTACAAGGGAATACCCATACGACTGTCAGCTGATTTCTCAACAGAAACTTTGCAGGCCAGAAGGGAGTGGCAAGAAATATTCAAAGTGATGAATACCAAGAACCTACAACCAAGATTACTTTATCCAGCAAAGCTATCATTCAGAATTGAAGGTCAGATAAAGAGCTTCACAGATAAGGAAAAGCTAAAGGAGTTCATCACCACCAAACCAGTATTATATGAAATGCTGAAAGGTATCCTTTAAGAAGGGGAAGAGGAAGAAAAAGGTAAAGATACAAATTATGAACAACAAATATGCATCTATCAACAAGTGAATCTAAGAATCAAGTGAATAAATAATCTGATGAACAGAATGAACTGTTGATTATAATAGAATCAGGGACATAGAAAGGGAATGGACTGACTATTCCTGGGGGGGAAAGGGGTGTGGGAGATGCGGGAAGAGACTGGACAAAAATCGTGCACCTATGGATGAGGACAGTGGGTGGGGAGTGAGGGCGGAGGGTGGGGCGGGAACTGGGAGGAGGGGAGTTATGGGGGGAAAAAAAAGAGGAACAAATGTAATAATCTGAACAATAAAGATTTAATTAAAAAAAAATAAATAAATAAATAAAAAAAACAATAGGGAAGCTAGATGAGGTATATCTATTTTTACAACATTTTTGTATATCTAAAATAAGGTTTATTTAAATAAAAATGTTAAAAATTAAAAAAAAAAGAAATAAATAAAAAAAAAAAAAAAAAAAAAAATGGAAAATTGAAATGTCAATCGTTTGGCTGACTTAAGATCCCAGTTTTCTGGAATGTCTGTGATTTCTTTTTTTTTTCTGTTTCTGGGACTAAAGGCCAGACCCTGTTAACTCCCAGGGACTAATTGGATTATCTTAATCCTTTGTACCATTGAGGGTGGAATCTGGGTGTGGCTGTATTCCTTGCCTTGGAGCTGGAGGGAGGGGTTATAACTTCAGGAGAAAATGGTTGCCCAGGTCCTGGGCTCAGGCGTGACTCAGCACTCAAGTTGCTGCCACCTCTCCTGGACCCCCTTCTCTCCCCATCCTCTCCCCAGATTCCACTTGTCTGCACCTTCTCTTGCTCCTCAGCACGGGTGAGTGTCTGTATCCGGAATGTCCTATGAACAGGGTTTAGTGAAAACAAACAAAGAAACGTTGGACGCAGAAATGGGGGAGACTGAGTTTCTGTGAGCTCCTCTCTTACCGGCACTGCATGGTCTGATCAGCACTTCAGGCTGCCTGCTCTGGGCTTAGTCTTTCGTAATTATGGAACCCAGATCTCAAATCCCCTGGTGCCAACAGTCCTGCAGATCTCCTTTCCCCATCAGAGGCTGTGCCTGTCCCAAGGGATGCAGCTGGATGCCGCACGGTTTCCCTCTGGCCCTCTGGACTCAGAGATCTGGCAAACTTTCCTGGCCAGAACCCTGGTTTTTACCTTTCCAGGGGAACTCTGCCCTTCCCGGCTGCAAACTGTCTCACCAGCTGAGTCTGCTTCACCAATTTGGGGTGGATATTATTCATTTCAGCTGCTCATTCTATTTGCTCCGGGAAAAGCCTTGGGACACATCTGCCTATTCTGCCTCCACCTTGTCTATCTCTAGTCCTATCTAATAAAAGAGAAACATGGTAATTGGCGTACGACCACTACCCTTCCCATTGTCTAATCAGGGCGATATGCACATAACTGCCAGCCAAGATGGTGGCCGGCAGCCAGGCAGCTTGAAACTAACATGAGGCTTGCTTGCTTCAGTGACGGAGGACTCCAACGTTCCCCACCTGCCTTACCGGCCTCTGAGCTTGCAGTTTAAGAAACATTGTAACAAATATAGAAGCTAAACAAAACCCCATAAACCAGCTTTCAGCGAGCCCGGGATCTCAGAGCTGGAGTTATACATTGTTTTGATTATAGAACCGAAACAAACCAGATACCTGCTTTCAGCAGCGGAGGCCTAAGAGCTGGAGCCTCAGAGCTAAAGCTGGCCCAGAATAAAAAGAAAGAGAAAAAAAGGAGCAGTTGGGAGCTTCCGTCACCCGCCAGCCTGAAAAGAGCCCTCAGCACCTCACCCAGACTGGCCAGGCACCCCAGTGGGGACCCCCACCCTGAAGGGTGTGTGACCAGCTGCAAACAGCCATCATCCTCTCACCCAGGCTGGCCAGGCACCCCAGTGGGGACCCCCACCCTGATCCAGGACACCCTTCAGGGCAAACCAGCCGGCCCCCACACGTGCACCAGGGCTCTATCCTATATAGTAAAAGGGTAATATGCCTCCCAGCACCGGGATCAGTGGAGCCACGAGGCCTCCCAGCACCAGGATCAGTGTGACTGGGGGCAGTGCCCAAACCCCCTGATCGCCCTGTGGCTCTGTGTGTGACAGGGGGTGGGGCCACAACCTCCCTATTGGCCCTGCTCTGTTCATGACAGGGGAAGGCGCCCCAACCCCCTGATCAGCCCTGCTCTGTGCCTGATAGGGGGGAGCTCCCCAAACCCCTGATCGCCCTGCAGCTCTGTGTGTGACAGGGTGCGGTGCCCCAACCCCCTAATCAGCCCTGCTCTGTGACAGGGTGCAGTGCCCCAACCCCACCCCCCCACGGGCCCTGCTCTGTGTGTGACAGGGTAGAGCCATAACCTCCCCATCGGCCCTGCCCTGAGTGTGACAGGGTGGGGCACCCCAACCCCCGGATCCGCCCTGCTCTGTGTGTGACAGGGGGCGGTGCCCCAACTCCCCTATTGGCCCTACTCTGTGAGTGACGGGGGCATCTCCCCAACCTCCTGATCAACCCTGCTCTGTGAGTGACAGGGGGTCGCACCGCAACCTCCCCATCGACCCTGCCTTGAGTGTGACGGGGCAGTGCCCCAACCCCCCAATCAGCCGTACCCTGAGCTTGACTGAGGGTGGCATTGCAACCTCCCTATCCGCCCTGCTCTGTGCATGACAGGGGTGGCGCCCCAACTCCTCAATCGGCCCTGCTCTGAGCCCGACCAGGGGCTGCACCTAGGGATTGGGCCTGCCCTCTGCCACCAGGGAGAAGGCCTAAGCCAGCAGGTTGTTATCTCCCAAGGGGTCCCAGACTGCGAGAGGGCACAGGCCAGGCTGAGGGACCCCCCCTTTCCCCCAAGTGCACAAATTTTTGTGCACCGGGCCTCTAGTTTTTATATAATAGCCAAATTGATAAACATGTGGATCAATACTTGAGTTACTAGAGTGAATCTTCTATATTACACAATGATATAATTCTTAAAGTTATGGAAATATTTATCAGGTTTATTTTCTCCAAATTTTTTTTTCCTTGAAGGGAGCACATGATGCTGTTATAGATATCACTTACCATTTTTGGTTACATAATTAAGCTTTAGGGAAACTATATTTTTGAAATCTCCAAAAAATGTCCAAGTCTACTTTTCCCAATAAAAAACATACAATTATTAAAATTATATTATTCCAGATGTAAAAGATGGCTGCATTGTCATTTAGCCATTTTTTTTTTCTGTAAGTAATTTGAAATACTTCCCATACTTCTTATAATGGGAAATTGTTAGCAATAGATTAGTATCACATGGGTTTTATGCTTATAAATTTTCAAGATCACATAGTTTACACAATTTAGACATGGATTCTGTTGTGCCATAAGGGCAAATAAGATTAAAACCAGATAAAAACAAGGGGAAGAGTAATACCTTGTGAATGGCAGATGCAATTTGCCTGTGATTTCATGTATTTGGAATAATTGAAAATATTTGCATATTTATTCATGCCTTCTCTTTGAAGTCATGATGAATTCTGGATCATCATTCAAGCAAACTATTGAGTTTTCAGTTTGTAAGACCAATACTTACTGGCAAGATCACACGTTGATTTATTGTGTTTATTAGATTCTACATACTTACAGATTAAAGAGAGGATATAAAGATGTTAGTTACTTTTGTGAAGGATGAAGAAAAAACTCTTTAAAACAGGAAATTTTCGTAAAAAATTATCCAATGCTTAATTCTCTACTCTTCTGAACAATTTCTATCTTGCTTTCATAGATTCAATCAACTTTCTAGAATGGATTTCTAAAGAGATATTTCGTGGCAAGGACGTTTTTCCTTTTTCTCTCACCCCATACCCATTAATTGGCCATTTTATTTGGGGAAATGTCAATAGATATGTTCCAGGTAAACTTAGATGTTTCTTTTATTACCTATAACTTTAATCAAAGTATAGTGCCTAGACATTATTTCAGAACCTGTTAGAAATTCACATTTTAGATTTTATCCAGGACTTGTGGAATCAAAAACACTGGGAGTGTGGCTTAGCAATCTACAAATCACCCACTAGATGATTCTGATGCATGTGCAGGTTTGAGAACTACTACTATACATAATGGGTTTCAGCCATGAAAGCATTAAATTAATGTATCAATTTCATTAGTACATTATAAGGGATATTTTATATGGGTGAAACATTAATTCAGAAAGTACCATATTTCCTTTTACTTTTCTCTGGAGCAGAAAATAAATGTTTTAATTTCCAATTGGTTTCTGGGCAAATAATTATTATATGATATTTACATATATTCCCAATATCATACAGAAATTTTAAATTCTAATTAAAATGTGTATCTTGATATCTATCTACAAAATAATATTTCAAAAGAAATATCACAGAGTAGAAATTTGACCAATGTATTATCTTCCAGATGTTTTGTGCACCCTCTGGGATGTAGCTCAATTCAAAGTCTATACACTAGGAAAACATTATACAGTTACATAGCCAATGACTTGCCGGAAGCCGGTCCATCCTTGCTGCTTGACACAGTCGCTGCAGGAAAGAAACATCTGCACAGCATATGTTTCAAGGGACCTGGCGTATATAGCATACTGTTCTTAATATGTTTGCTCCCTTAGCGCTGTGTGTTTTAACCAAGGTCACCTCTCCGAGAAAGGTTGTTTCCCCAGGTAGGGATTTTTCCCTGAAGTCAGGGAGGGGATAAAACTCCTTAACTAAGTGCCAGGCGGGTAGTTAATCATTTTAACTACAAACAATCATGCTTAAGCTACATAATCTTTTACTCCCTGGAATGGAGATAAGAAACGCCCTAACCTTTGCAATAGAAATTGACAGGATTAAAATCAACTGGTATAAATACGGATGTAACAAGACAATAAACAGCAGAACTTCGCTGGAGATCCAGACCAGAACTTGGCTGGAGATCCTGGCTAGGCTGCTGATCAACTGAACACTGTCTCCGTGTCATTCCTTCTTCGCCGACTCCATCCACACCTTTGGGGACCCCTGGACCTGCTGGGGTTGGACCCCAACATCTGGCGCCCGAACAGGGACCCTTAGGTAAGTCCCCCCGTACTTGGGACAGATAGGACTGCACCATAGGGTGCTGCAGACCCCCCCTATAGAGGATAAGTTGGGTAAGCGGGTAGTTAGTACAGAACTTAGATTGACAAGATGGGTCATACTGAGTCTAAAGAAAAAAGACTCTGTATTAATCTTTTAACGCATATGCTTGCTAGCAGAGGAGTTAAGGTTACTCCCAGTCAGACAGAAAGTTTTATACAAGACGTATGTCAATGGCTTCCTGAAGATGGAACTGTTAATTTAGAAACTTGGACTAAAGTAGGAGAGCATTAAAGAACTATTACAGCTACCATGGATCTGAGAAGGTCCTGCCAAATATCTTTTCCCTCTGGAATTCAATTTGTGACACCTTGGCACCAGAGGCAAAAACGGTTGAACTTTCTCAAACTTTAAATAGTCCCTCGGCTCCACCTAGAGAGGATACATCATTATTGTCTCCAGCTCAATCTAAAAGCAATGTAGCTATGCCTACTGATCGGAAGGAGAATAAATATCATAAACATGACCATTTGTCCTTTCCAGTCAGTAGAGAGGAGAGAGGCCCTCCCATTCAAAACAGGCTCCCCAAATTAGAAAGGAAGCCTAAACCAGGTCCTGTGGCTCCTATGAGCTCCATGTCTAAATTTCAAAAGGCGATAAGAGAAGCTGAAGCTAATGGAGATCTTGAATTCTCACTCTGCTTCCCAGTTGCATATGAGAATGAGTTTGGTGAGGACGAAAACCCCACCTGGGAGCCTATACCTTACAAAGTACTTAAAGAATTAAAATTGGCCTGCTCTGAATATGGACCTCTAGCTCCTTACACACAAACCTTGGTAGAAACCCTAGCCAGTAAATGGATGACTCCTTATGATTGGTCACAGGTTTGTAAATCCTGTCTCTCAGGAGGCGATTACTTATTATGGAAAACTGAATATGATGATCTTGCTAAGAGAGCTGTAGCCACTAGCAAAAATTCCAGAGGAGGAATAACCCTAGACATGATATTAGGAGAAGGTGATTTTAACACGTCTCAGGAGCAAATGTATATGCCCAAAGAGGCACTTATTAAAGTAATCAGTTGTGCAATAAATGCCTGGAAATCCCTACCTTATACAGCAGGAAAAACAACCAGCCTTACAGAGGTTAAACAGAAGGTTGAGGAACCATATCAGGATTTCCTTTCTCGCCTCATACAGGCAGTCAAGAGAGTAATCAATAACGAAAAGGCAGCCGATATCCTAATCAAACAACTGGCTTTTGAAAATGCTAATAATACCTGTCAGGCTTTATTAAGGCCAATTCGCAGAACAGGAACTATAAATGATTTTATAAAACAGTGTGCTGATGTAAGTCCAGCTTTTATACAGGGTATAGCTATAGCTGCAGCTCTCAAAGGGGAGACATACCCTCAATATGTACAGGGCATAGGACAAGCCAGCAATAATACAGGTAATAAAAGAAATATGAACTGCTACTCTTGTGGCTTATCTGGGCACTTTAGCAGAGAATGCCCAAATAAAAATAATAATACTCAGGCCAGATGGCAAGCTCCTCGACAGCCTGGAAATACATTAGGGAATAATATTAACCCTCCAGAAACCGTTTGTCCCCGATGTCAGAAAGGATTCCATTGGGCAAAGTAATGTAGATCAAAATACCATAAAAATGGTCGGCCTTTAAACTCTACAAATAGCTCCCAAGGAGGTTATATCCCATCACCTCAATTGGGAAACTTGAGAAGGGGCCAGCCCCAGGCCCCTGCAATAATAGGGGCATAAACCCTCAACCCCTCTGCAAATTTCGATCAGTCAGTGACTTCTTCAGGGAAACCCCAGGCAGTGCAGGATTGGACCTCCACTCAACCACCCATGCAATACGAACCCCAGACTCACCAGTAGCAGCCATTCCTACAGGAGTGTCTGGGCCGCTGCCTGAGGGAACTGTAGGTTTAATATTAGGACGGAGCTCCACCTCATTACAGGGGATCTTAGTCATCCCAGGAGTTGTTGATGCAGACTACACAGGAGAAATACAGATTTTACTTTCCCTACCCACCACAACTATACAGATTCAGCCCAACCAGAGAATTGCCCAATTACTCCTGTTATCAATACATAAAATAGGGACAGCTGTTACCCAGAAAGCTAGAGGGGCTGGAGGCTTTGGATCTAGTGATGCAGCATTTTGGATACAAGAAATCCATGCTACTAGACCTACAAAAATTTTACAAATTCAGGGAAAACCAATTGAAGGTCTATTGGATACAGGAGCAGATGTTTCCTGCATAGCAGGGAAGGATTGGCCCTCTTCATGGCCCACGCACACCACCTCCACTTCCCTAGTAGGAATAGGCAAGGCATTTAATGTAAAAAAGAGTTCTCAGATTTTAACTTGGGCTGATGAAGATCAACATTCAGGAACATTCTGTCCCTATGTAATTACGACTATCCCCTTTACATTATGGGGAAGAGATATCTTGTCTCAAATGGGAGTTCTATTATATAGCCCCAGTGATATAGTAACATCACAGATGCTAGACACAAGACTTAATCCAGGAAAGGATTAGAAAAAGAAAGTAATACCTCACACTCCTCGACAGGATTTATAATTGGAACCATTGCCCTAAGGACTGCTGATCCCATAGTCTGGAAATCATCACAACCAGTATGGGTCGAGCAATGGCCCTTAACATCTGAGAAAATATCAGCAGCCCGACAATTAATTGATCAACAATTAGCAGAGGGACATATAGAGCCATCAAATAGTCCCTGGAACACACCCATATTTGTAATAAGAAAGAAATCAGGCAAGTGGAGACTTTTGCAAGATCTAAGAGCCATAAATGCCACCATGGAAGATATGGGCTCCTTACAACCTGGATTGCCCTCCCCTGTGGCAATTCCACAGGAGTATTGTGTTGTTGTTATTGACTTACAGGATTGTTTTTTCACTATACCTCTTCACCCAGCTGATTGTCAAAGATTCACATTCAGCATACCATCAGAAAACTTTATTTATTTATTTATTTTTTTATTGCTTAAAGTATTACAAAGGGTATTACATATGTGTCCATTTTATCCCCCCGCCCTAGACAGTCCCCTAGCCTCCCCTATCCCCCAATGTCTTATGTCCACTGGTTATGCTTATATGCATGCATACAAGTCCTTTAGTTGATCTCTTACCCCCCTACCTCCTGCCCCGCAACCCTCCCCGGCCTTCCTGCTGCAGTTTGACAATTTGTTTGAGGCAGCTCTGCCTCTGTATCTATTATTGTTCAAAAGTTTATAATGGTCTCTATTATCCATGAATGAGTGAGATCATGTGGTATTTTTCCTTCATTGACTGGCTTATTTCACTTAGCATAATGCTCTCCAGTTCCATCCATGACGTTGCAAATGGTAAGAGTTCCTTCCTTTTTAGAGCAGCATAGTATTCCATCGTGTAGATGTACCACAGTTTTCTAATCCATTCATCTACTGATGGGCACTTAGGCTGTTTCCAGATCTTAGCTATGGTGAATTGTGCTGCTATGAACATAGGGGTGCATATATCCTTTCTGATTGGTGTTTCTGGTTTCTTGGGATATATTCCTAGAAGTGGGATCACAGGGTCAAATGGGAGTTCCATTTTCAGTTTTTTAAGGAAACTCCATACTGTCTTCCATAGTGGCTGCACCAGTCTGCATTCCCACCAGCAGTGCACAAGTGTTCCTTTTTCTCCACATCCTCTCCAGCACTAGTCATTTGTTGATTTGTTGATGATAGCCAGTCTGACAGGTGTGAGATGGTACCTCATTGTTGTTTTGATTTGCATCTCTCGAATGATTAGTGACTTTGAGCATGTTTTCATATGTCTCTTGGCTTTCTGAATGTCCTCTTTTGAAAGGTGTCTATTTAGGTCCTTTGCCCATTTTTTGATTGGATTGTTTATCTTCCTTTTGTTAAGTTGTATGAGCTCCCTATAAATTTTGGAGATTAGGCCCTTATCAGATATGACATTGGCAAATAAGTTTTCCCACACAGTGGGTTTTCTCGTTGTTTTGTTGATGGTTTCTTTTGCTGTGCAGAAGCTTTTTATTTTGATGTAGTCCCATTTGTTCATTTTCTCTTTCGTTTCAAGTGCCCTAGGAGCTGTATCAGTGAAGAAATTGCTTCGGCATATGTCTGAGATTTTGTTGCCTTTGGATTCTTCTAGAATTTTTATGGTTTCCTGTCGTACATTTAAGTCCTTTATCCATTTTGAGTTTATTTTTGTGTATGGTGTAAGTTGGTGGTCTAGTTTCATTTTCTTGCATATATCTGTCCAATTTTCCCAACACCATTTATTGAAGAGACTATCTTGGCTCCATTGTATGTTCTTGCCTCCTTTGTCAAATATTAATTGAGCATATTGGTTCGGGCCGATTTGTGGGCTCTCTATTCTATTCCATTGATCTATATGCCTATTCTTGTGCCAGTACCAGGCAGTTTTGAGAACAGTGGCTTTGTAATACATCTTGATATCTGGTATTGAGATCCCACCTACTTTGGTCTTTTTCAGGATTGCTGCAGCTATTCGGGGTCTTTTTTTATTCCAGATGAATTTTTGGAGAGTTCATTCTAGATCTCTGAAGTATGCCATTGGTATTTTAATGGGAAGTGCGTTGAATTTATAGATTGCTTTGGGTAGTATGGACATTTTAATGATGTTGATTCTACCAATCCATTAACATGGTATGTTCTTCCATCTGTTTATGTCTTCCTCTATATCTTTTTTCAACGTCCTGTAGTTTTCTGAGTAGAATTCTTTTACCTCTTTAGTTAAGTTTATTCCTAGGTAGCTTAATTTTTTTGGTGCGATGGTAAACGGGATTGTTTTTATAATCTCTCTTTCTGAAAGTTCACTATTGGTGTATAGAAATGCCTCGGATTTCATGGGGTTAATTTTGTATCCTGCTACATTGCCAAATTCATTTATTAAGTCCAGTAGCTTTTTGATGGAGTCTCTAGGGTTTTGTATGTATAATATCATGTCGTCTGCAAATAAGGACAGTTTTACTTCTTCTTTTCCAATTTGGATGCCTTTTATTTCTTCTTCTTGCCGAATTGCAATGGCTAACACTTCCAGTACTATGTTGAACAGGAGTGGTGAGAGGGGGCATCCCTGTCTTGTTCCTTTTCTTAGGGGAAATGGTGTTAGTTTTTGTCCATTGAGTCTGATGTTGTCTGTGGGCCTGTCATATATGGCTTTTATTATGTTGAGATATGATCCTTCTACTCCCACCTTGCTGAGAGCTTTTATCAAAAATGGGTGTTGAATTTTGTCAAATGCTTTTTCTGCATCAATTGATATGACCATGTGGTTTTTTTCTTTCAATTTATTTATGTGATGTATCACGTTTATTGATTTGCGGATATTGTACCATCCTTGCATCCCTGGGATAAATCCTACTTGGTCATGGTGTATGATCTTTCTGATGTATTGCTGGATCTGATTTGCTAAGATTTTGTTGAGGATTTTGGCATCTATGTTCATGAGGGATATTGGCCTGTAATTCTCTTTCATTGTGTTGTCTTTACCTGGTTTTGGTATTAGGGTGATGCTGGCTTCATAGAATGAGCTTAGAAGTGTTCCTTCCTCTTGAATTTTTTGCAGTAGTCTGAGGAGGATAGGTTTTAGTTCTTCCTTGAATGTTTGGTAGAACTCCCCTGTGAAGCCGTCTGGTCCTGGGCTTTTGTTTGCTGGAAGCTTTTTGATGACTGCTTCAATTTCTTCCATAGTTATTGGCCTGTTGAGATTTTTAGATTCTTCCTGATTGAGTTTTGGAATGTTGTATTTTTCTAGGAATTTGTCCATTTCCTCCAGGTTGTCTAGTTTGTTGGAGTAGAGCTGTCCATAGTATTTTTTAACAATCATTTGTATTTCTGGTGGGTCTGTTGTTATTTCGCCTCTATCGTTTCTGATTTTGTTTATTTGGGTCCTCTCTCTTTGCTTCTTGGTGAGTCTGCCTAGAGGTTTGTCAATCTTGTTTATCCTTTCAAAGAACCAGCTCTTGGTTTCATTGATTGTCTGTATTGTTTTTTTGGTCTCTATGTCATTTATTTCTGCTCTAATCTTTATTATCTCCTTCCTTCTGCTCACTCTGGGGTTTTCTTGTTGCTCTCTTTCTAATTCTTTGAGTTGTAGAGTTAGATGATTTACTTACTATTTTTTCTTTTTTTTTGAGATAGGCCTGTAGAGCTATAAACTTCCCTCTCAGGACTGCTTTCATTGGGTCCCATAGGTTTTGGATTGTTGTGTTTTCATTGTCATTAGTTTCAGGATATTTCGAATTTCTTCTTTGATTTCATTGGTAACCCAATCAATATTTAATAGCATGCTATTCAGCTTCCAGGTGTTTGAGTATTTTGGGTTGTTTTTATTGTAGTTTATTTCTAATATTATGCCATCGTGGTCTGCGAAGACGCTTTTTATGATTTCAATTTTCTTGAACTTGGGGATACCTTGCTTGTGACCCAATATATGGTCTATTTTTGAATATGTAATATGAGCATTTGAGTAGAATGTATATTCCCTGGCTTTCGGGTGACGTGTTCTGAAGATGTCTATTAAGTCCATCTGATCTAGTGAGTCATTTGGGATTGCTGTGTCTTTGCTGATTATTTGTCTAGAGGACTTATCCAGTGCTGTCAGTGGTGTATTAAAGTCCCCTACTATGATTGTATTGTTGTCGATCTCTCCTTTGAATTCTTCCAGGAGTTTTTTTATGAATTTGGGTGCTCCTGCATTGGGTGCATATATGTTTACCAGGGTTATATCTTCTTGTTGTATTGATCCCTTTAGTATTATGAAGTGGCCTTCTTTATCTCTTGTTATGGCCTTCACTTTGAGGTCTATTTTGTCCGATATAAGTATTGCTACCCCAGCTTTCTTTTCCTTTCCATTTGCCTGAAAGATATTTTTCCATCCTTTCACTTTCAGTCTGTGTGAGTCCCTTCTAATGAGGTGGGTTTCTTGTAGACAGCAGATGTATGGGTCATGTTTTTTTATTCATTCAGCCACTCGATGTCTTTTGTTTGGAGCATTTAGTCCGTTTACGTTTAAAGTTATTATTGAAAGGTACTTATTTGTAGGCATTTCCGTTTTTGTGTGGCTGTTTTCTTTATGAGCTTTTTATTTCTTATTTTTATACCAGTCCCTTTAGCATTCCTTGCATTGCTGGCTTGGTGGTGATAAACTCCCTTAGCCTTTTTTTGTCTGTGAAGCTTCTTATTTCCCCTTCAAGTTTGAATGATAGCCTTGCTGGATAGAGTATTCTTTGATTTAGTCCTTTGCTTTGCATCACTTTGTAAATTTCCATCCATTCTTTTCTGGCCTGATGTGTTTCTCTTGAGAAATCATTTGACAATCTAATGGGAGATCCCTTGTATGTAACTTTCCGTCTCTCTCTTGCAGCCTGTAAGATTCTCTCTTTGTCCTGAACATTTGCCATGGTAATTATGATGTGTCTTGGTGTGGGTCTTTTTGGGTTCACCTTGTTTGGGACTCTCTGGGCTTGTGTGACTTTTTTCTTCCCCACCTCAGGGAAGTTTTCTGATATTATTTCTTCTAATAGGTTTTCTAATCCTTGTTCATCCTTCTGTTGTTCTGGTACCCCTATTATTCGTATGTTGTTTCGTTTCATGTTGTCCCAAAGCTCCCTTAGGCTCTCCTCCTGTCTTTTCATTTTTTTCTCCAATTGCAGTACGTTTTGGGTGTGTTTTGCTTCCTTGTCTTCTAAATCACTGATTCGGTCCTCCGCTTCTCCTAGTCTACTGTTGATACTTTCAATGGAGTTTTTCATTGCAGCTATATCACTCTTCATTTCTTCTTGGGTCTTACTTAAGTTGTTGATTTTTTCATCTGTTTCTTCTCGCTTCTTCCATATGTTATCGATTTTTTCATCTGTTTCTTCTTGCTTCTTGCAGAGGTTGTCGATTTTTTCCTCCATCCGGTTTATGCACTCTAGGACCCTTATTCTGAATTCTTTTTCTGTCATGTTGCATGCCTCTGTATTAATTAGCTGCTTTTCTGGAGAGTCCTCCTTCTCTTTCCTTTGTGGGTTTCTTTGTCTACCCATGTTTGATCTCACTGACCTATCTAGACGTTGAGTCGTTCAGTGGCTGCTCCCTTGGTGGCAGTGACTCCTTGGTCTGCGGTTGCTCTTCGGGCGGTTGCGGTAGCAGCTGCTCTTCAGTTGGCAGCAGCTCCTCTGGTGGGTGCTGTTCACTGCTGTGGTGGCTCTTCTGGCTGGTGGGGAGAGGTTTCACGTACAGCTGCTGTTCCTCAGCAGAGGGTGTGGTGCTCAGGAGGTTGCTGTTGCTTGGGTCTACTGTGTTGATTTAAAGGCACAAAATACAACACAACAAGGCACCACGTACCAGGCACTATACACAAATATATTCACGATATTAATAACCCCAAATAAAGGTAACCACCTGAATTAAGAGAATTAGGGGATAAGGAAGAAGGAAGAGAAAAAGAGAAAAGAGAAAAAAGAAAAAAAATTAGGGACCAAAAAAAGGAGTGCAAAAATGAAATTGGGAAAAAGGAGGGGGGAAAATAAAAGCGAGAAATGAAAGGAAAAGAAAAAAAAAGAGCGAAAAGAGAGAATGAAGTGGAAGAGGGGAAGAGACTTTTTTATATGAGGAGAATACTCCTATAGAACAGCCATTAATCCCAACAAATTCCAGCAACAGCTCCCTGGAGATGAATGCAAACTAGAAACAACCAATAATATAACGATGAAAATAGAATGGAGAACACTAATCCCAAAATAAAATAAAGAGAAAATAAAATGGCACTTTAAAAAAAAATGGTAAAATGGTAGCAGTAATAATACTGGTTAAAAATAAGAAGGTAGTAATTAAAGGGTAAGATCAGGTGATGGAAAAAAGAAGAAAAAAAAAAGAAGAAAAGAAAAAAAATTGGTTTCTTAGTTAAAAGGTGAAAAAAGAAAAAAAAATATTGCAGTAGTGAAGGTCCTTCGGTTCTTCTATTCTTCAGTGTGGCTCACCTTAGACCTGCCAGGTATTCAGGAGAGTGTTGAGTTTCCCTGCGATACACTGTTCCTCTGTGTTGTAAACCACATTACTTATTTTAAAGCAAGCCGCATTTGATTCCCAGACTGCCTTATTTTGTCTTTAGCAAAGAGTCAGTTTGTGGGTCAGCCTCTGGGTGGCAGTGTTCTGGGGTTGGCCTCTGAGGCTACAGGGCCTCTCTGTCTAGTGGAAGTTCACTGCCCAGAGCTGGCTGCGTAAGAGTTACCAGTGCTGTGTTGTTGCTGGGATTGAAAATCCCTCTATAGGCCAGACCCTGTTAACTCCCAGGGACTGATCAGGTTATTTTAATCCTTGATCTCCTACAGGGTGGAATCTGGGTGTGGCTGTGCTCCTTGCCTGGGGGCTGGGGGGAGGAGTCTCACTCTCCAGAGAGAATGGCTGCCTCAGTCCTGGGCTCAGGGGTGTCTCAGCACTCAATTCGCTGCCACCTCTCCCGGCTCCCCTTCTCTCCTCAGTCTCTCCCCAGATTCCACTCCTCCGCACACTCTCCCTCTCTTCAGCACAGGTGAGTGTCTGTATCCGAAATGTCCCATGAACAGGGTTCAGTGAAAACAAACAAACAAACGCTGGCTGCGGAAACGGGGAAGGCTTGGTTTCTTTAAGCTTCTTCTCTTACCGGGACTGCATGGTCTGGTCAGCTCTTCAGGCTGCCCCCTTTAGGCTCAGTCCTCTGTGATCACAGACCCAGCTCTCAATTCCCCCGGCAGCGCCAGGAATCCCGCGGTTCTCCTTTCCCCTGTTAGGGGCTGTGCCTGTCCCAAGGGACGCGGCTGTCTGCCATGCGGTCTCCCTCCGACTCTCTGGGCTCAGAGGTCTGGCAAACTTTCCTGCCCAAATCCCTGGTTTTTTTACCTTTCCAGGGGAGTTCTGCTCTTCCCGACTGCAAACCGTCTCACCAGCTGAGGAATTTCGCCAATTCGGGGTGGATGTTACTAGTTTCAGCTGCTCACTCCATTTGCTCAGGGACAAGACCTGGGACTTGTCTGCCTATGCCGCCGCCATCTTCCTCCCCATCAGAAAACTTTAAACAGCCTTATCAGAGATATCAATGGAAGGTTCTCCCACAAGGGATGAAAAATTGTTCTACATTATGTCAAAAGTTTGTAGATCAGGCATTGCAAGTTATTAGAAAGAAATTTTCACATCTATATCTTATTCATTATATGGATGATATTTTACTAGCTCATAAAGATCAGGCTACTTTACAGGAAATTCTTACTCAGACCATCCTTGCTTTAGAAGAACATGGTCTAAAAATAGCCCCAGAAAAGATTCAGACTGAACCTTCTTTTTCCTACTTAGGCAGAATATTACATACCTCTACTATCACCCATCAGCCTTTACAATTAAGAAAAGATCATTTAAACACATTGAATGATTATCAAAAACTATTAGGTGATATCAACTGGGTCAGGCCATATCTAAAAATAACTACTCTTGACTTAAAACCTCTATTTGACATTTTAAAGGGAGATTCTAACCCTAAGTCTCCCTGACAATTAACTGTAGAAGGAGAAAAGGCTATAGCAAAAATAGAACAGGCCATCAATAAACAGCAACTACAGTATCTAGATTATTCCAAATCTTGGGCCTTAATTATTCTAGCCACTAAATATACTTCTACAGGATGCTTGTGGCAGGAAGGACCATTAGAATGGATACATTTACCTGTCACTCCTAGGAAGATTGTACCACCCTATCCCTCCCTAGTGGCCACTCTCATTATCAAAGGTAGACGATGCAGTATTGAACTCTTTGGAACAGAAGTTACTGAGATAATAATACCTTATAAAAGAGAACAATTAGACACACTATTACAATTTGAAGAAGAGTGGCAAATAGCTATAGGTAACTTCCCAGGACAAATTTTACATCATTTGCCAAGATCACCTATATTGCAATTTATCTCCCTACATCCATTTATATTTTCTATTAAATGTTCAAAAGAACCATTATCACCTCCTGCCTCCTTAGTATTCACAGATGGTTCCTCTAATGGTAGGGCAGTAACAATCATTGACTCAATAACCCTTGTTCAACAAACCCTAGAGACGTCAGCTCAGAGAACAGAGGTTTTGGCAGTCATTTATGCTTTTGAACAATTGCAACAGATTCCCTTTAACTTGTACACTGACTCTCAATATATAGTTAAATTATTTCCTCATATTGAGACCGCCTCTCTCCCACAAGGAAGAACAGCCATTTTCTCTTTGTTAACTCAGCTACAAACTTACATTCATAAACGAGAAAAGGCTTTCTATATTGGACATATTAGAGCTCATTCCTGCCTACCAGGACCCTTAAGCGAAGGAAATTATCAGGCTGATTTACTAACTCGCCCAGTAGTTTGTACAGCTCTAGAAGAAGCCCGGCGGTCTCATGCCATTCACCATCAAAATGCTTCTGCTCTCCGTCTATATTATCGCATATCTAGAGAAGCTGCTCGAAGTATTGTGCGTGACTGCGGCCATTGTCCTACTCATTTTCCTAGCCCTGCTACTGGAGTTAATCCAAGAGGACTTAGACCCTGTGACTTATGGCAGATGGATATTACTCATGTCCCATCTTTTGGCAAACTTTGCTATGTGCATGTTTGTATTGATACCTTTTCTCATGTTATCCTTGCTTCTGCACGTATAGGAGAAGCCTTTAAAGATGTAAGTCAACATCTATTCCAATGCTTTTCCTACCTAGGAATACCAAGGGCACTTAGAACAGACAATGGGCCTGCCTATACCTCTAGAGCTTTTAAAAACTTATGCTCTACATTTGGCATCACACATAATACAGGAATACCTTACAATCCTCAAGGCCAAGCAATAGTAGAAAGGGCTCACCAAACTTTAAAAACACAAATTAAAAAATTACAAGAAAATGAGTTTAAATATTCCTCTCCTCCTCATGTTCTACAACATGCTCTATTTGTAATTAATATACTAAATGTAGATTCTGAGGGAAATTCCCCGATGTACAGGCATTGGAACCCTGATCTAACTAAACCTAAAGCCCTCGTCAAATGGAGAGACTTGCTTACAGGAACCTGGAAGGGACCTGATGTACTTTTAACCTGGGGGAGAGGATATGCTTGTACATTTCCACAGGATGCAGATTCACCTGTGTGGATTCCAGACTGTCTAGTCCGACCTTATGTCTCACTGCCCTCCATCTCTGCCTCACCGTAGCACACCTGACCAGTGCCCATCTGCAGCAGATGTGCAGCCCTGAGCTGGAACATTCTGTCCATTGGGAGGATCACATGTGCCTCCTTTTTGTCTTTCCACATGTCCCAGCTTTGCCCCACATCTCCTTTCCTTTTTCCTTTTTTTTCAATCTAACTACTTGTTTGCTGGTTCTTTGGCCTTTCTCCTTTCCTGAACACAGCCTTTTCTAGAATCTCCCTACCCTACTGTTCCAGGAAGGGCACTTCCCTTTTCTGCCATGACTAAGGGGTGTCTGGTATATGTCCCATACATGGAGTTGTCTTGTGCCAAGAGCCTGGGCTGAGAAAGCCCTGTTCTGGGACTCTCCTTTGTCCTGTATTGGCCCCTCTTACCCTTGTGTCCAGAGGGACCCTCTTCTTACAATCCAATTGCCCATAGCTGTTGCCTGAGCTCTCTGTTCATGCTGAGGTTGAAGCCTCATGGTGACTGATACCATGGATCTGTCTTTCACCCAATAGCGTGAGCTGGGCCCTCCCTGGAGAAGAAACCGGGGTTCCCCAAGATATGTGATCAATGCCGGGGCCCTGCCAGCAGGCAAGGGGATCCCAAGGCAGTTGCTGGGCATGGAGGCCAGAGGGACACAGGCTACCAAAGAGACAGAACTGAACCTCACATCACCCTACTTGGCCCAGAGATGGCTGGTAGTCAAAGACGGGTAAGACCCCACAGGGTGGGGCAACCTAAGACAGGCACAGTCGGGGGCCAGTAGGAGAGAACTTGGGGTTCAACAGAGGTGGGGCACAGATCCTCACCCCCCCAATGGTTCAGGGGCTTGAACACTCGCCCCTTCTGAGGAAGGTCTCTTGTCCCCATGGCTGCTTCCCACTTCCCATGCCCAGCTCAGATCGGGACAGACAGAGACTGGCTGACAGCAGCTGCCCTCTCACTGCAACAGGACTTGTTTCCCATTTCTACCTTGGACCACAGGGAAAGGGGCAGCTGAAGGAAAGGGCTGTGTCAGGATGCTGCCTTCTTCCCTTTCTTCTCCCTCTTTTTTCTAAACACTTCCATGCCTTGTAGTTCTTTTGCTTTCTCTTCTTTTTCTCTCTACTACCCTCCATCTTCCATATCAGCTGACCCAGAGGGCACAGCTTACTCCTCCTCGGACACCGTCACCACCATCAACCACTGCCCTGATGGACCCTTTGATGCAGCCCTTCAACTCTGCCGGCTAGCCAGACCAACAAAGACAATCAAACCAACAACTTGAGGACAGCTGAAATCCCTTGACTGACGAGGCCAGCAACCTTCTGAGAGGTGGCCAATGATTTGCATGCGCTATCATTTAAAAAATAAAAAAGAGGGAATTTGCCGGAAGCCGGTCCATCCTTGCTGCTTGACACAGTCACTGCAGGAAAGAAACATCTACACAGCATATGTTTCAAGGGACCTGGCGTATATAGCATACTGTTCTTAATATGTTTGCTCCCCTTAGCGCTGTGTGTTTTAACCAAGGTCACCTCTCCGAGAAAGGTTGTTTCCCCAGGTAGGGATTTTTCCCTGAAGTCAGGGAGGGGATAAAACTCCTTAACTAAGTGCCAGGCGGGTAGTTAATCATTTTAACTACAAACAATCATGCTTAAGCTACATAATCTTTTACTCCCTGGAATGGAGATAAGAAACGCCCTAACCTTTGCAATAGAAATTGACAGGATTAAAATCAACTGGTATAAATATGGATGTAACAAGACAATAAACACCAGAACTTCACTGGAGATCCAGACCAGAACTTGGCTGGAGATCCTGGCTAGAGATCCTGGCTAGGCTGCTGATCAACTGAACGCTGTCTCTGTGTCATTCCTTCTTCGCCAACTCCATCCACACCTTTGGGGACCCCTGGACCTGCTGGGGTTGGACCCCAGCAATGACTAACTGAATTCTCTTAAGAACAGTGTTAGATTAGACTTTTATATTTGAGCATGTTCTGTGTTCTGTTACTTTGGCAACGAGATATCAACAATGAGACCTTAGTAGCAGAAGAACCATGCTTTTACACTATGAGTTATATAACTTAGGACTGTGTCCTTTGGTTACATTTAAAAGCTCCAGCTTAGGAAAATGATGAATGAGGTAAAATTATATTGGTCATAGACAATGTCATAGATTAAACATTTTCCTTCAGCTTGATTGGCACTTATTCAGGAAACATTCTAGAAAAAATAGCTATGGAGTCATAGTAATCTATAATAATAAAACTGTAATATGCTAATTAGACTGGGCAGACGAACGACCTTCCAGGACATCCTTCTGGATGACCTTCCAGATGAAGTCACAGCAGCAGGGACCGAGGCAGACGCAGTTAGGGGAGATGAAGCAGGCAGACGAGCAGTTAGGGGCAATCAGGCAGGCAGGCAGAGGAGTTAGGGGGCAATCAGGCAGGCAGGTAGAAGTGGTTAGGGGTGATCAGGCAGGCAGGCAAGTAGTTAGGGGAGATGAGGCAGGCAGGCAGAGTGGTTAAGGGCTATCAGGCAGCTAGGCAGAGGCAGTTAGGGGTGATGAGGCAGGCAGGCAGAGTGGTTCAGGGCTATCAGGCAGGCAGGCAAGTAGTTAGGGGTGATCAGGCAGGCAGGCAAGTAGTTAGGGGAGATGAAGCAGGCAGGGTGGTTAAGGGCTATCAGGCAGCTAGGCAGAGGCAGTTAAGGGTGATCAGGAAGGCTGGCAGAGTGGCTAGGGGTGATCAGGCAGGCAGGCAGGCAGAGGAGTTAGGGGCAATCAGGCAGCTAGGCAGAGGCAGTTAGGGGCGATGAGGCAGGCAGGCAGAGTGGTTAGGGGTGATGATACAGGCAGAGTGGTTGGGGCAATGAGTCAGGCAAGCAGAGGGGTTAGGGGCAATCAGGCAGCTAGGCAGAGGCAGCTAGGGTTTATCAGGCAGGCAGGCAAATACTTAGGGGAGATGAGACAGGCAGGCAAAGTGGTTAAGGGTGATGAGGCAGGCAGGCAAGTGGTTAGGGGCGATGAGGCAGGCAGGCAGAGTCGTTAGGGGCAATCAGGCAGGCAAGCTGGCAGGTGGTTAGAAGCCAGTGGTCCTGGATTGAGAGAGGGATGTCGACTGCCACAGGGATCGGGCCTAAACTGGCAGTGGGACATCCCCCAAAGGGTCCTAGATTGCGAGAAGGTGCAGGTAGGGCTGAGGGACCCCACTCCCCATGCACAAATTTCATACACCGGGCCTCTAGTTAATTATTAAAAATGTACACAGAATTCAAGAAATACTGCTAATATGCCAACCAAAATTTGATTTATAAACATGAAGTAAAAGTTGTTAGCTTCATAGTCTATATTTAATAAAAGTCTTTATTCCTTGAAGTGTGCTTGATTTGAAACTTTATTTTTATACTAGAGGCCCAGTGCATAAAATACGTGCATGGGGGGTGGGGTCCCTCAGCCTGGCTTGCACCCTCTCGCAATCCGGGACCACTGGCTGTCTAATCACCCCTAACCACTCTGCCTGCCTGCCTGATCACCCCTAACCACTCTCCTGCCTGCCTGATTGCCCCTAACCACTTCTATCTCGACCCCTGCATGGCAGCTTCGTCTGGAAGGAGGTCTAGAATAATGTCCTGAAGGTCATTTGGCTTTCCAGTCTAATTAGCATATTAAACTTTTATTATTATAGATTATTTTTATATATTGACTTCTAAAAGACACATATGTAATACCTTAATCAATAAAGAAAAAAAAATAAGTATAGAAAGATCACTCAAATAAACAGTATCTGCTGTAATACTCAACTTTTGGGGAGCAGTAAGTAGGAGTTCTAAAATGGGTAAGTAGAAAAAGGGAAAGAGGTGGGAGGTGAAGTGAATCAGAAGGATTTTGGCTTGTGATAGACAAATAATCAACACACTGTTCCAGGTCTAGTGCAGTGGGAAACTATATACTTTAGTTGGAGCATGAGGGTTTATTCATAATGAGTTTATTATGCTGACGAACATCTGGTCATTCTGAAAACAATTGACCAGTGGCCAGTTATTTGGTTATTAAATGAATTTTTATTTTTTAAAGATTAAATCTAACCTAGAAATTAAATAGAAACAGCCTCATATAATGATCATTTTTTATAAAACACAAAAATTAGTCATAATTTTGAGAAGGATTTTGCTTGCAAGAAAAACCACTGATGTTAGCACCTGGAGGAGGGAAAAACTATCTAAATCTTATTTCCTGATAGCTTGTCTTTTAAACTGTGCCCCAACTCCCAGCTCTAGGGGAGCTTTTTAATCACTGGCAAGGATAAATCCTGGAAGCTTATGTGATATAGTCTCTTTATGAAAGTTTAGTTAAAAGCAAAACTGGCAATGAGCATGCTAAGATAGTTTGCATTTTGAACAAAATTATTAACTTTTGTTAATTTTCAACTGAGCTGAAATTTCATTTTGGGGAATCTATTTAGGTAGAGGCCAATTAATATCTGATATACAAAGTCTGTATATAGAACCATCTACCAAGAACTATTCTGTACATACCATTGCTTGACCTCCAAAATATACTTTTCCATGATATATTATGACCAATTTATGGACAGCTGGGGAGACTGGTTCCACTGATAGCACTATGTGGAGGGAGTCAACTGAGAAGTGAATTTGTTACTATGTTTCTTTTATTATGAAAAGTTTACTGGGATTGATCTCATCATGAATACATTTTGTTCTAGACATAAATTAATCACCAGGAAGAGCAAATTCATTCTATCTTAGTGACCATTTGAAACTTATTATTTTAATGTACAGAATATATGGATCATTTACATGGCATAAGAGATAGGCTTATCCTTAGCATTCAGAAAAGTGATAATTTAAAACAGAGAACTGTGTAAATTAGCTTAGATCAGCGATTTTCAACCTGGGTGCCAAAAGAAATATTAAAACATGCAATACCTAATTATAGCGTGTCTCCCCCAAAATGTATACAAACTTTGAATAATTATAAAAGCAGTATTTATTGAAATACATTTCATTTTCAAAATGTAATAGAATCAGCTGTTAAATTGTGTATACATTTTTTGGGGACACCCTGTATTTAGTCAGGGGCACTGACCTCTCTTTCCTTAGGTTGTCAAATTAAAAAATGACAATTGTCAACACAACAATAGCCATCCAGTGTGAAGGAATCAAAAGTATGCCTATTTCTTTAGTTGCAAAAATATATTTTTTTGGTATGCTGAAGAATTTTAGCAATTAGTTTATATATGCAATGAGATGAAAAAGGTTGAAAAATCACTGACTTAGATAAAAAGAAAGCATTATTATAATGTTAGCTTCAGAGCTTCACAGACTCCAAGGGTAGGAATGCAGGTGGACTTCAGAAAAGATTTCAAAACTTCCCAGAGCTTTTTCTCTCCATTTTTCTGTGGCTTCCTTTTTTTCTCATTTGTTTTACTTTCAATTAAACAAACAACAACACACACAACATTCTTTGCTTCTTATTTTATAAAATTGAATATTATTTTCCCCTAGTGTGTTAATGGACATATTCCAAATCTAGAGTCTAAATTAATTTCTATTAGTTCTAATTAGAGACAGAGCTTGATAGGTCCAGGTTAAAATAAGTGTTTACCTCTGTTCATTCAATTCTAGCCAGGAGAGCAACTGTGACTGCACAAAGTTTGGGTAAGAGGCACTTCTAAGATTAGAGACTTGAGATAGGCTTATCAAGAGGTATCTATTCGAAGGAAGAATAATCACATAGCAATCAGGAACAGGCAAAACAAAAACAATCTAACAATTCCTCTTTCAAAAAAAATTTGTTGTATGATGATAATTGTAAAATAAAAGGACAATATGTATGCTCTTTCCAATTACTACAATGTGGTAGAGAATAATGATGCATGGTCATTTATATGTGAAATCCCGGATTTAGTTATATTAATTTAGGTGTAATTAGTATCATATTTTAAGGTACTAGCACTAAATCTAACAATGCTACATATAGTGATAAATTAATTAGACATGGAGCCTAGATCTTGATGAAATATGATCTCTCTACAGATCACTACTATGACCTTCTCTGTAACTCACTTTATTTACATGATATCACATATAAAACTGTTTCAATAATTAAAATGACATAAAATATTTAAATATACTTTATTTTGTATTTATTTTATTATAAATTATAAATATTTTTATAAAAAGTTCATCTTTGATAAGCAATTAAATACTGTTAATAAGTAAAATAATTGGCAAGCCATGAGGACATATCTAGAAAGTAAATTATACTTCAATAAAGCTAAGAAAAAAAATTAAATGAGAAATATGTATAGAAATTATAGTTATCCTGTAATTAAGACGCTGCTGAGAAAATTTGGAAACCAATGGAATTCCAATAGTAGGAACCCAAATGTTTTGTTTATCTTAGCATTCCTAGCATTTAGGCAAGAACTATCATGTTGAAGGCACTAAATTTTGTCACACGCATAAGTGAAACTAAAACATATTCATGATGATAATGATGTCAGCAAGATGGCATAATAAAAAGCCTCAGGCCCTATTCTCCCACAGAGCTATTGATGTAACAACAATAAACAGTTCAAAAAAAGTTTTTATGAGGATCTATAATGAGTTAAGAAGTCCTTTTACACTAGGCTAACTCAAAACCAAGAACAGCCACATTAAAATGTTTAAGAAAATCTATTTTTTCCAACAAGCCAACACATATTCTGGCTTTACAGAGGCTTACCAGCAAACTGGTATCTGTCTCACTTGACACCCAATGATGACAGAACTAGAATATTTTGTATGTCTGGGGGCTGCTAAGAACAAAGGAGAACTCAGAGAGTTGTTGCAGTGCCAGAGAGCCTTCATTACTCCAGACAGACAACAAAGGGAGCAAACAATTACAAGCTCCTGAAAAACAAACCTTTCTAATTGGGAAATTACACACATAGCCCAAAGAAGATGCATTCTCAGGAAAGGTTTGAGAGACCCCAAAATCTCTAGATAGGCTGATTGATGAAGGTTTTCTCCTGTAGGTACCCAGTGTATAAAGACAAAAAGGTGGGTGATTTTTCAAATGCACTCATCCTGGCAAAAAAATAAAATAAAGTAAATAAAAAATGATAAGGCATCCAAAGAAAGGAGAAAACAGGACCCAATTAAAGGAATAAAATAAATCAGAAACTGACTCTAAAGAAATAGAAAATCTATGAACTTATTGACAAAAATTCAAAACAATTTTTAAAAAATTCAAAAAAATAAAGTAGCTCAATGTGCTATAAGAGCACATTTAGACAACTAAACAAAATCATAAAAATGATACAAAAATATCATCAAAGAGGGAAAATAAAAAACCTTTAAAAATAACCAAACATAAATTCTGGGAGCTGAAGAATGCAATAACTAATTTGAAAAATTTACTGAAGGAGTTCAATAACAGATTTTATTAAGCAGAAAAATAAATCAGCAAACTTGAAGACAGGTCATTTGAAATTATCAAGTCTAAGGAACACAAAGAAAAAAGAATAAAGAGCAGAACAGAAGCCTAAGATACTATGGGACACCACCAGACAGACAGCACACACATTATAGGAGTTTCAGAAGATTAAATAGAGACTAGACCAGAGAGCTTATTTGAAGAAACCATGGCTGAAAAATTTCCTAATGTGGGAAGGGAAATACATATCCAGATTCAATAAGTTTAAGAAATCATAGATAGGATGAATTTAACAAAGTCTACACCAAGACATATTATAATCACATTGTCAAAAGTAAGGCAAAAATAATTTTGAAGCTGCAAGAAAAAGAACTTGCTGTATACAAGAGAGCTCCCATAAGACAATCAACAGAACTCTCAGCCAAAATCTTGCAGGCCAGAAAGAACTAGGATGACATATTCAAAATGATGAATTTTTTTTTTTAGCCAAGAATATTATATCAAAAAAAACTATCCTTCAAGAAATGGAGAATTAAAGATCATTCCAGATTATAAAAAACTGAGAAAGTTTATCATTATTAAACCTGCCTTACAAAAGATGCAAAAGGGAGTTCTTCAACTTGAAACTATAAGATGCTACGTAGTCACACAAAAGTGCAGGGAAATATAAAGCTTTCTAGTAAAAGCAAACATATAGACAAATACAGAATCCTATAATACTATAAAGAGAGTGCATAAATTACTTTTAATTTTGATATAGAATCCTATATAATAAAAGGGTAATATGCAAATAGACCGAATGGCAGAACAACTGAACAACCAATCAAAGCATAATATGCTAATGATATGCTAAGGCTGCTTAACTGTTCGTTATGATGTACACTGACCACCAGGGGGCAGATGTTCCAACCGGTAGGTTAACTTGCTGCTGGGGTCCGGCCAATTGGGACAGAGCAAGATGGGCCAGACACACCCTGGAGCCCTCCAGCAGTCCCTCCCCAGCCTGATCGGGCACCAGTGAGGTCCCTCAGCCTGGCCTGTGCCCTCTTGCCCTCAGGGGACATTGGAGAGCCAGTTTCAGCCCAATCCCACAAGCCATTCCCCTTGGAAGGGTGCCAGATACAGGGCTCATGGCTGGCAAGCGCAGCTGTGGCAGTGCGAGCCTCTCCTGATCAGGACTGATTGGACATGAGCCTGCAGCAGGTACAGTGGGGTCAGGATGAGCGGGAGCAGCAGGTAGGAGCTGCAGGTGGCATTGAACTGTGGGTTTTGGCCCAATTCCTGCAGGCCACCCAGAGGGAACCCACCTGTGCAAGAATTCATGCACTGGACCTCTAGTTTAAAGATAAAAGCATAAAGAATAATTATAACTATGAAACTATGTTAATCCTATATAATAAAAGGCTAATATGCAAATTGTCCCCTTGGGAGTTCGACCAACCAGGAATCCAATCGCTTGCTATGATGTGTGCTGACCACCAGGGGTTGGTGCAGAATGAAGGAAGGCCCCGGCCAGCATCCAGC
The DNA here is from genome assembly GCF_014108235.1 of Myotis myotis. Lineage (NCBI taxonomy): Eukaryota > Metazoa > Chordata > Mammalia > Chiroptera > Vespertilionidae > Myotis > Myotis myotis. The sequence continues at coordinate 107,316,700 of NW_023416324.1, read as the reverse complement.
AGCCAGGGGTGCGGGGAGGAAGACCCCTATCTGCCTTGATTGCAGGTCAGGCCTAGGCACCCTACTCTTGCATGGATTTCGTGCACTGGGCCTCTAGTAAAAAATAAAAAAGATGTTATTAGTGACAAGGGTGATATAAAGTGGAGGGGATGTAAAGAAAAAGTTTTGTATGTAATTTAAGCAATGCTGTTATCAGGTTATATAAAATGTTCTTTTTTTTATAACCACAGAAACTCAAAGGAAAAAACTATTTTTTAAAAAATTCTTTATTGTTGAAAGTATTGCATATGTTTCCTTTTTTCCCCATTAACCTCTCCCTGCCCACTCCCACCCCCCAGCACAAGCCCTCATCTCTCTACTGTCTGTGATCATTGGTTATGCTTATATGCATGCATACAAGTCATTTGGTTGATCTCTTACCCCCCTTCTCAACCTCCCCTGCCCTCCCTCTGAACTTTGATGGTCTGTCAAATAAAGAAAAAATACAAAAAATAAATAAAACACAAAAGAAGGCAGCAGAAGAGGAAAAGAGGGAGAAAATAACTAGAAGACATACTTAAAACAATAAAATGGAAATAGTGTATTCTTCTCCATTAGTAATTACTTTAAATGTAAATAATTAAACTCCCAATCTAAAGACTAAGTACTGAATAGATATAAAACAAAACTCAACTATATGCTCATTACTAAACAGGATCATGAGACTAAAATGGATAATGATACACTAATTCATGAGATAAACGAGAAGAAATAAATTTCCAGAAGGATACAATTGACTATGACAAGATCATGAAGAAATAGAAAATCGGAATAGACCTAAAGCTAGAAAAGAGATTGAATCGGTAATCAAAAACCTCCTAACAAATCAAAGCCCAAGATTGTATAACTTCACTATTGTATTTTACCAAATCTTTAAAGAAGAAATAACATCAATCTTTCTCAAATTATTACAAAAAATTTAAGAGGAGGGAATAATTCCAAACTCTTTTTTTTTTATTTATGAACCTAGCATTACCCTTGATACCAAAATTAGGCAAAAGATAATATACAAAAACAAAAGTGCGTTTCTATATCCCTTAAGATAGATGCAAAAGCTTCAACAAAATACTAATTAACCAAATTCAACAATGCATTAAAAGGACAATACAAAATGACAAAGTGGGATTTCTTCCTGGAATGTAAGGATGATTTGACATATGAAAGTCACCAATGCAATACACAATATTAAAAAATGAAGGACAAAAAATGATATGTTCATCTCAACTGATGCAGGACAAAATTTAACATCCTTTCATAGTAAAAAAATAAAAATTAAACAAAATAGAAACAGAAGAAATTTTATCAACAACCAAAAATCATATATAAAAATCCCATAGCAAATCTTATACTCACTGGTTAAAAACTGAAATCTGACCCTCTAAATTGAGGAATTAAACCCAAGTATCCATTGACATTTCCTTTATCCATTCATATATCACATGTCATATATATATGAAATATTGTTTAGCCTTAAAAAAGAAATCCCTGTCAAAGTCAAATAACCCAGTAACAAAAATAAGAAAACTGTATGATTACACTTATAAGAGGTACATAAATTAGTCAAATGCATAGAAACAGAAAGTAGAAGAGTGGTTGCTAGGGCTTGGGAGGAGGGGGAAAGTAGAGTTGTTGTTCAATGCATAGTCTTTCAGTTTAGCAATATGATAAAGTTCTAAGGGGCTTTTGCACATCAATATTTATATAGTTAACAGTCTATACTGTACACCTAAAATTACTGATAGTAAATTTCATGTTATGTATTCTTTTTAATTTTTTAAATTTTATTTTATTGTTTAAAGTATTATAGATAGTATTACATATGTCTCCTTTATTTCCCCTATTGACCTTCTCCCTGCCTCCCCTACCCCCCGCACATGCACTCACCCCGCCTCCCAAGTGTCTTGTGTCCATTGGTTATGCTTATATGCATGCATAAAAATCCTTCGGTTGATCTCTTACCTCCCCCCATGCAACACTCCCCAGCCTTCCCACTGTAATTTGACAGTCTGTTCAATGCTTCTCTGCCTCTGTATCTATCCTTTTTTTCATCAGGTTATAATGTTCTTTATTGTCCATAAATGAGTGAGATCATGCTGTGTTTTTCTTTCACTTCACACCTTATTTCACTTAGCATAATGCTCTCCATTTCCATCCATGCTGCTGCAAATGGTAAGAATTCCTTCTTTTTTATAGCAGCATAATATTCCATTGTGTAGATGTGCCATAGTTTTCTAATCCATTCATCTGTTGATGGGCACTTAGGCTGTTTCCAAATCTTGGCTATTGTAAATTGTGCTGCTATGAACATAGGGGTGCATATATCCTTTCTGACTGGTGTTTCTGTTTTCTTGGCATATATTCCTAAAAGTGATATTACTGGGTCAAATGGCAGTTCCATTTTTAAATTTTTGAGGAAACGCCATATGGTTTTACACAATGGCTGCACCAGTCTGCATTACCACCAGCAGTGAAGAAGGGTTCCTTTTTCTCTGCATCCTCTCCAGCACTTATCATTTGTTGATTTCTTGATGATAGCCATTCTGACAGGTGTGAGTTTGTACCTCATTGTCATTTTGATTTGCATCTCCCAGATGATTAGTGTCTTTAAGCATGTTTTCATCTGTCTCTTGGCTTTCTGAGTGTCCTCTTTTGAAAAGATTCTATTCAGGTCCTTTGCCCATTTGTGATTGGATTGTTTATTTTCCTTTTGTTGAGTTGTCTGAGTTCCCTGTAAATGTTATAGATTAAACCCTTATCTAAGATAACATTGGCAAATATGTTCTCCCATGCAGTGGGCTTTCTTGTTGTTTCCTTGATGGTTTCTTTTGCTGTGCAGAAGCTTTTTATTTTGATGTAATCCCATTTGTTTATTTTCTCCTTAGTCTCTCTTGCCCTAGTATCTGTGTCTGTAAAGATATTGCTATGACATATGTCTGCAATTTTTCTGCCTATGGAGTCTTGTAGGATTTTTATGGTTTCCCATCACACATTGAAGTCTTAGCCATTTTGAGTTTGTTTTTGTGTATGGTATAAGTTGGTGATATAGTTTCATTTTTTTCATCTATCTGACCAAATTTCCTGGCACCATTTATTAAAGAGGCTGTTTTGACTCCATTGTATGCTCTTGCCTCCTTTGTTGAATATTAATTGAGTATAATGGCTTGGGTCAATTTTGGGGTCCTCTATTCTGTTCCATTGGTCTATATGTCTGTTCTTGTGCCAGCACCAGGCAGTTTTGAGAACCTTGGCTTCGTAATACAGTTTCATGTCTTGTATTGTATTCCCTCCAACTTTGTTCTTCTTTCTCAGGACAGCTGTGGTTATTTGGGGTCTTTTTTTTTACTACAGATGAATTTTTGGAGAGTTCATTCTAGATCTTTGAAATATGCCGTTGGTATTTTAATAGGTATTTAATTAAATCTTTAGATTGCTTTAGGTAGTATGGACATTTTAATGATGTTGATTCTACCAATCCATGAACATGTTATGTTCTTCCATTTGTTTATGTCTTCCTCTATCACTTTTTTCAATGTCCTGTAATTTTCCAAGTACAGGTCTTTTACATCCTTGGTTAAGTTTATTCCTAGGTATATTAATTTTTTTGTTGCAATGGTAAATAGGATTTTTTTTTCATTTCTCTACCTGTGAGTTCATTATTGGTGCATAAAAAGTCCATAGATTTGTGGGTGTTAATTTTGTATCCTGCTACATTCCCAAATTAATTTATTAGGTCTAGTACTTCTTTGATGGAGTCTTTGGGGTTCTGTATGTATAATATCATGTCGTCTGCTAATAAGGACAGTTTTACTTCTTCTTTTCCAATTTGGATGACTTTTATTTTTTCTTCTTGTCTGATTGCTATGGCTAGTATTTCTAGTACTATGTCAAACAGGAGTGATGGAAGTGGGCACCCTTATCTTGTTCCTGTTCTTAGGGGAAATAGATTTAGTTTTTGCCCATTGAGTATGATGTTTGCTGTAGGTTTGTCATAAAGGGCTTTTATATGTTGAGGCATGATCTTTCCATTCCCACTTTTCTGAGGGTTTTTATCAAGAAAGGGTGTTGGATTTTGCCAAATGCTTTTCCTTCATTGATTGATATGATTATGTGATCTTTGTCTCTCAGTTTGTTTATGTGATGTATCACATTTATTGATTTGTGGATATTGAACCATCCTTACATCCCTGGAATAAATCCCACTTGGTCATGGTGTATGATCTTTCTAATGTATTGCTGAATTCGATTTGCTAGGATTTTGTTGAGGATTTTAGCATCTATGTTCACTAAGGGCATTGGCCAGTATTTCTCTTTTTTTTGTGGTACCTTTATCTGGTTTTGGGATTAGGTTAATGCTGGCTTCATAGAAAGAGCTTGGAAGGTAGCCTTCCTCTTGAATTTTTTGGAATAGTCTGAGGAGGATAGGTTTTAGTTCTTCTTTGAATGCTTGGTAGAACTCCCCTGTAAAGCCATCTGGACTAGGGCTTTTGTTTGCTGGAAGATTTTTGATCGCTGTTTCAATTTCTTCAGCAGTTATCGACCTATTCAGGTTTTTTGAATCTTCTTGGTTGAGTTTTGGGAGCTTGTATTTTTCTAAGAATATGTCCATTTAATCTAAGAAGTCCACTGTGTTGGAATAGAGTTGTTCATAGTATTTTTTCATAATCATTTGTATGTCTGTGGGATTGGTTGTTATTTCACCTCTTTCATTTCAGATTTTATTTATTTGGGTCCACTCTCTTTGCTTCTTGGTGAACCTGGATAGAGTTTCATCAATCTTGTTCACCCTTTCAAGGAACCAGCTCTTTGTTTTGTTGCTCTTTTCCTTTTTCTTTTTCTTTTCTTTTTCTTTTTTTTGTCTCTATGTCGTTTATCTCTGCTCTGATCTTTATTATTTCCTTCCTTCTGCTTACACTGGTCTTTTCTTGTTGCTCTCTTTGTAACTCTTTGAGTTGTAGGGTTAGATAATTTATTACCATATTTTGTTTATTTTTTGAGGCAGGCCTGTAGAGCTATGAACTTCCCTCTTAAGACTGCTTTCACTCTGTACAATAGATTTTGGATTTTTGTGTTTTCATTGTTATTTGTTGCCATGATACTTTTTATTTCTTCTTTGATCTCTCTGGTAACCCAGTCATTATTTAATAGCATGCTATTTAGCCTTCAGGTTTTTGAATTTTTTTGTTTTGTTTTTATTGTAGTTGATTTCTAGTTTTATGCCATTGTGGTCTGATATAGTGCTTGATATGATTTCTTTCTTCTTGAATTTGAAGAGACTTTGCCTATGACCCATGTATGGTCTATCTTTGAAAATGACCCATGTGCACTTGAGAAGAATGCATATTCTGTGGCTTTGAGGTGAAATGTTCTGAAGATGTCAATTAATTCCTTTTGATCTAGTGCATCACTTAAGATTGATGTTTCTTTGCTGATTTTTTGTTTAGAGGATTTGTTCAATGGTGATAATGGGATATTAAAATCCCCTAATTTGACTGTATTGCTATCTATCTCTTCCTTGATAGCTTCCAAAAGGTTTATATATATATATATATATATATATATATTGGTGCTCCTGTATTAGGTGCATATATGTTTACCAGAGTTATATTTTCTTGTTGGATTGCTCCCTTTAGTATTATGAAGTGGCCTTCCTTATTTCTTGTTATGGCCTTCACTTTGATGTCTATTTTGTCTGATGTAAGTATTGGTACCCCAGCTTTTTTTCACTTCCATTCACCTAAAACAATCTTTTTCCATCCCTTCATTGTCATTCTGCATGAGTCCTTTTTTCTGAGGTGGGTTTCCTGTAGACAGCAGCCATATGGGTCATGTTTTCTTATCCACTCAGCTACCCTATGTCTTTTGATTGGGGCATTTAATCCATTAACATTTAAAGTTATTATTGATAGGTACTTGTTTGTCGCCAATTTTTTTTCTTTACGCCTGTGTTCCTTCTTCATTTCCTATTTCTTCTTTTTGCAGCAGACCCTTTAGTATTTCTTAGATTGCTGGTTTGGTGGTAAATAACTCCCTTAGCCCTTTTTTTTTTGTCTCTGAAGCTCCTTATTTCACCCTCAATTTTGATTGATAGCCTTGCTGGGTACAGTATTCTTGGATTAAGACCCTTCCTTTGCATGACTTTGTGTATTTCATTCAATTTCCTTCTTGCCTGGTGTGTTTCTGTTGAGAAATCATTCGCTAGTCTGATGGGGGATCCTTTGTAGGTAACTTTCTGTCTCTCTCTGGCCGCTTTTAAGATTCTTACTTTGTTGTTGTTGTTTTCCAATGTAATTATAATGTGCCTTGGTGTTGGTCTTTTGGGGTTCATTTTGTTTGGAACTCTGTGAGCTTCTTGGAATTGTGGGAGTTTTTTCTTCCCTATAATAAGGAAGTTTTCTGTCATTATTTCTGCAAATATGTTTTCTATTACTTGCTCAGTTTCCTCTCTTCTGGCACCCCTATTATGCAGATGCTGTTCGTTTTGTTTTGTCCCAAAGTTCCCTTAGGCTCTCTTCCTGTTTTTTAAGTTTTTTTTTTTTCTAGAAGCTGCTCTGCTTGGGTATGTTTTCCTACCTTGTCTTCTAGCTCACTGATGTGGTCCTCTGCTTCTTCTAGTCTACTGTTGATGCTTTTTATTAAGTTCTTTATAGCAGCGATGTTATTTTTCATTTTTTCTTGGTTCTTCATTTCCTCTTGGTTCTTACACATATTGTTGAATTTGTCTTCTAGTCTTTTCAGTGACATTATGACCACTTCTCTGAATTCTTTCTTTGACATATTGCTTGCTTCCTTTTGTTTTACTTCCTTTTCTGGTCATGCCTCCTTTTCTTTCATTTGCAGGCTATTTCTTTGTTTCCCCATGATGTCTCTTCTCTGGGTTTCTGGTTATGTAGCTTTCTTTCTCCATCCAGCTCTGCAGGCAATTCTCCAAAGGTCTCTTCCACACATCCTTTTTCTACTGGTGCTAAGCAGCTGGCACCCTGGTAAAATCCGAGGCTGCCTTTTAGAGCCCAGTCCACTTATGGGCTTAATTTTAGAGAACCCTTCTGCCAGCAGCCCTTTGGATCCCCTTCCATACTCACGGATCATACTGGCTCCAATGGCTGCGGACTTTGTGGGGTGTGTTCCTCTCTCCAACCTGGATTGCAGACCTCACCTTTCCCTAGGCAAAATCTGATCTTTCTGTGAGGAGGAGCAAAGCTTGTCTGAGTCCACGTATTAGTGCTGCTTGAGATCCGGTGTTCCTGGATTCGTAACTGGTCCCTGGGTGCCATGGTTGCAGGTTCCCTGGATGTATATGCTTCCAATAACAGCCACTCTCCTCTTTAAGATGGCTTCATCGCTGTGGCAGAGCTGGCTGCTCCAGGAGAGATTTCAGTAGCAGTGGAGGCTGCCCGGTTAGGGAAGCCCGATCTGGCAGTCTTCAACAGTCCACTGGAGTATAGCTATTGCTCACCCACAAATTTACACTCTCCGTATGTCCACACTCTCTCCTTTCATCCTCTCACTCACACACTATCTTACAGTCTGCCTTCCCGTCGGCAGCCATCTTCTTCCTCATGTTATGTATTCTTTACCAAAATAAAAAAGTACCTATGAAAATGAAAAAACACTCATGACATATTTTGTGTACAAAATTTTTAACATAGAAATTGCAAAGATTTTATTACTTTTAAATTGTGAATGTAATTATATCTTTTAAAAAACTGTTTTCTGACCTAGGTTTTGGTTCTACTTAATGAAATTCTAAGGAGACATGGATTTAGATTTTTGTTTTGGAATAAACCATATTTTGTAAATCTGTGTACATCAAATCACTTTTCTGTTTTTTTGTTTGTTTGTTTGTTTGTTTTTGATTTTATTGCCTCACATGAAGCTGAAGTAGCATATTTGCCTTAAAACTTGGAGTATGGAGGGATGCTCTGTCTTAAAATATAAACATACAAGATTTTTAACTAAGAGGCAATTTAATGGAGGTTTTCTACAGATGTGGACTTGTGATTTATGAGAAGCAACTCTGTAGATAGTAGCAATCTTTATTTAAAGTTGGTTAATAATTTTTTGGAGCAATGCTGAGAAGACTAGTTATTTCACAGAACTGTTTCAAATATATTATCCAGAGAAGAAAATGTTAACACTTTTCTTCTTATTTTGTTTTTCATGGCTGAAATTATTTTTTGAGGTATGCTATCATGTTTTCTTTTTCTCTTTAAACAAATATAAAGAGAAGAAATCAAATTTTTTTTTAAAAAAAAAACAACTCCAAATCCAGCATGATTCATGGAGCAAGTCCCCTTTGACATGGGCCACAGGTAATAATAATGCCATTCTTAGTTTCTTTTTCTTGTCTATGATTTATTTTTTTCAGGAAAGGTAGAGTGCTGGAGAAACTCAGAAGAGGAAGTAGAAAATGGAAAAAAGGAATGTGAATGACTTAAATAGATTTGACTTAACATTATCCTAGGCCTGTCCTTGCCACATTTAATCAAATACTGCAATCTATAAAAAAAAAAACACCAAGAATTTTAGTACTGGTTCTGTCATGAAGTACTATGACAGGGTATTCCTTCTGAGCTGAATGCCATGATTTTATATTCTAACTAGTGGCCCGGTGCACAAAATTTGTGCATGGGGGTTTCCCTCAGCCCACCCTGTACCCTCTCCAATCAGGGACCCCCAGAGGGATGTCTGACTGCCAGTTTAGGTCAATCCCACAGGGCATAAACCAGCAGTCGGAAATCCTTCTTGCAATCTGGGACTGCTGGCTCCTAATTGCTCACCTGCCTGCCTGCCTGATTGCCACTAACTGCTTCTGCCTGTCTGCCTCATTGCCCCTAACCCCTTTGCCTGCCTGCCTGATTTCCCCTAACTGCCTCTACCTGCCTGCCTGATTTCCCCTAACTGCCCTTCCCTGCTTGCCTGATCTCACCTCCAACTGACCTCCCCTGCCAGCCCAATCTTGCCCCCAATGACCCTCCCTTACTGGCCTGATCTCACACCCAATAACCCTTCCCTGCTGGCCTGATTATGCCCCCAACTGCCCTCCCCTGCTGGCCTGGTTGCCCCCAACTTCCCTCCCCTGCTGCCTGATCTTGCCCCAAATGTCCCTCTCTTGTCAGCCTAATCTCACCCCCAACTGTGCTCTCTGCATCAGCCCCCACCACCATGGCTTTGTCTGGAAGGAAGTTGGATGTTTGGAAGATGGCTGGTTGACCCAGTCTAATTAGCATATTACCCTTTTATTAGTATAGATAGATTATATAAGATAGGATTGCTTAAATGGGGGGGAAAGCCTTTTTCAGCAGGAGAAGATGCTCTTGGCAGACAAAAATACATAATCCCTATATCTGGACTGACAGCCAGCCATATATACCAAACTGCCTAACTGGTTATTAAAAATTGAACCGCTTTCTTACACCTTACACCAAACAGCTATTGCCCTTAAAACCACTCCTTAGCCCCCACCTTAGTTTCTGCCTTCGCAGTTCACCCAGATTAGGTCCTGATTGGTCGGTTTCTATGATAGTCAGCATCAAAAGCTCCACCTCCTAAGCAGCCATTGACTCCTCTCACTTCACCCAGATTTGGTTTTTATTGGATGGTTTCTCTGCCAGTCAGCATCTCCAGGCCTATCTTTAGTACTGATCAGAGAGGCAGTTGTGGGGGAGCAGGCCTGTAGGGGAGGGCAGTTAGGGGCAACTGGGCCAGCAGGGGAGGGCAGTTGGGGCAATTGGGAAGTCAGGGGAATAGTTAGGCATTGATCAGGCTGGAAGGGGAGTGGTTAGAGGGTGATCAGGCTGTCAGGCAGTAGAGGTTAGGGACAATCAGACAGGCAGGCAGGTGAGCAGTTGGATGCCAGCAGCCTTGGTTGGGAGTCCACAGGGATTGGGCCTAAACTGGCAGTTGGACATCCCCCAAGGTGTCCCAGATTGCAGAGGGTGCAGGCTGGGCTGAGGGACACCTCCCCTCCAGTGCACAAATTTTGTGCACTGGGTGTCTAATAGTACAATAAACAGATCTGTGTGTGTAGTGGTCACATAATTATAAAGACTGCAAGGAGCAGAGCAATCAGCAACAAGAATTCCAGAATTGGGGGTCGGGGGAAGGGACAGGAAAAAGCCATAGGTCAAAGCCACAAAGTAGAAGAAGGAATTGGGACCTACAAAAAAAGCTTTAACACCTGATGGCCTGTTCTGTTTTTTTTTTAATTTTTAATTTTTTATTTTCCAAACTAGTTGTGTCATAGGCAATTTTGAATCCCAGGCATTTTTTAAAGTACGTTCTAATTTTTGTTTAATATTTTTAAAATCCAGTCTAAGGAAATACCATGAATAAATCTAAAATGTTTAGTTTATTATTGGCTATGGGGTAAAAAATAAGGTTCAAGGAAGGAAAAATGGGCTTTTTACTAGCCCAAATATTGCCTTTTTGAAAATTAGAAAAAAATGCCCCTTCCACATAGACTAGTAGGCAGAGAGTATTAGGGTTTTCCAAAGAAAAAGGACTAATAGAACGTTTTTATGTAGACACATAAAGAGGTTTACTTTAAGGAACTAACTTAAATGATTATAGAGGCCTGATGAATTCAAAATTTGATGTGACAAGCTGGTGGGCTAGAGACTCAGGAAAGGGTTGCAGTTTTGCTGGCAGAATTTCTTCCTTGGGAGTTCTCAGTCTTTGTTCTACTAAAGTCTCAACTAATTGGATGATGCTCCACATTATGAAGGGTGATCTGCCTTACTCAAAGTCTGTCAATTCAAATGTTAATTTTAACCAAGAAAACACCTTCACTAAAACATCGAGTATAATGTTTGACCAAATGTCTTGGCATCATGGCTCAGCCAACTTGAATGCATAAAATGAACCATCACACAGAAGATAGGCTGGATTGCAGCTTGCCTTCACCCCATCCTTCAGGTGCCCATGTGTAGAGCCAAACAGCGCAACTATACACAGTGTGCTGGTTTTTAGTATCACCATTTCAGGCCATATACCAGTAACTGCAGGGACCACAGCCAAATCATTTGATAACTAGTAGACTTATCAGTGGCCGGGAGGCTCTGCAACTGGCCATGACCAGTTACCATTTCAGAGAGGAGGAGCAGAATAGACTATGGTTGGTCACAGGGTGCCGATAATGATGGATTTTAATTCTGGCTCTGCCACCAACTTGTTGTAGGAAGCTGGGTAAATCACTTTACTTTTCTGGGTCTGGGTTTTTTTGCTTGAAACCACAACTTTATGATTTGAAAAGACCCTTCTCTCTCTGACATGATGCATCAAATAAGATGTTGAGCTTGACATAATAAATTTTGGTCCTTAACTGACATCAGCAATACTAGGACAAAATTCTTTTTATTGAAATTAAATAGAAATCAAAGCTTACTTTCTTTTTTAAAAATTTTTTAAATAAATTTATTGTAGTGACAGTTAATAAAAATTTTATGTGTTACAGGTGTACAATCCCATATAATAAAGAGGTAATATGCAAATTGACCATCACACCCTCACACAAGATGGCCACCCCCATGTGGTCTCAAGATGGCCAGCAGGGGAGGGCAGTTGTGGGCAATCACTCCAACAGGGGAGAGCAGTTGGGGATGACCAGGCCTGCAGGGGAGGGCAGTTAAGGGAGACCAGGCTGGCAGGGGAGGGTAGTTGGGGGGGACCAGGCCTGTAGGGGAGGGCAGTTGGGGGAGACCAGGCCAGCAGGTGAGGGAAGTTGGGGGTGAAGGGGCCAGCAGGGGAGGGCAGTGAGGGTGACCAGGCCTGCACGGGAGGGCAGTTGGGGGTGAATGGGCCAGCAGGAGAGGGCAGCTAGGCAATCACACCAGCAGGGGAGGGCAGTTGGGGACAACTGGGCTGTCAGGGGAGGGCAGCTGGGGGTAATCGGGCTGTCAGGGGAGCAGTTAAGCATCGATCAGGCTGGCAGGGGAGTAGTTAGGGGGTGATCAGGCTGGCAGGCAGAAGCGTTAGGTGCAATCAGGCAGTCAGGCAGGCTAGCGGTTGGGAGCCAGCAGTCCCGATTGTGAGAGGGATGTCCCTGTGGGATCAGGCCTAAACCGGTAGTCGGACATCACCTGAGGGGTCCCAGATTGGAGAAGGTGCATGCTGGGCTGAGGAACACTCCCCCCCCAGTGCACAAATTTTGTGCACTGGGCCTCTAGTTCTATAATAAATCAACTGAATATTGTATTGTGTGTTCACCACCAAAAGTCAAGTCTCCTTTCATCACCCTCCTCTACCTCCCCTCAACCCCTTTTCCCTCTGGTAATCATACTGCTGTCTGTGTCTATGAGTATTTTCTTCATTGTTTAATCCTTTCACCTTTTTCATCCAGCTCCCCACCATCCTCCCTCTGAAAGTTGTCAATCTGTTTTCTGTATCTATTAATCTGTTTCTATTTTGTCTATAAGTTTATTTTGTTCATTAAATTCCACATATGAGTGAAATCATATGGTACTTATCTCTCTCTCACTGGCTTATTTCACTTAGCATAATGCTCTCCAGGTCCACTTGATGCTCTTCTTCACTTAAGAACTTGTTCAATGAGACTATCAGCAATTAATGTAAAAAGCTTGGGATAAATGTGGAGAAACAATATCAAAAAGTAATTTTATTGTATGTAAAACATTTTAATGAGGACTTTCTTCTCCCTGTGATAAAGTGCTATACCTCCTTTCCTAGTTAGATCAGTGTTAATTATGATTTAAGGTTTAGCTCATAAAAATTAACGCAGTTATGACATAATACTTTGAATTTTAATATGCAATCTATTTGAAGTAATTCAGAATATAAATCACAATCAGGAAGATGTTATTTTCTTTTTCCTCATATGTAGTTCTCATATGGAAAACTTACATGCTGGATTCTCTCTCTTTTTTTATTTAATTAAATCTTTATTGTTCAGATTATTAGTTATTCCTCTTTTTTACCCCCATAACTCCCCTCGACCTGGTTCCCACCGCATTCTCTGCCCTTACCCACCCCCATCCTCATCCATAGGTGTACCATTTTTGTCCAGTCTCTTCCCGCACCCTCCACACCTCTTTCTCCCCCAAGAATAGTCAGTCCACTCCCTTTCTATGCCTCTGATTCTATTATATTCACCAGTTTATTCTGTTCATCAAATTATTTATTCACTTGATTTTTAGATTCACTTGTTTATAGATGTGTATTTGTTGTTCATAATTTGTATCTTTACCTTTTTCTTCTTCTTCCTCTTCTTAAAGGATACCTTTCAGCATTTCATATACTGCTTATTTGGTGGTGATGAACTCCTTTACCTTTTCTTATCTGTGAAGCTCTTTTTTTAAAAATATATTTTATTGATTTTTTTTTTTTTTTTTTACAGAGAGGAAGGGAGAGGAATAGAGAGTTAAAAACATCGATGAGAGAGAAACAGCGATCAGCTGCCTCCTGCATACTCCCTATTGGGGATGTGCCTGCAACCAAGGTACATGCCCTTGACCGGAATCGAACCTGGGACCCTTGAGTCCACAGGCTGATTCTCTATCCACTGAGCCAAACTGATTAGGGCTTATTTGTGAAACTCTTTATCTGACCTTCAATTCTGAATGATAGCTTTGCTGGGTAAAGTAATCTAGGTTGTAGGTTCTTGCTATTCATCACTTTGAATATTTCTTGCCACTCCCTTCTGGCCTGCATAGTTTCTGTTGAGAAATCAGCTGACAGTCGTATGGGTACTCCCTTGTAGGTAACTGACTGTTTTCCTCTTGCTGCTTTTAAGATTCTCTCTTTGTCTTTTTCTCTTTGCATTTTAATGATGATGTGTCTTGCTGTGGTCCTCTTTGGATTCCTTTTGTTTGGGGTTCTCTGTGCTTCCTGGACTTGTAAGTCTATTTCTTTCACCAGGTAGGGGAAGTTTTCTGTCATTATTTTTTCAAATAGGTTTTGAATATCTTGCTCTATCTCTTCTACTGGCACCCCCATAATTCAGATGTTGGTACGCGTGAAGTTGTCCCAGAGGCTCCTTACAGTATCTTCATATTTTTGGATTCTTTTTTCTTTTTGTTTTTCCAGTTGGGTGTTTTTTGCTTCTTCGTATTTCAAATCTTTGACTTGATTCTTGTGATCCTCTAGTCTGCTGTTAGAACTCTGTATAATATTCTTTATTTCAATCAGTGTATGCTTAATTTCTACTTGGTCCTTTTTCATAACTTCGACTGTCTCACTAGATTTGTTGAAGGTTTCACTAAATTTATTGGCAGTTTCCAGAAAATTCTTGAAAAGCCTTATAAGTGTGTTTTTGAACTCTATATACTATAGTTTGCTTTCCTCCATTTCTGTCATTTGTGACCTGTTTCTTTGTCTCCGCATTTTTTATGCTTCCCTGTGTTGATAGAGTGGCTTTCTGTGCTAGGTGTCCTATAGGGCCCAGTGGCTCAGCCTCTCCAATTACCGGAGGTGGACTCTCTTGGTGCACCCCTTTGTGGGCTTTGTGCACAGTCCTGTTGTAGTTAAACCTTGATTGTTGCAGGTATCACTGGGAGGAATTGACCTCCAGGCCAATTGGCTGTGAGAATCAGCTGTATCTGCAGTGGGAGAACTTCTGTTCTGGAGACACCCTTCTGGGTCAAGACTTGCTTCAGTGGGGCTTTGGTGTTCACTGAGTCTGTCCCCTGAGTGTGTCCCTTATGGATCTGAGGAGTTGTAATCTGGATGGTCCCACTGACCACTGGGTACACTGGCTCTTGGATCTAAGGAGGTGCTAATTTAGCCTCTGCCTGAGGCTATCCATCAGGAGCCATGGAGAGATCTGCAGATTCCTCTTCTTTGTTTAGGGTTTGGAGGTACCAGATGAGGTCCAGCTGTGAAGCATTGCAAGCTGCTGTGGGTCCTTGGGCCTTCTTTTGGAAGTTCTGGGTCTCTCTGACCCAGCTGCAGTTTGTTAGGTAATTTTCAGATTGCAAAGGGCCAGGCCTTTCATATGGAAAAACCTCTGTGCACAGCTTGGGTGGGGCGGGGTCTCAGGGGATCAACAGGTTGGAGCAAGCAGCTATTGCTGCTCCTCAATCCTACCCTAAGAGGCCCCATATCTCAGTGTCCCAGTAATTGCTGAAAGCACCTCTGAGAGAAAGCCGCCCTCAAGTTCTGACCGATGCCAGACAGTCCAGTTTCTCCCTGTATGAGTCTGCATCCCCAGAGACTCGCCCAGAACTAGAGTTCAGAGCAGTGGGGAGCTTGAGACTCCCTTGCAATTGAAAAAGACAATCGTGTCCTCAGTTGCCAGCCCTTTCCACGTGCACCTCTGTACCTCTTCACTTTACTTCCGCACCTCCTCTGAGTCTCAGTGTGCTTTTCTCTTTCTTTCTAGTTGTAGAATTTCCACTCAGCCAGCCTTCCTGTGGTTCTGGATGATGTTCATTTTGTCTTTTAGTTGTATTTTTGAAGTGGTTGTGTGAGGCAGTAATTTCCAGTGTTTACCTATGCCGCCATCTTGGTTTCTCCCCCTGTGTCTCTTTTTTTTTTTTTTTTTTTACATTTTTATTTTTTAACTAGAGGCCCAGTGCACTATTAATGCATGGGGGGGGGGGGTTCCTCAGTCTGGCCTGCACCCTCTCCAATCTGGGACATTCCTCTCACAATACAGGACTGCTGGCTCCAAACTGCTCTCATGCCTGACTGCCTGATCGCCCCTAACCACCTCTGCCTGCCAGCCTGATCACTCTTAACTGCCCTGCCCTGATTTCCTGATCACCCCTAACTACCTCCGCCTCCCCCCCCACCACTGTGGCTTTGTACGGAAGGATGTTTGGAAGATGTCCAGTTTAATTAGCATATTACCCTTTTATTAGTATAGATAGTATTTCATTTATATGTAGCAAATTATAGCTTGGAAAGATATTATGATATCCAAATGAAGCTCAGAAAACAATTTTAATAACATTTGGCTGATTAACTATAATCTTGTTCTTAAAACTGCAATCATAAATACATATATATGTCCACATCTACTCTACATTTAGTGTATCAACTATGTAATTGGATTCTCTTTTGTCCACTGATACTTCTTGATGGATCTTTTTACATTTTCTACTCAACTTATTTAAAATGCTTTATGGAAAACAACTATTCATATACCTGATATTCAACTTAGACATACAAATATTTAGTTAAACAAAACAAGTATACCTTTTTATGCAACCTCATCAGAGTATGTTATGTCATGCTATATACAGAATGTGAATAATTGTGTGGAAAATATTTCACAAACATATACAAATGTTAATATTAAAATGTGTTCTGTACCTTTTTGCCCTGGACTTGGGAAGCTGATATGCTGATTTTTGTAGGGTTGCCAATACTCAGAGCATTTTTGGAACTTCATTCATGGGATCGACCTTAGAGCTAGTTTATGAACCACACAAATAAATTAGTTTTATTACTTTATTGTCACACCTCATATATTTTCATTCTCACATTCCTCACAGTTGGGTATCTTCCCCATCTCAGGCAGATTTTGCATTTTCCCCATTTCATACTATTCTTGCAAATATATATCTGAAAGGACAAATGTTTGCTGTAGATATATATTCATAGCTATATGCAAGTAGATGAAATATGGTGCAAATTCAAATAGAACATATGGTACATTACCTAGCAGAGTACTCTATTATACAAAATAGCTTCTCTAATTGAGGTGGACAGAAAATGCCATTTTTCTAAGTTTAAAGCCCACTGAAGAATTTGTATGTTAAAATTGTTTTAAAATGTAGGCTTGGATGTTTACTCTTGAAAAGATCTTATTTTCTCTAAAACACTAAGCAAAAAACAACAAAAAAAAAAAAAAAGAAAGAAAAAAAACACCCCAAAGCATCCAAAACTTATTGTTGATTCAAAACATCACAGGGAAATGTAGCTTTGAATATAAGTATTGTTAAAGTGTAGAAATAAAATTTTTAATTGCATAATTAAGGAAGGATGAAGAAATAGGGGTATGTTTGCAAAGATGTGTGAATGTGAGATAGCCTATAATAATGAAAGTTTTCTTATTCTAATTTTGATTTTCTGACTGTCTTTTTAAAAAAACCTCCTAATAGCTTTATAAAAAACAAAAATCATCAGGAGAGGGAAATGCTGTTTTAGTTTACACATACCCAGCCTGTGCATTTCCCTTTCTTTGGTTCATTGAGGCAATATCACAGCATGGCTTCTGGAAAAAAAATAAGCAAAAAATAACACAAAACACACTAAACTAGGATAGTTCAGTTAAAATACTTACTAACAAGCTATTACAGCTCAGTAGTATTTTTGTGTGTCAATTTGTGTACAGTTTTCCGTAAAGAGTTTATCATGTTGGGCCTATTCTTTCTCCAGGTGTTGATTATTGAAAATGCCTGTGGAGAAGAATCAGAAGCAACCAAACAAATTGTAAATTTTTCATGTTATAAGCAAATACATTTCCTCATTGAAATGAGTCCTAATTCAGTAATTAGTTAAAAGAAAAAAGATCTTGGTATAAATGTACCAAACCATAATAAGGCAATGACCCTAAAAATGGTGCGCCAAAGTAGGACCCATTGGGAAACTCTACAAAGACTAAGCCTTTATGTATCAATTTTATAATGAGCCTGGGTGTGAAAACTGCTGTCTGGAAGTAGGCTGTTCACTCATGTTGAATGAATTAACAGTTCCTGGGCACCAGGATACTGTTAGTTGCATTGAAACAATTCATTTACTATGGGCGTCCTGTTGCCCTTGCACACCCTTCATCTCTATAGGATCAGTTGTAATAAAATTATATGTTGCCAAGAAGCCAGATCTTGCAAATTTTAGTCAGTAGCCAAGTTAAGTGATAAGGACTTATGGCAGTTAAATAAACTGGGCTGCTTCTCTAGCCATAGCAGAAATTTTATCTTCAGTCTCTGCAAAACAAAACAAAACAAAACAAAACAAAGCCAACAAACAAAAAAATCAGAGCAAGCAAATCATCCCTGATAACAAGCCAACTAACCCTTCTTTTTAATGTGATTTTTGCAAGCTCTCTTCTTGTTCATTGTGGGGAAGGGGAAGAGAAAGGGGAAGGGGGAAGAAAAACAAACAAAAGATTTCCTTCATTCCTTCAAGCAAAGAACCAGGGAGAAAGTTGAAACCTGATAAAGGCAACACTTATGTATTTTATTTCTTACTATTGGCTTCTTTAAAAAAAAAAATGTAACCAGATTAACAACTTGGTGAAAAATGAAGCAGCAAAGTTTCATAAAAATAGGGATCATAGTTTTAAAACAAATCATGTTTCTACTGTCAACTTACAAAATTTAGAATCTAAACATATGTAATTTTTACCCAACAATTAGGTATCCCCCAAAAGTCAGGATGCTCTGTTAAATCTGGGAACATTATACTAGCATTATTTGGCTTTCCAATCCTAGATGCCTTTGTCCATTTAATTTCATGGTTATATATGTGAACTTGTATGAATATAGAGCTTATATCTCAAACTAAAGCAGTATCCAATTGTCTCATCATTAAATGATTCATCTTTAAACAAGGAGAACATTCATTGATTCTGCTAATCTTTGAAATATAGTAGAAGCCAAACTATTATAAAATTATGTTGGCTGAAATACAAAATTAACACATTGGGTTCTTTAAGCTAGGATGAGTTAGGAATAATCATCTTGATTTTCTGCTCAGCACTAGTCATATTAATTTCTGCCATCAACTAATATGATTAAATTCAAAGAGGATAAATATTTTTTTCTAACTTGCAACATTCTTACTGTTCAGCAAACATAAATTTGTCAATCTAAAATGGGTTTTCCTAATGTAAAATTGAAACTACATATGTAGTCCTGGCCAATGTGGCTCAGTTCGTTGAGCATCGTCCTATGTACCAAAAGGTTACTGAGTTGATTCCTGGTCAGGCCATATGCTAGGAGTATGGGTTCAATTCCCAGTGTGGGCCATGCAGGAGGCAGACAAATGCTTCTCTTGCTCTCTCCTTTATTCTTTCCTTTCTCTCTAAAAAATCAATAAAAATGTATTTTTAAAAAACTCAAAGTACAACAAAATGTATTCTTACATTTCCTTTTATTCCTAGGCAAGGAAAGTGTGGTGCTAATCATGTGATTTTTACTTTGTGTGTGCTTTTTTTAACTTTTTGTTTGTTTGTTTTGTTTTGTTGATAAATGGCTAGGGTCCTTATTTCCAAGGAAAGTTTCGACCCTCACATTCATATTATTTTAGAATCTAAAACCAGTGCCAAATCATCTGGTCTGTAAAATTAAAAAAATTTAGTCACTTCAGATGCTTGTCAAATTTGAATAAATTGACCAAAGATTTGGTCTTATGTTTGAAAATTATTTTAATAAGTTACTTTTGCAACATTTCAATCTGGCATTTAAAAAGTTATACTCAAAGTAAAAAAAAAATGTGTATTTTTCAATTAATGTTCATTTGGAAAAGAATATGTTGAAAACAGGTATCTGGAAGACCCCCAACATGTGCTGATGTTCAGTAAAACGTTGCTCTGAGAGGCTCGGTGAAGTGCTCTTGGAGACTGGATGTGAAAGATGGAGTTTCTGGAACTAAATTATTTGGGACTCCTGGAGTCTAGCTATTACCCTGCAGTAGATCCAGAGAAAAAAATCTCCTACTTAAATGTTCTCAAAAAGATGTCTATAGATTATTTAATTTAGCTTTTTATATCTACTTTTGACACTAAAATAAATGTAGACTTCCACTATTGATGTTTATCAAAATGTAAATTGACAGCATTTGGAGTTATAACTGGGGATAACAAAAATTGTATTTAAAAATCCATCTTGGAAAATTAATATGGAAGTAATTTACTTGTTAAGTTTTAAAAATAGTATTTTATCATTTCAGAATCAACACCAAAACAGATGCTTCCTTCTCATAAAATAAGCATGCAGTGAAAGGGTAACACATGCATTAGTCACAAACTGAGTCCGTAGCCAAAACAGTATGATGAGAAGGAATTCTCAGTATGGTGTGATGTGAGATCGAAGCCATTAGCCATATGGTGCAGTGTGAAGAGGGCCTCTGTGACTAAATAGCAGTTGTATGTTTTATGGTTTATTAAATAATTATACAATTCTAAGCAATGTTTTTCTAATTATTGACTGTTTTAAAATATTTTTGTTAATCTAGCTTCACTTGCCAGGTTGAAGGATATGGGTTCCATTAGGTCTCCATGCTTCATATTTGCTTTGTGTATAGAATGGAAATCAGTGCTGTATTGAAGATTTAGGGCACATTTCTTGTATTATATTGTGTATCATCAAGGTATGCTACAGGACATTTAGAAATATAAGGGAAACTTGCTTTTACAGTTGCCTTCCCACCTGCCACCTGTCAGTGCAGACACTGCATGTGGGATAGAGAAAGTGCTATTTTAATGTAATTTCTACAGAATGAGACAGGGAATCATTAAGACATCCAAATGAAAAGCAAAACATTCAATAAAATATCTGGATATTTTGCTATGTGATGGTGTGTCGGTACCTATTTGGACACTTAAGAAAAAATTGCAGACATTATCCTTACTTGTTTCTATTTATAATTTTTCCTCTAAGTAAATTTGTATTGCATTCATTTGTTTACTTCCAAATTATATGGCTTTGTCAGTTGAATTACACTTCATTAAACAATCAGAATATTCTGGCCCCCACTAGACAATTACTTTGATATAGTATGATGGTTCTGCAAGGTGGGTTCATTGGAGGACTGGCTGCAATATCATGATTAAAGCAGCAAAAAAGCTGTGATTGTGCTATGCCCAAAATGAGTCCACAGGACAGCTGCATCTGCCACTTAGAGATATGTTGTGCCTCAATGAAATGCACTCTTTTGCTTGCATAAGCCCAGTATTGGCCAAAGGAGTTTAGAATCTTTTACAAATGGGTGTGTACTTTTGCACCCAATGGTGTTGAAGACATCTTAGACTTTTGAAAATCTAATTTAGAGTTTGTAAATAATAGTTGGGTAAAAACTGAAAAGTGAAGCTAACCCAGGTACAATATTGACATTGAAAATAATAGCCAAGGATCTTAGTGCAAAGTTACTTCAACATTTCTCTGCCTCTGTACTTAGAGGCTAAAATAGCATTATTATATTCTGAATATCTTTTATAAAATATTTTATTGTTTTTGATAGGCTATCATTTATACATATTCATTATGCTAAGGTTTCTATCATATTCAAAGAAGAAAAATAAAAGGAAATAAATAGTAATTATGAAGGCTATTTGTCAATATTTCAGTCCCCTCCCGTCAGATACATAGTATTTCCTCACATCCTTGCTGTTGATCATGGCCATGAAACCTCTGTATCCAGTGAAACTTGGGGCAAAAATCTTTACTAATGGACATGCAATCCACAATGGCATCTTTCTGCTAACACAGTGACCGGGGACATTCCAGATGGAGGAAGCTCCTTCAGCCTCAATCTGATGGGCAGAGGCTCTAGAGGACATTTCAGCCCTCTATGGATGTGCAACACAAGTAATAAATCCATGATGCGTTAAACCACCAAGATATTTACGGTCATTTGTTTTTTGTTGCTAACAAAACTAGATCATAATAGCTGTGATTTCACAGATATTAGTGCATAGGACAAGGCTAACTGTAAACATAATATTTAAAGTCATTTTAATAAATAATGTTAGGCAAATCAGAATATTCAGCGCCTCCTGCCCCATTTGTGAGGCTGGTGTGTTATGATGGTTACCAATGACCTCCTGAGTTCACTGGGTCCCTGGGTGCATTTCAGACAATGATCATTCTCTCTTCCCACGCTTCTGCTCGTGAGCAGTATGCTGGGTAAACCCAAGTGACTCAAACAAATATTCTTGTTATCTGGTGGAATAAAGTTTGGAAAGCACTGATATATATAGAATCCATGGTATGGCAAAAATCAGGCAGATGATGTTGGTGAAGAATGAAAGTTTGGAAATACTGATTAAACATAATAGTTGAAGAGAAAGCAATTGATGAAATCTATCAAACAATTTCTAGTTCCCCCTTTACTTGGCTTGTGTACACATTTGCTAATCCATGCATGCATCCGGGCAGCCAACCAATCGAAAGTTATTTTTTAAAGGTCTGTTTTAATGATTTTAGAGAGAGAGGAAGGGAGAGGATAGAGAGAGAGAAACATCAATAAGAGAGAGAAACATCGATCAGCTGCCTCCTGCAAGCCTCCTACTGGGGACTGAGTCTCAACCCAGGCATGTGCCCTAACCGGACTGAGAATCGATCCTGTGACCTCATGTTTCATGGTTCACTGGGCCACACTATCTGGGTTCAAAATTTTCTGAATGCCTACTGAATGTTACTTGGACTGTCTCTTTATCCCTCCAATAATCAATATTTCGATGGGAAAGGAAAATAATTAATTGCAATAAAAATTTAATAAGTGAATTACAAATAAATATGTTCCAAACAGCCCTTGGTGTTTAATTTTATTTAATACTCAGAAGAACTCAGTGTGTTAGATAATATTACTTTCAGTATATATCAATAAAGATAGGGTTCTCAGAGAACTTCAATAATTTCTTTTATGTCCTAGTACTAAAACATATTTAAAAGAGTATTTAAGTGAGAAAAACATGTGCACATTTATAAAGACCACCTTTGTTTATGCCATTATCAAAGGTTTCCTGCCACAATGGTGTGTCCTCTGCTTATCATAAGGCTGTATACATAATGTTAGAATTCCATCCATTGTTAGGATTCCCTGAGTTGAGATCATATTTAGATTCTGTCCCAAAAAGTAAATAGTAAATTTTTCCATTTTGGGATGTACTCGCTCTCTCTCTCTTTCTCTCTCTCTCAACACACACACACATGCACATACGTACATATGTACATACACACATATATAACAGTTTGGAAGGAACCAAACTATTCTGAAACAGTATTTTGTCTTTGTTTATATGTCCTTGAGTTCAGTAAAGGAGACTGCAGTATGTGTTGGTAATTCAAAGGAGTGTAGCCTTTTCTGAAATGTTTTGTTTTCAATAATAAATTTAGATATTGTTATGAACTTAAATTTATTTTTAAAAAGTCATGTTCAGTTGTCTAGATGGATAACAAATGGCTTATGATGCTACAGTTTTTGAGACAGTCATTTTGCTTCAGAGAATCCTTGATCTAGTCCTCCTTAGCAATGACTTTCTTCTGCCTTGTGCCATGAATCTTCATCCTTCTTTCTTCATTTGTGAATGAGAGAAGGGCTTGCCCCAGATCACATATAAGATTTCTGTGGCTCTAATGCAGTATGATTGTGTTAGCTTTTGGAACTATTGGGGCTGTTAACTAGTCTGATGCTCATCATGTTTTAGGGGCATGTGCATGGAAATGGAAATTTTAAAGTTGACTGCAAGATCACATAGCCAATGACAGAGGCAGAATTCTGTCTGTGTCTCTTTTCAGAGGGTTCTTTTGTAATGCATTGGGCAGCCTCTCATTGGTCAAAGTATTTGGAAAACACTTGGGCTTACTTCTCAGTTTCTGATATATATTTTAAATGATTTGAATTAGTACATCTGGTATAAATATAACACTGAATATTTGTATTTATTACCAGATTATTTGTAGTACTTGATTCCACACTTTTTTCTCAGTCTGGTATTTCTGCTTCTCTCTATGTGTGTATGTGTGTACACACAAATGCTGAATGTTAGAAAAATACTGATAACAAATGGCTTGTGATTTCCTCTCCCACTGTAAAGAAAGAGAAATATCTTAAAATAGCATAGCAGCACAGCTAACTATTTCTCACTTTGGTAAACAAATAGTGATGGAAGATCAAGGAGAAATATAGTGTCATGGGGTGTTTATGAGTAATTCTGGGGATAATACATTAAGATTGTATACGTTGCATCTATATCTTACATTTCCTAGAAATAGTTCTAAAGGAGCACCCAAGAATAATGTTTGCTGTGACACACAAGGACAGTGTATTAATTGCACAAACATATACTTAGACATCAAATATAGAAATAAAAATTAATTAAGGAAAGATGCAGAAGTTCATGACAAGTTCTCTAAATCTTCTCACAATGGCAAATATTTACATTCTCAGCCTTTCTTCATTATAAAAAAAGCTATCTTTATCGATGGAAGCTACTGGCAGACTGCTGAACCAGTTATTTTACTTTATCTGGCATTGCTAGCAGAGATTCCTCTTTCATTTCTGCCAGCATTTGTAGTGTAAATGAGGAGCAACCTATCATAAAATAATGTAAAGAAGTTCAAAGGCAGCCATTCCTAATTCATTATGAGAAAATGTTTTTGATTATGGTTAATAATGTAATCAAACCAGAAACCCATCTAGAAGTTGTAGTTAAATAACAAAATTACTGCAAACATTACAGAGTACATAATAGACAGTAATATGGCAAGAAAGTTTTGGACATATGAAAACAAGAGGCTAATAAAATATTTGCAAAGAGCTATGTGATTTATATTAGAGTACTATGTTTATTATCCTCAGAAAAACAAACCAGTGTTGCAATGGAAGATTTAGAATCAAGGCAGGAAAAGGAAAGCGTAAAAGGAAGAATACCAAAACCAAAGGATTCACTTTAAAAAAGTCTTTGATTTCATTCTTTAAAGACCAATTACTTTTCTGTTCCCTGTGGGAGAAAAAGAAAACATTCTTCTTCTTAATAACAAAATCATTCTAAGACATTTCTGATTCATTTTATATTTAGCAGATTACAGCTTCAGTCATCAGTAGGAAAGAGCCTCACAAAATGACAGGCCTGAAATCATGTCCTTTGATTGCAATTGACAGAAAAAGCATTTAAGGTAAAGAAAAAATATTTTATTCATCTTTGATTACACTGTGATGTGATTTGGTGACATAATACAGCTGGAACCTGAGACAAAAAAAGGCAATAATTCCTACTTGAGAGTTTGACATGATGTAGCCCTTTAGTTGTCATCCTACCAATGCCTCCAGCTACAATAATCTCTCTGATGGCAGCTAGAGAATATATATATATATATATATATATATATATATATATATATATATATATATATACACATAGTGTTAGAATTTAAAAGACAAACAGCTCTAAAATACCATTTCCATTTGATTGGACCTAAAATTAAATCTATTCAATTTAAACACTTTATGGTACAAAAATAGCCTCATTTAAGCAACACTTTCCTAAAATAATAGGAAATAAATGGTTTATACACAATAGCTCTCTAAAGAGATGCATTCTTTGGGATATCAGTGACTGAGTTCATGTTTCAATCCATTCATATAAATTGGTTCTTATTTTTATAGTTTACTTGATATTTCTCTTCTCTCCCTTTTTCTGACTCATTCACTTTTCTGACAGAATGTTGCCATCATATTTTGGCATTTAACAAAAAAGTACATGCAAATGTGACAGCAAATAATGTTAGACAGTTGATAAAGTTGTATGTAGAAAATAACATTTATTTATCTGATAAATATTACTGCATTAAATAAATTTATAGTCGCCGAAACCGGTTTGGCTCAGTAGATAGAGCATCGGCCTGCGGACTGAGAGGTCCCAGATTCGATTCCGGTCAAGGGCATGTACCTGGGTTGCGGGCACATCCCTAGTAGGAGATGTGCAGGAGGCAGCTGATCGATGTTTCTCTCTCATCGATGTTTCTAACTCTCTATCTCTCTCCCTTCCTCTCTGTAAAAGATCAATAAAATATATTTAAAAAATAAATAAATAAATAAATTTATAGTCAAAGATTTGAATGATAACCATGCACATTGATCTGAATTTTTTATTACCATATTAAAAATAACTTCACAAGTTATTTGCTAATATTCATATTTTAAAAGATCTAATACATAAACTAATGAAGGTGTGTTTCGTGAGAAAATTAAAAGATTAGAAAATGTGCAAAAGAAATCTTTAAAATAAAATTAATTTGATAATTTTTTAGAGATTTGAAAAGTTTATATTTATATCTTAAAGTCATATAGTGAGACTACTAGGCCAGAAAACCCATTGCTTAGCAATTTTTTTAGTGATTAAGAAATAAAATAAAATTTAAAAAGAAAAGATCTCCTGAATTTCACAAGTGTGAATGTATAGTCATAAGGAGAATTAAATGAATAACCACCAGAGAGTGACTTCTGATGAAATTACATTTTCCAAAGAAAGATTAAGAATTGTCAGTGAGGAATGATATTAAACTGATAAGAACAGATACTACACTTGATCTTAGCCAAAAGGCCGAGAAGCGATGAGGAATGATATTTACATATGTAAATCAAGTATTTAAAGCTGCAAGTTAATTGTGTCTAGAAATGTCAGACTAATTATAAACTCATGCTGTATATACCTGAATGCCCCCAAAGATGTTCGAAAACAAAAATTTAAATTTATAGAAGGTTGTTTTAGTGATTACAAATGGACTCTATTAATCGGACCTTTAAGGGTAATGTACATATCACCTACAGGTGCAAGCCAGAAATTGTTCAATCTCCCATGAAAAACATGCCCAATGTTCCAGTTCAGCTCAGACTTATGGATTACCTTGTTGCCAGTGAGTAGCTTATAAAAATGTTCCAAGACAAGAAATAATTATAGAAATTGCTACATATATTATTCCCCACCCCCTTGGAGATCAACTTAGTTCCACATAATCTTTGAATCCTTTTTTGGGGGCGGGGGAGGGGTTGTTTTCTACAGTCTTATGTTGATCTGTTTTTTATTGTAAGACCGTAATAAAATTTCAAGACATAAAAACATGCATGTGATATCTGTTCATGCCCTGCATTTGGCTAGATGGTTTTTATCCTTTTACATAAAAGAAGAGCCAATCTTTTTGTTAATGGTCATTTATTTATACACATGTATACCTTGAGTGCAATTATGCTTACAAACATGAAAGCAAAAGAAAAAGGAATAGTGGTTTACTTGTTGGAAACCCAACTTCCCATTTTAGCCTTGACCAATTACCTTTTTATTAAGAATGGAAGATTCTAATGAAATGATTTGAAGTTTTCTTTTTTTTTAATTCATCTAAACTTTTAGTTTTAAATTCCATGGGGTTGAGAAAAATGGCGGAGGTTTAGACGGATGTGTCGGTGCCTCGTCCTGGAGCAGATAAGGGCGAGCAGCTGAAACGGGTAACATACAGCCCGAATAAGCAGAGGAGATTCAGCTGAGAGACAGTCTGCAGCCAGGAAAGACAGAGAACTCCTAGAAAAAGGGAACAGTTAGAGTTTGAGGCTGAAACCTCTCCGGGTGCACAGGCTCAGCCATGGAGACTGCACCATCTTGAGTGGCTGTTACTGGCATCCAGAGATTGGCTACTAACCCAGAAGCAATGGCTCTCAAGCAGCGCGACTACGTGAACTCAGAGGAGCCCTGCTTCTCCCCACAGAAAGACTTCCCCCAAAGGTGTGGTTTGCAATTCAGGTTGGAGAGTGGAACGGGTGTGGGGGCGGGGGGGGGAATCTGCACCCCACAAAGTCCGAGGCCCTTGGGGTCAGCATGATCTGCGAGTGTGGAAGGGTTCCCGCAAGGCTGCTGGCAGAAGGGAACACTAAAAATAAGCCCATAGTTGGACTGGATGCAAAGGGGCAGCCTCAGATTTTGCCAGTCTGCTGGCTACTTGGTGCCAGGGGCCAGAGCACGCGTAGAGACTCCACGCAGATCTGGAAGGTGGAGCCCTGCGAGTTTGCACAGCTTCCCAGGCTCTTGTTTTTACACTTCCTCTTAAATCTGTGCGTTTGATTGTTGAACTCAGGGCATGGGATTACCCAGTTGGGGTCACTCGCAGAGCCTGTAGGGGAAGGCTGTTTTTGGGGAGCCTGGGAAACAGAGCAGGGAGTGATGACTGGGGAATTTGTTTATGTGATGTATCACATTTATTGATTAGCAGATATTGCACCATCCTTGCATCCCTGGGATAAAACCTACTTGGTCAGGCTGTATGATCTATCTGATGTACTGCTGGATCCGATTTGCTAAGATTTTGTTAAGGATTTTGGCATCTATGTTCATGAGAGATATTGGCCTGTAATTCTCTTTCATTGTGTTGTCTTTACCTGGTTTTGGTATTAGGGTGATGCTGGCTTCATAGAATGAGCTTGGAAGTGTTCCTTCCTCTTGAATTTTCTGTACTAGTCTGAGGAGGCTAGGTTTTAGTTCTTCCTTGAATGTTTGGTAAAACTCCCCTGTGAAGCCCTGTGGCCATGGGCTTTTGTTTGCTGGAAGCTTTTTGATTACTGCTTCAATTTCTTCAATAGTTATTGGCCTATTGAGATTTTTAGATTCTTCCTGATTGAGTTTTGGAATGTTGTATTTTTCTAGGAATATGTCCATTTCCTCCCGGTTGTCTGGTTTATTGGAGTAGAGATGTCCATAGTATTTGTTTACAATCATTTGTCTTTCTGTCGGGTGTGTTGTTATTTTGCGTCTATCATTTCCGATTTTGTTTATTTGGGTCCTCTCTCTTTGCTTCTTGGTGAGCCTGGCTAGAGGTTCATCAATCTTGTTTATCCTTTCAAAGAACCAGCTCTTGGTTTCATTGATTTTATGTATTGTTTTTTTTTTTTTTTTTCCTTTTTGGTCTCTATGTCATTTATTTCTGCTCTGATCTTTATTGTCTCCTTCCTTTTGCTCACTCTGGGCTTTTCCTGTTGCTCTCTTTCTAATTCTTTGAGATGTAGAGTTAGGTGATTTAGTACCATTATTTCTTGTTTTTATGAGGTAGGCCTGTAGGGCTATAAACTTCCCTCTCAGGACTGCTTTCATTGTGTCCCATAGATTTTGGATTGTTGTGTTTTCATTGCCATTAGTTTTCAGGATGTTTTTAATTTCTTCTTTGATCTCATTGGTAACCCAATCAATATTTAATAACATGCTATTCAGCTTCCAAGTGTTTGAGTATTTTGGGTTGTTTTTATTGTAGTTTATTTCTAATATTATGCCATTGTGATCTGATTGTGAAGATGCTTGGTATGATTGCAATCTCCTTGAATTTGGGGAGACTTTGCTTGTGACACAATATTGGTCTATTTTTGAAAATGTCCCATGTGCACTTGAGAAGAATGTATATTCCTTGGCTTTGTGGTGAAATGTTCTGAAGATGTCAATTAAGGCCATCTGATCTAGTGAGTTATTTAGGATTGCTTTTTCTTTGCTGATTTTTTGTCTAGAGCATTTTTCCAGTGATGTCAGTGGTGTGTTAAAGTCCCCTACTATCATTGTATTGTTGTCAATCTCTCCCTTGATATCTTCCAGGAGTTTTTTTAATGTATTTTGGTGCTCCTGCATTGGGTGCATATATGTTTATCAGGGTTATATCTTCTTGTTGCATTGATCCCTTTAGTATTATGAAGTGGCCTTCCTTATCTCTTGTTATGGCCTTCACTTTGAGGTCTATTTTGTCAGATATAAGTATTGCTACCCCAGCTTTTTTTTATTTCCATTTGCCTGAAAGATATTTTTCCATCCCTTCACCTTCAGTCTCTGTGAGTCCCTTATTCTGAGGTGGGTCTCTTGTAGACTGCAAATATATGGGTCATGTTGTTTTATCCATTCAGCCACTCGATGTCTTTGATTGGAGCATTTAGTCCCTTTACGTTTAAAGTTATTATTGAAAGGTACTTCTTTGTAGCCATTTCTATTTTTTTCTGCCAGTTTTCTTTCTTAGCTTTTTATTTCTTCTTTTACAGCAGTCCTTTTAGCATTTCTTGCATTGCTGGCTTGGTGGTGATAAACTGCCTTAGTCTTTTTTGTCTGTGAAGCTTCTTATTTCTCCTTCAGTTTTGAATGATAGCCTTGCTGGATAGAGTATTCTTAGATTCAGTCCTTTGCTTTGCATCCCTTTGTAAATTTCCATCCATTCTTTTCTGGCCTGATGTGTTTCTGTTGAGAAATCATTTCATAATCTAATGGGAAATCCCTTGTATGTAACTCTCTGTCTCTCTCTTGCAGCCTTTAAGATTCTCTCTTTGTCCTGAACATTTGCCATGGTAATTATGAAGTGTCTTGGCATGGGTCTTTTCGGGTGCATCTTGTTTGGGACTCTCTTTGCTTGTGTGACTTTTACCTCCCCACCTCAGGGAAGTTTTCTGATATTATTTCTTCCAATAGGTTTTCTAACCCCTGTTCCTCTTTCTGTTGTTCTGGCACCCCTGTTATTCGTATGTTGTTTCATTTCATGTTGTTCCATAGCTCCCTTAGGCTCTCCTCCTGTCTTTTATTTTTTCTCTCCAAATGCAGTTCAGTTTGGGTATGATTTGCTTCCCTGTGTTCTAATTTGCTAATTCGGTACTCCGCTTCTCCTAGTCTACTGTTGATACTTTCAATGTTTTTTTTTTTTTATTGCAATTATATCACTCTTCATTTCTTCTTGGTTCTTACATAAGTTATTGATTTTTTCATCGATTTCTTTCTAATTTTTACATAAGTTGTTGATTTTTTTCATCTGTTTCTTCTTGATTCTTGCATAAGTTGTTGATTTTTTCCTCCATCTGGTTTATGCACTCTAGGGCTCTTAACCTGAATTCTTTTTCTGATATGTAGCATGCCTCTGTTTCACTGAGCTGCTTTTCTGGCCAGTCCTCTTCTTTCCTTTGGGTGTTTCTTTGTCTACCCAAGTTTGATCGCACCGGCAGATCTAGATGTTGAGTCGTTCAGGGGCTGCTCCTTGGGTGGCTGTTGCTCCTCGGGCTCGGTTGCTCCTCCGGTGGTTGTCATATCAGCTGCTCCTCAGTTGCCAGCAGCTCCTCTGGTGGGTGCTGTTCATAGCTGTGGTGGCTCCTCTGGCTGGTGGGGGGAGGCTTCTCACACAGCTGTTTTCCTCAGACTGAGGGTGTGCTGATCACAAGGCTGCTGTTCCTTGGACGGGGGCGGGCTACACACGCAGCTGCTACTCTGGGGCGGACTGCTCACATTGCTGCTATTCCTTGAATGGGGGCTGGCTGCACGCTGCTGTTCTTCCTCTGATGTGGTGGGCTGCTTGTGGGGCTACTGCTCCTTGGACTTGGACCGGTTAATTGCAAGTCTGCTGCTCCTCGAATGGGGGTGGGCTGCTTGCACAGCTGCTGCTCTTTGGATGGGAGTGAGCTGCACGCATCGCTGCTCCTCCTGTCCAGCTGTCTGGGCATGTGGCTTGCTCTCTAGCACTTTAGCTAGACAGGATAAAATTCATCTTAACAAGACATGACTCAAGGGAAACAAAGCTTCAATGTACTCATGACACCAATATTCCCAATATAAGTGACCACCTGAGAAAAGAGAATTAAGGGAGAGAAAAGAGAGTACAAATGATATCTAAGAGAGAGAGAGAGAGAGAGAGAGAGAGAGAGAGAGAGAGAGAGAGAGAGAAAAGAGGGGGAAAAAAGATAGGAGAGGAAAGAAAAAGGAGAAAACATATATATATATATATATATATATATATATATATAGAGAGAGAGAGAGAGAGAGAGAGAGAGAGAGAGAGAGAGAGAGAGAACACCGTAGAACCAATAGATAAACCAAACAAATACAAACACCAAACACCAGTAAAGAGGGTGGGGACAGAATCTGTAGAGGCGGAGCTGATATAGAGGAAATAAGGTTAAGAATTGGATAAATATGGGGAGGAACTCACTTCAGTATAGCGGAGCTAGAAAAGGAATGAGTGTATAAGAAGAGACAGAAAGGGAACAAAATAATATATTTACAAAAAAATTGATTTAAAAAATGGTATAAAAATAGAAAATAACAAGTAAAAATAAAATAAAATTGAATGATGAAAAAATAATGTGGAAAGAAGTAGAAAATAAAGCAACAAACAAAAAAGGAGAACAAAGAAAAAAGCAAAAAAAAAGAAAGAGCTAAGAAAATAATAATAATAAAATAAAAATTAAAAATTGAAATGTCATTCCTTTGGCTGGCTTAAGATCCCAGTTTTCTGGAGTGTCTGTGATTTTTTTTTTTCCTGTTTCTGCGACTCTCCCTGTAAATTTTGGAGATTAAACCCTTATTGGTGATAACATTGGCAGATATTTTCTCCCATGCAGTGAACGTTCTTGTTGTTTTGTTGATGGTTTCTTTTGCTGTGCAGAAGCTTTTTATTTTGATGTAGTACCATTTGTTTATTTTCTCCTTACTTTCTATTGTCCTAGGAGCTGTGTTGGTAAAGATATTGCTACGGCAAATGTTTGCTATTTTGCTGCCTATGGAGTCTTCTAAGATTTTTATGGTTTACCTACTTACATTTAAGTCCTTTGACTATTTTGAGTTTATTTTTTAATATGGTGTAAGTTGGTGGTCTAGTTTCATTTTTTTGCATGTATCTGACCAATTTTCCCAGCTCCATTTATAGAAGAGACTGCCTTAACTCTATTGTATGTTCTTGCTTCCTTTGTCAAATATTAATTGAGCATATGGCTTGCTTTGATTTCTGGGTTCTCTGTTCTGTTCCAGTAGTCTATAATCTGTTCTTGTTACAGTAGCAGACAGTTTTGAGAACCATGGCTTTGTAGTATATCGTGATATCTTCTATTGTGATCCCTCCAACTTTGTTCTTCTTTCTCAAGATTGCTGCAGCTATTCAGGTTCTTTTTTTTCAATTCCATATGAATTTTTGGAGAGTTGTTCTGGGTCCTTGAAATATGCTGTTGGTATTTTAATGGGGATTTCACTGAATCTGTAAATTGCTTTGGGTAGTATGGACATTTTAATGATTTTGATTCTACCAATCTGTGAACATGGTATGTTCTTTCATTTGTTTATGTGTTTCTTCCTCTATCTCCTTTTTCAGCAACCTGAAATTTTCTAAGTACAGGTTCTTTATCTCCTTGGTTAAATTTATTTCTATGTATCTCAATTTTTTAGTTGCAGTGGTAAATGGGATTGCTTTTTTAGTTTCTCTTTCTGTGATTTCATTATTGGTGTACAGAAAAGCCATATATTATGGGTGTTAATTTTGTATCCTGCTGCATTCCAAAATTCATTTATTAAGTCTAGTAGTTTTTTCATGGAGTCTTTGGGGTTTTCTATGTACAATAACATGTCATCTGCGAATAAGGGCAGTTTTACGTTTTCTTTTCCAACTTGGATGCCTTTTGTTTCTTCATCTTGTCTGATCACAATGGCTAGCACATCAAGTATTATGTCAAACAGGAGTGGTGACAGTGGGCATCTCTGTCTTCTTTCCATTCGTAGGGCAAGTGTTTTTAGTTTTTGCCCATTGAGTATGATGCTGGCTGCAGGTTTTTCATATATGGCTTTTATGATGTTGTGGTATGATCTTTCCATTCCCACTTTTCTGAGGGTTTTTATCAAGAAAGGGAGTTGGATTTTGTCAAATGTTTTTCCCCCCTGCATTAATGGATATGATTATATGATTTTATCTCTCAGTTCAGTTATGTGGTGTATCATACTTATTGATTTGTGGATATTATACCATCCTGGCATCCCCAGAATAAATTCCACCTGGTCATGGTATATGATCTTTCTTATGTAATGCTGTATTTGATTTGCTAGAATTTTGGCGTCTATGTTCCTGGGGGATATTGGCCTATAATTCTCTCTCTCTCTCTTTTTTTTTTTCACTGTCTTTATCTGGTTTTGATATGAGTAATGCTGGTTCGTATAAAGAGCTTGGAAGTGTTCCTTCCTCTTGAATTTTTTTGGAATAGTCTGAGAAAGATAGGTTTCATTTCTTCTTTGAATGTTTGATAAAACTCCCCTGTAAAGCCATTTGGTCCAGGGCTTTTTTTTGTTGGAAGTTGTTTTTTGTTTTTGTTTTTTATTACTGCTTCAACTTCCTCCATAGTTATTGACCTATTCACATATTTTGATTCCTCCTGGTTGAGTTTTGGAAGGTTCTATTTTTTTAAGAATGTGTCCATTTCTTCTAGGTTTACCAGTTTGTTGGAATAGAGTTGCTCATAGTATTTTTTTTTTTTTTTACAATTCTTTGTATTTCTGTGGAGTTTGTTGCTATTTTGCCTCTTTCATTTCTGACTTTGTTTATGTGGGTCCTCTCTCTTTGCTTCTTATGAGCCTGGCTATAGTTTCATCAATCTTGGTTATCCATTCAAAGAACCAGCTCTTGGTTTCATTGATCTTTTTTATTGTTATTTTTTTGTCTCAATGTCATTTATTTCTGCTCTATTCTTTGTTATTTCCTTCCTTCTGCTCACTCTGGGCTTTTCTTGTTGCTCTCTTTCTAATTCTTTAAGTTGCAGAGTTAGTTGGCTTATTACCAGTTTTTCTTTATTTTCTTTCTCTTTTTTTTTTTTTGTTTTTGATGTAGGGATATGAACTTCTCTCTTTGGACTGCTTTCGCTGTGTCCCAAGGATTTTGTATTGTTGTGTTTTCATTGTTGTTTTTTTCCAGGATGTTTTTTTATTTCTTCTTTGCTCTCTTTGGTAACCCACTCATTGTTTAATTGTATGCTATTCAGCTTCAAAGTGTTTGAATTTTTGTGATTGTTTTTATTGTAGTTGTTTTCTAATTTTATGCCATTGTGATCTGAGAAGATGTATGATATGATTTCAATCTGCTTGAATTTTGAAAGACTTCATCTGCGTCCCAAAATGTGGTCTTTCTTTAAAAATGTCCCATATGAGCTTGAGAAGAATGTATATTCTTTAGTTTTGGGGTGGAATGGTCTAAGGATGTCATCTGATCCTGAATCGTTTAGGATTTCTGTTTCTTTGCTTATCTTTTGTCTAGAGCAGCCGTGGGCAAACTACGGCCGGCGGGCCAGATCCAGCCCGTTTGAAATGAATAAAACTAAAAAAAAAAAAAAAAAAAAAAAAGACCATACCCTTTTATGTAATGATGTTTACTTTGAATTTATATTAGTTCACACAAACACTCCATCCATGCTTTTGTTCCAGCCCTCCGGTCCAGTTTAAGAACTCATTGTGGCCCTCAAGTCAAAAAGTTTGCCCACCCCTGGTCTAGAGGATTTATCAGTGATGTTAATCTGGTATTAAAGTATCCTACTATGATTTTATTGCTATCAATCTCTTCCCTGATATCTTCCAGAAGTTCTTTTTATTTATTTTGTTGTTCCTGCATTTGGGTGTATATATGTTTACCAGAGTTATATCCTCTTGTTTTATTGAGTGCTTTAGAATTATGAAGTGGCCTTCCTTGTCTCCTATTATGGTCTTCACTTTGAGGTCTATTTTGTGAGATATAAGTATTGCTACCCCAGCTTTTTTTTCATTTCCATTTGCCTGAAAGATATTTTTCCACCCCTTCACTTTCATTCTGTGTGAGTCCCTTGTTCTGAAGTAGGTCTCCTGTAGACAGCATATATATGAGTCATGTTTTCTTGTCCATTCAGTCATTCAATGTCTTTTGATTGGATTATTTGATCCATTTACATTTAAGGTTAATATTAATAGGTACTTGTTTGTAGCCATTTCTGTACTTTATGCCTGTGTTCCTTCCTCCCATTCTATTTCTTCTTTTTACAGCATTCCATTTAGCATTTATTGCATTGCAGGCTTGGTAGTGATAAACTCCCTTCACTTTTTTTTGTCTGTGAAGCTCCTGATTTCCCCTTCAATTTTGATTAATAGTCTTGCTGGAAAGAGTATTCTTGGATTCAGTCCTTTGCTTTGCATCACTATGTATACTTCATTCCATTACCTTCTAGCTTGATGTGATTTTATTGAGAAATCATTTGATAAACTGATTGGCGATCCTTTGTAGGTAACTGTCTCTCTCTTGCAGCCTTTAAGATTCTGTCTTTGTCATTAACGTTTTCCATTGTAATTTTGATGTGTCTTCTTGTGGGTCTTTTGGGATCATGCTTGGGACTCTCTGTACTTGTGTGACTTTTTTCTTCCACATATCAGGGAAGTTTTCTGTCATTATTTCTTCAAATAGATTTTCTAATCCTTGTTCTTCTTGTCTTTCTGGCAGCCCTATTATGCATATGTTACTTTGTTTAATGTTATCCCAAAGCTCCTTTAGGCTCTCCTCCTGCTTTTTAATTTTTTTCCCCAGTTGCTGTTCAGATTGAGCTTATTTCTCTACCTTATCTTCTAACTCACTAATTTGGTACTCTGCTTCTTCGAGTGTACTGTTGAAACCTTCCATGGTGTTCTTGATTGTAACTATATCACTTTTGATTTCTTCCTGATTTTTGCATAGGTTGTTGATTTTCTCATCCATCCAGTTTATGAACTGTATGACCATTACTCTGAATCCTTTTTCTGTCATGTTGCATGCCTCCATTTCATTTATTTCCTTCCTTGGTGATTCCTGTTTTCTTTTCCTCGGTATTGTTTTATTGTCTCCCCATTCTAGCTATCACTAGAAGGTCCAAATGCCAAATTGTGGGTGCCTGAACTGTGTTCTGTGGGAGTGTTGTGCCACCTGAGTGTCACTGAAGAACTTCGACATCAAAATATGTGGCTGCCATGAGTCAGTGGGAGCCACATGTGCCAAGAAACAGAGTCACCAGCACTCAGTGTGGCCTCATGTGTGCACCTAGAATCAGGAACCCTGAATGCACCACACTGAGAAAGAGTCCCCACAGGTGTGTGCCAAAAATCAGAGTCCCCTAGTGGGTGCCAGGAGTCAGAGTCCCCGTGTGCAAGTGTCGAGAATTGAATATTAGAGTCTCTGTTACTCGGTTCTGCCTTGGGCAGAGAATCATGGTTCCTGCATGTGTGTGAGCCAAGATTGGATTCACTGGCCTTTAGTGTGCATGCACTGAAAATCAGGGCTCCCGTACACATGCAATGAGAAACAGAGTCCCCAAATGTGCACACTAAGAGTCACTTCACTGATGCTCATTGTGGCCTCTTGTGTGGATAATCAGGGTCCCCTATCTGCTTGGGGGGCCAGGTTGCATGACCTCCCGGTGTCCCTGGGAGGCTTGGTTGTGCGCTACGGGAAACAGACTTCCTGTGTGCATGCACCCAGAATCAAATTCAAGTTTCACAGCTTCCTTGTATCATCAGGAGACCTGTTCATGCAAAGCAGGTCTAGCAGGTCCTAGCCCTCTGCAGCAGGCCAGCCAGGAGAGGGATGGGCACTGGGACTGACAGACATCTGTGGCCGGGATGTCTGGAGTCTTGGTGAACGTGGGTCTGCTGCTGTGGTAACACATCTTTGTTCTGAGTGCTGTAGAGTCCCAGTTTGTGTCTGAGACCAGGTTGGGTGGTGGTGAGGCTAGGATCCTAGTCACAAGCAGTTATGCTCTTCAATATGGCATGGTTTCTATGCCAGTGCTTGCTCCTCCAGAGTGTTTGCTATGGCAGCAGGGTTTTGCAGTCTAAAACTGCCAGGTCTGGCAGCCCCTAAAAGACCTACAGAATCTAACTGCCCCTAGCTCACATACACACATATCCACACACTCCTCTATTGCTCCCTCACTCTCCCACACACTCTCCCTCCCTGCTTTCTTGCCAGTCACCACCTTCCTTTATTTATTTCATGATCTACACGTTAACCCATATATTTTTTCATGACATGATGTTTAGACTCCATGTATTTGAATGTTTTTGTGTGTTTTTACTGTAGTTGATTTCTAATTTCATTCCAATGTGGTCTGAGAAGATGCTTAATATGATTTGCATTTTCTTGAAATTTTAGAGACTTGTTTTGTGTCCTAACTTATGGTCTTAATTTGTGGTGTTCTAACTTGTGGTGTGTTTTGTGTCCTAACTTGTGATGTACTCAAGAAGAATGTATATGCTA
Organism: Myotis myotis; assembly: GCF_014108235.1. Lineage (NCBI taxonomy): Eukaryota > Metazoa > Chordata > Mammalia > Chiroptera > Vespertilionidae > Myotis > Myotis myotis. The sequence goes on along the minus strand of NW_023416324.1, from coordinate 107,278,988 downwards.
CAACTTTGGGGTCAAATATTCTATAAATGTCAATTAAATCTCTCTGATCCAGGGTGTCATTTAGAGTCTGTTTCCTTGTTAATTTTTTGTCTGCAAGATCTATCCAATAAAGTCAGCAGGGTTTTAAAGTTACCTAGTATGACAGTATTGCTTTATATCTTTCCCTTTAAGTCCTCCCAATGTTTTTTTTAATATTTTTTATTGATTAAGATATTTTATATGTGTCCTTATCCCCACGTTACCCCCTACCCCCCCCCCCGCTCATGCCCTCACCCCCCCGTTGTCCGTGTCCATTGGTTAGGCCTATATGCTTGCATATAAGTCCTTTGGTTGATCTTTCCCCTTTACCTCCACCCTCCCCTACCTTCCCTCCAAGGCCCAACAGTCCAATCAATGCCTCTCCGTCTCTGGATCAGTCCTTGTTCATCAGTTTATGTTGTTCATTATATTCCACAAATGAGTGAGATCATGTGGTATTTATCCTTCTCTGACTGGCTTATTTCACTTAGCATAATGCTCTCCAGTTCCATCCATGCTGTGGCAAATGGTAAGAGTTCCTTTTTCTTCTTCCTCTTCTTAAAGAATACCTTTCAGCATTTCATATAATGCTGGTTTGGTGGTGATGAACTCCTTTAACTTTTTCTTATCTGTGAAGCTCTTTATCTGACCTTCAGTTCTGAATGATAGCTTTGCTGGATAAAGTAATCTTGGTTGTAGGTCTTGCTATTCATCACTTTGGATATTTCTTGCCACTCTCTTCTGGCCTGCATGGTTTCTGTTGAGAAATCAGCTGACAGTCGTATGGGTACTCCCTTGTAGGTAACTGACTTTTTTTCTCTTGCTGCTTTTAAGATTCTCTCTTTGTCTTTTGCTCTTGGCATTTTAATTATGATGTGTCTTGGTGTGGTCCTCTTTAGATTCCTTTTGTTTGGGGTAATCTGCGCTTCCTGGACTTGTAAGTCTATTTCTTTCACCAGGGAGGGGAAGTTTTCTGTCATTATTTCTTCAAATAGGTTTTCAATAACTTGCCCTCTCTCTTCTTCTGGCACCCCTATAATTCTGATGTTGGTATGCTTGAAGTTGTCCCAGAGGATCCTTACACTATCTTCATATTTTTGGATTCTTTTTTTCTTTTTGCTTCTTTGGTTGGGTATTTTTTGTTTCTTTGTATTTCAAATCTTTGACTTGATTCTTGGGATCCTTTTTCTGCTGTTGGATCTCTGTATATTATTCTTTATTTCAGTTAGTGTATGCTTAATTTCTAGTTGGTCTTTTTTCATATCCTCCAGGGTATCACTAAATTTATCGGCGGTTTCCATAAAACTCTTGAAAAACCTTATAAACGTGGTTTTGAACTCTAAATCCAGTCGTTTGCTTTCCTCCATTTCTGTCATTTGTGACCTGTTTATTTGTCTCCGCATTTTTTTGCTTCCCTGTGTTGGTAGAGTGGTTTTGTGTGCTTGGTATCCTATAGGGCCCAGTGGCTCAGCCTCCCCAGTTACCTGAGGTGGACACTCTTGGTGCATCCCTTTGTGGGCTTTGTGCACAGTCTTGTTGTAGTTATGCCTTGATTGTTGTAGGTATCACTGGGAGGAATTGACCTCCAGGCCAATTGGCTGTGAGAATCAGCTGTGTCTGGAGTGGGAGAACTTCTGTGCTGAAGACTCCCTTCTGGGGCAAGACTTGCTTCAGTGGGGCTTTGGTGCTCACTGAGTCTGCCCCCTGAGTGTGTCACTTATGGATCTGAGGAGTTGTAATCTGGATGGTCCCATTCTGACCACTGGGTACACTAGCTCTTGGATCTAAGGAGGTGCTAATTTAGTCTCTGCCTGAGGTTACCCAGCAGGAGCTACGAAAAGATCTGCAGATTCCACTTCCTTTTTTGGAATTTGGAGGTGCCCAGATGAGGCCCAGCTGTGAAGCAATGCAAGCTGCTGTGGGGCCTTGGGCCTTCTTTTGGAAGTTCTAGGTCTGTCTGGCCCAGCTGTAATTTTTTGGGTAATTTGCAGGTTGCAAAGGGCAAGGGCATTCATATGCAAAAGCCTCTGCCGCATCCTGGGTGGGGCGGGGTCTCAAGGAATCAACAGGGTGGAGCAAGCAGCTATGGCAGATCCTCAGGCCTGCCCTAAGGGTCCGTGCATCTCAGTGTCCTGGTAATCGGTAATCGCTGCTAGCACCTCTGAGGGAAAGCAGCCCTCGAGTTCCGACTTCTGCCCACTGCCAGACAATCCAGTTTCTCCCCGTATGAGTCCTGGGTCCCCAGAGACTTACCGAAACTGGAATTCAGAGCAGTCGGGAGCTTGTGACTCCCTCCCGATTCAAAAAGACAGGTGCGTCCTCAGGTACCAACCTCTTTCTGCGCGCACTCAAGCCTCCGTACCTTTGCACTTTACTTCCGCAGCTCCTGACTCTCAGTGTGCTTTTCTCTTTCCTTCTAGTTGTAGAATTTCCACTCAGCCAGCCTTTCTGTAGTTCTGGATGATGTCCGTTTTGTCTTTTTGTTGTATTTTTGAAGTTGTTGTAGGAGGCAGCAATTTTGGTGTTTACCTATGCCGCCATCTTGTTTTCTTGTTTTGTTTTGTTTTTTTAATATAATTTTTTATTTAGGTGATCCTCTATTGGGTGCATATATGTTTACCAGGGTTATATCCTCTCTTTTTTGATGAATCCCTTTATTATTATGTAGTGACCTTAATTGTCTCTTTTAATAGCCTTCATTTTGAAGTCTATTTTGTCAGATATGTGTGTTTCTACTCCAGTTTTCTTTTCTTTTCCATTTGTCTAGAAAATTTTTTCTATCCCTTCACTCTCACCCTGTGTGAGTCTTTTGTTCTATGGTGGATCTCTTGTAGTAGCATATAATCGGGTCATGATATCATTCAGATACCCTATGTATTTTAACTGGAGCATTTAATCCATTTACATTTAAGATTATTATTGACTAGAGGCCTGATGCATGAAATTTGTGCATGGGAGGGCAGGCGTCCCTCAGCTTGGCCTGCACCCTCTCCAATCCAGGACTCCTTGAGATTGGGCCTAAACTGGCAGTAGGACATCCCTCTTGCAATCCGGGACTGCTGTCTTCTAACTGCTCACCTGCCTGCCTGCCTGATCCCCCTAACCGCCTCTGCCTTGGCCCTGCCACCATGGCTTTGTCTGGAAGGTCGTTGGGAAGATGTCCGGTCTAATTAGCATATTACCCTTTATTAGTATAGACACATTTGCATTGGCATTTTAATTCTTTATGCATATGTTTTTTTTCTCTCTCATTTCTTCTTCTCATTATAGCAGTCCCTTTAGCATTTCTTGCCATGCTGGTTTGGTAGTGACAAAGTCCTTTAGCCTTTTTTTTTTTTTTTTTGTCTGGGAAGCTCTTTATTTTGTCATCTATTTTTAATGATAGTCTGGCTGGATATAGTAATGTTGATTTCAGATCCTTGCTTTTCATTGTCTTGAATTCTTTTCTGGCCTATAGAGTTTCTGATGAAAAATCCTATGATAGCATTATAGGAGCTCCTTTGTAGGTAACAAATTGATTTTCTCTTTCTGACTTTAAGATTATCTCTTTGTCTTTAATTTTTGCATTTAATAGTGATGTGTCTATGTGTGGGCCTATTTGGTTCTGCTTTCATGGTACTCTCTTTGCCTTCTGAACTTGTGTGACTTTTTCCTTCAACAGGTTAGTGAAATTTTCTGCCATTATTTCTTCAAACATGTTCTCTATCCCTTGCTCACTTTATTCTCCTCTGGCTCTCCAAGTTTGTTAATTATTTTTAATTTGTAGCTCTCTGAGTGAGTGATTTTTTTTATACCCTGTCTTCTAATTCACTGATTTAATCTTTGGCTTTCTCTAATCTGCTGTGTGTTCCTACCACTGTGTTGTTTATTAGTGCTATGCCATTCTTCATGTTTACTATATCCGTTACCATGCTGTTGAGCACCTTTTTTCTAAACTCTATTTCTGATAAATTTCTTATCTCTATTTCATTTAGCTCTTATTCTGGAGAATTCTATTGTTTTCTCATTTGGGGCTTGTTTTTTATCTCCCCATTTTGGCTGCCTGTTTGGGTTTGTGTCTGTGTATTAGATAGATCTGCCATGCCTCCTAATCTCTAGTGCAGGACAATGTCAAACATTGTTTTTGACTGGTCCTGCATACTCTGCTTGGAGCTATCAGCTATCCACAGCTTGTGGCTCCCTTTGCTAGGTGCCTTTGGAAATGACCGAGATGTGCACCAGGGTCTGCTTTTCCTAGCCCCAGTCCCAAGATTATATCAGGCAAAGACTCAAAGCCTCCAGAGATCTGCCTCTGTTTGCAGTCCCATTGACACTCAGAGTTGATTAGCCTCAGGCTGTGGACCACAGGGTGAGGCAATAGGTCTCCCAACAGGCTAGAGCAAGAGGTCTTTCAACAGAGTGTGGCAACTGCCTCCCCGCCCAGGCAAAAACTGTCTGGATAGCAAAGCTCTGCAGTATAATCATTTATTTCACAGCATGCAGAAAGGACTCAGCACAGGAAACAGGGTGGCTACTCTGTGAGCTCTAACCCCAAAGCCCCCAATTCTGGCTTCTACTCATACAGATTCACTCTTCTCTCCCTCTGCTGGAGTCCAATATGAGTAGCTGTACACAAAATTTTGTGCATTGGCCCTTTAAGAGTGTGCCTGTCTTTCCATCTGTCTCTCAGAGGCAGACAGTAACTCTGCTGCTTTTTATAGCCAGATATTATGTGGGCACCTTTCTCAGTTCTGATGCTCTGGTCTGGGGAGCCTAGTTTGGGGTTTAGACCCTATAATTCTCAGTGTGAACCTCCCACAGCTGAGATATCCCTCTGGAAATTTAGCTGCTGTCTGTGGGAGCCTGGCCAGCCCTTTCCTGCCTCCATACTTCCTACCAGTCTCTATTCAGTCTCCACTTTCCATCTTTGCTTATCAGGGTTCTCTCTAGCTTGTCTTCAGTTGATTTTGCAGGGTGTTTTGTGTTTTTCCCCCCCTGTATTTTAGTTGTATTTCCAGTTTTGTCCCAGGAGAATGTTAGTGTAGCAACTACATATGTCACTGCCATTTTGGAATCTCAAACAAGTTTTTAATAATTCATCAGTCTTTGCTCCCATTCACAATCTATATTTCCTTGGCCTTGGAGCCACAGAGGTCATCCTAGTGGGGATTCCTGATTAATTGGCTGGCAGAAACTCTCAGCACAGAAAATAGGGCAAAAGTCTATATTTGATTTCTTTTTTAAAAATATATTTTTATTGATTTCAGAGAGGAAGGGAAACAGAGAGAGAGATTGAAACATTAATGATGAGAGAGAATCATCGATTCACTTCCTCCTGCATGCCCCCCACTGGGGATCGAGCCCACATCCTGCACATGTGCCCTTGACTAGAATCGAACCCAGGACTCTTTAGTCCCCAGGGTGACACTGTATACACTGCGCCAAACTGGCCAGGGCTGTGTTTTATGTCTTAAGATCTGTTTACATAGACTGAAATGGCATGATTCCCCAAAATGCCAGGCCCTCATGAACATAGAGAAATTATTGGCACCACTAAGTATTTCCTTCTATTAAATTTCATGCAATTAAATGCATGCAATCTTTTTCAAAGTATCAATAAAACGATTTTTTAAATTAGATTATCACTTTAAAAGCAATATTATACATTTAAATAAATTGGAATCTGCTACATTATTCTTGCCAATTGTTTTCCACTTTAAATAATGTTTTAAACATATATGATATTCTAAACATCCTATATAATAAAAGGTCAGAGGCATCATGACTGGAATGACCAGAGACCAGACCGCCATGGCCCCTTGCAGGGCTGGCCCTGCCCCCAAGCAAGTGGTTAGGGGCAATCAGGCAGGCAGACAGAGTGGTTAGGGGTGATCAGGTAGTCATACCAGTGGTTAGGGGTTATCAAGTAAGCAGACCAACAGTTAGGGGAGATCAGGTAAGCAGATGGACCCTTGCAGGGCTGGCCCCGCCTCCCATCAAAGAAAGAGGGAAGCCCAGGCCAGCCAAGCAACTGCACCCCAGCCCGTCACCTGCAGAGGGAGGCCACCAGTGGGGGGTAGGGGCAGTGCTGCACAGATGGAAAGCAGTGGCAGCAGTGGGGGTGGGGCCAGCTGCCTGCGGTAGGGGGAAGGAAAGCCCCAATAGGCCCTGATGTCAGGCCAGGCCTAGCGACCCTACCCAAGGGGTCCCGGATTGTGAGAGGGTGCACGCCGGGCTGAGGGACCCCCCCAATGCACACATTTTCATGCACTGGGCCTCTATCCTATATAATAAAAGCCTAATATGCTAAGTGTCCAGTCGACCAGTCAGCCATTCAACCAATCAAAGTGTAATGTGCTAATGATATGCTAAGGCTCCTCAACTGCTCACTCTGATATGCACTGACCACCAGGGGTAGATGCTCCAATTGGTAGGTTAGCTTGCTTCTGGGGTCCCTCCAATTGGGACTGAGCAAGATTAGCTAGACATGCCCTGGAGCCCTCCAGTAGTCCCTCCCTGGTTGGCCAACCTCCCACATCACTCCCCAGCCACGATTGTGCACTAGTGGGGTCCCTTAGCCTGGCCTGCACCCTCTTGGAATCTGGGACCCCTCAGGAGATGTCAGAGAGCCAGTTATGGCCTGATCCTGCAGGCCAGACTGAGGGACCCCACTGGTGCATGAATTTGTGCATCAGGTCTCTAGTCCTATCTAATAAAAGAGAAACATGGTAATTGGCATACAACTGCTACCCTTCCCATTGGCTAATCAGCGAGATATGCAAATTAACTGCCAGCCAAGATGGCGGTTAACCACCAACAAAGATGGTGGCTAATTTGCATACAGGGACACAGTGCTGGGAGGCAAATGGGGAAGGACGGAAGAAGTTGCCTGCTGCTGATGGTGATTGGAAACCCAGGCGGCAGGCAAGATCCAGCCTGGCCCCCCAGGCATGATGGTAGAAGCAGGGGCTTTGCCCAGACCCCCAGCCATGATCGGAGAAGCTGGGGGCTTTGCCCGGCCCCCCAGGTGTGATGTGAGAAGCAGGGGCCTTTCCCCGCCCCCAAGTCGTGATCGGAGAGGTGAAGCCTTTGCCTGGCCCAACAGGCATGATCTAAGAAGTGGGGGCCTTTACCCGGTCCCAGGCGTGATCTGAGAAGCAGGGGCCTTTCCCGGCCCCCCAGCCATGATCGGAGAGGTGGAGCCTTTGCCCGGACCCACAGGCATGATCATAAAAGCAGGGGGCTTTGCCCGGCCCCCCAGTTGTGATCAGAGAAGCTGGGGGCTTTGCTCGGCCCCCCAGGCGTGATCAGGGAAGCGGGGGCCTTCCCCCCCCAGGCATGATCGGAGAAGCGGGGGGCCTTTGCCTGGCCCCTCAGGTGTGATTGGAGAACCAGGGGGCTTTGCCCGCCCCCCAGGCGTGATAGGGAAACCGAGGAGCTTTGCCCGGCTCCTTAGGTGTGATGTGAGAAGCGGGGGCCTTTGCCCGCCCCCCAGGCATGATCGGAGAAGCAGGGGCCTTTTCTGGGCCCCCAAGCCGTGATCGGAGAGGCGAGCCTTTGCCCGGCCCCCAGTCGGGATCGGAGAAGCGTGGGGCTTTGCAGTCCCCCAGGTGTGATCGGAGAACCCAAAGCCTCGGCTCCCCGGCTCCCCGGGTGTGATGTGAGAAGCCGGGGCCTTTGCCCTGCCCCCAAAGCATGATCAGAGAAGCAGAGGCCTTTCCCGGCCCCCAAAAAGTGATCGGAGAGCAGGGGCCCTTGCCCGCACCCCCAGCCGTGATCAGAGAAGCGGGGCCTTTGCCCGGCCCCACAGGCATGATCGTAGAAGCGTGGGGCTTTGCCCAGCCCCCCAGTTGTGATCGGAGAAGCTGGGGGCTTTGCCCGGCCCCCCAGGTGTGATCAGAGAAGCAGGGGCCTTTGCCCGGTCCCCCAGGCGTGATCGGAGAAGCAGGGGCCTTTGCCACGCCCCCCAGGCATGATCAGAGAAACGGGGAGCTTTGCCCAAATCCCCCGGTGTGATGTGAGAAGTGGGGGCCTTTGCCCGGCCCCCCAGGCATGATCGTAGAAGCAGGGGAATTTGCCCCACCCCCCAGGCATGATCGGAGAACCGGGGGCTTTTCCCGGCCCCCCAGGGGTGATAGGGAAACCAGGGAGCTTTGCCTGGCTCCCCAGGTGTGATGGGAGAACTCGGGGCCTTTGCCCCGGCCCCTAGCCGTGATTGGACAAGCCCCCGAGGCAGGGAAGAGGCAGCACTGACACCTAAGTAGACTGCAAGCACCTTTCAAACTGCACGGGTAAAACCCCATGAGAACCTTTCAAACTGTGTGGGTAAAAACCCCTGAGACCGAGTCCTGGTTACCACATAGATCAGAGCACCTTTCAGACCGGGTGCATTCAGGGTGGTATGGCCGTAGAAGATCAGAGCACCTTTCAAACTGCAAACCCCATGAGATCGGGTCCTGGCCACCATGTAGATTGTGAGCACCTTTCAAACTGTGCTGGTAAAAACCCCTGAGACCAGGTCCTGACTGCCACGTAGATCGCAAGCACCTTTCAAACTGCAAACCCCATGAGACCAGTTCCTGGCCTCCACGGAGATTGAGAGCACCTTGCATACTGCTCGGGTAAAACCCCATGAGACCAGGTCCTGACCGCCCATGTAGATCGAACTGCAAACCCCCTGAGACCGGGTCCTAGCCACTAGGTAGATGGTGAGCACCTTTCAAACTGCAAACCCCATGAGACCGGGTTCTGGCCCCCAGGTAGATCTCGAACACCTTTCAAACTACGTGAGTAAAACCCATGAGACTGGGTCCTGGCCTCTATGCGTGCTGCCACATAGATCTTGGGGGGTCAGCAGCCGCCTCTTCCCTGCCTCCCTCCTTCTGTCCCCCGCCGGTGATCAGAGAAGTACCTATATTTTTTTTCAAAGTACCTGTATTTTTTAATAATTTCTTGACAATGTAAAAGAATTTTACATTATGATCCAAGGGTGGTGGGGTGAGGAGAAGGAGCAGCAGAAAAATCCAACAAACAAAAAGGGAAACAGAAATGCATGGTGGAAGGGATTTGAAGGGTGGGTAGGGGCATTGGCCAACTCTAATGCAGTTAGTTTCTTACTGAGTACTATTCATGGGAAGACAGCATCCTGACTCCTTCTCTATACAGCATATTGGGAGTAAACATGATGCATCCAGGTGGAAATATGATTAGGGGTTGGAAGACAGACAGGGAAAGAAAAAGTCAGAAATAGACACTGCGAGAGTTACTGGCTTGCTGGCTGCAAATACTGAGTCTCCAATAGTGATAGAATAAAAAGTGGGGGATATCTCTGGAAGATTCAAGAGATGGGGGCAACTCTTCTATGGTTTTGACTTGCCCAGCAGATTTACACATACACATGTGTACACACCTATGTTTGCATGCACACACATATACACATAACTGACTGCCCTCCCTGGAAGCACAGAAGAAGAAGAAGCCGCCCACCTTTGGTCCTGGAGCCAGCACCTGTGGCTGGCTGCAGCCCAGGAGACGGACAAGCCACCCGCCTGAGGTCCCAGGCTGCAGCCACCCGGAGAAGCTGCCAGCCCTGTGGTCCAGAGCACCAGTGCCTGTGGCCAGGGAAATAGGTTCCCTCTTCTCCTACTGCAGTCATTACTTCAATATTCCCCTTCTGAATTTCTCTCCTTTGCTGCAACCCAACTCCACTTTTCATTGGAAGGATACGGAACAGAGAGAGCAGTGTTAAAAGCTTACATTTTTAAGCCGGTAAGGTTGGTACTTAAACATATAAATGGAAAACTAGAGTCCTCCTTAAGGTCACAAAGGCTACAAAGGACAGGGACAGCACATGACCTATTATATCCAGCAATCCATATGGGACTGAAAACTTTGCAATGATGACAATTACTGAAGATATGAATCAACTAAAATAGTTGACAGGGACAATTCTTCCATCTTTGAAAATATCTACATCAAATTTGTTTAAATAGATTTTCATCTGCATAATATAACACATTCTGACAAGACCACCACCACCACCAATGTGGTCAGTGTTGTGCCGATAAATGTTTAATAACTGAGGGACACCCCCCCCCTCCCCGAGTGCACAAATTTTTGTGCACCGGGCTACTAGTATTAAATAATGTTTAAACTGTCCTTATGTTCAAATTTCATGTAAAAATGAAATGGAGGATGAAAATATTTTGAACTAATACAAAGTCATGATTTAAAACATTTTGCTACTGAATATGACATTAAATATAGTTTGATACTTGAAACAGTAGAAGAGCATGTGCATAGGAAAGGAGCAAGTTATTTATCACTTTGAACCTATTATTATAAAGGTATGTTTTAATTTGTCTGGAGAATTATATTGCTATTTTTCTCAAATGTGTTCAAATTCATAGTGCTATTTTCTTTCTAAAAATATGACACTGAACAATCTTACTATTAAACTCAGTTCTCAGTGACATTTTGAGATAAAAGAAAATTTTTTCTACTTCTAGAGCACTATATCATCTTAGAGTAATGTAATGCTGATCATTAATAGTTGAGTCCAAAAATATAACCCTAGTGTATATTTATGCCTTTAAATTGATAATAAATTTATTATGCCAGTAGTCTATTTTAGGACATATTAAAAATATGTTCTTGAAAAATTTTAAAGAAGTTATGGCTATAAAAATGAAATCCTTAAAACTAACATTTGAATTCTAAGCACTTTGGGGAGTAATTATAGTTCACAATCTATATTTAGTGCATTTTTATATATGGATAGTTACTCCTAGTAATATCTTTAGCTGGATTTTGGAACAACAATAATAATTTATTGCAAAATTAATTCCTTGGCACAATTTAACATTTAGTGATATGAAGCCAAAGTGAATTGACTTTACTGCAGGCCATTTGGTTGTAGAATTTTCTATGTACAATTGTTAATTGTTTATCACAGGTCATTTGGGAACTTATTATAAAAATAGATTGTTTCAAGGTGCACATAGTAGAAATGGTTGTATATTTTCAGCCCGTGGCATCTTATTTAAATAAAAAAAATGGTAAAATAGTGTTACCATTTTTGATTAAAAAAGTGATGGATGGATTGAAAACATTTTTGAATCAGGTCAATGGTACTGATGATTAGTACATTGTGAATCAAGTTATTCAGATTGTGATAAAATACTTTAGTTCTTTTTCTCAGGCTGGTGAGAGAATCATGAATATTAAAGAGATTCAAATGGATGTACTCATGTAATTTGGAGTACCAGAAATGAAAAAACTAAATGAGAACAAACTTTGACTCTATGTACTGATATGTCTCTTTTAAAAAAAAATGATGTTTAATATTTACTTCATGTGCAGAGTCTAATGAAGTTGATGACTAAACAGTAGCTCATGAATTAAAGTTAAGCTTTTTTGCATAAAAGTTTACAACTTTAATACCTCACATTTTCAGAACTGTCATCCAGGTAGCTTTTCCATTTTTCAGACAAACAATGATAACAGGCCCTGGTTATGTACTAAGATTAAGATGTATACTTTTTTTTTTTTCAGCTCAGATGACAGAAACATTAATTTACATTTTATTTAAAATTTATAAATATTGTAGTTGTATCACTTAGTATTTGTTTAAGTTCTTTATTGTTCAAAGTATTACATATGACTCTTTTTTCCCCCATTACCTTCTCCCTGGCCACTTACCCCCCAGCATATGCCCTTACACCCCTACTGTCTATGTCAATTGGTTATGCTTATATGCATGCATACAAGTTCCTTGGTTTTTATCTTACCCACACCTCACCCTACAACCCTCCCCTACTTTCCCTTCATCTAAGAATTTTCTGGTTTCCCATCTTACATCAAAGTTCTAAGTTGGTGTAAGTTGGTGGTTTAGTTTCATTTTTGGCATGCATCTGTCCAAATTTTTCAACACCATTTATTGAAGAGACTGTCTTGACTCTATTGTATTCTCTAGACTCCGTTGTCAAATATTAAGTGAGCATAATGGCTTGGGTTGATTTCTGGGTTCTCTGTTCTGTTCCATTGTTCTATATGCCTGTTCTTGTGCCAGTGCCAGGCTGTTTTGAGAACAGTGGCTTTCTAATATAGCTTGACATCTAATATTGTGATCCCTCCAACTTTGTTCTTCTTTCTCAAGATTACTGCAGCTATCTTTTATTCTATATAAATATTTGGAGAATAGTTTCTAGGTCTGTGCAATATGCCATTGGTATATAATTGGGGATTGCATTGCATTTATGGATTGCTTTGGGGACTATGGGTATTTTAATGATGTTCATTCTACCAATCCAGAACACAGTATAGTCTTCCATTTATTTTTGTCTTCCTCTCTCTTTTTAACAAACAGTAGTTTTCTGAGTACAGGTCTTCCACCTCCTTAGTTAAGTTTATTCTAAGGTATCCTAATTTTTTTGGTGCAATGGTAAATGGGGTTGTTTTTTCAGTTTCTCTTTCTGTGAGTTTATTATTGGTGTATAAAAAGCCATAGATTACTGGGTTTTAATTTTGTATCTTGCTACATTGTCAAATTCATTTATTAAGTCTAGTAATTTCTTTTTTTCATTTTTATTGATTAAGGAATTACATATGTGTCCTATACCCGTATTACATCCCCCCCCCAATTCCACCCCCACTCAGGCTCTCACCTTCCTGGTGTCTGGGTCCATTGGTTATGCATATATGCATGCATACAAGTCCTTTGGTTGATCTCTCCCCCTTAACCCACACTCTCCTACCTTCCTTCTGAGGTTTGAACATCTGATCAATGCTTCTCTGTCTCTGGATCTGTTTTTGTTAATCAGTTTATGATGTTCATTATATTCCACAAATGAGTGAGATCATGTAATATTTATCTTTCTCTGACTGGTTTATTTTGCTTAGCATAATGTTCTCCAGTTCCATCCTTGCTGTTGCAAATGGTAAGAATTCATTCTTTTTTACTGCAGCATAGTATTCCATTGTGTAGATGTACCACAGTTTTTTAATCCACTCATCTGCTGGTCAGCACTTAGGAAGTTTCCAAATCTTAGCTATGGTGCATTGTGCTGCTATGAACATAGGGGTACATATATCCTTTGTGATTGGTGTTTCTAGTTTCTTGGGATATATTCCTAGAAGTGGGATCACTGGGTCAAATGGGAGTTCCAGTTTCAATTTTTTGAGGAAACTCCATACTGTTCTCCAGAGTGGTTGCACCAGTCTGCATTTCCACCAGCAGTGCACAAGCTTTCCTTTTTCTCTGTATTATCACCAGCACTTATCATTTGTTGATTTGTTGATGATAGCCATTTTTACAGGTGTGAGATGGTACCTCATTGTTGTTTTGATTTGCATCTCCCAGATGACTAGTGACTTTGAGCATGTTTTCATATGTCTCTTGGCCTTCCTTAGTTCCTCTTTCGAAAAGTATCTATTCAGGTCCATTGCCCATTTTTTTGATTGGGTTGTTTATCTTCCTTTTTTTAAAGTTCTATGAGTTCCCAGTAAATGTTGGAGATTAAACCTTTATTAGAGATAACAATGGCAAATATATTCTCCCATGCAGTGAGCTTTCCAGTTGTTTTGTTGATGGTTTCTTTTTCTGTGCAGAAGCTTTTTATTTTGATGTAGTCTTATTTGTTTATTTTCTCCTTAGTTTCCATTGCCCTAGGGGCTGTATTGATGAAGATATTTCTTCAGCATATGCCTGATATTTTGCTGCCTGTGGATTCCTCTAAGATTTTTAAGGTTTCCCGTCTTATGTATAAGTCCTTTATCCATTTCAGGTTTATTTTTGTGTATGTTGTAACTTGGTGGTCTAGTTTCATTTTTTGCATGTATCTGTCCAATTTTCCCAACACCATTTATTGAAGAGACTATCTTGACTCCATTGTACGCTCTTGCCTCCTTTGTCAAATATTAATTGAGCATAGTGTTTTGGGTTGATTTCTGGGTTCTCTATTCTATTCCATTGATCTGTATGTCTGCCTGTGTCAGTACAAGGCAGTTTTGAGAACAGTGGCTTTGTAATACAGCTTGATATCTAGTATTGCGATCCCTCTTCCTTTGTTATTCTTTCTCAAGATTGCTATGGGTATTCGGGGTCTTTTTTATTCCATATGAATTTTTGGAGAGTTTATTCTAGCTCTGTGAAATATGCCATTCTATCTCTGTGATATATGCTGTTGGTTTTTTAACGGTGATTGTTTTGAATCTATAGATTGATTTGGGTAGTATGGACATTTTAATGATATTGATTCTACCAATCCATGAAGACAATATGTTCTTCCCTTTGTTTATGTCTTCCTCTATCTCTTTTTTTCAATGTCCTGTAGTTTTCTGAATACACGTCTTTTACCTCCTTATTTAAGTTTATTCCTAGGTATCTTAATTTTTTTGGTGCAATGGTAAATGGGATTGATTTCTTAATTCTCTCTTTCTGTAAGTTCATTATTGGTGTATAAAAATGCCCTAGACTTTTTGGCATTAATTTTGTATCCTGCTTCATTGCCAAATGCAGTTATTAAGTCTAATACATTTTTGATGGAGTCGTTAGGGTTTCATATGTACAGTATCATGTCATCTGTGAATAATGACAGTTTTATGTCTACTCTTCCAATTTAGACACTATTTATTTCTTCTTCTTGTCTAATTGCTATGGTTAGCACTTCCAGTACTATGTCGAACAGGAGTGGTGAAAGTGTGCATCCCTGTCTTGTTCCTGTTCTTAGGTAAAATGGTTTTAGTTTTTTGCCATTGAGTATGATGCTGGCTATAGGTTTGTCACCTAAGGGTTTTATTATGTTAATATAGGATATTCTATTCCCACTTTGCTGAGGGTTTTTATCAAGAATGGATGATGGATTTTGTCAAATGTTTTTTCTGCATCAATTCATATGACTATGTGATTTTTATCTCTCAATTTACTTATATGATATATCACGTTTAATAATTTGAATATATTGTATCATCTTTGCATTTCTGGGATAAATTCTACTTAGTCATGGTGTATGATCATTCTGAATTAATGTGGATCCAATTTGGTAGAATTTTGTTGAGGATTTTGGCATCTATGTTCATGAGGGATATTGGCTTGTAATTCTCTTTCTTTGTGTTGTCTTTATCTGGTTTTGGTATTAGGGTAATGTTGGCTTCATAGAATTAGCTTTGAAGTGTTGCTCTCTCTTGAATTTTTTGGAATATTCTGAGGAGGATAGCTTTTAATTATTCTTTGAATGTTTGCTAAAACTCCCCTAAGTTGCTATCCAGACCAAGACTTTTATTTTCTGGAAGCTTTTTGATGATTGCTTCAGTTCCTCTATAGTTATTGTCCTATTGAGATTTTTAGATTCTTCCTGATTGAGTTTTGGAAGGTTGTATTTTTCTAGGAATATGTCCATTTCCTCTAGGTTGTCTAGTTTGTAGGAATAAAGTTGGTCATGGTATTTATTTACAATTCTTTGTATTTCTATGGGGTTTGTTGTTATTTTGCCTCTTTCACTTCTGATTTTCACTTCTTATTTGGTTCCTCTCTCTTTGATTCTTGGTGAGCCTGTCCAGAGGTTCTTCAATCTTGTTCATCCTTTCAAAGAATGAGCTCTTAGTTTCATTAATCTTTTATAATTTTTTTGATCTTTATGTTATTTATTTCTGCTCTGATGTTTGTTATCTCCCTTCTTCTGCTCACTCTGGGCTTTTCTTGTTGCTCTCTTTCTAATTCACTAAGTTGTAGAATTGGATGACTTATTACCATTTTTTTTTTTAAGTAGGCCTGTGGAGCTATAAACTTCCCTCTCAGGACTGCTTTCACTGTGTCCTATAGGTTTTGGATTGTTGTGTTTTCATTGTTATTCGTTCCCAAGATGTTTTTAATTTTGTCATTGATCTTTTGGTATCCCAATCATTGTTTTATAGCATGCTCTTTGGCTTCCAAATGTTTGGATTTTTTTATTGTTTTTATTGTAGTTCATTTCTAATATTATGCCATTGTGGTCTGCGAAGATGCTTGATATGTTTTCAATCATCTTAAATTTTGAGAGACTTTGCTGTGACCCAATATGTGGCCTATCTTTGAAAGTGTCCCATGTGCACTTGAGACAAACGTATATTCCATGGCTTTGGGGTGAAATCTTCTGAAGATGTCAATTAAGTCCATCTGATCTAGTAAGTCATTTAGGATTGCTCTTTCTTGGCTGATTTTTTGTCTAGAGGATTTATCCAGTGATGCCAGTAGGGTATTAAAATCCCCTACTATGGTTGTATTGTTGTCAATCTCTCCCTTGATATCTTCCAGGAGGTTTTTTTTAATGTATTTGGGTGCTCCTGCGTTAGGTGCATATATGTTTACCAGGGTTATATCCTCTTGTTGTATCGATCCCTTTATTATTATGAAGTGGACTTCCTTATCTCTGATTATGGACTTCACTTTGAGTTCTATTTTGTCAGATATAAGTATTGCTACCTGAGCTTTACTATCACTTTCATTTGCCTGAATGATATTTTTCCATCCCTTTACTTTCAGTCTTTGTGAGTCCCTTGTTCTGAGGTGGGTCTCCTATAGACAGCATATATATGGGTCATGTTTTTTTATCCATTCAGCCACTCAATGTCTTTTTATTGGAGCATTTAATCCATTTGCATTTAAGGATATTATTGGTAGGTACTTGTTTGTAGCTATTTTTATTCTTTATGTCTTTGTTCCTTCTTCCCTTTCTAATTATTCTTTTTACAGCAGTCCTTTTAGCATTTCTTGCATTGCTGGCTTGGTATTAATAAATTCCTTTTGCTTTTTCTTTACTGTGAAGCTCATGACTTCACCACCAATTTTGAATGATATCCTTGCTAGATAGAGTATTTTTGGATTCAGTTCCTTGCTTTCCATCACTTTTTATACTTCATTCCATTCCCTTCTGGCTCGACTTATTTTTGTTGAGAAATCATTTGACAGTCTAATTGTAGATCCCTTGTAGGTAACTCTCTGTCTATATCTTGTAGCCCTTAAGATTCTCTTTTTGTCATTAACATTTGCAGTTGTTATTAAGATGTGCCTTGGTGTTGGTCCTTTTGAGTGCATCTTGATTGGGACTCTCTGTGCTTATGTGTCTTTTTTCTTCCTCAGATCAGGGAAGTGTTCTGGAATTGTTTCTTCAAATAAGTTTTATAATCCTTGCCCCCCTTCTTGTCTTTCTCTCACTCCTATTATACAAATGTTGCTTCATTTCATGTTTTTCCAAAGCTCCCTTATGCTCTCCTCCTGCTTTCTATTTTTTTTCTTTAATTGCTGTTCATATTGGTGTTTTTTCACCTTGTCTTCTAAATCACTGTTTCAGTCCTCTTCTTCTCCTCCTCATCTACTATTGCAACCTTCCACTGTGTTCTTTATTGCAGCTATATGATTATTCTTTTCCTCATGATTCTTACATAGGTTGGTAATTTTCTCATCAAGCTGGTTTATGAACTGTATGACCCTTTCTCTGTCAAATTATTCATTTAGTTCATTTTCTGGTGATTCATCCTTTCCTTTGGTGGTTGGTTCTTTGTCTCCCCATTTTTTCTTCCTCTTTTTGGTCCTGGTCACTCTGCCTTGGGTCCGGGGGTTTGAAGCATGTAGTGGTTCAATGATCTGGGACATGTTAGACTGGAGTCTGGGTCTGCCTTGAGTTTCACACCTTTATTGTCTCTACTCTGTGTTCTACTGCCTACTCCCTTGGTTCTGATCCCTCAGTTGTCCACTTCAGATTCTCAGTGTTGGTGAGGGTTCATGCAGTTACTATGGTGTGCAACTACCTGTGAGGTACCAGAGCCCTCTGGCATGCAATTAACTGTGCATCCCTGGCACCCAAGACAGTATGGCACTGTAGGACCACTGGCAGTGCAAATGCATCATGGTTCTGTGACCTATGGCTGGGCACACCATGTCCAGCAGCTCTAACATGGGCTAGAGTTATGATGTGTGCCAGGTGACAACTCTGTCTGAGCTGGGGTTGGAGCAAACACCAGCCCAAAGGCTCTCTCTGTGCCAGGGGGTGGAGCCTGCAATTGTCTGAAGTATCTTTCTGTGCTTGAGGTGTATTTATTTCATGCCTGTCCAAAGGCTCCATCCATACCAGGGGGTAGAGCACACACTGGTCTGCAGCTCTGTACTGGAACTGGGGATAAGGGCAGGTACCCCTGGTTGCATTCACAGCATAGGGACTTGTAGTGCAGAATCCTGGGATGCTGTGTTTGAGCTCTGGCAAGGAGGCACAACTTCGGAGGCCTCTCTGACAAGCATTCACTGCAGACATCTAGGACTCTCAGTATGGCACCGCTCTGCTCTCTGCTAGGCATGGTGGTAGAAGTACTAACCATAATCACGGGTATTATGGTTGCAAGTATTAACTGCACGGGTCTGGAGGTGGTGTCTGCATTCTGTCTGGGTGTTGCCTCAATTGCTACCCTTTGCATGATGGTGTGGGTTCCGCACTAAAACTGCACCAGCCTGTGAATGCCAGCAGTGGTAGCAGGGGCTCCCTTTCTAGGAGAGCCTTATCTACCAGTCCCCAGGACTCCTGCAATGTCTAACAGTCCCTCACTTCCCTGCATACACACCAAACATGTTTACATATGTCCCTCTTAATCCTTTAATCACTCACACTCTCTCCCTCTCCATCCCTGCTATCCTGTGGGCTGTCATGTTCCAGTCTCCCCCTGATATGTCTTTTAGATAAAGAGGAATGCCTAATCATTTTCTTTTGTCACATATAGAAACCAAATAAGTGTCTTCCTTCCTTCCTGTCCTTTTTTTTTTTGTAATACAAACCAGTGGACAAGGTGCATAAAAATATTTTTAAAAAGGCTTACAGGATAATTCAAGATGGCAGCATAAGGATGGTAGGCTGCAAGATACTGTGTGAGTGAAAGAAAGAAAGAAGAGTGCGTGGAAGTGCAGGGAGTGTCTGTTTTTGTGAGTGAGGGACAGTTATATTCCACAAGACTGTTGGGGACTGGTGGACCAGGCTCCCTGGATGGGCATCCTATACTACTGCTAAACCTCTCCAGTAGCAGCCAGCTCTGCCACAGAGACTGTACTATCTTGAAGGGGAAAGCAGCTGTGATCAGAATCCCAACCTTGCCTTCAACTGGGGAGACATTGGATAGCTCCTGGGACCCTTCAACCACAATGCCCAGTGACCAGCTGCTTCAGTGGAGAACCCACCTACACCAACACTCCAGCCTCCCTGGCTGTGGGCACCTAAAAAGTTTGTCCAGGGGGAGACAAGGTAGCAGCCGAATATGCGAATGGAACCTGTGCCTTCTCACAGAGCAGATAGAAGGAACAGATGAATTGAATAACACCCACCCAGAATTGGGGAATTCAACACAGCTAGTGAGGCAATCCATGGACAAAAAAGGTCAGAGATCACCTAGAGAAAGTCAACGCAGGAGAGAGCTACATAACTAGACTTCCTGAGAGGAGCGAAGATGGGGAGACAAAGAAACAGCCCCCATACAAAAGAAAAGGTGGGGTCACTGCAAAAGAAAGTAAAAAAAATGGAGAAAATCAATTTGTCAGAAAAATAATTCAGAGCAATGGTCATAAGGACACTGAAAAAGATGGAAGACAAATTCACCAATATCTGTAAGAATCATGAGGAAATGAAGAAGAACCAAGAAAAAATGAAGAATGACATTGCTGCAATAAAGAACACAATAGAAAGCATCCACAGTAGACTAGAAGGAATGGAGGAAGCATCAGTGAGCTAGAAGACAAGGTAGGAAAAATATGCCCAAGCAGAGCAGCAACTGGAAAAAACAACAACACACAAACAAACTTAAAAAAGGGAGAAGAGCCTAAGGGAACATTTGGACACATGAAACAAAATAACATCCACACAATAGGGGTGCCAGAAGGAGAAAAAACTGAGTAAGGAGTAGAAAACCTGTTTGAAGAAATGTTGACAGAAAACTTCCTTGATAATGGAAAGAAAAAAACTCACACATGTCCAAGAAGCTCACAGAGTCCCAAAAAAGATGAACCCCAAAAGACTGACACAAAGACACAATATAATTAAATTGGAAAACACCAATGACAAAGTAAGAATCTTAAAGGGTGCCAGAGAGAGACAGAAGTTACCTACGAGGGATCTCCCACCAGACTATCAACTGATTTCTCAAAGGAAACACATCATTCCAGAAGGAAATGGAATGAAATATACAAAGTCATGCAAAGCAAGGGTCTGAATCCAAGAACAATGTAACCAGCAAGGCTATCAATCAAAGTTGAGGGTGAAATCAGGAGCTTCACAGACAAAAAAGGACTAAGGGAGTTTATTACCACAAAACCAGCAATGTAAAAAATGCTAAAGGGTCTGCTGTAAAAAGAAGAAATAGGAAAGGAAGAAGGAACGCAGGCATAAAGAATAAAAATGGTGACAAACAAGTTCTATCAATAATAACTTTAAGTGTAAATGGATTAAATGCCCCAATCAAAAGACATAGGGTAGCTGAATGGATAAGAAAACATGTCCCACATATATGCTGTCTACAAGAGACCAACAGACTGATAGTGAAGAGATGGAAAAATGTTTTTCAGGCAAATGGAAATGAAAAGAAAAAGGTGGGGTAGCAATACTTATATCTGACAAATTAGACCTCAAAGTGAAGGCGATAACAAGAGATAAGGAAGGACTTCATAATACTAAAGGGAGCAATTCAACAAGAGGATATAACTCTGGAAAACATATATGCACCCAATACAGGAGCATCCAAATACATTAAAAAAAAAAAAACTTTCTGAGGATATCACGGGAGAGATTTACAGCAATTCAGTCATAGTAGAGGACTATAATACCCCAGTAAAACCACGGGATAAATCCTCTAAACAATAAATCAGCAAGGAAATGTCAATCCTAAATGACTCACTAGATCAAATGTAATTAATTGACATATTCAGAACATTTCAACCCAAAGTCACAGAATAGACATTCTTCTCAAGTGTACATGGGTCATTTTCAAAAACAGACCACATATTGGGGCACAGAAAAAGTCTTTTCAAATTCAAGAAGATAGAAACCATATCAAGAATCTTCTCAGATCACAATGGCATAAAATTAGAAATCAACTACAATAAAAACAATGAAAAAAATCAAACACCTGGATGCTAAATAGCATGCTATTAAACAATTATTGGGTTACCAAAGAGATCAAAGAAGAAATAAAAAACGTCATGCCAATAAACAACAATGAAAACACAACAATCCAAAATCTATGGGAAACAGTGAAAGCAGTCTTGAGAGGGGATTTCATAGCTCTTTAGACCTACTTAAAAAAAAAAACCCAAGGAAAAATGGCAATAAATTATCTAACCTCACAACTCAAAAGTTTGAAAAAGAGCACCAAGAAATGCCCAGCGTAAGCAGAAGGAAGGAAATAATAAAGATCAGAGCAGAGATAAATGACATAGAGAAAAAAAATAGAAAAAAATCAACAAAACCAAGAGCTCGTTCTTTGAAAAGATAAACAACATTGGTGAACCTCTAGCCAGGCTCACCAAGAAACAAAGAGAGAGGACCCAAATAAACAAAATCAGAAGTGAAAAGGTGAAGTGACAAAAGACCCCACAGAAATACAAAGGATTAAGAAAAAATACTATGCACAACTCTGTTCCAACAAAATGTACAATCTAGATGTAATGGACATAATTTTAGAAAAATAGAAGCTCCCAAAAGGCAATCAGAAAGAATAAAAAAACTTGAATAGGCTGATAACCACCAAAGAAATTGAAGCAGTGATCAAAAAGCGTCCAGCAAACAAGAGCCCTTGTCCAGGTAGCATTTCAGGGGAGTTCTACCAAGCATTCAAAGAACTAAAACCTACCCTCCTCAAACTATTTCAAAAAATTCAAGAGGAAGGCACACTTCCAAGCTCTTTTTATGAAGCCAGCATTACCCTAATTCTCAAAACAGATAAAGACACCACAAAAAAAAGAGAACTACAGGTCAATATCCTCGATGAACATAGATGCTAAAATCCTCAACAAAAATCTAGGAAATCAGATACAGCATTACATTAGAAAGATCATACACCATGACCAAGTAGGATTTATTCCGTGGTTGCAAATATGGTACAATATCCACAAATCAATAAATCTGATACATCACATAAACAAATTGAGAGACAAAAATCACATAATCATATCAATTGATGCAGAAAAAGCATTTAACAAAATTGAAAATCCTTTCTTGATAAAAACTCTCAGCAAAATGGGAATAAAGGGATCATTTCTCAACATAATAAAAGCCTTATATGACAAACCTACAGCCAACATCATACTCAATGGGCAAAAACTAAACTCATTTCCCCTAAGAATGAGAACAAGACAGGGGTGCCTACTTTCACCATTCCTGTTCGATATAGTAATGGAAGTGCTAGCCACATTGATCAGACAAGAAGAAGAAATAAAAGGCATCCAAATTGGAAAAGAAGAAGTAAAACTGTCCTTATTCACAGATGACATGATATTGTACATAAAAAGCCCCAAATACTCCATAAAAAAAAAACCCACTGGACATAATAAATGAATTTGGCAATGTAGTAGGATATAAAATTAACTCCCAGAAATCTATGGCCTTTTCATACACCAATAATTAATTCACAGAAAGAGAAACAAAATAAACAATCCCTTTTACCATAGCACCAAAAAAAAAAAAAATAAGATACCTAGGAATAAACTTAACTCAGGATGTAAAAGACTTGTATCAGAAAACTACAGGACATTGAAAAAAGAGATAGAGGGAAACATAAACAAATGGAAGAACATACCATGTTCATGGATTTGTAGAATCAACATCATTAAAATGTCCATACTACCCAAAGCAATCTACAGATTCACTGCAATCCCCATTAAAATACCAACAGTATGTGTCACAGTCCTAGAATGAACTCTCCAAAAATTCATCTGGAATAAAAAAAAGACCTGGAATTGCCATAGCAATCCTGAGAAAGAAGAACAAAGTTGGAGAGATCAAAATACCAGATATCAAGCTATATTCCTAAGCCATGGTTCTCAAAACTGCCTGGTACTGGTACAGGAATAGACATATAAACCAATGGAACAGAACAGAGAACCCAGAAATCAACCCAAGCCAATATGCTCAATTAATATTTGACAAAGGAGGCAAGAGTATACAATGGAGTCAAGACAGTCTCTTCAATAAATGGTGCTGGGAAATTTGGTCAGATAAATGCAAAAAAAAAAATGAATCTAGATCACCAACTTACACCAGACACAAAAACAAACTCAAAATGGCTAAAAGACTTAAATGTAAGACAGGAAACCATAAAAATCATACAAGATTCCATAGGCAGCAAAGAACTGACTTATGTCATAGCAATATCTTTACTGACACAGCTCCTTGGGCAATAGAGACTAAGGAGAAAATAAACAAATGAGACTACATAAAAATAAAATGCTTCTACACAGGAAAAAAAAATCAGCAAAACAACAAGAAATCTTACTGCATGACAATGCTATTTTAGATAAGGGTTTAATTGCCAAAATTTACAGAGAACTCAATACAACTTAACAAAAGGAAAATAAATGATCTAATCAAAAATGGGCAAAGGACCTAAGTAGACACGTTTTGATAGAGGACATACAGAAGGCCAAGATACATATGAAAATATGCTCAAAGTCACTTATCATCCGACAGATGCAAATCAAAACAACAATGAGGTACCATCTCACACCTGTCAAAATGGTTATCATCAACAAATCAACAAATGACAAGTGCTGGCAAGGTAGTGGAGAAAAAGGAATCCTTGTTCACTGCTGGTGGGAATGTAGACTGGTGCAATCATTGTGGAAGACAGTATGGAGTTTCCTCAAAAAGTTAAAAATGGAACTCCCATTTGACCCAGTAATCTCACTTCTGGGACTATATTCTAAGAAACCAGAAACACCAATAAGAAAGGATATATGCACCCCTATGTTCATAGCAGCACAATTTACAATAGCTAAGATTTGGAAACAACCTAAGTGCCCATGAGCAGATGAGTGGATTAAAATACTGTGGTACATCTACACAATGGAATACTAAGCCACTATTAAAAAGAAGGAAGTTTTACCATTTGCAAAAGCATGGATGGAACTTGAGAGCATTATGCTAAGCAAAATAAGCCAGTTGGAGAAAGAGAAATATCACATGATCTCACTCATATGGTGGATATAATGATCAACATAATTTGCTGAACAAAAATAGATCCAGAGACAAACTGCAAGGGAAGTGGGGGAGAGGGGGTTAGAGATCAACCAAAGGTCTTGTATGCATGCATATTAGCATAACCAATGGACACAGACAATGGGGCAGTCTGGGCTTGACTAGGGCGGGAATGGCTGGGGGAGGGGTCAATGGGGGAAAAAGGAGACATATGTAAAACTTTAGACAATAAAAAAAGAAGAAGAAAAGGCTTTCATAAGAGTTAATAAGGTATGGTTGGTTAAAATTAAAATTTAAAAGAAGACTCCAATAAAATATTAGTTTATGATGCATTAATTTTAACTTGGAGTATGTTTTAGAGGCAAAGGAAGGCTACTATACTGACTAATGTATTCTTGAAAGATATATGAATATGGTTCTTCACCTTTTTATTTGCCAACAATCTCCTTATGCTTTTAAAATCGATGTTATTAGAAAATGATACCATATGTTAGAAAAGCATTGATTTTGCTGATTACTAGAAGCAAAATTTTGTATTTTAAATCAAAATGGAAAAAATATAATTCTTCATCGATATTTCTACGTGTTTAATTTAGAGTTTGAATTTGTTTTCAGTAGGAATAAGTTTGTAAGAAATTATATATAATTAAAACACTATATTTATGTATAAAATAGAAATAAAATAATACATTTATAAATGAATAACTTTTAACAATCTAACACAATAATGGTATGGCATATATTTAAAGCTTAAATTATCATAGTTTATTCTTGAAATTGAGTATAGACTAATAAATATATTCATCTAGAAGTATTCTGTTGGCAAAAAGTAACATACTACTTCTAAAACTTACCAAACTAGCCAGACTCATCAGGAAACAAATAGAGAGGACCCAAATAAATACAATAAGAAATGAAAGTGGAGTACCTACAACTGACACACAGTAATACAAAGGATTGTAAGAAAATATTATGAGCAACTATAGGCCAACAAGCTAGACAACCTGGATGAAATGGACAAATTCCTAGAATAGTACAATATCCCAAAACTTAATCATGAAGAATCAGAAAACCTGAATAGGCTAATAACAATTGATGAAATAGAAGCAATTATCAAAAATCTACAAGCAAACAAAAGCCAGGTTTGGATGGCTTCACATGGGAGTTTTACCAAACATTCAAAGAGAACTGACACCTATACACCTCAAACTATTAAAAAAAAATCAAGAGGAAAGAACACTTCCTACCTCTTTTTATGAGGCCAGCATTACCCTAATTCCAAATCCAGATAAAGCCACTACAAAGAAAGAGAATTACAGGCCAATATCCCTGATGAACATAGATGCTAAAATCATCAACAAAATATCAGCAAATCAGATCCAGCAATATATTAAAAAGATCATACATCATGACCAAGTGGGATTTATTTCAGGGATGCAAGTCTGGTGCAATATTCACAAATCAATAAATGTGATACATCACATAAGCAAATTGAGAGACAAAAATCGCATGATATCAATAGATGCAGAAAATGCATTTCAAAAATCTACCACCGATTTTTTATAAAAACTCAGCAAAGTGGGAATAAAGGGAGCATATCTCAACATGATAAAGGCCATATATTACAAACTTACAATGAACATCATACTCAATGGGCAAAAACTAAAAGCATTTCCCCTAAGAACAGGAACAAGACAGGGATGTCCACTTTCACCACTCTTATTCAAAATAGTACTAGAAGTCCTATCCACAGCAATCAGACAAGAAGATTAAATAAAAGGCATCCAAATTGGAAAGGAGGAAGTAAAACTCTCATTATTCGCAGATGACACAATATACTATATCGATAACCCTAAAGACTCCACCAAAAAAACTACTAGATTTAATAAATGAATTTGGCAATGTAGCACGTTACAAAATCAACTCCCAAAAATGAATGTTTTTTTTATATACCAACTAGTGGCCCGGTGCATGAAATTTGTGTATGGGGGGGGCGGTTCCCTTAGCCCAGCCTACACTCTCTCCAAACGGGGACCCCTTGGGGGATGTCCAACTGCGGGTAAAACCATAGTCAGACATCCCTCTCACAATCTGGGACTGCTGGCTCTTAACCGCTCACTTGCCTGCCTGCCTGATTGCCCCTAACTGCCTCTGCCTGCCTGCCTGATTGCCCCTAACCCCTCTGCCTGCCTGCCTGCAGGTTCGCCCCTAACTGCCCTCCTCTGCCAGCCTGATCTCACTCCCAACTGCCCTCCCCTGACAACTAACTTGGTTCTAATTGGTCAGTTTCTATGCTAGTCAGCATCAAAAGGTCTACCTCCTAGGCAGCCATTGGCTCCTCACAGTTCATCCAAATTTCATTTTGATTGGTCAATTTATATGCCAGTCAGCATCTCTGGGACTATCTCTGGGCCTGATCAGGGAGGCAGGGCTGATCAGCAGCCCCCTCGAAGACCTGGAGAGAAACAGAGGTGTGGTGACTGGCAAAGCCCGGAAAGAAAGAGAGAGGCAACAACTGATCAACAGCTGCCACAGAGGCTGCAGATCAGATCCTGCCTCTTTTTCTGGGCCTCTCTCTGGGCCTTATCTGGAGCCCTTTCTGCAGTCAGTGTTGGGTCGCCACGGCAACCCAGCAATGACTGCAGGACTGACTACTGGTGTTCGGTTGAGCCTTTGGTTGGTCATTTCAGACCCTGGGTTTTTATATACTAGAATAATGAATTATCAGAAATAGAACCTAAACATTGAAACAAAAAATTAAAATACATAGGATTAAACTTAACCAAGGAGGCAAAAAACCTGTATTTGGAAAACTACAGGATTTTGATAAAGAGATAGAAGAAGATATAAATAAGAAGAAATAACCACATTCATGGATTGGTAGAATCAACATCATTAAAATGTTCATACTACCAAAGGCACTCTACAAATCTAATACAATCCCTATTAAAATATCAATACCAATTTTAATAGATCTAGAACAAGTACTTCAAAAATTTATACTGAACCAAGAAAGCACCAAAATACCCACAAAAATTTTCAGAAAGAAGAACAAAGTTGGAGGAATCACATTACCAGATTTCGAGTTATACTGCAAAGCCACTGTAATTAAAGCAGCTGGATACTATCACAAGAACAAGCATATAGATCAATGGAACAGAACAGAGACCCCAGAAATTGACCCAAGCCATTACCTTCAATTAATATTTGACAAAGGAGGCAAGAGCATAAAATGGAGTCAAGACAGTCTCTTCAATAAATGGCGTTGGGAAAATTGGACAGATATATGCAAAAAAAAAAAAAATGAAACTAGACCATCACCTTACACCATACATAAAAATAAACTCAAAATGGATAAAAGACTTAAAGTTTAGTTGTGAAACCATTAAAATCCTAGAAGAAACCATAGGCAGCAAAATCTCAGACATCTCTCATTGCAATATGTTTACAGATACATCTCCTAGGATAAAAGAAACTAAGGGAAAAATAAACAAATGAGACTACATTAAAATAAAAACTTTTGCACAGCAAAATAAACCATTAACAAAATTAAAAGGGAGCCCATTGTATGGCAGAACATATTTGACAATGATACATTTTATAAAGGCTTAATATCCAAAATATATAAGGAACTCATACTACTTAATAAAAGAAAGACATACAACCCAATTAAAAAATAGACAAAGGACCTAAATAAGCACTTCTCCAAAGTGACATACAGATGGCCAAGAAACATAGGAAAAATGTTCAAAGTCACTGATTATCAGAGAGATGCAAATTAAGATAACAATTAAGTATCACCTGATACCTGTCAGAATGGCTACCATCAACAAATCAAAAAGTGACAAATGCTGGGGAGGATGTCTTGAAAAGGGAACCTTAGTATACTGATGGTGGGAATGCGGACTGGTGCAGCCATTATTGAAAACAGTATGAAGTTTCCTTAAAAAATTAAATATGAAATTTCCATTTGACCCAGTCACTCCACTTCTAGGAATATATTCTATGAAACTCGAAATACCAATCAGAAATAATGTGTGCAGATCTATGTTCACAGCAGCAGAATTTACAATAGCTAACATCTGGAAACAGCCCCAGTGCCAATCAGATGAGTTGATAAAAAAAAAAGCTGTGGTATATTTATACCATGGTATTCTATGCAACAGTAAAAAACAAGAATCTCTTACCTTGAGACAGCTTGGAGGGACCTGGAGAGTGTCATGCTAAGTGAAATAAGTCAGTCAGAGAAAGACAAGTATCACATGATCTCACTGATATGTGGAATTTAAATAACAAAATAAACTGATGAATGGAGTGGATCCAGAGACATGGAAGCATGGAACACAGTGTGTAATCTGGGATGGAAGGTGGGGGATGCTGGGTGCATGGGAGATAAGCTACCAAGTTCTTGTAAGAATATATGCATGGCCCATGGACACAGATAATGGGATGGTGAGGGCCTGGGGAGGGGGGTGGGAGTGAGTTGGAGGAGGTTGATGGGGGATAAAAAGCGACATATGTATGACTTTCAACAATAAAGAATTATTAATGCCCTAGACAGTTTTGCTCAGTGGATAGAGCATTGGCCTGTGGACTGAACGGTCCCAGTTTCAATTCTGACCAAGGGCATATGCCCAGGTTTTGGGCTCAATCCCCAGTAGGGGGTGTGCAGGAGGCAACCAATCAATGATTCTCTCTCATCATTGATGTTTCTATCTCTCTCTCCCTCTCCCTTCCTCTCTGAAATCAATAAATATATATTTAAAAATAATAATAAATCTCAGCAAAGATTTCTGGATACTAACATGAGGTCTTTTCAAAATTTGAGATAGTTATTATTGCCTAGAAAGTAAATATAAAGGGAGTAGAAAAGAGGGCCCAGAATGGAACTCTGAATATCTTAAAAATGTAGATGTTGGATAGAGGAAAAATGAGTCCCTAAAGGAGAGTAAAGAGTAGTCAGGAAGACAATCAGATGAGCTTAGAGTTCCAGAAGAAGAAAAAAAAAAAGCGTAATTTAAGAATAGCTTCAAATTTGTTGAATGCTGTTGAGATGTTGTCGGGAGGATTTCTTAAACCACCAGAAGCTAGGGTAGAGACATGGGATGGTTTCCCCCGCAGAGCCTCCAGAATGAACCAAGCTTGTGCCCACACCTTCACTTTGGACTCTTGGCCTACTAACTGTAGGTTATTAATTTTCTGTTATTTTTAGCTACCCAGTTTGTGGTAATTTGCAATGGCAACTCTAAGAAACTAATGCAATAGTCAAATAAGGTAAGAACTGAAAAACATCTATAGGTTCAGCAATCCTATATAATAAAAGTCTAATATGCAAATTGTCCCCTCACGTGGTGGACCAAGAGTTTGACCCTTTGCTATGACATGTGCTGACCACCAGGGGGTGGCGCAAAACATGGCGGGCTTCAGAGATGGGGTGCTGGCAGCAGGCAACAGTGGAGGCGCTGCTGGCCCCATGGGCCCCATCAAGAGAGAAACCATGGTGGGATAGTGGAACAGGTGAGTGGGTGGCACAAGGCCAAGGCAGGTGTGAGCAGGGACCTGATCGCCCTGCCAATTGCCCTGCAGATGGTGACCACTGGCAGCGGCAAGGGGCGGGGCCACTGCCCGGCTCCCAGGCGCTGAGGGAACTGGGTGGGGGGCCTGACCCTGACAGATTGCCCCTCAGATGGTGACCAGTGGCCGGCAGGCTCTGATCGCATGATCAGGGCTGGGCCCCAGGCTGGGATGGGGAACTAGGGGTAGATGGTGGCGACCAATCTCCTGCTGCACCCAGGTGGATGGCTGTGACCTCTCACCAGTTACCTGGAGGCAGTGGTGATAGGAACAGAGGTGCGATGGGAATCCTGGTGTCTGCCGATCTCACTCTCACTCCCCCTGCTACCCTCCCCTGGGATGCCAGGGCTTGTGCACCAGGGAAGCCCCCACACTCAGGTGCCGGGCACCTGGGAGGAGCCTGCTCTGCACCCACGAGGCCTCTTCCGGGTGAACTGGACCACAGAGCTCGGACTACAGGGGCAGGTTGGGCTCTCTGTGGGTTTGTGCAGGAGCTGGTCTGCGAGGCTGGTCAGGAGAAAGCGAGCTGCCTGACTAGCTTCTGTGCAGCACCACTAGGCAGCCCAGAGGCCCACACTGTGCCCTGGCCCAAGACATCTTGTCGCACTCACTGCCTTTCCACATGGCGACTAGGGCACCATGACTCAAGTGGAGGGAGGCACGTGGGGGCCTGGGGACCCAGATATTGCCCAGGGCCCAGAGGTCAGCTGGGATCTGCCTTTCTATGCCAGACACTTGAACTTCAATCAGTGGCCAGGCCTAGTGACCACACCTGTGCACAAATTTCAGGGACCCGATCTCTAGTATAATGATAATTTTCCTCTTTAGCAAAAGTAGAGCAGTCTCATGACTTGTGATGTATGGAACTGACATTAGAGGGGCTAAAAAATAAACAAAGGTAATGTAAAGGAGATAGTGAATATGAATAGGGGTTTACTTAGAATAATTATTTTTTGAGATGAAAAGAGATAGAAAAATAGCTTCAGAGTTGTTTGTTGTTTTTGTGTACTAAGATATGTGTGCATGCTAAAGACAAGGACACAAAGACATAGCACAGGATTATAAATTGAACATCTTCAAAGTGGGATGATTGACAAAATTGGGGCTCTGCAAACATAATCAAGGAAGGGGTTCAGGTTATAGGTGCTCTCCATTTTAATTAGAAAAAAATGAGAAAAACAGTAAAAATTTAGCTGGATTTGTATGGTAAAGAGATGACAGATGTCACATCTAGTAGCTTTTCTTGTAGTTTATAAAATTTTTATTTAATTTATTAATTTGAGAGAAAGAGGAGAGAGAGAGAGAAAGAGAGAGAGAGAGAGAGAGAGAGAGAGAGAGAGAGAGAGGAGAGAGAGAGAGAGAGAGAGAGAGAGAGAGAGAGAGAGAGACTTGTGTTGTACTTATTTATGCATTTGTTTGTTGACTCTTGTATGTGCCCTGACTGGGGATCGAATTCAAAATCTTGACATATGTGAGTGACATTTTAACCAACTAAGGTACCCGGCCAGTGCTCCATTTATTGTCTTGATTAAAAATCTTTCAAGATCACCTAAGTTAAAGGGAAAAAGGGAAGTTAGATATTTAAGAAATATGAAGGTATGAAATTTTAGGTATGAAGAAGGGAATAGCAAACTGGCTATGTGGTATTGATATCAAGGTAGTGGTCAGAACTGATAGTGAAACCAACCTGCCCAGCTGGGGATCAGACCTAAGGTTTGAAGTGATATTTGAAAGTTTGAAGTATATGGCAGGTATCCCTTTATGTTTAATCAAATAGTGCTTTGCTTCCCTTTATGGGTGACTATCTTGAAACATCCTGGTTCTCTCTAAGAACACAAGTGAAGATTCTGCAGGCACAAAGATAAAATGGATAAAAATAGCCAATAATTTTGTTCTAGCTTTTCTATTGCCATTTATTGAGCTCTCTATGACCTAGTTTGTACCTATTAAAATGGAGCTAATACAGTAATACCCAATAGTCAACACTTAAGAGAAAATAACCCAGGGACTAATAAATCTATACCAATAAAAGGGTAATATGCTATTTAGGGCAGACATCTTCCAGACAACCTTCTGTACGTCCTTCTGGAAAAAGCCACAGCTGTGAAGGGCCGAGGCGTGGCTGCAAAGGGCTGAGGCTCAGGCAGCTGTAGGTGGCTGCAAAAAGCTCAGGCTCAGGCCGGCAGTGGCAGCAGCAACAGGGAAATGGGGGCAGAGCCTTCCCCTGATCAGCCAGGTCACCTCTCTCAGAGGGAGCCCAGACTGTGGCTTAGGCAGAGGGCTGAGGAAGAGGTGGTTAGGAGTGATCAGGCCGGCAGGGGAGCAAGGTAGGGGTACCCAGGCTGGCAGCAGGGGGCAAGTTAGGAGTTATCAGGCAGCATGCAGAGGGGTTAGGGGTGATCAGGCAGGCAGGCAGGCAGGCAGGCAGGTGAGCAGTTAGGAGCCAGCAGTCCTGGATCATGAGAGGGATGTCTGATTGCTGGTTTAGACCCAATGGGATCAGGCCTAAACAGGCAGTTGGATATCCCCTGAGGGGTCCCAGATTGGAGATGGTGCAGCCTGGGCTGAGGGACTCCCTCCCCACCTGGTGTGCTAATTTCATGCACCGGGCCTCTAGTATTGAATCAAAAGCTATAACCGTATCCAGAGTACCAACAGTGTGTCTCTTTGGTTATCCTTGCTTTTATTTATTTTATGAGTAGTTCAGTTGATATTTGAGAAGGAATGGTGAAAATCAAGAAGATCTGAAATTCCTAAAAATATTTGGAAAGTTAATAGCTTCAAAAGATGTAATTGAAAGTGACTTTCAACCCTTGTTTGAAAGTATACTACATCTGCAATGTAATGTATCCCAACAATAATTTATTTTGAAAGCTGTAATTCACTTTTGATATTATCATTTGAAGCACTGAATGCTTTCAACTGTAATGATCAGCTCTGAGCTACAATGGGAGATATCCTGAAAAACATTACTTCTTAATAATAGCAGTCAGAAGAGTACAAAGTAATATGTAGTGATTGAAGTCCAAAGCACCCAGTGACATAAATCAAAATAGCAATCTACATTAATAAAAGACAAAGATGCTAATTGACTGTACCTTTGCTATGCCCACCAGCCAATCAGAAGAGTATGCAAATTAACCCCACAAAGATGGCCATTAAATTTGCATACTGCAGGTGGGGCAGGCAGCACCAGATGCCGCCCGGGAGGTGGAGCCAGTGATCACCCTGGCCAGAAGCCTGAGGCCTGAGTAGGGGCAGAGCTGATGATCGCACAGGGCTGGGGGTCCCCTGCCTAGGCCTAAAGCCCCAGCCAGAGGCCTGAGGCCTGGGCAGGGGCAGAGCAGGCCATCAGAGTGGCCTGGGGATCAACTGCCTAGGTCTAATCTGGGCAAGGGTGGAGTGGGCCGTCGGAGCAGGCTGGGGGTCCCCTGCCCAGGCCTAATGCCCATCCAGAGGCCTGAGGCCTGGGTATGAGTGGAGCCAATGATCAGAGCAGGCTGGGGGTCCCCTGCCCAAGCCTAAGACCCCGGCCAGAGGTCTTAGGCCTGGGCAGACGATCAGAGTGTGCTGGGGGTCCCCTGTCCAGGCTTAACACCCTGGCCAGAAGCCTGAGACATGGGCAAGGGTGGAGCCTGCGATTGGAGCAGGCTGCAGGTTCCCTGCCCAGTCCTAAGGCCCCGGCCAGAGGTCTTAGGCCTGGGCAGGCGATCAGAGCAGACTGGGGGTCCCCCACCCAGGCCTAATGCCCCTCTGGCCTGGGCAGGGGTGGACCCTGCTATCTGAGTCGACTGGGGGTCCCCTGCCCAGGCCTAAGACCCCAGCCAGAGAACTGAGGGCTGGGCAGGGGTGGAGCTGGTGATCACATGGGGCTGGGGGTCCCCTGCCCAGGCCTAACACCCTGGCCAGAGGCCTGAGCAGGGGCATAGCCAGTGATTGGAGTGGGCTGCAGGTCCCCTGCCCAGGCCTAAGGCCCCAGACAGAGGTCTTAGGCCTGGGCAGGTAATTGGAGCAGACTGGGGGTCCCCTGCCCTGGCCTAATGCCCGGCCTAAGTCCTTAGGCCTGAGCAGGGGCCGAGCCAGGGATCGGTGTGAACTACAGAGGAAACACCTTTTCTGACCGCTCATTGGCTAAGCTCCCTGTATGCCACTGGTAATATTCTTAGTAACTTGGGTAATAAGCATCCAAGAAGGTGATGTAGGGTTTTTCCACCTCACTCCTGGAGAAAAAAATGAAGGTCTGCTACTGGAGGGGCTAAGAAATATCATATTCCCTGCCCTAGTTGGTTTGGCTCAGTAGATAATGCCTCGGCCTGCCTACCACAGGGTCTGGGTTCAATTCTGACCAAGGGCATGTACCTAGATTGCAGGCTCTTCCCTGGCTGGGGCCCAGGTTAGCACTCATGCAGGAGGCAACCAATCAAAGTGTTCCTCTCACTTTGATGTTTCTCTCTGTCTTTCCCTTTCTCTTCCACATTCTCTAAAAATCAATGGAAACATATCCTCAGGTGAGGATAAAAAAAAATAATAATAAAGAAATGTCATATCCTATGAAAGACACATCTTGAAAATGCCTAAAGAAAGTTGTCATTTTTTCATGGTGAAGGGACTGGAGTCAGTGTTGATGAAAACACCTTGGTGGCTGTGGTGACTGGCAGTGGTTGCAGCAGCGGGGTGATGGGGCTGGTGTCTTCCCCTGATCAGCCAGGTTGCCTCCCACAAAGGGAGGCCAGACCGTGGCTTAGGCCTGCTCCCCAAGGGGAGCAGGGAGCCGTCCTAAGCCATCAGTAGGACATCCCCTGAGGGTTCCCAGTATGTGAGAGGGGGCAGGCTGGGCTGAGGGACCACCCCCCCAGTGCAGGAATTTCATGCACTGGGCCCCTAGTTTATTATAAAAAAAGTTTACAATCCTTGAGCTACAAATGAATAAGGAAGGCAAACATTTTACATAAAATAACTGTGGTTTAAAGTGTCATGTGCCTTAGGTAAACACGAAAGAGAAGAAAGAAAGAAAGAAAGAAAGAAAGAAAGAAAGAAAGAAAGAAAGAAAGAAAGAAAGAAGAAAGAAAGAAAGAAAGAAAGGAAGAAAGAAAGAAAGAAAGAAAGAAAGAAAGAAAGAAAGAAAGAAAGAAAGAAAGAAAGAAAGAAAGAAAGAAGGGAGAAAGAAGGAAGGAAGAAAGGAAGGGATATGTCGGGAGCCAGTCCATCCTTGCTGCTTGACACAGTCGTTGCAGGGAAGAAACATCTGCACAGCATATGTTTCAAGGGACCTGGCGCATATGGCATACTGTTCTTAATATGTTTGCTCACCTTCTTGGCGCTATGTGTTTTAACCAAGGTCACCTCTCCGAGAAAGGTTGTTTCCCCAGGTAGGGATTTTCCCCTGAAGTTAGGGAGGGAATAAAACCCCTTAACTAAGTGCCAGGCGGGTAGTTAATCACTTTAACTATGAACAATCACGCTTAAGCTACATAATCTTTACTCCATGGAATGGAGATAAGAAACGCCCTAACCTTTGGAATAGAGATTGATAGGATTGGAATCAACTGGTATAAATACAGATGTAACAAGACAACAGGACACAGAACCTAGAGACAGAGCCTAGTGAGAGAACATGGCAAAAGATCCTGAACAGAACCCGGCTACAGGAATTGGCTGGAGATCCTAGACAGAACTTGGCTTGAGAAACTGGCTACAGAACCTAGAGACAGAACCTGGATAGAACATGGCAAGAGAACCTGACTAGAACCTGGTGACTGAACCTGGCTGGAGAACCTAGTGAGAGAACCTAGACAGAACTTGGCTGGAGTTCCTAGCTGGAGATCCTGGCTAGACTGCTGATCAACTGAACGCTGTCTCCATGTCATTCCTTCTTCGCTAACTTTGTCCACACCTTTGGGGACCCCTGGACCTGCTGGGGTTGGACCCCAGCATCTGGCGCCCGAACAGGGACCCCTAGGTAAGCACCCCGCACTAGGGACGGATCGGACTCCACCATAGGAAGAGGGTGGATAGTCTTCGCCGACTCCGTCCACACCTTTGGGAACCCCTGGAACAGGATTCCCCTAGGTAAGACCCCCCCCCACACCCTGTTATGGGTTGGCTCAACGAGATAGACCACTGACTCAGAATTTAAATTTAAGAGCCTTTATTAGGCTGGCCAGCTGACCACAGTGCCTATCTCCCCCTCTGGGAGCTTCGGAGCATGTGGCAGAGATCAAGGGTGCAGTATGATCCTTTATAGCAAAACAGTGTTACCTTAGAAGTTCACAGAAAGTTCATAAGCACAAAGGGGAGGTAAACGGAGTCACACCTGTCTGGAGCATATCATAACATATTGTTTTTCTAAGACAATCTAGCAATTTTTCTTCCATGGTTTCTAACCCTGACACAATCCTTCTCCATATCCTGACACAATCCCTCTCCATACATCAGTCCCCCCTAACAGCACATTCAGTTTCTCATGTTTCATTTCCTCCCCTTAGCATATTCTGTAACATTCTGTAACCCTTCCATGGCTCAGTCCCACACCCTGTAACACCCCCCCCCATTGAGAACCCCACACTCGGGACGGATAGGACTCCACCAGGGTACTGCAGACCCCCCTATAGAGGATAAGTAGGGTAAGAAGGTGGATAGTACAGAACTTAGATTGAGAAGATGTGCAATACTGAGTCCAAAGAAAGAAGACTCTGTATTGATCTTTAGATTAAGAAGATGTGCCATACTGAGTCTAAAGAAAAAAGACTCGGTATTGATCTTTTAACACATATGCTTGCTAGTAGAGGAGTTAAGGTTACTCCCAGTCAGACGGAATGTTTTATACAAGAAGTATGTCCATGCTTTCCTGAGGAAGGAAAGGTAAATGTAAAGGCATGGGAGGAGGTAGGCCCAAGGAGCCTTATCCTTAACCCCACTGCAGCCTTTCCACCCCCGGAAAATGTAGGATTGGCAAGATCTCCCCCTGGGGTGATAGATCAGGACTCAGGTAATAGCGGAAAGTGCCAATCCTACTCTTAAAATGGATACAAGAGAGCATTTGGGGTTTTTCTTTTTAATGCCTGCTTTTGATTGAGTAAATGCATTATGTGTGTCACCACAATGGACCCAGAGAAGCCGAAAAAAGAAGAAAAAGGCTATGCAAGGGACTGAGGTGCCAACATGGGGTCAGCTGAAGAAGTTAACAACTGAGGCCCAACAGATGGTAGAAAAGCAAGAAGTGGAAGCTACTCTCTCAGCCAAGTCTGAGGACTCTGAGTAAATCAGCAAAAGAAACTTTCATTTAGCATAAACTCACTTATTTCGTCAAATGGAAAGACTTACAGGAGCCTGGAAGGGACCTGATGTACTTTTAACCTGGGGGAGAGGAGATGCTTGTATATTTCCACAGGATGCAGACTCACCTGTGTGGATTCCAGACGGTCTAATCCAACCTTATGTCACACCACCCTCCGTCTCCGCCTCATCCTCCTCCTCCCCGGTATTATCCATATCGGCCGACCCAGAGGGCACAGCTGACTCCTCCCCAGACCCCGACACCACCATCAAGCACGGCCCTGATGGACCCTTTGATGCAGCCCTTCAACTCGCTGACACTTTGGGAAGCCCATCACCAATGATGCCGCCTGTAGCCAGATCAACAAGGACAGCCAAGCCCCAGACTTGAGGACAGCTAAAATCCCTTGACTGAAGAGGCCAGCAACCTTCTACAGGAACAAGGCTCCTTGTGCATTCCATCCACTATGTTTATAGCTATGCTCGCTATCATTGCCTGTCAGTCTTCTTCCGAGTCTTAAACAACCCAATCCGAGAGGTGGCTGCTGACTTACATGCGCTATCATTTAAAAAATTTAAAAAAAAGGGTGAATTTGCCGGGAGCCGGTCCATCCTTGCTGCTTGACACAGTCGCTGCAGGGAAGAAACATCTGCACAGTATATGTTTCAAGGGACCTGGCGTATATGGCATACTGTTCTTAATATGTTTGTTCACCTTCTTGGCGCTATGTGTTTTAACCAAGGTCACCTCTCTGAGAAAGGTTGTTTCCCCAGGTAGGGATTTTCCCCTGAAGTTACATGCTTAAGCTACATAATCTTTACTCCCTGGAATGGAGATAAGAAACTCCCTAACCTTTGGAATAGAGATTGATAGGATTGGAATCAACTGGTATAAATACAGATGTAACAAGACAACAGGACACAGAACCTAGAGACAGAACCTAGTGAGACAACATGGCAAAAGATCCTGGACAGAATCCGGCTACAGGAATTGGCTGGAGATCCTAGACAGAACTTGGCTGGAGAAACTGGCTACAGAACCTAGAGACAGAACCTAGCGAGAGAACCTGGCTACAGAACCTGGATAGAATATGGCAAGAGAACCTGACTAGAACCTGGCGACTGAACCTGGCTGGAGAACCTGGCTGGAGAACCTAGTGAAAGAACCTAGACAGAACTTGGCTGGAGTTCCTAGCTGGAGATCCTGGCTAGGCTGCTGATCAACTGAACGCTGTCTCCATGCCATTCCTTCTTCGCCGACTCTGTCCACACCTTTGGGGACCCTTGGACCTGCTGGGGTCCACCCCAGCAGGGAGAGATGTAAATCCTTTGAGCATTTAGATAGCTTTTAATAAGGTTCCTAGGCTGTTTTAACTGAGTCTAGTGTGTAAATCTGGAATTTAGGATTGGGGTTTATTTGATCTGAGAATGCACAAAAATTGAGATCTAAAAGATATTAATGTCATCTCTTCCTTAATTCACAATACAGTATTATATTCAAACAGTACTAAACATTATTTGGTAATACAGAGATTTAGATTTTATTTTCCTATTTTCAACATGATTATTTCAACACAGTATTTTTATAATAGAAGGCCTTGAGGATTGTCTGTGTATTCCTGCAAGTGATAGAGAATAGGAACTTAATAGCAGATAAAGCCCCACATGTGCCCCATTCCTAGTGAAGCTGGTTGAATTTGGAATATGTAGAATTATTTTATGCTACTTTTCTGGAAGGAATTCTGAAGAAGTTTTTAGAGCAATTCTGCAGAACAAAAGGCTCATTACTTTTTTCTAATTAAAATTCATAAGCAAACAGTGGAAACTAAAATAGCAGGGTGGTGTCTATTTTATGGCAATCCCTTATTAGGTCCTTTTATTTATTTTCAGGTCTCTGGAGAACATCTCTCCACATGTGAGGTCAGATTCTATTCTGTGAGTTTTCATTCACTGGAGCTGCACTCAGAATAGACTATACGACTCTAGTGTTTACCAGGCTGTGTGTTGGACCATAATCTCCCCCAGATTTTAGATAGGAGAAAAAATAAGTAACTGCTGAAGTGAGAATTTAATATTTTATATAAGGTTTAAGGAAACTGGAACTGTTTAAGGGGAGAGTTGTGAAGTGATAGGAAATTTTGAAATGAATACTGCTAATCTTTTTTTTCCTACAGGTTAAGAGCTAGGGAGGGGAAAACTGAAATGACTTGCAATAGCAGTAGGAGGAAGGGAGAAAGGGTAATAGAAAGGGTGTGTTACTGGGTGGGGCAATGGGATAGGAAAGCCAGATAAAGAAAGAGAGAAAAGAAAACTGAGAAGTGACTATACCGAGCGGTTTCCTGGGACTGTCTTCTTCCCACATCCTGCATGGTGAAGGAAATTTGAACAGGTTCATGCAATCTAGGAGGCACTTTTGGAATTGAAGAAATAATGAAAGACAGACATAAAATAGATTAAAATCTTGGGCTGGGTGTGGTGCCTGCCCTCCAGAGGAACAGGAAAAGAGAGCCTGCCCTCTGAAGGGACAGAGCACACAGAGAGAGAGCCAGCTCCGAAAGCTGCTTTATTATATACTTGAGTTACGGAAAGTTACATCACATCTGGGTGGGCCTTTGACATGATGAGATCCATCCCCTTAACACTGGGCGGGAGAGTCAAACTGGGTGGCATCCAATCTGTTGACTGGTCCCGCCCTCAGAGAGTGGCTCTGCCGGCCACCTGAGTCCAGCTGACGTAAATTAAACCAAGTGTATTCTAAAGGCCCTTAGCAAGGGACAGCAGTAAAGAACAATGATCAATGCTTGGGCTGTCGACCTTCTGTTTAAAACCTCTTGTTTAAAAGAACTTTAATCACAATGTCTATCGCTACCTCAAAGCAAGATCAAAGAGTTTATTAAAATTTAATATTGTATAGCTCAAAGATTCTTTCTTCTGATAAAATAAATCCCTATGTAAAATAAATACCTCATTATTGTTATTCAGAAATATATCCTATCTAATAAAAGAGAAACATGGTAATTAGCATACAACCACTACCCTTCCCATTGGCTAATCAGGGTGATATGCAAATTAACTGCCAGCCAAGATGGCGGCTGGCAGCCAGGCAGCTTAAAGCGAACATGAGGCTTGCTTGCTTCCGTGACGGAGGACTCCAACGTTCCCTGCCTGCCGCTGCAGGCCTCTGAGATGTAACTCTAAGCAACTTTGTTACAAAGATAGAAGCTAAACAAAACCCCAGAAACCAGCTTTAGTCAGCCGGGTTTCAGCCAGCAGGATCGCAACATTGTTTCAAATACAGAGCTAAACAAAGGCCAGAAACCTGCTTTCAGCAGCGGAGGCCTAAGAGCTGGAGCCTCAGAGCTAAAGCTGGCCAAGAATAAAAAAAAAAGAAAAAAAGGAGCTTCAGTCACCCACCAGCCTGAAAACAGCCCTCAGCCCCTCACTCAGACTGGCCAGGCACCCCAGTGGGGACCCCCACCCTGAAGGGTGTGTGATCAGCTGCAAACAGCCATCATCCCCTCACTCAGGCTGGCCAGGCACCCCAGTGGGGGCCCCCACCCTGATCCAGGACACCCTTCAGGACAAATCAGCAGGCCCCAACCCGTGCACTAGGCCTCTATCCTATATAGTAAAAGGGTAATATGCCTCCCAGCACCGGGATCAGCGTGACGGGGGCAGCGCCCAAACCCCCTGATCGCCCTGCAGCTCTGTGTGTGATGGGGCGGGGCCACAACCTCCCTATCCGCCCTGCTCTGTTCGTGACAGGGGAAGGCGCCCCAACACCCTGATTTGCCCTGCTCTGTGCCTGATGGGGGGAGCTCCCCAACCCCCTGATTGCCCTGTGGCTCTGTGTGTGACAGGGTGAGAGTGCCACAACCCCCTACCCCCACGGGCCCTGCTCTGTGTGTGATGGGGTAGAGCCATAACCTCCCCATCGGCCCTGCCCTGAGTGTGACAGGGTACGGTGCCCCAACCCCCTGATCCGCCCTGCTCTATGTGTGACAGGGGGCGGTGCCCCAACTCCGCTATCGGCCCTACTCTTTGAGTGACAGAGGGGAACTCCCCAACCCCCTGTTGGTCCCTGCTCTGTGCGTGACAGGGTACGGAGCCCCAACGCCCCTGATGGGCCCTGCTCTGAGTGACAGGGGGCAGCGCGCTAACCCCCAGGTTGGCCCTTCTCTATGCTTGACAGGGTACGGAGCCCCAACGCCCCTGATGGGCCCTGTTCTGTGATTGACACGGGGCAGTGCCCCAATCCCCGGATTGGCCCTGGTCTGTGCTTGACAGGGGGTGGCGCCAAAACCTGCCCATCGACCCTGCCTTGAGTGTGACAGGGGGCGGTGCCCCAACCCCCCAATCAGCCCTACCCTGAGCGTGACTGAGGGTGGCATCGCAACCTCCCGATCCACCCTGCTTTGTGCATGACAGGGGGCGGCGCCCCAACTCCCCAATCAGCCCTGCTCTGAGCCCGACCAGGGGCTGCACCTAGGGATTGGGCCTGCCCTCTGCCACCAGGGAGCAGGCCTAAGCCAGTAGGTCATTATCTTCTGAGAGGTCCAAGACTGCGAGAGGGCACAGGCTGGGCTGAGGGACCCCCCTCCCCCCGAGTGCACAAATTTTTGTGCACCGGGCCTCTAGCATATATATATATATATATATATATATATATATATATATATATATATATATGTATTTTTTTTTCATTGTTAAAAAAATGCACATTGGCTTCTAGATATATGTACTTAGTAAGATTTACAAAGAAAGCCTCAGTTGATTAAAGAGATTAATTATAAATTTTGGAGAAAAATGTGGTTTGATAATTTATAATCTTTTCTGATGAATCTTTACACATATTTAATATATTAAAAGATTGTGTGACCTTCATTATGAAATGTATGTAGACCACAGAGGAGCCAATGGAGGGAGCCCTGCAGGGTCATTTCATTGCAAGAGTTAGGACCCAAACTTGATTACAAACTTGATTCTCATTTTTAAAAGGCTTCCAGATTGTCTTCTTTGAGTTTAGGCAGTTTAATAATTTAACATCCTTCATCATGTAAAATAAATGTCATTTATTGTTTAAATTGAGAATGCCTTTCTTTTCTCTGACCTTCATTTTCTCCTTAGATCGGTTTTCTTTTGCTTGGTTTAATCATCTGCAAAATGTTTGATTATGGGAAAGTCCATAAAGCTCCAGTGAAATATCATATCTGATACATTGTGCTATCAAATTTTAAATTACTAAAAAAGTAAATTAGATCATATAGGAGTCCATTTTCAAATTAGAGTGTGAACTTGCTGTACCTCTTGGATAGCCTTGGGTGATGGAAACTGTAGTTTAAAAATGTCATGCTTCCTAGGAGCCTTTATTTTATTCTTTGGAGTAAAGAACCCTAGTGGGGATGCAGATTGGTGCAACCACTAAGAAACAGTGTGGAGGTTCCTCAAAAATTAAAAATGGAATTGCCTTATGATTAGTGATTTCACTTCTGGGAATATATCCAAAGAAACCCAAAACGCTCATTTGAACGAATACATGAACCACTATGTTCATTGCAGCATTATTTACAATAGCCAAGATGTGAAAGCAGCCCAAATGTCCATCAGTATATGAGTGGATAAAAATGCTATGGCACATTTACACAATGGAATACTATGTGGCTGTAAAAAAAGAAAGAAATCTTACCTTTCCTGACAGTATGGATGGACCTGGGGCTTATTATGCTAAATGAAATAAGCCAGTCAGAGAAAGACAAATACCATATGATCTCACTTATATGTGGAATCTAATGAACAAAATAAACAAATAAAATAGAAACAGATGCTTAGATACAGAGAACAGACAGACAGACTGTCAGAGAGGAGGGATGTTGGGGGGCTGGGTGAAAAAGGTAAAGAGATTAAGCAGTACAAATTGGTAATTGCAGAATAGCCACAGAGACATAGATTGTTTCATGGGGAATATGGTCAATAATCCTATCTAATAATAGAGAAACACAGTAATTAACCATAACTTCGCTACCCTTCCCATTGGCTAATCAGCAAGATATGCAAATTAACTGCCAACCAAGATGGCGGCCGGCAGCCAGGCAGCTGAAGTGAATAGGAGGCTTGCTTCCTCCAGTGAAGGAGGAAGCCAAAGTTCCCCGCCTGGCGCTGCCAGCCTCTGAGCTGCAGTCTAAGAAACAATGTTGCAATTATAGAAGGTAAATAAACCCCAGAAACCTGCTTTCAGCCATCAGAGCTGGAGCTAGCAGGACCACAACAGTGTTACAATTATAGAACCCAGACAAACCCAGATACCTGCTTTCAGCAGCCAAGGTCTCAGAGCTGGAGCTGATCCTCAGAGCTAAAGCGGGCTCTCAGCTCCAGTGACAGCCATAGAAGGTAAATAAATCCCAGAATAAAAAAAAAGAAAAAAAGGAGAGGTTGGGAGCTGCAGTAACCCACCAGCCTGAAAACGGCCCTCAGCCCCTCACCCAGACTGGCCAGGCACCCCAGTTGGGACCCCCACCCTGAAGGGTGTGTGACCAGCTGCAAACAGCCATCATCCCCTCATCCAGGCTGGCCATGCATCCCAGTGGGGACGCCTACCCTGAAGGGGGTGTGGCCAACTACAAACAGCCATCATCCCCTCATCCAGGCTGGCCAGGCACCCAAGTGGGACCCCCTCCCTGATCCGGGACACCCTTCAGGGCAAACCAGCCAGCCCCCACCCATGCACCAGGCCTCTATCCTATATAGTAAAAGGGTAATATGCAAACTGACCCTAACAGCAGAAGGAC
Source organism: Myotis myotis (assembly GCF_014108235.1). Classification (NCBI taxonomy): domain Eukaryota; kingdom Metazoa; phylum Chordata; class Mammalia; order Chiroptera; family Vespertilionidae; genus Myotis; species Myotis myotis. The sequence goes on along the minus strand of NW_023416324.1, from coordinate 107,235,160 downwards.
TGGGAATGACTGGTCACTATGACACACACTGACCACCAGGGGGCAGACGCTCAATGCAGGAGCTGCCACACAGCGGTCAGGGCGCTCTCACATGGGAGGAGCTCTGCTCAGCCACAAGCCAGGCTGATAGCTGCTAGTACAGCGGTGGTGGTGGGAGCCTCTCCTGCTTCCTCAGCAGTGCTAAGGATGTCCGACTGCAGCTTAGGTCTGCTCCCTGCTGGCAAGTGGGCATCCCCCAAGGGCTGCCGGGCTGCCAGAGGGATGTCTGATTGCCATCTTAAGCACAATCCCCCAGGGAGCAGGCCTAAGCCAGCAGGTGGTCATCCCCTGAGGGGTCCCAGACTGCGAGAGGGCTCAGGCTGGGCTGAGGGACCCTCCTCCCCGCTGAGTGAACAAATTTTTGTGCACCGGGCCTCTAGTCCTAAATAATAAAAGCCTAATATACGAACTGTCTGGTCGACTGGTGGGCCGTTCAACCAATCATGGTGTAATATGCTAATGATATGCTAAGGCCACTCAACAGCTCACTGACCGCCATGGTCCCTCACTCACTGGCCAACCTCCTGTGTCCCTCTCCTTCCCTGATCAGTGGGGCTCCTTGGCCTGGCCTGTGCCCTCTCACAATCTGGGACCCTTCAGGGGATATTGGAGAGCTGGTTTCAGCCCGGCTGAGGGACCCCACTGGTGCATGAATTCGTGTACTGGGCCTCTAGGTCAAGATAATAGGATATGGGGCAAAGTGTGTGCTTGGGGCAGTGGGGAGACCACTTTGTAGAGTACATGGTTTTCCAGCCATTTTGCTTTACATCTGAAACTGGAGCAGACTGGTATTAAATTTAAACTAGTAGGGGGGAAAAGAAATGCAAGTAAAATAATTATATTAAACTAAACTCAAATGTGTTATGGGGACAAAATGCAAAACTAGCTTTTATTTAAAAAATAATATGGGAGACTTCAACCGAATATTGAGGTTAGGACAGACATAGACTCTTCTATGTGTTTAGGGATTCTTGTCCAAAAAAGTAAGGTAAGAAATACTAAAAGGTTCAATAATTGAATTTATAAGTACCTTCTAGGTAACTAGATTATACTGATAATCTGAAAGAGCTGTCCTCATACTGGACAAAACTTCCCCAGTTGAAAAAGAAGTTTGTAGTTAATTACTCAGATTAGCAGACATAGAAAAAAAATGTCCTTAGAAACATAAATAATACAGACAGGCAGCTGATAGATTATTATATCATTGAGGTGATGAGCTAAAAGTACTATTCACATCAATTACTCTGAATCCAGTTCCTCAGTATTTGTTTTCTGTGCTCTCTGTTAGCAGCTGATTTAGGCAGACAGTACAGGGAGATATAAAATATATGGGTATGTATCCTTGACATTTTTAATGATACATACTATATATGGCTAAGTGGCTGACTGTCCATCTGTCCGACTGTCTGACTGACCAGCCGGTAAATATGATGAGCACTTGCAATTTAAAAATAAACAATGAAAAAAATATATAAATAAACGTTGACTCACGCATGTGAGATACATATAAAGCTCTCAGTGCTGCCAATCACACAGGTGTTTTAATTTTATAATACTATATTATAGAAGTAGCTTGATGGCGGAAGTATAAATGGATGTGTCCTGTGCCTTGTCCTGAAGCAGATAAGGGTGAGCAGCTGAAACGGGTAACATGCAGGCCGAATAGGCAGAGGATTTTCAGCTGAGAGACTATCCGCAGCTAGGAAAGACCGAGAACCCCCAGGAAAAAAAAAAAGGACGGTTGGAGACTGCGGCTGAAGCCTCTCATGGTGCGCCAGCTAAGCAGGGGAGACTGCGCCATCTTGGGTGGTTGTTGCCGGCATCCAGAGACCAGCTACTAACCTGGAAACAAGGGATCTCAAGCAGCGTGACTGCCTGAACTCAGACGAGCACTGCTTCTTCTCACGGAAAGGTTGGACATCCCCTAAAGGTGCGGTTTGCAGTTCGGGTTGGAGGGAGGACCGAGCTCGCGCGCGTGGGGCGGAATCTGCGCCCCACAGAGTCTGCAGCCGTTGGGACCAGCGTGACCCGCGAGTGGGGAAGGGGCCCCACAGGGCTGCTGGCAGAAGGGAACGCGAAAAATGAGCCCATAGCTGGACTGGATGTAAAGGAGCATCCTTGGACTTTGCCAATCTGCTGGCTGCTTGGTGCCAGGGGCGAGTGGGCGAGCGGAGACTGCGCGCGGAGACTGTGCGCAGACCTGGAAGGTGGAGGCTTGCAAATTCGCACAACTATCAGGCTCTTGTTACAGTTCCCCTTAGATCCGTGCATTTGATTATTAAACCCAGTGCATTGGATTCCCCAGTTGGGGTCATTCGCAGAGCCTGTATGGGAAAGTTCTTTTTGGGGAGCCTGGGAAACAGCGGGCAGTGGCAAGGAACCAGCTCTGGGCAGTGGTCTTTCCCGAATCAGTTCCAAATACCATAGAGGAAAAAAAAAAAAACCCTACTGATAGAGAGGACTTATAGCCTCGGAGGTCAATCCAGACACACTGCCACCCAGAGGCAGAGCCACGAACTGTCTCTTCTGTGATCACAAAGAAAGGCAGTCTGGTAAACAAATACAACCTGCCTTAAAATCAGGTCTGTGGTTTACTGCACGGAGGGACAGTGTATCGCAGGGAAGTTCAACACTCCCCTGAATGCCTGGCAGGACTGAGGCGTGCCAAAAAGAAGAGTGGAAGATCTGAAGCACCTTCACTTCCGAATATTTATATATATATATATATATATATATATATATATATATATATATATATATAATTCTTTTTTCACCATTTCATTAAGAAACTATTTTATTTTTTTATTTTATTTTTTATTTTTTTCATCACTTGATTTTACCTTTTTAATTACTACATTTTTTTTAACCAGTATTATTGCTATCCTTTTACCATTTTTTCAAGTGTCATTTTATTTTTTATTATTTTTTTTATTTTTCTTTATTTTATTTTGGGATTAGTGTTATACACACTATTTTCATCGTTCCTTTAGCATCATTTCTCTCTATCTCACATTTACCCTTAAGCCAAAACTCTCTTCCTCACTTTTCCCCTTTTGTTGTCCTGTTTCTCTTACCCTATTCCTGCTTTGGATTTTACCTATTCCTTCTTTCTACCCACTGTCTAAATTTCACCCTACTTATATATCTAATTTCCAATCCCTCGCTCTCCCCATACAAATAGCCTCTTCCCCACCTCTATTTCATTCTCTTACTTTTTTTGGTTTGTTTGTTTTTTTGTTTTTTTCTTCTCTCCCTTTTCCCAATCTCAGTTCGGCACTCCTTTTTGTTTTTTATTTTTCTCTTTAATCTTTTTCTCTTTTTTCTTCTTTATCCCCTAATTCTCTTCGCTCGGGGGGTCACCTTTATTTGGGGTTATTAATATCGTGAATGCATTTAGTTCGTTGCCTTGTACGTTGTGCCTTGTTGTGTTGTATTTTGTGCCTTTGAATCAGTGCAGCAGAGAGAAAACTACATAACCAAACACCTTGAGAAGAGAAATCATGGTGAAACAAACAACCAACCCAAATATGAAATAAAAACAGGCATCATCAGAAAAGGAAGTAAATGAAATGGAGGCAATGGAGGCAAGCAACCTGTCAGAGAAAGAATTCAGAGTAATGGCCATAAGGTGGATGAAAAGAATGGAAGACCAATTCAACAATATGTGTAGGAACCAAGAGGAAATGAAGAAGAACCAAGAGGAAATGAAGAGAAACCAAGAAGAAATGAAAAACGACATCACTGCCATAAAGAACTCAATAGAAAGCATCAACAGTAGACTAGAAGAAGCAGAGGACCGCATCAGCGAGCTAGAAGACAAGGTAGAAAAAAATACCCAAACAGAACAGCTTCTAGAAAAAAAAATTAAAAAGCAGGAGGAGAGCCTAAGAGAACTCTGGGACAATGCTAAACGAAACAACATCCGAATAATAGGGATGCCAGAAGGAGAGGAAACTGAGCAAGGAATAGAAAACCTGTTTGAAAAAATAGTAACAGAAAATTTCCCTGGTATAGGGAGGAAAAAACTCACACAAATCCAAGAAGCTCACAGAGTCCCAAACAAAATGAACCCGAAAAGACCGACACCAAGGCACATAATAATTAAATTGGCAAACACCGACGACAAAGCAAGAATCTTAAAAGCAGCCAGAGAGAGACAGAAAGTTACCTACAAAGGATCCCCCATCAGACTAGCGACCGATTTCTCAACAGAAACACATCAGGCAAGAAGGGAATGGAATGAAATATACAAAGTCATGCAAAGGAAGGGTCTGAATCCAAGAATACTATACCCAGCGAGGCTATCAATCAAAATTGAGGGTCAAATCAGGAGCTTCACAGACAAAAACGGTCTATGGGAGTTTATTACAACCAAACCAGCAATGCAAGAAATGCTAAAGGGTCTGCTGTAAATAGAAAAAACAGGAAACAAAGAAGGAATGCAGCGGTAAAGAACAAAAATGGCGACTAACAAGTTTCTATCAATAATAACTTTAAATGTAAATGGATTAAATTCCCCAGTCAAAAGGCATAGGGTAAATGAGTGGATAAGAAAACATGACCCATATATCTGCTGTCTACAGGAAACCCACCTCAGAAAAAAAGACGCACACAGACTGATGGTGAAGGGATGGAAAAAGGTTTTTCAGGACAATGGAAGTGAAAAAAAAGCCAGGGTAGCAATACTTATATCTGATGAATTAGATCTCAAAGTAAAGGACATAAAAAGAGATCAAGAAGGCCACTTCGTAATACTAAAGGGAGCAGTCCAACAAGAAGAAATAACTCTGGTAAATATATATGCACCCAATATAGGAGCACCCAAATACGTAAGAAATCTTCTGGAGAAGATCAAGGGAGAGATTGACAGCAATACAATCATAGTAGGGGATCTTAACACCCCATTATCTCCACTGGACAAATCCTCTAAACAGAAACTCAGCAAAGAAACATCAATCCTAAATGACTCACTAGATCAGATGGAATTAATTGACATCTTCAGAACATTTCACCCCAAAGTCACAGAATATACATTCTCCTCAGGTGCACATTTGTCATCTTCAAAGATAGACCATATATTGGGTCACAGACAAAGTCTCTTCAAATTCAAGAAAATTGAAATCATATCAAGTATCTTCTCAGACCACAAAGGCATAAAACTGGAAATCAACTACAACAAAAACAATCCAAAAAAATCAAACACATGGAGACTAAATAGCATGCTAATACTATATTATATATACTATTTTGACATGTAATTATTTTTCAATGTAGAACTTTTTAATTGAATTTACAATAGCATTCCACATGTCAGATGTCCAATATTTACAAAGAACAATGCGGAAATCAGCATAATGAAGCAATAGTTTTAAAAATGCTTAGAAAACAAGTATGAACTAAGGATATCTACTCAAGTCCTTCAAATTTCAGGTCTAAAGCAAAAGCTAATTTTAACATGTAAGAACTCAGAGAATATTGTTCATATGTAACTTTTTGCAGTAACATAACTATTGCATGAATCTTTCTTCTAATTAATTTCCTTTCAACTTGCATGAATCTGTGCACCAAGCCACTAGTAATCCTATATAATAAAGAGATAATATGCAAATTGACCTTCATGCCATAATGCCATCACAAGATGGCAGTGTGCACAGTGGGGGCAGGGCAGCGGGGCTGGGGCTGGTGGCCTATCTGTGAAGCTTCTGCCAGGATTTCTGTGGCCCCATGGGGGCGCAATAGTTCCGGTGTCCACTTTGCATGGCTTCTGCCAGGGTTTCTGCTATCCATGTGCATGCTGCGGTGGCAGGGCCTGGTGGCAGGGCATTGGGGTGGCACTTCAGGACTCAGGGCTGTCCTGTGGCATGCAGGCCACATGGGGCGGGCCTCCGGGACTCAGGGCAGTCCTATGGCACAGGGGGCAGGAGGAGGAGGAGTCCTGGGTCTCGCACGATTTTTCACAACAGGTCACTAGTCCTATCTAATAAAAGAGAAACATGGTAATTAGCATATGACCGCTACCCTTCCCATTGGCTAATCAGGGCGATATGCAAATTAACCGCCAGCCAAGATGGTGGTTAATTGCCAACAAAGATGGCGGCTAATTTGCATACTGAAGGCAGGGTAGGACAGCGTAAGCCACCATCCAGGCCCCGTTTGCCATGGGGGCTGCCGGGGGCTGGGGCCAAGGCAAGCAGTGCCAATCGCTTAGCCTGCCTACCAGAGACAGTGGGCCCACTCCTTGTGTCATCCGCGGGCGGGAGCTGGGGCGAAGGCAAGCGGTGCAGTTCGACTAGCCCGAGCCCAAGCCCGCCCACTGGAGACCCATCCCAATGCGATCTGGGGGCGGGCGGGGGCTGGGGCAAATGCAAGAGGTGCCCATTGCCTTGCAGGAGCCCTGCCTGCCCACTGGAGACATGTCCCAATGCGATCCAGGGGGGCAGGCAGGAGCTGGGGCAATGCAATCTGTGCAGATGCCTCGCCTGCCCACCAGAAACACATCCCAGTGCGATCTGGGGGCGGGTGGGGTCCGGGGCAAGGCAAGCGGTGCCCATTGCCTCGCCAGAGCCCTGCCTGCCCACCGGAGACATGTCCCAATGAGATCCGGGGTCGGGCGGGGGCTGGGGCAAATGCAAGTGGTGCAGATGTGTAGCTGGAGCCCAAGCCCGCCCACCGGAGACCCGTCCCAAAGAGATCTGGGGGCGGGCGGGGGCTGGGGCAAGGCAAGTGGTGCCCTTTGCCTCGCCAGAGCCCTTGCCCACCCACCAGAGACACATCCCAATGCGCGGGGGGTGGGACGAAGGCAAGCGGTGCAGATTGCCTCGCCGGAGCCCTCACCTGCCCACCGGAGACACGGGGCCCACTCTGAGAGAGAGAGAGAGAGAGAGAGAGAGAGAGAGAGAGAGAGAGAGGGAGAGAGAGAGAGAGAGAGAGAGAAAGGCGGAATTTTGCATTCCGCATCCCTCCCTGATTGACCACTGTGATTCCAAGCCAGCAAGGGCTGCCTTCAGGACGGTGCTCCACGTCCCTCACCCCCACCCCAGGCCCTAGAGCACAGTGCTGGGCAGGGGTACCCAGGGGTTTGGGAATGCAACACGAGGGGCTGGCACAACATGGGGGTGAGCTGTGTTTACACCGCCAAGTTCCCCACTTCTACCCTGGCCGGGCATGCATCCTCCTTCTCCTCAAAGGCCCAGCTCCTGCCTACATGCTTGCTGGGCAGGCTCAACTGCACCAGGGAGTGAGCCAAGGTGATCAGGATGGCCACTTCCTGGGATGGGATGGCCGGACCACGGCGATTCATGAGGGCGATGAGGCCCATGGGGCATGTGCAGGGGGTGGCCGGCCAAGCCAAGACTGGCTTCAGTGGGGCCAGTGGGAGCCCGTTGAGGCCACCCCAACCCCCACAGGTCTCAGGTGGATGGTGGCCCAGTGGAGAGCAGTTTCTCCATGCATGGTGCCCAGGGATGGCTGTGAGCTGCTGCAACCCCACCCCATGCTTCAGGGTGGGAGAGAAGGCTCACAGCCACCAGCACCCTAGGCTGCACCTCCTGTGCCTCAGCCTGCCAGGTTGGCAGGGTCCAGAGCAGGTGAGCTGCTCCCTTCCCCCAGTGGTTGAACAGGGAGGAGAGTGCTGGGTGCAGGGAGGGGACCTCAACTGGGATCCTCCTGGTGAGGGGAAGGGGCCCGGCCTGGCCCCAGTGGGGAGCTTAGGAAGTCTGGCTAAGCAGGCGCTGGTTCATACCAACTCTTACTCTGTCATCTTCCTCCAGCTCTTCAAGCTAGCCCCCCTGCCCCACCTGTCCGGGGGAACGGGCTCTGGGTGACCTCCCTGAGCTCAGACTGTGGACCCAGAGACCTCAAGGAAGAGTGCAGGGGCCGGTGCAGAACTACCAGGGCAGAGTGTCTCGGTGAAGTTTGCAACTGACCCATGGAGGAAGCCTCAGAGGGGGAAGGCCAGGAGGCATGAATTGCCAGCGCTTTAGCCACTTGAAAACAGCTCCACTTGGAATGTGAGGCGGTTGTATGTTCAGCTGAGAAGTGAGAGGGCTGAACTCCACCATCGCTCCTGTCAGTCTGAGGCCCAAGCGTCCACCATGACAAGGAAAGAACAGAGTGAGGGGCCCGGAGGAAGGGAGGACAATTGAAGAAAACCATGTCTAGACTTTCCCCAGCCCTCTCCTTCTTTCTGCTGCCTACAAGAGCCCCAGGCCTGGCCACAGTTCTGTCTCCACCTTTTAGTCCCCTATTCTCCAACCACAGAGGAAAGAAATGAGGAAGGAGTCTGTGCTGCCTTCAGAAAGTATCTATATACCTGATCGGCCAGTTGCCTTCCACAGAGGGAGGCCAGACTGTGGCTTAGGCTCACTCCCCACAGGGACATCAGTAGGACACCCTGTGAGGGCTCCCAGACTGTTAGAGGGGGCAGGCTGGGCTGAGGGATGCCCCCCAAGTGCACAAATTTTTGTGCACCGGGCCACTAGTATATATATATAATTTTCTAGTATCATTTTATTTCACTGTATACAGATAGAGCATAAACAATAAAAGATGTCATTAGAATTCCTAAAAGGAAATGATAATGATGTATAAAAGACAAATTTACATTTTTGCAAAGGCGGTAGACACTCCATTGGTCTTTCTTTCTTTATTTATTTATTTTCTTTTCTTATTTATTTTTTTTTTTTTTTGTAGCCTCTGCTATTATACTCATTAATGAAGAACAGGGAGCAACAACCCTTTAAGATCTATCAAATGCTTGCAAATATTAAAACACAAATTTTCCCCATGTACTATTCTCTTTCCTATATTCTTAGGTAAACATAAATGTAGTTTTTTTTGTTATTTCAATATATTTACAGCAAGTCAGTCCCTGGAAATTAATATTAGTTTTGTTTTTTTCTAAATATTGTGATATTCTTAATCCTATCAAAAGGAAATGCATTTAAACCTTCTTAAGTTTAATGGGGTTATTATTTTTCATTGTAAGTAACTCATGTAAGTAATCTTCAGCCTGACAGGCTGGCACCATCAGATATTGGTTAAATCAAATATTTTTGTGACCTATAATTTCAATAGCAGAAGAATTCTACTTCTGATTTACAAAGATTTTCTGTGTCTTGCCTTCTAGGTAATTTTCAACTCACAAAAAACAATGTGGGTTCCTGTCAAGTCTTCTCTTACACAGTCTCTCACAAATATATATCCTCTGAACTAGAATCTGCTAGTTAGTGCTTTCTTCTTATCCCAAAGCACTATGTGGGTTTTTCTGCTCTTAACCATTGGTGTTTAAGGGGATGTTTAGTCACATGACATACCAATTCTTTCATATTCCCCCCTCCTTTTCTCTGAAGCTGCAAAGGAAGTTGAAATACTACACAGCTTACATCTGCACTCCATGCCTCCCCACCTCTCAGCTTCCGAGACTATATGCCTTTGTTCTTCCTCCTAATTCCTGAGTACTGGAGTTCATAGCATTCTCTTGCAGACATTTGTCATTCTATCTCTTTCATATTGACATTTCCATTTTCCCTTCAAACATCAGAGCTACTCATTTATACCTTGTACTAGTCAGATTAATGTTAAATAAAACTAAATGTATTTTTCTCCCTATAAAATATGTTGAAAGCATTATCCTGCTTAGAGATAAGACCATTTCCTTGTGTTTATTCTCAATTTTGAGTGTTTATTGAAGTAGAATGCCGAGCTTGTTAGAAGACATTTAATTGTCCTGTGCATTCTTTTAAGTTAAAAAATTTAACCACACATCCTGGGGAAACTGTGATCCCAAAGCGAGAAAATCATTAGGAGTCAATTGTGCTGTTTTAGGCTCTCATGTCACTCTTTATTCAGTGAGCTTCTCTAAGCCTATATTTCTCTTATTCTAAAGTGTATTCTCTTCTTTTACTAAAATTGTTCCAGCAGAAGGTACTGGTAGCTTTTAACTACAAAGTGAATGGCTTCCCTCTTGGTCATTAACCTGACTGACATTGACATTTGGCATTGTTGCTCACATTGAAAGTCTCTCCACCTTTTGTTTCCCTATTCTCCTTTTTTTCTTATTCCTTTTCTATTCTCTTTTTTTGTTCTCTTCTGTTATCTACCACTTAGTGAAGGAATTTCTCAAGGTTGTTCTTACTTTTATTTCTTTTTACTGAATTTTTTCTTGACTATTTTATCACTTTCACCACTTCCATTTGTCTTTATATAGTGCATTCCTAAATATCATTCTTGAATGCTCTTCTTATATTTCTAATGGTTTATGGTATACTTCTCTAATGACAAAATACTGGCATTTTACACCCAAAGTATTTCCAAATAACTCATTTTTTAGTACTTAATTCTTATAAACCGTTCTTATTTACTGTTGTCTGTTTAATCTTTGTAATGTGACTTCCCTTCTCCCAAATTACTAGTGGCTTCTGAATGCCTTTTTGATTTTTTCTCTTAATATTCTCTAGACTTTTATTCCTTTACTAGAGGCCCAGTGCATGAAATTCGTGCACTGGTAGGGGGGGAGGTTTCCTCAGCCCAGCCTGCCCCTCTCACCGTCCGGGAGCCCTCGGTGGATGTCCTACTGACGGCCACAGTCTGGCAGCAGAGGCTCGGAATAGGTGTCCCATGTGTGTGTGCAGATGTGTGTGTGTGTGTGTGTGTGTGTGTGTGTATGTGTCCACTGGGGACCTGCCCCCAGCTGCATCAGAGGCTCCAGGCAGGCACCCTGTGTGTGTGTGTATGTGTGTGTGTGAGTGTGTGTGTCCCCGTTGGAGGCCTCCCCCCAGCCGCATTGGAGGCTCAGAGCAGTTGCCCTGTGTGTGTGTGTGTGTGTGTGTGTGTGTGTGTCTGCTGGGGGCCTGCCCCCAGCCACACCATGGAGGCTTGGAGCAGATGCCCCTCTGCTTTGATCTCTCAGGCTCCTGGCCTCCACTGTGTGTTGTTCTCTTCCTTAAGCTGTGGCCAGGGTGGGGTGCTGCATGCAGGCCTTGCTTTCCTGCTCTCAGATCGCCATGGTGACCCAGAAGCAGGCCCTCCTGGGTGCTGCCTGTGGGCAGCACTTTCCTGATCACGGATTTCCAGGGCGACCCAGGAGCAGGCCCTCCTGGGTGCTACCTGCAGGCAGTGCTTTTCTGCTCATGGATCGCCACAGTGACCAGGGAACAGGCCCTCCTGGGTGCTGCCTGAGAGCTGGGCCGCACTTTCCTGCTCACAGATCGCCACAGTGACCCAAGAGCAGTCCCTCCTGGGTGCTGCTTGTGGGCAGTGCTTTCTGCTGGCGGATTGCCATGGCAACCGGGAGCAGGCCCTGCTGGTTGCTGCCTGCGGGCAGCGCTTTCCTGCTCACAGATCACCCTAGTGGATCGCCATGGCAACCCAGGAGCAGGCCCTCCTGGGAGCCCAGGATGGCGGTGGGGTGGCAGATCAGTGCTATCCTGCCCCGCCACCCCCGGTCTCACAGGGGAGGCCAGGATGGCACCGGTGGGTGGTGGATTGTGCTGTCCTGCCTGCCTGCAGTATGCAAATTTAACGACCATCTTTGTTAGGTTAATTTGCATACTCTTCTGATTGGCTGATGGGCATAGCGAAGGTATGGTCAATTAACATCTTTGTCTTTTATTAGTGTAGATTTTTTTTTGTATTTGAGGTCATGTTACCACAATGCTTTCTCTCTTTGTAATTGCTTACGATTTTTTTTTCAAATTTCAGTTCATACTTATTTATACTTATTCTATCCTTAATCCTCTCAATCAGATGCTATCATTCTCTCCTAAAACCTGTTTTCTTACTACTCTTATGATTGGTATGGTAACATGATATATGTGGAATCATGCTTGTATAAGCACATTTTATTGATTCTAAGATGCACATCTTTATTATAATTTCATGTCCCTGAAATTAAGATGCAAATTATAGTTAAAGACATCTTAAGTTTGATAAAATACAATATTTTCACAGTAGTTAATTGTTAAGGCCCTTGTAAATAGAAAATATTTAACTTTTAACTCATATTCTCTTTCAGTAAAAATCTGTTGAATTAGTACATGCCACATTGTCTTTATTCTGACAATCCAAATAAAAGTATCAGAGCCATTAGGTACTATCCTCACAGATAAATTAGCCAAAAAGTTGATTTGATTAAGATTCTCTGTGTTTTTTACAATATTACCATCTTTTAAAAAATATATATTTATTTTATTGATTTTTTTACAGAGAGTAAGGGAGAGGGATAGAGAGTTAGAAACATTGATGAGAGAGAAACATCTATCAGCTGCCTCCTGTACACCCCCTACTGGGGATGTGCCCGCAACCAAAGTACATACCCTTGACCAGAATCGAATCTGGCACCCTTCAGCCTGCAGGCCGACACTCTATCCACTGAGCCAAACCAGTTAGGGCTATAATATTACTATCTTAACAATATTAATTTTCCCTTCTAATTATGCATGTATTTTTATCTAGGTCATCTTTAATTTATTTCAACAATGTTTATAGTGTATAGATCTTACACTTTTATTGTTAAATTTATCCCTACATACTTTATTCATTTCAATGTTTTTGTAAATGGAATTATTTTCTTAATTTTGTTTTTATATTGTTCATTGCTAATGTATAGAAACACAATTAGTTTTTTATATTGACCAATGTCCTGTAAACTTTCTGAGTTCATTTGTTAGTTCTAATAATGTTCATTAAATTAGTTAGGATTTTCTATTGTACAAGATAATTTAATCTGCAAATAGAGATAGTTTTAGGTTTTCCTTTTCAATCTGGATGCCTTGCTCTTTTTTTTTTTCTTGCTTTATTGCCCTCACTAGAAACTCCAGTATAATGTTGAATACAAGTGATAAAAGTGGAAATACTTGTCTTGTTCCTGATCTCAGGGGGAAAACATTTAGTCTTTCACCACTAAGTATGATGTTAGCTGTTAGTTTTTCAATATTAGCCTTTGTCAGCCCTAGCTGGTTTGGCTCAGTGGATAAAGTCTAGGCCTACTGACTGAAGGGTCTTGGCTTCAATTCCCATGAAGGGCACATGCCCAGGTTGTCGGCTTGACCCCCAGTAGGGGGTGTGCAGGAGGCAGCCAATCAATGATTGGTCTCTGATCATTGATGTTTCTATCTTTCTCTCCCTCTCCCTTCCTCTCTGAAATTAATAAAAATATATTTAAAAATAAGATAGCCTTTGTCAGGTTGAAAAGTTCCTTTCTATTCATAGTTTGTACCTTAATTAAGCAATGGTTTCTTAAATATGATCAAAAAAGCACATACAATTAAAGGGAAAAATACATAAATTGGACTTCATCAACATAAAAATAAAGTTCTTCAAAGAACACCATTAAGACAGTCAGACAGTCAAGAGACAACCAGAATAAAAAGAAAATATTTTCAAATCATGCTACTGATAAATGATTTGTATCCAGACTATATAAGGAACCCTTATAATTCAATAATAAATCAGATAAACAATAAAGAAATCAGGAAAGCATATGAAAACAAACATTTATCTAAAGAAGGTACATACTGAAAAGGGCTTAACATTAATGAGCATTAGGGAAATACCACTTTATATTTATAGAATAACTAAACTAAAAAAAGTTAATGATAAGTGTTGGCAGGGATGTGGGGAAGTTGAAACTCTTATACATTGATGTGGGATGTTCAGACACTTTGAAAAACGTTTTTGCAGTTCTTCAAATGAGTAGACACAGAGTTTCCATATCAACCATTAATTCTTACCCAATAGAAATGAAAAAATATATTCACACAAACACATACATGAATGTCCATGAAAGCATTACTGATAATAGCCAAAAAGGGGAAATAATTCATGATGAATGGATAAAACATTTGGTATATTTGTAACATGAAATATTTTTCAGCTACAAAAATAATTATTTCCAAATACATATTACAATATGGATGGACTTTGAGAACATTTTGCTAAGTAAAATAATCTGAATCTATATTGGGTTTTCCTCATTGGATCATTCCAATGGGTGATACATATATGCCTTAACATCTATTACAGTGATTTTCAACCAGTGTGCCTTAAGAATTTTTAAAACATGCAATATCTGACTCTTTAGTCAGAAGCACTGACCTTTTTTCTCTTACATCAGAGATTTTCAACTGGTGTGCCACAAGAGGCACACTGGTGTGCCTCAAGAATTTTTAAAACATGCAATACATGACTGTTAAGTCAGGAGCACTGACTTCTTTTCCCTTAGATTTTCAAATTAAAAAATGGTCAATACAACAATAGCTGTCTGGTGTGAATGAAACAAAATTTCACCTAATTTTTGTCATATTGGCAAAAATATATTTTTTGTGTGTGCCACAGAATTTTGTTAATTAGTTTACATGTGTCATGAGATGAAAAGGGTTGAAAATAACTAATCTATTAATTAAATCCTTCTTTTCTTCCAAAGTCTCCCTCTAGGTGCCCCATCTCACTTTTCCACATTCAAAGCAAAATACTTCAAAAATTTTCTATACTTGCTATTTCTTCTTCTTCACCTCCCATTTTCTCACCAACTCACTTTAGTCTTTTAATATAAAACCACTACACTGAAATAACTCTTTTTAAGGTCATGATCAAATTTTAACAAAGAATATGATGACTTCTCTGTTATAATAGTAATTTCTCAGTAACATTTAATATGGTTGATCATAGCCTCCTTCTTGGAACACTTTATTTTTCAGGCTTTCACATAATTGTACCAATTTATTTTTCCCTACTTTCCTGACTGCTTATTCTCCATTTCTTTTGCCAGCTCTTCCTTAACTACCATATCTCCAAGATGTTGATGTTCCAGGATTCCATCTTTGTTCTTCACCTTTTGATTTGTATATGTGATGTCCAATTCCATTACTAAACCATCTGTATTAGGTCAAGATACTCAGTATAGAGCCCAAACATCTGAATGAAAGGAGGCTAAAGTCAACTAAGGATAAACCTCTGAAAAAGGAATGTAAAGGAGCCATTAGTTGAAGTGCCTGCAACAGTTGAGGGATGAGAAACACCCAGATGAGCCAGTAAAAGGGATTCCAGGAAACCCAACTATACTATCCATATGAAATGGTTCCTAATTTTTTTTAGCCGTTATCATCTGAGTTCCAAATATATATCAAACATCTTACGCAACATGTCCACTCAATTTCTAATATATATTTCAAATTAAATTGGCAAAATCAGTAGGCCTATCATCTATTACTCCTTATATTCTCTTTATCTTCCAATTCAGTTTTCCTCATTTCAGCTAGTGACAGCAACATCTATTTAGTTGTTCAGGTGAAAATACTTGGTGAACTGCACTCTTTCTCTCAAACACACACACACATACACACACACACACACACACACACATGCAAGCATACATGCACATACACACATATTCAATAAATGTGACCACTTTTACTATTTTTGTGGCTATAATTCAAATTCTTGCCTAAATCAGTGCAGTGGTCTCCTAAGTGATATTTCTTTTTGTACACGTGCTTTCCTTTTGGGAGCAAGGAGTCCTTAGAGGGATCTTTCTAAAGTACAAATCAGGTTAAGCACTTATTCTACACCAGGTTATCATATTTATCTTATTTATATTTAGTGTTAACCACGAATCACTTTATTCCCCAGTGGTTAGAGCATAAAACTATTCAGTAATATTAGTTTTTGTAAGCAATGATGAAAGACCCAAAATAATTCTCTTACACTGTACAGAAGATAGCCTTTTTATTGCCAGATGAGGAGACTCAGGAATTGATTGTTCAGTTATCATGTCCAAGGTAGTACAGCCAATAGATGGGTAAGCCATTTTCTGAACAGAGGCAGATTGACTGACACTGGCTTTTATAAAAACACTAGTAGCCCGGTGCACAAAATGTGTGCATATTAAAAGGGAATTAATTAGAAACATATTTTAATATTGCTATTTGCACTTTCTCTATAATAAGATGTGTAAGGGATGAAAGAAAATTAGTAAAATGTATATGAAAATAATATATAAACAATAACAACATGATATAACAACAAAGACATGATATAAAAACAACAAAAACATAATATAAAAACAACATTGATGCAAACAATGACTGATAAATTGATTAAACTTACTTTAATATCTCCCTATATACCACATTAAGAGTGAAAACACCTTTAGAGTGCTCGAGTAATTTCCCTTGAAGTATTTACAACTTTAATGTCACACGCTCTTCAAACTCAAGAGAGAGAAAGCAACATAAAACTGACCATGTCCGAAAATGGGTTCAGGTAGGAATATTCCTACTCTATCTAGAGTTTGTCCTTGTGAGTTATTAATAGTCATCGCAAATGCTGGTATCAAGGGAAACTGTCTTTGAATTAATTTAAATGGGAGGCCAGTGTCAGATGGGGACAAATCAATTCTTGGAATCAGAACAACCTCTCCCTCTGCAGATCCTGTTAATACTTCAGCTTCAATAATGTTAGATCACAATCTTTGGATAATAAATCTAGTACCATTACAAAGACCCCACTTACTATTAAGATTTCTCAGTAGCATGATGATTGCACCCACCTTCAATTTTAATTTATGATATTGCATTCCCAAAGGAGTAATACTATTAAAAAATTCAATGGGAAAATTTTCCTTTTCAGCATTATCTGTTGAATCAATGGAATCATCACTTAAATATGTGTGAAAATCTCCATCGAGTATATCCAAAATGTCTTCATTTAATTTTTGAACATGCTCTCTTTTGGACAAAGAATTGCACTTTTAGATATATTTTTAATATTATTTATTGACATACTATTTCCAAAGGTAGCTTCAATAATAGATCCATTACAAATCATTTTACAGGGGATTTCAATAATATTCATTCCTAAATGAAAACTGCTATCAAGTTTGCTATCTCCAAGTTTTACTAACCATTCACTAAAAGCAGAATCCTCTGATATCATATTTGTTTGAAGAGACAACTTTTTGAAACATCCCCAAACATTAAAGTACTTTAAACTCGTTTGTACTATGGCTGATCACTTAGCATGCAGCACAATACTGAGACATTGTCGAAAATCCCTTCCCAAAAGGATAACTTTCCTACCAAATGGAACATTCAAATTCATAATTTATCTTAGTAATCTGTCTATGGCATTTATAGCATGATTGGATGCCATGGTAACTTCATCAATAATGATAAGTTTGGCCTTTTCAATGGTTTTAGCAACTTCATTCTTTATATTGAGTCTAGAAATTGAAGTTTCATTTAATGGAATTAGTAATTTATATTGGGAATGAAAAGTTCTTCCACCGAGAAGTAAATTTGCAGCAATTTCTGTAGACGCTGTGAGTAAAACAGTACCACCACGACCTCTATATAATGTATTAAAACTTTATAAAATTATGTTTTTCCACTATCACCTGGACCATCCAAGAAAAAGCATTTGGGGTGTACAGTTTGATCTTTTTTTTATATATATATTTTATTGATTTTTTACAGAGAGGAAGGGAGAGAGATAGAAAGTTAGAAACATCGATCAGCTGCCTCCTGCACATCTCCTACTGGGGATGTGCCCGCAACCCAGGTACATGCCCTTGACCGGAATCGAACCTGGGACCTTTCAGTCCGCAGGCCGACGCTCTACCCACTGAGCCAAACCGGTTTCGGCCAGTTTGATCTTTGATGGCTGAAGTTATTGTCTGAAAGGCTGCCAACTGTTCATCATTCAGAGAATTTATCAAAACATCTGCCTGTTATTGCTCGTATAATTCATCACATGTATTTGTATTTATTAATAAAGGATAGTCTGGAAATTTGAAATGTGAACATTTCATTCCATGCAATGTGAATACCTCTTGAATTTCATTAAGGGCATGCATTTCACAGTTTACACAGGCACCTTCTCTTCGGTGTAATTTCTAACAAAAATCTTCAATAAAATGAGATTTATTCTCAACCCATAATTTGTCTGCATCAGAAGAAAATCCAAACACATATGCATATGTAAAAAGTTGCTGTAGTTGTTTGGGCATATTAAGGATGATTGAATTGTCAATTGTATGTTTCCAGAGTGTGTTGTTG
The DNA here is from genome assembly GCF_014108235.1 of Myotis myotis. Classification (NCBI taxonomy): domain Eukaryota; kingdom Metazoa; phylum Chordata; class Mammalia; order Chiroptera; family Vespertilionidae; genus Myotis; species Myotis myotis. The sequence continues at coordinate 107,217,068 of NW_023416324.1, read as the reverse complement.
ATTAATAACTCTCAATGTTTAGCAGCTTCATGAAATGTATCACAAATTACACCTCCTACAGTTCACAAATCATAAAAACTTATCATACCTTTTACATGCAGAAGCAAAATTCTAAAGTGATATCATTCTGGTTCTTTTTTAAAAAATATATTTTATTGATATTTCACAGAGAGGAAGGGAGAGGGACAGAGAGTCAGAAACATCGATGAGAGAGAAACATCGATCATCTGCCTCCTACACACCCCCCACTGAGGACGTGCCCGCAACCAAGGCACATGCCCTTGACCGGAATCGAACCTGGGACCCTTGAGTCCACAGGCCGACGCTCTATCCACTGAGCCAAACCGGTTAGGGCTCATTCTGGTTCTTTAAAGCTCACAGTGAACAGTCTACTTAATACTTTATTTCCACCCATTTGGCGTTTTGTCCACTAAGAATTACTAAACAAATAATGCTGTGGAATCTCCCAATAATAATAACTACGAGTGTCAGAATCTTCTCTATTCAATAAGAACCAAGCCATCAAAGTCAAATTATGCCTTTTAGCCCTATCTAAAACTTCAGCAAAATCATCAGTATGAACAAATTTTGTTCATTTGGCAAATGAATAGCTAATCTTGTGATTGCATGAGATGGGTCATGCATTCACATTGCAAAAAGTCTCCAAACAGCCTCAGGAATGCTCACATACCTGGGGTCAATGAAGTCCTTTACTTCATCATGATTGATAATACTTTTTTTCAGAAATTTGAATATTTCCACAATTGTACCCTTTTTAAATGCATTTAAATAAATATTTGACACTTTTAATCAATGCACAGACTTCAACATTTATATGAAAGTTATATTTAAGGCACAAGTACTGGTTATAAGGGACAATCCAAATGTTATTGACAACTTTATTTCCAATAGACATGGTGCTACCAGATTTCATTTGTATTTGAATACAATATCCATCAATTTTTCCAATGGTCACATTTTGAAATTCTTTCGGATATCCCTTTGAACATTTTCCATACATGGACTATTTGGATTTTGTATTCCACATGGCCCATGTACCATATTTGATTTTACAATTTGAAAAAGTAGAGGACACTGGTCTTCATCTGGAATTTCTGCCTTAACTATACGGTCAATGTCATCTTCTCTTCATAATTTAGATTCACTATCTAATATCAATAATATGTGAGTGTGAGGCAGTCCGCGTTTCTGAAATTCAATGACATGAATTTTAGCTATTACTTTGCCAAGTAAATGGAATTTACATATATCATTTAAAAGAGCATTCAGCTTAATATTAAAAACTCTGGCTACCAAGTTAGGTCTGTTTTCAACTTTTTGCCAGTGTTGTAAATTGTTTGTAATATCTGCTCATTTGGGTTGCATGTCATGGTTATGAATAAATCAGGCTTGCCATACTTATAATTGCCATAGCATCCTGATATCGCTGCTGCATATTTCTGGTACTACCCGCAAAAGACAACAGAAGTAGTATCATTTTACCAATCGGCACATTGTCATTTTCACATCTAGATGTGAGATAATCCATCAAACCACTATATTTTTAAACTCTCAACTTAGATTGGTTTGCTTTAATGAACTTTATCCGATTGGCTTCCATTTTTTAATACGAATTGACAATATACTGCTGAATTAATTTTCCTGCATTTAGAATAGGATTGAACGTGTTCTGGATGGAGAGATGAAATCCATAATACTGCATTTGTGTGACTCGTGTCTTTACATTGTGTCTAGTATTATTGTCAATTACACTGTTGTCTCTTAGTCTTAATGCAATATCTGTTCCCCAGCCTTCTTCACTACATGGAAAAAGAATAGGATATGTCATTGCACCTAATGTAGGAAACAGGATACTGATTTGTCTCATTTTAGTGGCATTCAGATTATTGGGATCTGGTTTATAATGAATGAGCAAGTCCCTTTCCAAAGGAGGTTCTCTATCTTTGTTTCTGAATATGATGACAACCTAGGTTACACAGGGAGAATTATATCTACCTGGGTCACTGTTATGATTGTATTTAATCACCATTGTTACTTCCGTGGGAGCAATACCTTTTGCAGCTGCTTCAGATTGGGCTTCCTTTTCTACCTCATGTAGCATCTTGTACGATTTTGTTAATTCATTTATTTCATGCATGATATTGTTAATGTTGATCATGAGTCTTTCTGAGCAACCTTGGTTTACTGGCATTGCTAATCTTTTACTTGTCACTTTGGCCATATCTAAAATATAGAGTTGAGCACACTTCTGAGAAACACCATCCAAAGAATGTAAAGTTTCAATACGGTGATAAACTTGTCCATGTATTCTAAAACAGTATGGCCCATATCCTGATGGCAATGCAATATTTGCACCCATTGTAGCAAAAGCAAAAGAGCTATTCATTAAACGAATATTTTACATAAAATTTTTTTCAGAATCTTCATTTATCATTAATTTTTAAAAATATGCCAGGTATTCTGGAAAATGTATGTCATTTGGACAAACTTTACCTTTGCTGCAACATCAAGTAAATTTTCCATCAGATGGTTTTTTATCGGAGAAATTTTGTGATAGACAAAATTGACATGTAACAGTCATTCCACCACAACTATGTTCGATAATTGCTTCCTCATTTACTCCATTTTCACTGTGAAGGCAGTTTCTACCAGTATTGGTAGTACTTGTTGATGACTGTTTTCTAGACATATTCTGTCAGCGCTGCCGCCTTCTTTCAGCTTTCGAGGCATGTTGGTCTTCAGACATTTTCTGTAGATGACAACAGTTTCTTTTGGCTGTAGACCTACATTGTGCCAATAGTTGCTCTTCAGATACATTCTGTCCCTGATGCTGGCTTCTTTTGGCTTTAGAGGTACGTTGTGCCAATAGTCGGTCCTCAGACATATTCTGTTGACACCGCCGCTTTCTGTCAGCTGCAGAGGCATGTTGTGCCAATAATTGATCTTCAGACATATTCTGTTGATGACGACACTTTCTTTTGGCTGCAGATACCTTGTGATAATAGTTGGCCTTCAGATACATTGTGTCACCAACAATGGCTTCTTTCAGTTTCAGAGGTACTTTGTGCCAATAGTTGGTCTTTAGATATATTCCCACCTCCCTGCTGTCAGGGTCTGGGGTGTGGATTCCTGGCTGTCAGGCCGCTGACACCAAGCTGACCAATGGCCAATTCCGGAAGGGATGGGGCTCCCTCTGCCCTGCTGTGTGGGTCCTGGGTGCCAGTGAATGGGATTCCTGGCTGTCAGGTCTCTGACACCAAGCTGACCAATGGCCAATTCCGGGAGGGATGGGGATCCTGCCTCCCTGCTGTGTGGGTCCTGGGTGGAGGTATCAGGCTCCCTCCTGCCTCCTGTCAGAGTCTGGGGTGCACCGCAGACCCAGAATCAAGTCCCCGCCCACCTGCACACACCTCAAAATCACTTGAGACCCAGACCTGGCCAGCCCCACCCCCACTGGGTGAGACCCATATCCAGCCGGCCCCACCCCCGTCAAGCCCCATTTACCCCGTCATCACATCACCGCTGGGTGGGGACACACACAGGCAGCGTCACTTCAGTGCTGGGCAGGGACGCATGCAGGAAGCATCACTTCCCAGGCTGGCAATGTTAATAACAGGCCATGTGGAGGCCTTGGAACCCCTGGCGCAGGCACACAGAGGCCTCCGCTGGACCCCGCTCCTGGGCCGGGCTGTGAGGAGGCCTGCAGGCCCTGGCAGAGCCACACAGAGGCCTCCACCAGGCCCCAGGCCTCCTGGTGATGGATTGTGACGGCATGACGCAAGTCCCTGCCCACACATGCCTGCTGCACACGCAGCCTGCTGATCAGTTGTTGCGCATGAGGGCATCCCAACCATTTGCATATTACCCTTTTATTAATATAGATACTATTTATTTATTTTTTAATTTTTAATTTTTTTATTATTTTAAATTTTATTGGGGTGACATTAGTCTACATGAACATATAGGGTACATGTGTGGATTACTAATTTATAGTATCTGTACGTAGGACAATGTGCCCACCACCTAAAGATAAATATATCTTCTGTCACCTCATATTAGGACCCCTTTCTTCACCCATAACCCTCCCTCTGGCAACCACCACACTGTTGTTTGTGTACATAAGTTTCAGTTTTATATTTCACATATGAGTTAAATCATATAGTTCTCAGCTTTCTCTGTTTGACTTATTTCACTTTGCATAATGTTTTCAAGGCCCATGCATGTTGTTGTAAATGATGCTATTTCATCCTTTCTTATGGCCATGTAGTACTCCATTCGGTATACCAGTATATACCACATCTTCTTTATCCAGTCCTTTAATGCAGGGCACTTTGGGTGTTTCCAACTCTTGGCCACTGTGAATAATGCTCCAATGAACATAGAGGTGCATCTATCTTTCCATATAAATGATTTCAATTTGGGGGGTACATACCCAGGAGTGGGATTGTTGGGTTGTATGGTAGCTCTATTTTTAATTTTTTGAGGAATCACCAGACTGCTTTCCATAGTGATTGTACCAATCTACATTCCCACTAACAGTGAATGAGGGTTCCCTTTTTCCCACAACCCCTCCAACACTTATTGTTGCTTGTCTTGTTTATAATGGCCACTCTAACTGGTATAAGGTAGTTTTGTAGTTTTAATTTGCATTTCCCTGATTGCCAGTGAGGTTGAACATCTTTTCATACATCTATTGGTTGTTTGTATGTCTTTCTGGGAGAGGTGTATTTTCAGGTCCTCTGCTCACTTTTTGATTGGATTGTTTATTTGTTTGCTGTTGAGTTTTGTGAGGTTTTTTTTGTATATTTTGGAAATTAAATCTTTCTTGGAGCTACTGATTGCAAATATCATCTCCCATATAGTTGGCTGCCTGTTTGTTTTGTTGTCCATTTCTTTTGCTGTGCAGAAACTCTTCAGTTTGATATAATCCCATTCATTTTTTTTTGCCTTTACCTCCCTTGTTTGTGGGGTCAAGTCTATAAAATGTTCTCTACCACTCAGATCTATAAGTTTGGTACCTATATATATTTTTTCTATATGATTTATAGTTTAGGGTCTTATGTCTAAGTATTTGATACATTTTGAATTAATATTTGTACATGGGGACAAACTGCAATCCAGTTTCATTCGTTTGCATGTGGTTTTCCAGTTTTCCCAGCACCATTTATTGAAGAGACTATTGTATCTTCACTCCAATGTCCATTTCTGGCTCCTTTGTCAAGAATTATCTATCCATATACATGTGGTTTTATAGCTGGGCTCTCTATTTTGTTTCATTGATCTGTGTATCTGTTTCTCTGCCAATGCCATGTTCTTTTTATTATCATAGCTCTGTAGTATATTTTGAAGTCAGGTAGTATGATACCTCCAGCCTTGTTCTTTTTTTTTCAGGATTGCTTTGGCTATTCTGGGTCTTCTATGGTTCCATACAAATCTGATGATTTCTCGTTATATTTCTTTAAAAAATGACAATGAAATTTTGATGGGGATTGCATTAAATCTGTATATTGCATTGGGTAAAATGGCCATTTTAACTATGTTGATTCTTCCAATTCATGAACATGAGATATTTTTCCATTTTTTTTGTGTCTTTTTCAATCTCTTTTAATACTGTTTTGTAATTTTCAGTATATAGGTTTTTCACATTCTTTGTTAAGTTTATTCCTAGGTATTTTATTCTTTTGGTTGCAATTGCAAAAGGAATTGTTTTCTCCATTTATTTTTCTGAAGTTTTGTTGTTGGTATACAGGAAGGCAATGGATTTTTGCACATTGATTTTGTATCCTGCAAGTTGACTGTATTTGTTTATTGTTTCCTGTAGGTTTTTTTGTAGAGTCTTTAGGGTTTTCTATATAGCATCATGTCATCCACAAAAAGTGACAGTTTGATTTCTTCCTTCCATATTTGGATGCCTTTTATTTCTTTTTTATTGATCTGGCAGGTACTTCCAATACTATCTATCTAATAATAGACAAACATGGTAATTGACTGTATCTTCGCTACACCTCCCATTGGCTAATCAGCACAATCTGCACATTAACCGCCAACGAAGATGGTGGCTAATTTGCATACTGCAGGCAGGGTGAGACAGCGCAGCCGCCAACATGAGAGCCACCATCCAGGCCCCCGTGTGTGACCCCAGAAGCCACCTGTCTGCCGCCAGTGATTGGATCGGATCTGGGCCACAGGATGGGCCCAGAAGCCCCAGAAGCCACCCAGAAGCCGGTGATGGGGGGGAGATGGGGGTCCCCTGCCCAGGCCTGACGCCTCTGGCAGAGGTGTCAGGCCTGGGCAAGCGGCCATCCTGTGATCGGAGGGTGATGGAGGTTGACGCCTCTGGCTGAGGAATCAGGCTTGGGTGGGGGGTGGAGCTGGCAATTGGAGGGAGATGGGAGTCCCCTGCTCAGGCCTGACGCCTGGGCCAGAGGCATCAGGCCTAGGCAGGGGGAGGAGCCGGTGATGGGGGGGGAGATGGGAGACCCCTGCCCAGACATGAAGCCTGGCCCATAGGTGTTAGGCCAGAGTGGGGGGTGGAGCCAGCAATTGGAGGGGTCTGGAGGTCCCCTGCCCAGGCCTGACACCTCTGGCTGAGGCATCAGGACTGGGAGAGGGGCCGATCTGGTGATCAAAGGGTGATGTGCGTTGACACCTCTGGCTGTGGTGTCAGGCCTGGGCCAGGGTGGAGCCAGTGATGAGAGGGAGATGGGGGTCCCATGCCCAGGCCTGAAGCCTGGGCCAGAGGCGTCAGGCCTAGGCCAGGGAGGGGGGGGCAAGCTTGCAATTGGTGTGAACTACAAAGGAAACACCTTTTCTGACCGCTCATTGGCTAAGCTCCCTGTATGCCACTCGTAATATACTTAGTAACTTGGGTAATAAGAATCCAAAAAGGTGATCTAGGGATTTTTCACCACACTCCTGGTGAAAAAAACAAAGGTCTGCTGCTGGAGGGCTAAGAAATGTCATATCCTGCCCTAGGCGGTTTGGCTTAGTGGATAATGCCTTGGCCTGCCGATGGCAGGTTCTGGGTTCAATTCTGACCAAGGGCATGTACCTAGGTTTCAGGCTTCTCCCTGGCCAGGGCCCAGGTCAGGGGTCATGAAGGAGGCAACCAATTAAAGTGTTTCTCTCGAGGAAAAAAAATGGCGGAGGTATAGACGGACGTGTCCTGTGCCTTGTCCAGGAGCTGTTAGGGTGAGCAGCTGAAGCAGGTAACATACAGCCCGAATAAGCAGAGGATATTCAGCTGAGAGACAGTTTGCAGCCAGGAAAGGCGAAGGAATCCTGGAGAAAGCAGATTGAAAGTTGGAGACTGCAGCTGAAATCTCTCCCAGAGTGCCGGCTCAGCTGCGGAGACTGTGCCATCTTGAGTGGCTTTTTTTTGGAAATGTATACTATACACCCAAAGACCCGGCATCCAGCGATCTGCTGCTAACTCAGAGACACCGGATCTGGGACAGCGCAACTACGTGGAGTCCTGCTTCTCACGGAAAGGTCAGGTCTCACCTGAAGGTGCAGTTGGCAATTCAGATTGGGGAGAGGAGTGTGTGCGGGAAGGTCTGCGCCCCACAAAGACCGTGGCCTTTGGGGCCAGGGTGATCCGCGAATGTGGAAGAGCTCCCACAGGGCTGCTGACAGAAGGGAACACTTAAAATTAGCCTATAGCTGTATTGGATGCAAAAAGTCAACCTCAGATTTTGCCAGTGTGCAGGCTACTCAATGTAAGGAGAGAGAGGGTGCATGGAAGAGACTGTGTGTGCTGGAAGGTGCAGGGTTGCGAATTCGCGCAACTCCACAAGCTCTTGTCTTTTTTTTGTTTTTGTTTTGTTTTGTTTTGTTTTTCTTTTTTTCTTCTTTCTCTTCTCCTTAAATCTTTGCATTTGATTATTAAACCCAGTGCATGGGATTTCCCAGTTGGGGACACTTGCAGAGACTGCAGGGGAGAGTTGTTTTTATGGAATCTGGGAAACAGAGAGGGGTAATGATTAAAGAACCAGCTCTGGGCAGTGGACTTCCTCAAACCAGTTTTAAGTGCAATAGAGGAAATAAACCCTATCTATTGGATAGAGAGGCCGTATAGCCTAGGAGGTCAATCCAGAAACACTGCCACCCAGAGGTTGAGCCACAAACTGACTCTTATGTAAATACAAATTAAGGCAGTCTGGGAAACAAATATGGCCTGCTTTAACATCAAGACTGTGATTTACAACACAGAGGATCAGTGTATCGCAGGGAAATTCAACACTCTCCTGAATACCTGGCAGGACTAAGGCGTGCCAGACTGAAGAGTAGAGGAACCGAAGGGCTCTCACTACTGCAATTTTTTATTTATTTTGTTATTCTTTTTTCACCTTTTAAATAAAAAACCAATTTTTTTTCTTTTTTCATCACCTGATTTTACCCTTTTAATTACTACATTTTTATTTTTAACCAGTATTATTATTGCTACCATTTTACCATTTTTTAAAGTGTCATTTTATTTTCTCTTTATTTTATTTAGGGATTAGTGTTCTACATTCTATTTTCATAGTTCCTTTAACATCATTTTTCTCTACCTCAATCTTACCTCTATGCTAAAACCCTCTTCTTCACCTTTAACCTTTTGTTGTACTGTTTCTCTTACCCTATTCCTGCTTTAGATTTTCCCTATTCCTTCTTTTTACACCCTGTCAAAATTTCACCCTACTTATATATCCTATTTCATATACCCTACACTAAATCCTTATACACCTCTCCCTTATCTTTCTCCACTATCCAATTTTTTTTCTTTTCTCTCTCTATTGTTTTGTTGTTGTTTGATTGATTGTTGAGTATATTGGTTTTTTTAGGATTGTTTGTGAGGTTGTTTTCCTTTTTCATTTTATTTTTCTGTTGGTTTTAACCCCCACCTCCCGGTTATTTTTGTGCTTCTGTTTTCCCTTGCCTCACTTGATATTATTGGTTGTTTGTAGTTTGCATTCATCTCCAGGGATCTCTTGCTGGAATTTGTTTGGAAAACTGGCGGTTCTATCGAAGTTTTCTCCTCATATAAATAGTCTTTCCCTTCTTCTACTTCATTCTCTCTTTTCTCTCTTACTTTATTCCCTCCCTTTTCCCAATTTCATTTTTGCACTCTTTTTTTTTCCTCGTTTATCTTTTTCTCTTCTTTCTTCCTTATCCCCTAATTCTCTTAGCTCGGGTGGTCACCATTATTTGGGGTTATTAATATCGTGAGTATATTTGTGTTCAGTGCCTGGTACATTGTGCCTTGTTGTTTTGTATTTTGTGCCTTTAAATCAACTCAGCAGATCCAAGCAAAAGCAGCCACCTGATCACCACACCCCCTGTCTAAGGATCAGCAGCTGTGTGTGAAGCCTCCCCTCACCAACCAGAAGAGCCACCACAGCTGTGAACAGCACCCACCAGAGGAGCTGGATATGTCGGTGAGATTAAACATGGGTAGACAAAGAAACCCACAAAGGAAAGAAAAGGAGGACTCGCCAGAAAAGAAGCTAAGTGATACAGAGGCATGCAACATGACTGAAAAAGAATTCAGATTAAGGGTCCTAGAGTGCATAAACCGGTTGGAGGAAAAAATCAAAAACTTATGCAAGAAGTAAGAAGAAACAGATGAAAAAATCAATAACTTATGTAAGAATCAAAAAGAAATGGATGAAAAAATCAATAACTTAGGTAAGAACCAAGAAGAAATGAAGAGTGATATAGCTGCAATAAAAAACACCATTGAAAGTTTCAACAGTAGACTAGGAGAAGCAGAGTACCGAATTAGCGAATTAGAACACAGAGAAGTAAAACACACCCAAACTGAACTGCAATTGTAGAAACAAATTAAAAGATGGGAGGAGAGCCTAAGGGAGCTATGGGACAACATGAAACGAAACAACATACGAATTATGGGGTGCCAGAACAACAGAAAGAGGAACAAGGATTAGAAAACCCATTCGAAGAAATAATATCAGAAAACGTCCCTGAGGTAGGGAAGAAAAAAGTCACACAAGCACAGAGAGTCCCAAACAAAGTGAACCCGAAAAGACCCACACCAAGACACATCATAATTACCATGACAAATGTTCAGGACAAAGAGAGAATCTTAAAGGCTGCAAGAGAGAGACGGAAAGTTAGATACAGGGGATCTCCCATTAGATTATCAAATAATTTCTCAACAGAAACACATCAGGCCAGAAAAGATTGGATGGAAATTTACAGAGTGATGCAAAGCAAAGGTTTGAATCCAAGAATACTCCACCCAGCAAGGCTATCATTCAAAATTTAAAGGGAAATAAGAATCTTCACAGACAAAAAAAGGCTACGGGAGTTTATCACCACCAAGCCAGCAATGCAAGAAATGCTTAAGGGATTGCTGTAAAAAGAAGAAATAAAAAGCTCAAAAAGAAAACAGCCACACAAAAAAAGAAATGGCTACAAACAAGTACCTTTCAAAAATAACTTTAAACGTAAAAGGACTAAATGCTCCAACCAAATGACATCGAGTGGCTGAATGGATAAAAAAAACCATGACCCATATATTTGCTGTCTACAAGAGACCCACCTCAGAATAAAGGACCCACACAGGCTGAAAGTGAAGGGATGGAAAAATATCTTTCAAACAAATGGAAATGAAAAGAAAGCTGGAGTAGCAATACTTATATCTGACAAAATAGACCTCAAAGTGAAGGCCATAACAAGAGATAAGGAAGGCCACTTCATAATACTAAAGGGATCAATACAACAAGAAGATATAACCCTGATAAACATATATGCACCCAATGCAGGAGCACCAAAATACATTAAAAAAACTCCTGGAAGATATCAAGGGAGAGATTGACAACAATACAATGATAGTAGGGGACTTTAACACACCACTGACATCATTGGATAAATCCTCTAGACAAATAATCAGCAAAGAAACAGCAATCCTAAATGACTCAATAGATCAGATGGACTTAATTAATATCTTCGGAACATTTCACCACAAAGCCAAGGAATATACATTCTATGCAAGTGCTCATAGGGCACATTCAAAATTAGACCACATATTGGGTCACAAACAAAGTCTCCCCAAATTCAAGAAGATTGAAATCATAAAAAGCATCTTCTCAGACCATGATGGCATAATATTAGAAATAAAATACAACAAAAACAACCCAAAATACTCAAACACTTGGAAGCTGAATAGCATGTTATTAAATATTGATTGGGTTACCAATGAGATCAAAGAAGAAATTCGAAACATCCTGGAAACTAATGACAATGAAAACACAACAATCCAAAACCTATGGGACACAATGAAAGCAGTCCTGAGAGGGACGTTTATAGCTCTACAGGCCTATCTCAAAAAACAAGAAAAAATGGCAGTAAGTCATCTAACACTATATCTCAAAGAATTAGAAAGAGCACAACAAGAAAACCCCAGAAGGAGCAGAAGGAAGGAGATAATAAAGATAGGAGCAGAAATAAATGGCATAGAGACCAAAAAGACAATACATAAAATCAATGAAACCAAGAGCTGGTTCTTTGAAAGGATAAACAAGATTGACAAACCTCTAGGCAGACTCACCAAGAAGCAAAGAGAGAGGACCCAAATAAACACAATCGGAAATGATAGAGACGAAATAACAGCAGACCCCACATAAATAAAAATGATCGTTAAAAAATACTATGGACAACTCTACTCCAACAAACTAGAAAACCTGGGGGAAATGTACAAATTCCTAGAAAAATGCAACATTCCAAAACTCAATCGGAAAGAATCTAAAAACCTCAATAGGCCAATAACTATGGAAGAAATTGAAGCAGTCATCAAAAAGCTCCCAGCAAACAAACGCCCAGGACCAGATGTCTTCACAGGGGAGTTTTACCAAACATTCAAAGAAGAACTAAAACCTATCCTCCTCAGACAACTACAAAAAATTCAAGAGGACGAACACTTTCAAGCTCACTCTATGAAGCCAGCATCACCCTAATACCAAAACCAGGTAAAGACAACACAATGAAAGAGAATTACAGGCCAATATCACTCATGAACATAGGTGCCGAAATCCTCAACAAAATCTTAGCTAATCGGATCCGGCAGTCCATCAGAAAGATCATACACCATGGCCAAGTAGTATCCCAGGGATGCAAGGATGTTACAATATCAGCAAATCAATAAACGTGATACATCACATAAACAAATTGAAAGAAAAAAAACCACATAGTGATATCAATTGATGCAGAAAAAGCATTTGACAAAATCCAACACCCTTGCTTGATAAAAAGTCTTGATAAAGTGGGAATAGAAGGATCATACCTCAACATAATAAAAGCCATATACAACAAGCCCACAGCCAACATCATACTCAATGGACAAAAACTAACACCATTTCCCCTAAGAACTGGAACAAGACAGGGATGCCCCCTCTCACCACTCCTGTTCAACATAGTACTGGAAGTGTTAGCCATTGCATTTAGACAAGAAGAAGAAATAAAAGGCATCCAAATTGGAAACAAGGAAGTAAAACTGTCCTTATTTGCAGATGACATGATATTATACATACAAAACCCTAAAGACTCCATCAAAAACCACTAGACTTAATACATGAATTTGGCAATGTAGCAGGATCCAAAATTAACCCCAAGAAATCTAAGGCATTTCTATACACCAATAGAGAACTTTCAGAAAGAGAGATCATAAAAACTATCCCATTTACCATCGCACCAAAAAATTAAGCTACCTAGGAATAACCTTAACTAAAGTGGTAAAAGACCTCTACTCAGAAAACTACAGGACGTTGAAAAAAGATATAGAGGAAGACATAAACAGATGGAAGAACATACCGTGTTCATGATTTGGTAGAATCAACATCATTAAAATGTCCTTACTACCCATTGGGGAAAAACCAAGATGGCGGCATAGGTTAACGCCGGAGATTGCTGCCTCTAACAACCACTTCAGAGATATAACTAAAGGACAGAACGGACATCATCCAGAACCACAGGAAGGCTGGCTGAGTGGAAATTCTACAACTAGGAGGAAAGAGAATATCATACCCAGACTCAGAGGAGGCACAGTGCTGAAGTGAAATACTCAGGTGTGGAGTGCGCGCAAGGAGCGGGCTGGTGGCGAGGGCACGGTTGTTGTTTTCAATTGGGAGGGAGTTTTAACTCTGAGCTCCAGATCCTGGCGAGTCTCTGGGGACCCAGACTCAAACGGGAGAAGCGGGACTGTCTGGCTTCGGTCGGAACTCGAAGGCAGCTTTCTCTCCGAGGTTTGCAGTGGTTGCTGGGACTCTGAGAGGCAGAGCCCCTAGGGACTGAACTGAGAGCAGCCATAACTCCTTGCTCCGCCCGCCTTGTAGATCCCCAGGGACCCACCCCTCCCAAGCCCTGCACAGAGCCATTTGCGGGATAGCCTCAGGCAAAGGCTAGATTAGCACCGCCCTAGAGATCCAGCACAGAAGCTCTCCCACTGCAGACACAGCTGACTCTCATAGCCAGTTAGCCTGGAGGTCAAATCACCCCTGGTATTGCCGACAATCAAGGCTTAACTACAACAAGACTCTGCACAAAGACCACTAGGGAGTGCACCAAGAAAAGATAAAAAAATGCGGAGACAAAGAAACAGGACGCAAATGTCAGAAATGGAAGATATAGAGCTCAAAACCACACTTTTAAGGTCTCTCAAGAACTGTCTAGAAGCTGCCGATAAACTTAGTAAGGCCCTCGAAAAGACTGGTGAGACCGCCGATAAATGTAGTGAGATCCTCAAGAAATCTAATGAGACCCTCGATGTTGTGATAAAGAACCAACTAGAAATTAAGCATACACTGACTGAAATAAAGAATATTATACAGACACCCAACAGCAGACCAGAGGAGCTCAAGAATCAAGTCAAAGATTCGAAATGCGAAGAAGCAAAAAACACCCAACTGGAAAAGCAAAATGAAAAAAGAATCCGAAAATACGAAGACAGTGTAAGGAGCCTCTGGGACAGCTTCAAACGTACCAACATCAGAATTATAGGGGTGCCAGAAGATGAGAGAGAGCAAGATATTGAAAACCTATTTGAAGAAATAATGACAGAAAAATTCCCCCACCTGGTGAAAGAAATAGACTTACAAGTCCAGGAAGCGCAGAGAACCCCCCAAAAAAGGAATCCAAAGAGGACCACACCAAAACACATCATAATTAAAATGCCAAGAGCAAAAGACAAAGAGAGAATCCTAAAAGCAGCAAGAGAAAGAAACCCAGTTACCTACAAGGGAATACCCATACGACTGTCAGCTGATTTCTCAACAGAAACTTTGCAGGCCAGGAGGGAGTGGCAAGAAATATTCAAAGTGATGAATACCAAGAACCTACAACCAAGATTACTTTACCCAGCAAAGCTATCATTCAGAACTGAAGGTCAGATAAAGAGCTTCACAGATAAGGAAAAGCTAAAGGAGTTCATCACCACCAAACCAGTATTATATGAAATGCTGAAAAGTATCCTTTAAGAAGAGGAAGAAGAAGAAAAAGGTAAAGATACAAATTATGAACAACAAATATGCATCTATCAACAAGTGAACCTAAGAATCAAGTGAATAAATAATCTGGTGATCATAATAGAATCAGGGACATAGAAAGGGAATGTACTGACTATTCTTGGGGGGGAAAGGGGTGTGGGAGATGCGGGAAGAGACTGGACAAAAATTGTGCACCTATGGATGAGGACAGTGGGTGGGGAGTGAGGGCGGAGAGTGGGGTGGGAACTGGGATGAGTGGAGTTATGGGGGGAAAAAAGAGGAACAAATGTAATAATCTGAACAATAAAGATTTAATTAAAAAAAATAAAAAATCAATTATGTTGAAATATATTTATCAAGATTTTTTTTAGACCTGACTGGTTTGGCTCAGTGGATAGAGCGTCAGCCTGTGGACTGAAGGGTCCTAGGTTCGATTCCAGTCAAGGGCATGTGCCATGGTTGCGGGCACATCCCCAGTAGGAGGTGTGCAGGAGGCAGCTGATCGATGTTTCTCTCATCGATGTTTCTAGCTCTCTATCCCTCTCTCTTCCTCTCTGTAAAAAATCAATAAAATATTTTTTAAAAAGAATGCTGAAATAAATTTACTAGTAAATGCAAAATTAGTTACAAAAAAAAATAAATAAAAAAAATAAAATGTCCTTACTACCCAAAACAATCTATAAAGTCACTGCACTTCCCATTAAAACACCCAAAGCATATTTCACAAATCTAGAATAAACTCTCCAAAAATTCATCTGGAATAAAAAAAGACCCTGAATAGCTGCAGTGTTCTTGAGAAAGAACAAAGTAGGCGGGATCTCAATACCAGATATCAAGCTGTATTACAAAGCCACTGTTCTCAAAACTGGCTGGTACTGGCACAAGAACAGATATATAGATCAATGGAATAGAATAGAGAGCCCAGAAATCGACCCGAACCAATATGCTCAATTAATATTTGACAAAGGAGGCAAGAACATACAATGGAGCCAAGATGGTTCCTTCAATAAATGTGTTGGGAAAATTGGACAGATACATGCAAGAAAATGAAACTAGACCACCAATTTACACCATACACAAAAATAAACTCAAAATGGATAAAGGACTTAAATGTACGACGGAAATCATAAAAATTTTAGAAGAATCTAAAGGCAACAAAATCTCAGACATATGCCCATCAATTTCTTCACTGATACAGCTCCTAGGGCACTTGAAACCTAAGAGAAAATGAACAAATGGGACTACATTAAAATAAAAAGCTTCTGCACAGCAAAAGAAACCATCGACAAAACAAGAAGAAAGCCCAGCGCGTGGGAAAACATATTTGCCAATGTCATATCTGATAAGGGCCTAATCTCCTAAATTTATAGGGAACTCATACAACTTAACAAAAGGAAGATGAACAATCCAATCAAAAAATGGGCAAAGGACCTAAATAGACACCTTTCAAAAGAGGACATTCAGAAAGCCAATAGACATATGAAAACATGCTCAAAGTCACTAATCATCTGAGAGATGCAAATCAAAACAACAATGAGGTACCATCTCACACCTGTCAGAATGGCTATCATCAACAAATCAACAAACGACAAGTGCTGGAGAGGATGTGGAGAAAAAGGAACACTCGTGCAGTGCTGGTGGGAATGCAGACTGGTGCAGCCACTATGGAAGACCGTACGGAGTTTCCTGAAAAAACTAAAAATGGAACTCTGATTTGACCCTGTGATCCCACTTCTAGGAATATATCCCAAGAAACCAGAAACACCAGTCTGAATGGATATATGCACCCATAAGTTCATAGCAGCACAATTCACCATAGCTAAGGTCTGGAAACAGCCTAAGTGCCCATCAGTAGATGAATGGATTAGAAAACTGTGGTACATCTACACGATGTAATACTATGCTTCTGTAAAAAAAGAAGGAACTCTTACCATTTGTAACGTCATGGATGGAACAGGAGAGCATTATGCTAAGTGAAATAAGCCAGTCGATGAAGGAAAAATATCACATGATCTCACTCATTCATGGATAATAAAGACCATTATAAACTTATGAACAAAAATAGATACAGAGGCAGTGCTGCCTCGAACAGACTGTCAAACTGCAGCGGGAAGCCAGGGTAGGTAGGGGGGCAGAAGTGTAGGTAAGAGATCAACTGAAGGACTATAAGCATAACTAATGGACATAAGACACTGGTGGGTAGGGGAGGCCAGGGGATTGTCAAGGGTGGGGGAAAAAAGGAGACATATGTAATGCCGTTTGTAATACTTTAAGCAATAAAGCTAAAAAAAAAAAATATGAGCATGAACATCCCCCAAAAAAGAGTCCAGAAACTAATTATTCTCTATCTATAGGACTGACATAGAAGTAGAAAAGAGATAAAGTAAAGAGATATCCTGCAATGATAGGTTTTTAAGCTGTTTTATTTTATGGAAGAAAATCTTGAAAACATTATTCATATCCAGAAAATAATAAAGCTACGCTCAATCCTTTTGGAAAAAAAAGAAAGAAACAAACAAAAAAACCAAACAAAGCCAGTGTTCCTCTCACTTTGATGTTTCTCTCTGTCTTTCCCTTTCTCTTCCACATTCTCTAAAAATCAATGGAAACATATCCTCAGGTGAGGATAAAAAAAATAATAAAGACATTATTATTATTATTATTATTATTATTATTATTATTATTATTATATGAAAGACACATCTTGAAAATGCTAAAGAAATTTGTCATTTTTTCATGGTGAAGGGATTGGAGTCCGTGTTAATGAAAAAAACCTTGCTGGCTGTGGTGAATGGCAGTGGCTGCTGCAGCAGGGTGATGGGGCTGGTGCCTTCCCCTGATCAGCCAGGTCACCTCCCACAAAGGGAGGCCAGACTGTGGCTTAGGCCTGCTCCCCAAGGGAAGCAGGGAGCGGGCCTAAGCCATCAGTAGGACATCCCCTGAGGGCTCCCAGTGTGTGAGAGGGGGACGGCTGGTCTGAGGGACATCCCCACCCCCCATGAACGAATTTCATGAACTGGGCCCCTAGTGTTGAATAAGAGTGGTGAGAGTGGATATCCTTGTCTTTTTCCTAATACTGGGGGGAAAGCTTTCAGTTTTCCACCATTGAGTATGATGTTGTCTGAGCGTTTTTCATATATGGTCTTCATTAAGTTGAGATACTTTTCTTTTATTCCTATTTTATTGAACATGTTGATCATATATGGATGTTGTATCTTATCAAATGCTTTTTCTGCATCTATTGACAAGATCATATGATTTTTATCCTTTCTTTTGTTAATGTGGTATATTACATTGATTGATTTGTGAATGTTGTACCATCCCTGTGCCCCTGGCATGAATTCCATTTGATCGTGATGTATTATTTTTTGGATGTACTGTTGTATTCAATTAGCTAGTATTTTGGTTCGGATTTTAGCATCTGTATTCATCAGGGATATTGGTCTGTAGTTTTCTTTTTTTAAAATTATCTTTGCCAGGTTTTGGTATCAGGGTTATATTGGCCTCGTAGAATGTAAGTATTGCCTCTTAGTAAGTATTGCTTCTTCTTTAATTTTTTGGAAGAGTTTGTAAAGAATAGGTTTCAATTCTTCCTTGAACGTTTGGTAGAATTCACTGGTGAAGCCATCTGGTCCTGGACTTTTGTTTTTTGGGAGGTTTTTGATGGTTGTTTCAATTTTCTCACTGCTGACTCAATCTATTTAGATTTTCCAGTTCTTCATAATTTAGTCTAGGAAGGTTATATATTTCTAGGAACTTATCCATTTCTTCTAGGTTATTGAATTTTGTGGCATAAAGGCTTTCATAATATTGTAGTATGATCCTTTGTATATCTGTGATGTCTCTGGTGATTTCTCCTCTCTTATTTCTGATTTTGTTTATATTGTCTTTTCCCTTTTTTCGTTAGTGAGCCTAGCCAAGGGTTTGTCAATTTTATTAATCTCTTCAAAGAACCAGCTCTTTGTTTTATTATTTTTTCTACAGTCTTTTCGTTCTATATTTCATTTATTTCTGCTCTCATTTTTATTATTTTCTTTCTTCTGCTAACTTAGGGTTGCTTTTGTTCTTCTTTCTCTAGTCTTTTAGGTGTGATGTTAGGGTGTTTACTTGGAATTTCTCTTGTTTCTTGAGATAGACCTGCCTTGATATAAGCTTCCCTCTTATTACAGCTTTTGCTGCATCCAAGAGATTTTGATATATTGTTTATTATTCTCTTTTGTCTCTCTATATCTTTTGATCTCATCTTTTATTTCTTCTTTGACCCCGTTACTTTTTGGTAGTATGTTGTTTAATCTCCATATATTTGTAGTTTATTTTATTTTATTTTTGTTTGTTTGTTTTACCTCCTTTTTGCAGCTGATTTATAATTTCATGGCATCATGGTCAGAAAACATACTTGGAAAAATTTTGATCTTTTTGAATTTGTTGATTCTTGTTGTATGACCCAACATATGGTCTATCCTTGAGAATGTTCCCTGTGCACTGGAGAAGAATGTATATTCTGATGTTCTGGGATAAAATGTTCTGTAAATGTTGATTATATCCATTTGGTCTAGTGTTTCATTTAAGGCTGATATTTCTTTATTGATTTTT
This sequence comes from Myotis myotis, assembly GCF_014108235.1. NCBI lineage: Eukaryota > Metazoa > Chordata > Mammalia > Chiroptera > Vespertilionidae > Myotis > Myotis myotis. Next base: position 107,197,971 of record NW_023416324.1, on the reverse strand, counting down.
TTATTTAGTTGATCTGTCTAGAGCTGTGAATGGAATATTAAGATCTCCAACTATAATTGTGTTTTGATCTGTTTCTCCCTTTAGTTCTGTGAGTAGCTGTTTAATATATTTCAATGCTCCCTGTTTGGGTGCAAATATATTAAGAGGTGCTATGTTTTCTTGATGTAGTGTTCCCTTTATCATTATAAAGTGTCCATATTTGTCTCTTGTTATCTTGAGATTTATTTTGTCAGATATAAGTATCACTACACCTGCTTTTTTGTGGATGTTATTTGCTTGGAGAATCATTTTTCACCCTTTTACTTTGAATCTACCTTTGTCTCTGCTGTTTAGATTTGTCTCTTGTAGGCATATGGTTGGGTTTTGTTTTTCGTCCACTCTGCTACTCTGTGCCTCTTTACTGGTGAATTTAGTCCATTTACATTTAGGGTAATTATTGATGTATGAGGATTTCCTAAAGCCACTTTAACTTTTATTTTCTGGTAACTCTGTGCCTCCATTGGTTCTTTTCCTTTATGCTTCTATCTGTTGTTTGTTTGGTGGTATTCCATACATCTTTCCTTTGTTTCCTCTTTTTTTAAACTCTATGTCTTATTTGGGTAATTTCTGTGTGTGGTTGCCATTAGTTTTGTAAAAGTTAATTTGCATATATACCACTAGAGTCCTGGTGCACGAGATTCATGCACCCAGGGATTCCTCAGTCCAGCCTGAGCCCTGTCGCAGTCTGGGAGCCCTTGGGGGATGTCCGACTGCCGTGGAGGCAGGAGAGGCTTCAGCCACTGCCCCTGTGAGTGCGTGCCAAATGTGAGCTGGCTCAGGGCTTCTGGCTGAGCGGTGTTCACTGGCCACCAGGGGGAAGCTCCTGCATTGAGTGTCTGCCCCCTGGTGGTCAGTGAACGTCATAGGGACCATCCTGAGGTTTGGTTGATTTGCATATTAGCCTTTTATTATATAGGGCTAGAGGCCCGGTGCACAAAAATTTGTGCACTGGCGGGGGGGGGGTATCCCTCAGCCCCACCCTTTCACAGTCTGGGACCCCTCGGGAGATAATGACCTGCTGGCTTAGGCCCGCTCCCAGGTGGCAGAGGGCAGGCCCAATCCCTAGGTGCTTGCCCCGCAGCCCCTGGTCAGGCTCAGAGCAGGGCCAATTGGGGAGTTGGGGTGCCGCCCCCTGTCATGCACAGAGCAGGGCAGATCAGTAAGTGGCGATGCCACCCTCAGTCACGCTCAGGGTAGGGCTGATTGGGGGGTTGGGATGCCACCCCTTGTCACACTCAAGGCAGAGTTGATGGGGAGGTTGCGGTGCCACCCCCTGTCACACACAGAGCAGGGCCAATCAGGGGCTTGGGGAGATCCCCCCTGCCATGCACAGAGCAGGGTGGATCAGGAAGTTGCAATGCCACCCTAAGTCACGCTCAGGGTAGGGCCGATTGGGGGGTTGGGGTGCCACCCCCTGTCACACTCAAGGCAGGGCCGATGGGGAGGTTCCACCCTGTCACACACAGAGCAGGGCTGATCAGGGGGTTGGGGAGCTCCCCCCTATCAGGCACAAAGCAGGACAGATCAGGGGGTTGGGGCGCCTTCCCCTGTCACGAACAGAGCAGGGCGGATAGGGAGGTTGTGGCCCCGCCCTCTGTCACACACAAAGCTGCAGGGCGATGAGGGGGTTTGGGTGCTGCCCCTGTAACGCTGCTCCAGGGGCCAGGAGGACTCGCGGCTCTGCTGATCCCAGTGCTGGGAGGCCTCGTGGCTCCACTTGATACTGGGGCAGTGAGGCCTCACTGCTCCGCTGATCCCAGGCTGGGAGGCATATTACCCTTTTACTATATAGGATAGAGGCCTGGTGCATGGATGGGGGCCTGCTGGTTTGCCCTGAAGGGTGTCCTAAATCAGGGTGGGGGTCCCCACTGGGGTGCCTGGCCAGCCTGGATGAGGGGATGATGGCTGTTTGCCGCTGGTCACACCCCCTTCAGGGTGGGGGTCCCCACTGGGGTGCCTGGCCAGTCTGGGTGAGGGGATGATGGCTGTTTGCAGCTGGTTACAGCCCCTTCAGGGTGGGGGTTTCCACTGGGATGCCTGGCCAGTCTGGGTGAGGGCCTGAGGTCCGTTTTCAGGCTGGCGGGTGACTGAAGCTCCCAACCTCTCCTTTTTTCCTTTTTTTCTTTTTTATTCTGGGATTTATTTACCTTCTATGGCTATCACTGGAGCTGAGAATCGTCTTTAGCTCTGAAGCAAGGCTTCAGCTCTGAGACCTCGGCTGCTGAAAACAGGTTTCTGGGCTTTGTTTACCTTCTGTATTTGAAACTTTGTTGCAACTCCAGCTCTGAGATCTGGGCTGACAGAAAGCAGGTTCCTGGGTTTTGTTTAGCTTCTATATTTGCAACATTGTTTCTTAGAGAGCAGCTGAGAGGCCGGCAGCGGCAAGCGGGGAAGCTGGCTTCCTCCGTCACTGGAGCAAGCAAGTCTCCCTGTTCGCTTCAGCTGCCTGGCTGCCGGCCGCCATCTTGGTTGGCAGTTAATTTGCATATCGCTCGGATTAGCCAATGGGAAGCGTTTTGGAGCTATGGTTAATTACCATGTTTCTCTTTTATTAGATAGGATTTTATACCTATTTTGAAGTTCTACTCTATTTATCCATGCATCTCTTGTGTTCATTGAGTATCCTTATGACCATGACTTTGTACTTATTATTTTGTAGACTGCTCATATCCTTTATTTATTTATCTTTTTAATTTAAATTCTTTATTGTTAAAGTCTTTTCCCTCCTTGACCTCTCCCCACCCTCTCCACCCCCCAGCACATGCCTCCCCCCCCAATCTGTGTCCATTGGTTATGCTTATATGCATGCATACAAGTCCTTTGGTTGATCTCTTACACCCTTGCCCTGCCTTCCCTCCTAAGTTGGACAATCTATTCTATGCTTTTATGACTCTGGTTCTATTTTTGTTCATCAGTGTATGTTGTTCATTATATTCCACAAATGACTGAGATCATGTGATATTTATGTTTCTCTGACAGGCTTATTTCACCTAGCATAATCCCCTCCACTTCCACCCATGCTGTTGCAAATGGTAAGAATTCCTTCTTTTTTACAGTAGTGTAATATTCCATTGTGTAGATGTACTACAGTTTTCTAATCCACTCATCTGTTGACCGGCCCTTAGGCTGTTTCAAATCTTAGCTATTGTAAATTGTGGTGCTATGAATATAGGGGTACATATATCCTTTCTGATTGGTGTTTCTGTTTTCTTGGGATGTACGTATTCCTAGAAATGGTATTACTAGGTCAAATGGCAGTTCTGTTTTCATTTTTTTTTTTTTTAATTTTTATTGTTGAGATTATTACAGATGTCCCTCTTTTTTTCCCCACATAGCTCTCCTCCACCTGGTTCCCACCCCACCCCAGACCCTCACCACCCTATTGTCTGTGTCTATAGGTAATGCATACATGCATATAAGATCTTTGTCTAACCTCTTTCTGCAACCACCCCACACTCCCTTCCCTCTGAGAATCATCAGTCTGTTCCATTTCCATTCACATGATTCTATTCCATTCACCAGTTTATTCTGTTCATCAGATTTTTTATTCGTTTGATTATAAGATTCACTTGTTAATAGATATGTATTTGTTGTCACTTTGTTGTTCATAATTTTTTATCTTTACCGTTTTCTTCTTCCTCTTCTTAAAGAATATCCTTCAGCATTTCAAATAGTACTGGTTTGGTAGTGATGAACTCCTTTAGCTTTTTCTTGTCTGTAGAGTTCTTTATCTGACCTTCAATTCTAAATGATAGCTTTGCTGAGAAGAGTATTCTTGGTTGTAGATTCTTGCTATTCATCACTTTGAATATTTCTTGCCGCCCTTTTCTGGCCTGCATAGTTTCTGTTGAGAAATAAGCCGACAGTCCCATGGGTACTCCCTTATAGGTAAGCTGTTTTGTTTTTTTTTCTTGCTGCTTTTAAGATTCTCTCTCTGTCTTTTGCCCTTGGCATTTTAATTATGATGTGTCTTGGTGTGATCCTCTTTGGATTCCTCTTGTTTGGGGTTCTCTACACTTCTTGGACTTGTAAGTCTATTTCTTTCACCAGGTAGGAAAAGTTTTCTGTCATTATTTCTTCAAATAGGTTTTCAATATCTTGTTCTCTCTCTTCTTCTGGCACCCCCATAATTCAGATGTTGGTATGCTTAAAGTTGTCTTAGAGGCTCCTTACACTATCTTCATATTTTTGAATTTTTTTTTTCTTTTTATTCTTCTGGTTAGGTGCTTTTTGCTCCTTTGTATTTCAAATCATTGACTTGGTTCTTGGGATCCTCTAGTCTCCTGTTGAATCCCTGTATATTGTTCTTTATTTCAGTAATTGTATGCTTAATTTCTGACTGGTCCTTTTCTTTTCTTTTTTTTTTTTTTTTTTTTTTTGCATTCTCACTAAGATCCTTGAAAGTCTCACTAAGTTCCTCAGAGCTTTCTAGAAGATTTTTGAGTAACCTTATAACTGTGGTTTTGAACTCTATATCCAGTAGTTTGCTTTCTTTCATTTCTTTCATTTGTGATATTTCTTTGTCTCGCATTTGGCTGCTTCCCTGTGTTTGTTTCTATATATCGGATAGCTGCTAAGTCTCCTTGAGTTGATAGAGTGGCCTTGTGTGGTAGGTGTCCTATAGGGCCCATGAGCTCAGCCTCCTCAGTCACCTGAGGTGGACACTCTTGGTGCACCCCTTTGTGGGTTGTGTGCACAGTCTTATTGTAGTTAAGCCTTGATTGCTGTTGGTATCACTGGGAGGAACTGACCTCCAGGCCAATTGGCTGTGAGGACCAGCTGTGTTTACAATGGAAGAGCTGCTGTGGAGGAGACACCCTTATGGGCCAGGACTTGCTTCAGTGGGGCTTTGGTGCTCACTGAGTCTGCCTCTTGAGTGTGTCACTTATGGATGTGAAGAGTTGTAATCTGGCATTGTCTCACACTGACCACTGGGTAGACAGGCTCTTGGATCTCCAAGGGGGTTCAAAGTCAGCCACTGCCTGGGGCCACACAGCAGGAGCTACAGAGAGATCTGCAGATTCCTCCTCTTTGTATTGGGTTTGGAAGTGCTCAGACGAGGCCCAGCTGTGAAGCAAGAGAGGCTGGTGCTGGTGCCTGCCAAGGGCCTTTTATTGATAGCTTTGGGCCTCCCTGACCCAGCTAAAGCTTGTTTGACATGTTTTAGGCTGATAAAGGATAGGCCATTCATATGCAAAAGCCACTGTACATGGCTTGGGTGAGGTTGTAAATTGGGTGGGGTGGGGTCTCAGGGAATCTCCAGGGCAGAGTAAACAGAAATGGCTGCCAGTCAGCCCTGCACCAGGGAGGTCCCAGCACGGGAGCAATGACCACTGTGAGCACCTTTGTCTGGAAGAATGCCACCCCCGCACTCCTGACCCATGCCAGACAGTCCAGTTTCTCCCCATATGTGTCTGGGTCCCTCAGAGCCTCGCCTGGCACTGGAGCTAAGAGCAAGCGGGAGCTTGTAAATGCAGTTCACAGTGCCAGCCTTTTAAGAGGAGCAGCTGGGTCACTCAGCCCCAATCTGCACTTGTTTGTACAGTCCATAGTTCTTACTGCCTGTAGGGATTTCTTTCTCCAGCTCTGGAAGCCTGGGCTGGAGGTCTAGTATGGGGTTGGGACACCTTGCTCCTCCAGGTGTCCTCCAAAGAAGCAAGCTCCCTCCCAATTAAAAAAGCAGCACTTCTGGGTGCCAGACCAGCCCATTCCACACCTCTGCACCTCCTTCCAGTCTCAATGCGTTTTCTTCTTTATCTCTCTAGTTGTAATATTTCCACTCAGCCAGCTTTCTTGCAGTTCTGGATGGTAGTTGTTCTGTATTTTAGTTGTAATTTTGATGTGGTTGTGGGAGGCAGCAAGTACAGGCGTTTACCTATGCCGCCATCTTTGTTCCTCCTCATTTTTAAATTTTGAGTAAATGCCATACTGTTCTCCACAGTGGCTGTGCCAGTCTGCATTCGCACCAGCAGTGAAAGAGGGTTCCCTTTTCACCACATCCTCTCCAGCACTTATTATTTGTTGATTTGTTGATGATAGCCATCCTGACAGGTGTTAGATGGTACCTCATTGTTGTTTTGATTTGCATCTCTTAGATGATTAGTGACTTTGAGCATGTTTTCATATTTCCCTTTGCCTCCTGTATGTCCTCTTTCAAAAGGTGTCTACTTAGGTTCTTTGCCCATTTTTGATTGGATTGTTTATCTTTCTTTTGTTAACTTGTATGAGTTTCCTATAAGTTTTGGAGACTGAACCCTTATTGGAGATAACATTGGCAAAAATTTTCTCCCATGCAGTGGGCTTTCTTATTGTTTTGTTGATTTTTTTTCCTGCTGTGCAGAAGCTTTTTATTTGGATGTAATCCCATTTGTTTATTTTCTCCTTAGTTTCCATTGCCCTAGGAGTTGTGTTGGTAAAGATATTGCTATGACAAATGTCTGCTATTTTGGTGCCTGTGGCTTCTTCTAAGATTTTTATAGTATCCCTTCTTATGTTTAAGTCCTTTACCCATTTCAACTTTATTTTGTGTATGGTGTAAGTTGGTGGTCTAGTTTCATTTTTTTTTTTTTGCATGTATCTGTCCAATTTTCCCAATACCATTTATTGAAGAGACTGTCTTGACTCCATTGTATGCGTTTGCCTCCTTTGTCAAATATTAACTGAGCATAACGGCTTGGTCAATTTATGGGTTTTCTGTTCTATTCCATTGGTTTAGATATCTGTTCTTGTGCCAGAACCAGGTAGTTTTGAGAACAGTGGCTAGGTAATATATCTTGATATCTGGTATTGTGATCCCTCCCACTTCATTCTTCTTTCTTAGAATTGCTGCAGCTATTTAGGGTCTTTATTTTTTTTTTCCAGATGAATTTTTGCAGTTTGTTCTGGGTCTTTGAAGTATGCTGTTGGTATTTTAATGGGGATTGTATTGAATCCATAGATTGCTTTGGGTAGTATGGACATTTTAATGATGTTGATTCTACCAATCCATGAACACACAATATTCTTCCATTTGTTTCTGTCTTCCTCCATCTCTTTTTTTAGTGTTCTGTAATTTTCTGAGTACAGATCCTATACCTCCTTGGTTAAATTTATTCCTAGGTACCTTAATTTTTCTGTTGTGGTGTTAAATTAGATTGTATTTTTGGTTTCTTTTTCTGTGAGTTCATTATTGGTGTATAAGAAAGCCATAGATTTCTGGGTGTTAATTTTGTATCCTGCTACATTGCTGAATTCATTTATTAATTCTAGTAGTTTTATGATGGAGTCTTCAGGGTTTTCTAAGTGCAATATCATGTCATTTGTGAATAAGGACAGATTTACTTCTTCTTTTCCAATTTGGATGCCTTTTATTTCTTCTTCTTGTCTGATTGCTATGACTAGCACTTCCAGTACTATGTCAAATAAGAGTGGTGAAAGTGGACATCCCTGTCTTGTTCCTGTTTTTAGGTTAAATGGTTTTAGTTTTTGCTCATTGAGTATGATGTTGGCTGTAGGTTTGTCATATAAGGCTTTTATTATGTTGAGGTATGATCCCACTAATCCCACTTTGCTGAAAGTTTTTATCAGGAAAGCGTGTTTTTCTGCAGCAATTAATATGATTATGTGATTTTTGTCTTTCAACTTGTTTATGTGATGTATCACATTTATTGATTAGCAGATATTGTGCCATTCTTTCATTCCTGGAATAAACCTCACTTGGTCATGGTGTATGATCATTCTAATGTAATGCTGGATCCAGTTTGCTAGAATTTTGTTGAGGATTTTAGCATCTATGTTCATCAGGGATATTGGCCTGTAATTCTCTTTCTTTGTAGTGTCTTTATCTGGTTTTAGGATTAGGGCTTCATAGAAAGAGCTAGGAACTGTACCTTCCTCTTGAATTTTTTGGAATAGTCTGAGAAGGATTGGTTTTATTTCTTTTTTAAATGATTGGTAAAATGCCCCTGTGAAGCCATCTGGCCCCGGGCTTTTGTTTGCTGGAAGTTTTTTGATGGCTGCTTCAATTTCCTCCTCAGTTATTGGCCTGTTGATTTTTTTTTTATTATTATTATTCTTGGTTGAGTTTTGGAAGGTTGTATTTTTCTAGGAATGTGTCCATTTCTTCTAGGTTGACCAGTGTGTTGTAATAGAGTTGTTCGTAGTGTGTTTTTAGAATGCTTTGTATTTATGTGGGGTCTGTTGTTATTTCACCTCTTTCATTTCTTTCTTTAAAAAAAAAACCAATATTGATTTCAGAGAGGAAGGGAGAGGGCAGAGATTGAAACATCAACGATGACAGATAATCATTATCAGCTGCCTCATGCATGCTCTGTACTGGGGATGGAGCCTGCATCCGGGGCATGTGCCCTTGACCAGAATTGAACCCGGGACCTTTCAGTCCACAGGCCAATGCTTCATCCACTGAGCCAAACTGGCTAAGGCTGGTCTCTTTCTTTTCTGATTTTATTTGGGTCCTCTCTGTCTGCTTCTTGGTAAGCCTGGCTAGAGGTTCATCAATCTTGTGTATCCTTTCAAAGAACCAGCTCTTGTTTTTATTGATCTTTTGTATTTTTTTTTTGTCTCTATGTCATTTATTTCTGCTCTTATCTTCATTATTTCCTTCCTTCTGTTTACTCTGGGCTTTTCTTGTTTGTCCTGTTCTTATTAAGTAGTAGAGTTAGATAATTTATTACTAGTTTTTCTTGTTTTTTTTTTGAGGTAGGCCTGTAATACTATGAACTTCCCTCTCAGGACTGCTTTTGTTGTGTCCCAAAGATTTTGCTTTGTTGTGTGTTCATTTTCATTTGTTTCTAGGAAGTTTTTTATTTCTTTCTTGATCTCCTTGTATCCCAATCATCCTATATTCAAAGCCCAGCGACTGAAATGGCAGAACGACGAGAATGACCAGAGACCAGAATGACCTCAGCCCCTTGCTCTGGCCGGCCCCACCCCCCAGCAGGGACCCCCACTCCAATCAGGGTATGGCCAGCCTGCAAACCTCCTGTGGCCCTTTGCTGAGGCCGGCCCCAGCCCCTAGCAAGGACCCCAACCCCAATTGTGGGCATAGACAGCCTGAAAACCCCCAGCAGCCCCTCTCAAGGCTGGCCCTGCCCCCTAGCAGGGATCTTCACCCTGATCAGGGTTGTGGTCAGCCTGCAAACCACTTGCAGCACCTTGCCCCAGCCAGTCCCACCCCATTCTGGGGCCCTATCAGGGTAGGCCAGCTGGCAACCACTTGTGCACCAGGCCTCTATCCTATGTATAAAGGGTTATATGCAAATTGACCCTAACGCAGAATGACTAGAGTGACTGCTGGACCAGTCACTATGAGGTGCACTGACCACCTCTAGGTCTTTTTTCCTGCCGGCAGGCTCCAATCACCTGATGGTGAACAGGGCACCGGGGGTGGATGGTGGGGGATGAGGGCGGTATCAGGCCAAGGCCCCTGACCTGCCAGTCACCCCACACACAGAGGATAACCTGCAGCATGGTTGGGGCTGGTGCACGGGCATGAACAGCTGACCCCTTGGTCCCTTCCCTTGGCCGTCAGGCACCGACCACTCAATGGTGAAAGGGGAACCAGGGGTGGGTGGTGGCGGGGGATGGGGCTCGCTGCAGGCAGCCGGAGAAGATGGCCCTGATCGCAGGCCAGGCCTAGAGACTGGACCCACACACGAATTTCATGTGCAGGGCCTCTAGTTGTTTAATATCATGCTATTTAGCCTCCATGTGTTTGAATCTTTCTGGGTGTTTTTACTGTGGTTGATTTCTAATTTCATTCTACTGTGATTTGAGAAAATGGTTGATATGATTTCAATCTTCTTGAACTTGTAAAGACTGGTTTTGTGTCCTAACATGTGGTCTATCTTTATAAGTGATCTGTATGCTCTTGAAAGAATGCATATTCTGCTGCATTGGGGTGAAATGTTCTATCAATGTCAATTAAATCCAGTGTGTCCATTACAGTCACTCTTTTCTTGTTAAGTTTTTGTCTGGAAGATCTATCCAGTGAAGTCATCAGGGTATTAAAGTCCTCTACTATGACTGTATTGTTGCTGATCTCTCTGGTAAAAACCTCTAAAAGATTGTTTATATATTTAGGTGCTCCTATATTGGGTGCATATATGTTTACCAGGGTTATATCCTCTTGTCGGATCGATCCCTTTAGTATTATGTAGTGACTGTTGTTTTCTCTTGTGATGGCCTTCAGTTTGAAGTCTAGTTTGTCAGATATGAGTATTGCTACTCCAGCATTTTTTCTTTTCCATTTGCCTGGAAATTTATTTCCATCCCTTCACTCACATCCTATACATGTCTTTTGTTCTAAGGTGGGTCTCATGTAGATAGCACATAGTTGGGTCATGTTTTTGTATCCATTCAGCTACCCTATGCCTTTTGATTAGAACATTTAATCCATTTACATTTTGTGTTATTATTATAGGTACTTATTTATTGCCATTTTAATTCTGTGTATCTAGGTTTTTCTCTCTCTGTTTCTTCTTCTCATTACAGCAGTCCCTTTAGCATTTCTTGTAATGCTGGCTTGGTGGTAATATGCTCCTTTAGCCTTTTTTTTTTTTTTTTTTTTTTTGTATGGGAAGCTCTTTACTTGACCATCTATTTTGAATGATAACCTTGATGGATAAAGTAATCTTGGTTTCAGATCCTTGCTTTCCATTACTTTGAGAACTTCGTTCCATTCCTTTCTGGCCTGTAGTGTTTCTGATGAGAAATCAGGTGTCAGCCTTATGGGAGCTCCTTTATACATAACAGTTTGTTTTTCTCTTGCTGCCTTTAAGATTCTCTTTTTGTTTCTAATTTTTGGCATTTTAATTATGATGTGCCTGAGCATGGACCTGTATGGGTTCTTCTTGCTTGGGGTTCTCTCTACCACCTGTTCTTGTGTGCATTTTTCATTTCCCAGATTAGGAAAGTTTTATGCCATTATTTCTTCAAAAGCTTTCACCCTCTCTGCTTCTTCTGGCACACTTGCTATTCGAATATTGTTATATTTCATGTTGTCTCACAGCTCCGTTAAGCTGTCCTCCTGTTTTTTAATTGTTTTTTTTTTCTTTTTTGTTCTGATTGAGTGATTTTTTCAACCCTGTCTTCTAATTCACTGATTCGATCTTTAGCTTTCCCTAATCTCTGTTTATTCCTTCCAATGTTTTCTTTATTTGTATTATGTCATTCTTTACTTCTGACTGTTCTTTTTTTATAGTTACCAATTTTTTTTATAGTTACTATATCTTATATCTGTTGAGCATCTTTACCATCATTACTCTGAACTCTGTTTCAGAGAAAGGTTTTATCTCTGCTTCATTTATCTTGTCTTCTGGAGAATTCTCTTGTTCTTTCATTTGAGGGTTGTTTCTTTGTCTCCTCATTTTGGTTGCCTATTTGGGTTTGTGACTATGTATTAGATACATCCTCTATACCTCTCAATCTCTATTTCAGGACAGTGTCAAGTGCTGTTTCTAACTAATTAAATCAAGCTAAGGCTCAAAACCTCCAGAGACTGCCTCTGCCTACAGACTAATAGTAATCTGACTTGAATGGTCCCAGGCAATTGTCCCCAGAGGTGGCCAGAGTTTTTTTCAACAGGGTGGGGCAGTTGCTTCTGCCTGGAGGCTAATTTTATTCTAGTCTCTTAAGTGGTCTCAGGGTAAGGTGTTTTCCAATATGGAGGGTAAACTGTCTTCCCCCCAGGCAAGGCAAATGTCTGTGGGAAAGATGTCTTCCGCTGCCTGATGGAATGACTCAGGACAGGAAACTGGGGGTGTTTGTCTTCTGTCCTCTAACCCCAGAGTCCCCAATCCTAGCTTATGCTCATATGGCTCCAGTCAACTCTTCCCTCCCTCTGCTGGGTCACAAGATGGGTGGCTCCACAGCAAATTTTGTGTGTTAGCCCTTTAAGAGGGTTTCTGAATTTTCAGCCATTATTCCCCGGCATACAACAACCCTGTTGCTTTTCATAGCCGGATGTTATGTGGGTACCCTTCTCAGTGTGGTGATCTCTGCTGAGGGGCCCAGCTTGGCTATTAGATCCAATAGTTCTCAGTGGCAATCCCCCACAGCTGAGATATCTCTCCGGAACTTCTTTTGCTCTCTGTGGACGCCCCACCAGCCCTTTCATGCCTCTGCCTTGAGAGTCTTCCATTGATTATTCAGGAAGTTTTTTTCTGTATTTTAGTTGTAATTCCAGTTTATTCCTCATAGCATATCCCTGCAGCATCCACATACGCTGTCACCATTTTTAATCCTAACTTTAGAATTCTTTAACGTGATTTCTACTATGAGGTATGTCCTTAATATAATATTTAGCCTTTGTATTGAAGCAAAATTAAAACAGTGTTTTACCAGCTTTTATTCCATGATAAAGAAGGGGAGAAAGGTAGGATGATTGTTTACTTACTTTAAAAACATTCATTATTTATTTATATACCAAATTTTGGAGATGAGAAAGCAGTTTGTCAATGGAGCTAAGACATTTACTTTTGGTTGGGGAGATTATATGAACTCACAGGAAAAAAAATAGCAAAAAATTCCAGTGAATTAGAAGTGTCAAATGTGTGCTGTGGTATTATTAAATACTTAATCCTGGCAAAAGCTAGGAAGATTTTAGATAGAATGAATAAATTTGTGGTGTCAGAGGGAAATGCACCTCCAAAGATATAGTCATGGGAAGCCAACTGAGATATTAGGAATGTGGGGAAACATTTTTTAAATTGATTTTTTAGAGACTAAGAAGACAGAGAAGTAACATTGATTTGTTGTTCCACTTATTTATGCATTTATTGTTTGATTCTTTTTTAAATTCTCACCTGAGGATGTTTTATTATTATTATTAATTTTAGAGAAAAAGGAAGGGGAAGGGGGGGGGAGAGAGAGAGAAAGAGAGAGAGAGAGAGAGAGAGAGAGAGAGAGAGAGAGAGAGAGAGAGAGAACATTGATCATTGCTTCACATCCCCACCCTGACAGGGGATCAAACTTGAAACCTGGCCCTGTGCCCTGAACTGGGGATTGGACAACAATATTTTTTGTGTCTGGATGACACTCTAACCAACTGATATACCAGGCCAAGGCTAAAAATATTTCTTTATACAGAGTGTCCTTAACCACTAAGGGTAGTGTGCACAAAAAGCAAACATGTTTTTTATCTCCTTGTACCTGGAACATTTCAAACATTATTTTATTTGAAATATACTTCTAATTAAGTATTAAGATCATCCTTATTTTATTGATTCAGGAAATTGAGTGAGGTTCCAAGAAGGTGAAAAGATTTGTCTTGGGATTTTTGAGTCCTAGGATAGTATTCTATGCATAGAAATGCACCTGTCTTTCTTTGTGGGACTTCGTGCTAAGAAATGTAGAACTCTGTTTTGATTACTTCTTGTTCCCCCTGTTGGTTAAGATAATTCCCACCCCAGCATAATGGGATGACTGAACACACTGCATTCAACCCCAGATAGATGAAATTGACAGTAGTTTATTACTCACATAACTCCCATCCTGGGGGAGGAGGACATCATACACCATGCATGGCTACACAGGGGTTGCACTCAGGAAAAGAGTGAGCAAGCAGGGCTGTGAGAGGCAGACTTTGTAGTATTAAGTGATCAATTGTGCCCTGGTTCCTGTGGCAAGCTATGATTGGCTACTTTGAATAATTTGGATGGCTGGCAGGACCTGAAACCTGCTCTTCAGGAATAGCAGTTGCATTTAGTCCATTTGAGAAGGAAGGTTGTTCAGCTAGGTGCATGACATACAGGAGCAGAGAAGGAAGAAAGACTTGAGGCTAGGCCATTCCAGACTCTCCTGGTTTCAGATGTCAAGGCGGCACATGGGATCAACTTTAGGTCTTTCACCATACCCTTTTGAGACTGCAGGCTAGTATTATCTTTCTAACTTTTCATGGTCCTCAAAAAGTTTTGTTTTGTTTGTTTGTTTTTATTTGTTTGGGAAGATATTTGCTCCTGGCTATTCCTATGTATGTTAGCCTCATTTTATATTTCTGGTACTTATCATTCTCTTGTTTATTTTCAGATGCTTTATTTTGGTAATTGGCTGCCCCTAAAGAAGTAAGTTTCATAAAAGTAAGGGACCTTATTAATTATTTTATTTATTGCTGTATTCCCAGTGTCTATGATAGTCCCTGGCACATAATAGTTGCTCAGTAAATTTTTGTCAAATAGAACAAATGAGCACAGATAAAAATACGGAATTGAAAGTATTTTATTTGGAGTTAAGACTTTACCCAATCAGTTTACTATACCAAATATTTATCAAGGACATTTCCTGTACTAACTTCTGGTCTTAGAATACAGTTTCTACCATTAAATAACTTATAGTCTTGAGAAAGAGGCAAATTAGTAAAAATGTTATTGCAATACTTGATGACAGTAGCTATGAGAAAAAAGAGCACAGGATTTGGAGACCTTAATTTGAGGTTGTACTTGAATAATCAGAAGAAAGCCATTATCTTTTTTAACCTAAATAAAGAAAACCCACAATTTTTTTAGTTACGACTCCTGTTTTCTATACTTCTTTAAAACAGGAATTGATAGCCCAGTCAGTGTGGCTTAGTTGGTTGAGCGCCGTCCCATGCATCAAAGTTCCTTGCTTCAATTCCCATTCCCGTTCAGGGAACATGCCTGGGTTTCGGGCTTGATTCCCATTTGGGGACATACAGGAGGCAGCTGATTGATGCTTCTCTCTCATCAAAGTTTCTATATCTCTCTCCCTCTCTCTTCCTCTCTCTCTATAAAAAAAATAATAAAAACATTTTTAAAAGGATGAAGGATAAATTGTGATATTTAGTACTTTTTAGCCTTTGTATAAGTTTTGCCCGCATATTAAATGAAATAGGAAGTGAAAATGAAACAATTAAAGTTAGTAATGACATGTGTTTCTGTATAAGTAGACAATGTATTTGCTACCTATTTCATTTATGTCTGTGGAAATTAGATGTATGGGTCCTATGGGGTAAATGTCTCTCTAACTGCTTCCCTCCCAACCCACATTGCTGAAAAAATTTCCCCATTTGTCTCTGTGCACTTTACAGAAGTCTGTGTTTATAAATATGATGTGGAGTCTAAGATCCTGTTCAGTATAATTCCACTTCCTTATGGCCCTTTTAGTACCCTTTAGCAACACAGACTGGTACCGAACCATCTCCAAAAGGTGGGTTTATGTTCTCCTATGTACTTCTGGTTTCCCCTGTTTGAAAATTTAAGTAGGAAATTTATAGGATTTATGTCAAAGTGCCCCATAGGAGTCTTAACAGTCTTCATAGTGTGACAGAAACATATTGAGGCTGTGTTCCTTCTGTTTGAGGGCAATCTTGGGATTTTCCTCTTTTGTAAATTAAAGAAAGGGATTGATATTGTAAATTTATTTTGGGATTCAGTAAAGAAAAGAGTGATTGCTACAAAGGAGACATCCAATATAAAAGAGGTTTTTATGTTGTTTTCAATTATAAGCTGTAAAATTTCCCCCCTGAGTTAAAGATACATTGCTGGATTGGTACCAGCTAATTAACATTTATTTGGGTGGGGGGAAGTTATGTTTCTAAATGGGTATGGATTTATTTACCTTATAATTTTTAAGCATGGCATTTATAAATGGAATATACATTTTAAATCCTTTAAAACAAGTGGTATAAATAATAGAAAAAGTTGGTGTATTTTCCTGTGTCTGAGATCCACTTTCTGTTGACCAAGCTTTTATTGTCATTGCCCTTAAATAAGAAACACGTTGTGTACATAAACCAAAAATAAGCCTGTTGGGCCCAGGGGTAGATTTTGATGCCATGAAATTGATCCTATGCTTTTCAAAGAGCAATATATTTCTGACTCTTTTCTTCATATTTTTCCAAGTCATGAGTCAAAATTTGAAATCTGGTTTTACCTCTTTCATCTTGCTTCTGTCTCCCTTCCTGACTACCCATCCCTCTTTCTTTTCTTATTTTTTTACATGCTCCCATAACTAATAGATTAAATCTAATTTTGAGATTATCAAGCTAAACTTTTTAAAACTTTAGTTATTTGCTTCGGTCTTTTAGATGTACAATATTCTACTAGCACTTTAATTTCCTTATGGCTGGCTATTTTCATCAAAGCTTTCTTCTCACATATAAATTATTTCTATTATTCATGTTTTATAAATTCTTCTTTTGAAACTAAGTGGTATCTATTTTGCTCAGGGTTAATTTGGGGATCTGTAGGATTTTGATCTCCACAGTTATTCTTTATGGCCTCTAATTGCAGCTTAAAGAAGCTCCTATTTGGACACAATTTTAAGAATATAAACTTAGACAAACAAGTGGTGACTTAAAGATTTTATTATTAATAACTTTCACACACCAACTATTTTTGCTGTGGAAAAAGATCATACGTTCATTTACTAAACTTTGGAAAGCAGATCTTCTAGTTGGTTTGCCATAGTTTTGGTGGAATATTTTTATTTGGATGATTATGTATAAAACTTGATTCCTGGGTGTTAAAATTCTTTTGTAAATCTATTAGCATGATAAATATCTTTCCAAAGGTTTTTTTTTTTTTTTCCTGTGGAATTAGTAAATATACAGAAATGCTCGTTCATATGAAGATAGATAGATGCACCATCTTTACAACTTGGCTTCATTATTTTTTATTAGGTATGAATAACAATGAGGAAATGGAAACTCAAACTTGTTTCCTTGGAGTCTAGTGACATCTCTTACAATAGTGTTATAGAAAAAATATGGACTATTGTGCTAAAATGCCATAACATTTTGTTGTTTTAGCCCTGTGTGCTTACAGAACAGCTAGTGAAGGTAGCCTGGGTTTCAGATTTCTTGGGCCCTCACAGGAGATTCACTTTCCAGTTTTAAAAATATTTATTATGGAAAGTATTACATTTGACCCTCTTTTCCCCAATTAACCTCTAACAGCCTGCTCCCAACACCCCCTTCCCCCCAAAGGCCCTCACCACACCATTGTCTGTGTACATGGGTTATGCATATATGCATACAAGTTCATTGGTTGATCTCTTCCTACCCACTGCCTTGCCTTTCCTCTGAGGTTCAACAATGTGTTCATGTTTCTATGTCTCTGGATCTCTTTTTATTCATTAGTTTATTTGGTTCATTAGATTCCACATATCAGTGAGATCTTATTATAATTATCTTTCTCTGACTGGCTTATTTCAGTTAGCATAATACTATCCAGGACCATCTATGCTGGAGCAAATGGTAAGAGTTATCTATAATAATAAAAGCGTAATATGCTAATTAGACTGCACAGCCAAACAACCTTCTGAAGTTCATTCTGGATGTCCTTCCAGACGAAGCTGCAGCTGGGCAGAGGCAGAGGTGGTTAGGGGGGATCAGGCAGGCAGGCGAGCAGTTAAGGGTGATCAGGCAGGCAGGCGAGTGGTTAGGAGTGATCAGGCAGGCAGGCAAGCAGTTAGAGGTGATCAGGCAAGCAGAGGTGGTTAGGGGTGATCAGGCAAGCAGGTGAGTGGTTAGGGGCAATGAGACAGGCAGGCAGAGTGGTTAGGAGCGATCAGCCAGGCAAGCAGGCCTGCAGTTAAGAACCAGCAGTCCTGGATTGTGAGAGGGATGTCTGACTGCTGGTTTAGGCTCTAAACCGGCAGTCAGATATCCCCTGAGGGGTCCTGGATTGCGAGAGGGTACAGGCTAGGCTGAGGGACCTACCCCCTCTGTGCACTAATTTCATGCACCAGGCCTCTGGTTTCTTTATAATTGTCACATAGTATTCCATTATGTAAACGTACCACAACATTTTTATCCACTTATCTGTTGATGGGCACTTAGGCTGTTTCCATATCTTAGCTATTGTAAATTGCACTGCTATGAACATAGGGGTGCATATATTCTTCCTGATGAGTGTTTCAGGTTTCTTAGGATATATTCATAGAAGTGGGATGACTGGGTCAAATGGGAGTTCCATTTTTAATTTTTTGAGGAAACTCCATACTGTTTTCCACAGTTGCTGCATCAGTCTGCATTCCCACCAGCAGTGTATGAGGATTCCCTTTTCTCTAAAACCTTGCTAACACTTGTCATTTGTTGATTTGTTGATGATAGCTATTCTGACAAGTGTAAGGTGATATATGATTGTCACTTTGATTTGCATCTCTCAGGTGATTAGTGACTTTGAGCATTTGTTCATATGTCTCTTGGCCTTCTGTATGTCCTCTTTGGAGAAGTGTCTAATTAGGTCCTTTGTCCATGTTTTATTTGAATTGTTTGTCTTCCTTTTGTTAAGTTGTATGAGTTCCCTATATATTTTTTAGATTAACCCCTTATCAGATGTATCATTGGCAAATATGTTGTCCCATGAAGAGGGTTCTCTTGTTATTTTGTTGGTGATTTCTTTGGCAGTGAAGAAACTATTTGTTTTAATGTAGTCCCGTTTTTAAAAGTTTCTCCTTAGTTTCCATTGACCTAGGAGATATATTTGTAAACATATTGCTATGGAGATGTCTGAGATTATGGTATCTATAGTTTCTTCTAGGACTTTTATGGTTACACATCTTACATTTAAGTTTTTTATCCATTTTGAGTTTATTTTTGTGTATGGTGTAAGTGGTGGTTTAGTTTCATTTTTTTGCATGTATTTGTCCAATTTTCCCAACACCATTTATCAAAGAGACTATCTCTGCTCCAATGTATGCTCTTGCCTCCTTTGTCAAACATTAATTGAGCATAGTGGCATGGGTTATTTCTGGGTTCTTTGTTCTGTTCCATTGATCTATATGCCTGTTCTTGTGCCAGTATCCAGCTCTTTTGAGTACAGTAGCTTTTGTAATATAACTTGATATCTGGTATTGTGATTCCTCCAACTTTGTTTGGCTCTCTTAAGATTGCTGAGGATATTTGGGATCCTTTTTATTCCATATAAATTTTTGGAGTGTTTGTTCTAGGTCTGTGAAATATGACCTTAGTATTTTAATAGGGATTGCTTTGAATCTATAGATTGCTTTGGTTAGTATGGACATTTTAATGATGTTGATTTTATGAATCAATGAATATGGTATATTCATCCACTTGTTTATATCTCCCTCTATCTCTTTTATCATTGTCCTGTAGCTTTTGGAGTACAGTTCCTTTACCTCCTTGGTTAAGTTTATTCCTAAGTATCTTAATTTTTTTGTTATAATAGTAAATGGGGTTTTCTTTAGTTTCTCTTTCTGTGAGTTCATTATTGGTGTACAAAAATACTATGGACTTTTGGTGGTTAATTTTGTATCTTGCTATATTTCTGAATTCATTTATTAAATATAGTAGTTTTTCTTGGTGAAGTATTTAGGGTTATCTATGAACAATATCATGTCTTCTGTGAATAATGAGAATATTACTTCTTAATTTCCAGTTCAGATGCCTTTTATTTCTTCTTCTTGTCTGATCGCTATTACTAAGACTTCCAGTGCTATGTTAAATAAGAGTGGTGAAAGTGGGTACCCCTGTTTTATCCTTTCTTAGGGGAAATGGTTTTAGTTTTTACCCATTGAGTATGATGGCAGTAGGTTTGCATATATGGCTTTTCTTATGTTATTATGTCTCTATTCCTACCTTGCTGAGAGTGTTTATTTAAAAAGTGTGTTGAATTTTATCCAATGCTTTTTTTTTGCATCAATTGATATGATCCTGTGATTTTTGTCTTGCAATCTGCTAATGTGCTGATTTACATTTACTGATTTTCAAAATTGTACCAACATTGCATCCCCAAAATAAATCCTATTTAGTCATGGTGTATGATCCTTTTAATGCATTGATGGATCTGATTTTCTAAAATTTTGTTCAGGATTTTAGCATCTATGTTCACCAGGGATATTGGCCTATAGTTTTCTTCCTTTGTCGTGTCTTTACCTGGTTTTGGAATTAAGGTAATGGTGGCCATTAGAAAATCTTGGAAGTGTTCCTTCCTCTTGAATTTTTTGGAACAGTTTGAGGAGGATATGTGTTAGTTCTTCATTGAATATTTAGTAAAATCCCTGTGAAACCGTCCATACCAGGACTTTTGTCTGCTGGGAGTTTTTCATTACTGCTTCATTTTCATTAGTAGTTATTGGCCTATTAGGTTTTCTGACCCTTCATGATTGCATTTTGAAAAGTTGTATTTTTCTAGGAATATGTCCATTTTGTACAGGTTGTTGTGTTTGTTGGAATAAAGTCATTCATAGTTTGTTTGTTTGTTTGTTTTACAACCTTTGTATTTCTATGGGATCAGATGTTACTTCACCTCTTTTGTTTCTGATTTTGTTTATTTGAGTCCTCTTTCTTTGTTTCTTGCTGAGCCTGGCTAGAGGTTCATCAATCTTGTTTATCTTTACAAAGTACCAGCTATTGGTTCTATTGATCTTTGTATTGTTATTTTGGTCTCTATGTCATTTATTTTACTCTAATCTTTATTATTCACCTCTACTTATTATTGGCTTTTCTTTTTGTTCTCTCTCTAATTCTACAAGTTGTAGTGTTAGATACCTTATTGCCAGTTTCTCTTGTTTTTTGAGGTAGGCCTTTAGTGCTATGAATTTAGATATCAGGACTAATTTCACTATGTCCCATAGATTTTTGTTGTTGTGTGTTCATTTTCATTTGTTTCCAGGATGTTTTTTTTATTTCTTCTTTGATCTCTTTGGTAACCCATTCATTGTTTAATAGCATGGTATTTAGCCTCCATGTGTTTGATTGTTTTTTATTGTAGTTGATTTCTACTTTTATGCCATGTGATCAGAGAAGATGCTTGATATGATTTCAATCTTCTTCAATTTGTAGAGACTTAACCTGTGTCCTAATATGTAGTCCATCTTTGAAAATGTCCCATGTGCACTTGAGACGAATATATATTCTATAGCTTTGGGCTGAAATGTTTTGAAGATGTTAGTTAGTTCCATCTGATCTGGAAAGTCATTTAGGATTGCTGTTTCCTTGTTGTTTTTTTGTCTATAAGGTTTATCCAGTGACATTGGTGGGACATAAAAGTCCCCTGCTATGAAGGTATTTCTGTCAGTCTCTCCCTTGATATCCTCCAGAAGTATTTTTTTAGATATTTGGATGCTCCTGTATTGGGCACATATATGTTTACTGGATGTATAGCCTGTTGTTTCCTGGTTCCTTTCAGTATTATGAAGTGGCTTTCCTTATTTCTTCTTATGTCCTTCACTTTAAGGTCTATTTTGTCAGATATAAGTATCGTTACCCCAGTTTTTTGTTTCATTTATTTGTCTAAAAAAAATTTTCTCCATCCCTTCACTTTCAGGCCTTTGTTCTGAGGTAGGTCTCTTATAGGCAGCATATATATGTGTCTTGTTTTCTTATCCATTCATCTACCCTAAGTCTTTTGAATGGAGCATTTAATCCATTTACATTTAAGGTTATTATTGATAGGTACTTACTTGTTGTAATTTTTATTCTTTAAGCCTGTGTTCCTTCTTCCCTTTGTATTTCTTCTTTTTACAACAATACCTTTACCATTTCTTGCATTGCTGGTATGGTAGTAATAAACTCCACTAGCCTTTTCTATTCTGAGAAGCTCCTGATTTCAACTTTAATTTTTGAATGATATCCTTGCTAGATAGAGTATTCTTGGATTCAGTCTCTTGTTTTGCATCACTTTGTATACTTCATGCCATTTCCTTTTAGCCTTATGTGTTTCTCTTGAGAAATCAGTTGATAGTCTAATTAATGGGTAACTTTCTGTCTCTCTCTTAAAGCCTTTAGGATTCTTTCTTTGTTTTTTACATTTGTCAATTTAATTATGATGTGTCTGCATGTGGATCTTTTTGGGTTCATCTTTATTGGGACTCTCTATGCTTCCTTGACTTATGTGACTTTTTTCTTCATTATTTCTGAAATCACCCCAGGGATAATTTCTTTCATTATTTCTTCAAACAGGTTTTCTATTCCTTGCTTAGCTTCTTTTCCTTCTGGCATCCCTATGATGCAGATGTTGCATCATTTCACGGTGTCCCAAAGGTCTCTTAAACTCTTCTCCTGCTTTGTAATTTTTTTTCCCAATTGCTGTTCTGATTAGTTGTTTTTCTACTCTGTGTTTTAACTCACTGATTTGGTCTTCAGCTTCTTCTAGTCTACTGTTGAAACCTTCCGTTGTGTTCTTTATTGCCACTATGTCATTCTTCATTTCCTCTTGATTCTTATCCATATTGGTGCATTTCTCATTCAATTCCTTATAATTCTCATTGAGTTGCATGTAATTCTCATTCAGATGTTTGAGCATCCTTATAACCATTAATCTGATTTTTTTCCCTCTGACAAATTACTTGCCTCCATTTTATTTAATTTCTTTTTGAGTTATTCCTCCTTTTCTTTCATTTTGGGATTCTTTTTTGTCTCCCCATTTTTGCTGTTCCTTTTAATTTGTTTCTATGTATTATATCAAACTGCTGTGATCCCCAGATATTGGGGGTTGGTCTTATGTATTAGATGTTTTGTGGGACCCAGTGGTACAGTCTCTCAGGTATCCTGAACTGGGTGTTCTAGGGAGGCCCCCTACTTGAAATATTTGGGTTCTCCTGATATATTTGGGTGAATGGTATTGTCCCATTCATGGATGGATTCACCCCTAAGAGTGTGTGATTATGTGACTCACTCCCTACTACATTGTGGTAGTCATTGTGGAGGTGCTGACCAAACAGCACAAAATATAGCAAGATAAGACACAATGCAAAAGGAAGAGATCATGAATGTACACAAGACTTCTATAGCCCCAACAAAAGAGACCATCAAAGAAAAGAGAATAAGGAAAGAGAAAAGTGTGCAAAAAATAATAGAAAAAAAAAGAAAGAAAGAAACATGGGGAGAAAACACAATGAAACAAATAAACAAAAAAAAAATTCAAAAAAGAGGGGGGCAGAATCTGTAGTTGCAGAGCTTAAATAAAGAAAATAACATTAAAATTTAGAGGAATAGGGGAAGGATACTGGTTTAGAATAAAGGATAGAAAAAAGAAATGAGAAGATAAGAAAGAAGAAAAAAATTATAAAAGAGAATAGAGGAGAGAGCAGACAGTCCTAAATTTAGGAAACAAAATAATTTAAGAAATTAGGAGAAGAATAAAAGAGAAAAATAAGGAATAAAAAATTAAAAAATTTGAATAGTGAAAAAAAGAAAAGAGAAAGGGAAATTGAGTAGGAGAAGGGAAGAGGAAATTAGGTATATGAACAAAACAACAGCGACTGGAATAATAACAAATCAATAATGCAGATAGATAAGGAAGAATAATTTTAAAAGTGGGAAAAAGAAATGAAAGAGAAAAACTAAAAATGAGAAAGGATATGAAAAACAGGAGGAAAAACAGAAGATAGAAAGAAAAAGGTGCCACAAAAAAAAGAGAAAGAAGTGAAGTGTCATTTGCTTCAGCCAAGTTTTAATGCCTTGTGGGATCTAGCTTAGGGCCCCACTTTTCTATTCTGTCTGACAATTCTGGGCTTCCTTTTAGGTACTTATGTACTAACAACTGTCAGGCACTGTTTTTTGGCTTTCAGCAACCTGCTTGAAGCTCCAAGAAATCCACTGGTTCACTGCTCTTGTCTGTCTCCACAGGCCTTGCCTTCAAGCAGGATGGGCCAACCTGTCCTCTTTGCCTGTCCACCAGCTGTCAATCTTAATCACTCAAGAGTCTGTTTCTGATAGGGGTTTAGGTGGGTTTGGGGCTGGGTTTTTTGTTTTGTTTGTTGTGTGTTTTTTTCAGGGAATATGATGGTGTTTTTTCCTGCCCCAGAGCTCTCTGCCCTTGGCTGGACAGAGGTCTTTGTATGGAGACCAATGGGGTTAGCTGAGATCCTGAAGTTTTTATCAGTCTGGTTCCTAGAATAGTGGGGCATATGGCCCCTACTCTATTCTTGTCATTGAGGGCTCCTTGAGACTGTTCAGACCTGTAAGCTTGGCCTCTGCCTTTGTTTCTTCTGTAAAGCTCAAAATGCATGATGTCACAGGCTGCATCAACTAGTGTGGGGTCCCTCCCGCCCCACAAAGCTCCTCCCAGGGAAAATGGCCATTTGTGTTTGAAAGCATACAAACGACTGTTATAAACAGCTGGAGCTCAGCTGCTCTGAGTCCATATATTCTTCTGAATCCTACTAACTACTATGCCAACTCTGGGGGAAGTTTCCTTCTCAAACCCTGCCTATTTCACTAATGGTTGGGTCTGAGCCCCTCTGCCAAGGACTGGTCCTTTTTGGAAGCCAGGTGGTAGATGGAGAAGTCATGAGAAGTTGTGGGTGTATAAGAATGATTCTTTATTGTAGAAGCCAGTGGCCATATAGCCATCAGACGAAACTACAGTGGGGGCTTGACTTACGAGTTTAATTCATTCTGTGACGGAGCTCGTAACTCAAATTACTCATATGTCAAATCTTAAAGTGAACGAGTGAGACACGTGATGCTGGGCTGATGTTGTGACATTCACTGTGACGTTAGCTGCGCCAACTAGCGGTGGGATATCTGAAGCTGGCTCGTAACCCGAATTTTAGCTCGCAACTCAAAGCAAAAAATCGGCTGAGAGACTGCTCGTATCTCGAAAAACTTGTTAGTCGGGACACTCGTAAGTCAACGCCCCATTATATCCTTCACAGCAGTTTCATTCAGGCAGCCACACACTTGCTGGTTAACAAATACATCTTTATCACAAAGCAGTATCTGTCTCTGTACCCATAGTTACTATCTGAGCAGACACTTGCTGCCCCTAGACTCACCGCCTCACATAGTACTGGCACCTAGCTCTCCACTCTTGCCTCTCTGACCTCTCCTCTCTCTCCAGCCTTTTCCTTCACTCTTCTCCCAGCAGCAACTACATTCTCTGAGCCTTCCTTTTCTCCCCAGCTTCTCCAGCACACTCTAGCTGGCCGGTAGCATGTATTATACTACTTAGACAACAGAGGCCTCTAGCCAATAATGACATCAATCATCTGGGTTATAAAAGGGCAAATGTGCGCAGTATACTGAGAGGTTGCTGTGGCCTTGCACCTGCTTATAGTATCCAAACTTTGAACATTCTGATTAAGATTACCATGTTCAGAGTGCCTTGGCCACTCAAGTGTACTAAAAACAAGGCCTTGACTATCTGGGGTTTCTGGCATGGTTCCCACAATCATTCAACGAAAGACTTCTGGCTACTGCTTTTTCAAGTCTCCCTGCCTTGCTTCTCACCCTTGCCTGTCCTCAGGCACCTCAAGTTCTCACCTCCCTCCTTGTGCCAATGCCTTGGGTGTATGGTTGCAAATGAAAACTCTGGTGTTTTGGGTTTAGAGATCAAACAAACAAAAAAATAAGCAATTGAAACTGTGGTTCTCTCCTCCACTGGCTGTGGTCTGCTAGGTCTAGCTAGACTCTGCTGCAGCCAGCAGTCTTGCTACCTTTTGTAGCTGCTTTGATGATACTGGTGCTGTGGGTTGTGCCATGGAAGATCACACTGCTGAAGGTCTGAAGGCGCTCCTGCCACTGCCATGGCAGGTGGGTGTGTGTGCTCCCAGAACAGTTCTCCCCATAGCTCAGCACCCTCTTCTCCAGGCAACCCCCCTGTCAGGATCTCACCCTTCCTACCAGTCTCTAGGTGCCTTCTGATCTTCCTTGTTATAAGCCACCTCCTCAGCTGGACCTCAGTTGCAAATTCCAGGTGTATTTCCATCCTGGCCCTGGGACGAGGTGCCCAACAGGTCTGCCTATTCAGCTGCCATTTTCTCCTCCTTCAAGGTTGCATAGGTTTTATGGTGTGTTTTCCCTCCCTGCCCCCAGGAGAGGGGGAATTCACTTTCAATGTTAAAACCTTGAGGAAAAAGTTTACCACATCTTAAAAAATGTGCTTATGTCAGCTGGGTCAAGCTATGTATTATAAGCAGGTTTTTTTTTTAATTGACTTTTCTTTTTGCTCCTCATTTTTGCTGTTCTTTTTATCATTTCTTCCCAGCTCAAGAATGTCACCTTGTATCCAGTTGTTCCGCTTCAATACTATTCTAAAAATGTAGCTTTTGTTCTTGATGTTGGCAGCAAACAGAATGGAGACATCTGCCAACTGGTTGGAAAGTAATTTCACCCCCTTTATGTCTTGCTTTATGAGCTTTGTCAATTGCCCCAAATGAATTATACTGTTTCATCAAAATGCTGTTAGAATTTTTTTTGCTTATAGTGTAATCTTGGATTAAGACTTATAAGCATTAGAATGACTAGATGTCATTAGATACATATAAAAGTAACCTTGAGAAAATATATTTATAAAATTTTTACCTCTTTATAAAAATTAAAAGGTTTGTGATACTATACCAAACCAAATATTGAAGTATTCTTTAGAATTATGTATAGATATAGAATAAGCTAAACACACAAAAGCTCTTCCAGGAGATATTGTAATACTAATTATAACAGCTTTTGTTTATTAAACATCTACAATGTGCCAGGTCCTACACAGCTCATCTATAGTCTTCGCCTCAACTCTACAAAAAGAATTAATTCTTCTCATTTAACTCACAAAAAAACTGAGGCTCAAAAAGGTCGATCTTCTTTTTCCAATCATCCATTGAAGGACACTGGTTGTTTCTGTGATTTGGCCACCATGAATAATTCTGCAATAAATATTGAGATACATATATTTTTACAAATAAATGTTTTGAAAATTTTTGGCAAGATACCCAGAAGAGGGGTTGCTGGATTATATGGTAACTGTATTCTTAAAATTTGAGGAAACTAAAAGCTATTTTTCACAGTGACTGTACTGGTTTACATTCCCACCAGTAGTGAATGAGGGTTGCCTTTCTCCACAACCTCTCCAAGAATTGTTATTTCTTGTCTGGTTGATAATAGCCATTCTAAGAGGTGTGAGGTGGTATCTCATTGTAGTTTTGATTTGCTCCTCTCATACCCCTTCCCCCCGCGCCGAGAGTAGTCAGTCCACTCCCTTTCTATGCCCCTGATTCTATTATATTCACCAGTTTATTCTGTTCATCAGATTATTTATTCACTTGATTTTTAGATTCACTTGTTGATAGATGTGTATTTGTTGTTCATAATTTGTATCTTTACCTTTTTCTTCTTCTTCCTCTTCTTAAAGGATACCTTTCAGCATTTCATATAATACTGGTTTGGTGGTGATGAACTCCTTTAGCTTTTTCTTATCTGTGAAGCTCTTTATCTGACCTTCAATTCTGAATGATATCTTTTCTGGGTAAAGTAATCTTGGTTGTAGGTTCTTGGTATTCATCACTTTGAATATTTCTTGCCACTCCCTTCTGGCCTGCATAGTTCCTGTTGAGAAATCAGCTGACAGTCATATGGGTACTCCCTTGTAGATAAATGACTTTTTTTTCTCTTGCTGCTTTTAAGATTCTCTCTTTGTCTTTTGCTCTTGGCATTTTAATTATGATGTGTCTTGGTGTGGTCCTCTTTGGATTCCTTTTGTTTGGGGTTCTCTGCGCTTCCTGGACTTGTAAGTCTATTTCTTTCAGCAGGTAGGGGAAGTTTTCTGTCATTATTTCTTCAAATAGGTCTTCAATATCTTGCTCTTTCTCTTCTTCTGGCATCCCATAATTCTGATGCTGGTACAATTAAAGTTGTCCCAGAGGCTCCTTACAGTATCTTCATATTTTTGGATTCTTTTTTCTTTTTGTTTTTCCAGTTGGGTGTTTTTTGCTTCTTCGTATTTCAAATCTTTGACTTGATTCTTGCGATCCTCTAGTCTGCGTTGGAACTTAGTATAATATTCTTTATTTCAGTCAGTGTATGCTTAATTTCTAGTTGGTCCTTTTTCATAACCTCGAGGGTCTCACTAAATTTCTTGAGGGTCTTACTAAATTTATCAGTGGTTTCACTAGACTTATTGAGGGTCTTACTAAATTTATCAGCGGTTTCTAGAAAATTCCTGAAAAACCTTATAAGCGTGGTTTTGAACTCTATATCCAGTAGTTTGCTTTCCTCCACTTCTATCATTTGTGACTTGTTTCTTTGTTTCTGCATTTTTTTATGCTTCCCTGTGTTGATAGAGTGGCTTTCTGTGCTAGGTGTCCTATAGGGCCCAGTGGATCAGCCTCCCCAATTACCTGAGGTGGACACTCTTGGTGTACCCCTTTGTGGGTTGTGTGCACAGTCTTGTTGTAGTTAAGCCTTGATTGTTATAGGTATCACTGGGAGGAATTGACTTTCAGGCCAATTGGCTGTGAGAATCAGCTGTGTCTGCTGTGGGAGAACTTCTGTGCTGGAGACACCTTTCTGGGGCAAGATTGCTTCAGTGGGGCTTTGGTGCTCACTGAGTCTGTCCCCTGAGTGTGTCCCGTATGGATCTGAGGAGTTGTAATCTGCATCATCCTACTCTGACCACTGGGTACACTGGCTCTTGGATCTCTATGGAGGTGCTAATTTAGCCTCTACCTGAGGCTACACAGCAGGAGCTATGGAGAGATTGGCAGATTCCTCTTCTTTGTTTGGGGTTTGGAGATGCCTATATGAGGCCCAGCTGTGAAGCACTTCAAGCTGCTGTGGAGCCTTGGGCCTTCTTTTGGAAGTTCTGGGTCCCTCTGACCCAGCTGCAGTTTGTTAGGTAATTTTCAGATTGCAAAGGGCCAGGCCTTTCATATTAAAAAGCCTCTGCCCACAGCTTGGGTGGGGCGGGGTCTCAGGGGATCAATAGGGTGGAGCAAGCAGCTATGGCTGCTCCTCAGTCTTACCCTAACAGGCCCCGCGTCTCAGTGTCCTGGTAATCACTGCAAGCACCTCTGAGAGAAAGCCGCCCTCGAGTTCCACCTGCTGCCAGACAGTCCAGTTTCTCCCCGTATGAGTCTGGGTCCCCAGGGACTCACCCTGAACTGGAGTTCAGAGATGTCGGGAGCTTGTGTCTCCCTCCTGATTGAAAAAGACAGTTGCATCCTCAGTTGCCAGCCCTTTCCACGTGTGCCTCCGTACCATACCTCTGCACTTTACTTCCCCACCTCCTCTGTGTCTCAGTGTGCTTTTCTCTTTCCTTCTAGTTGTAGAATTTCCACATCGGCCGGCCTTCCTGTGGTTCAGGATGATGTCCGTTTTGTCTTTTAGTTGTATTTTTGAAGTTGTGGTCCAAGGCAGCAATTTCCGGTGTTTACGTATGCTGCCATCTTGGTTTTTCAGGACTGATTTTTTTTAAAATCACACATTCTATAAATGAGAATCTGAGATTTAGGAGTAGTTAAGTAACAAATAAGAGATACAGCTAGATTTTAAACTCCAAAATCTATTGTAATTGGTATCCCCATGTCATCCTTATTTGCTTATCAAGCCATTTGCATTTTAAAAGTAACCACTCAGAAAAACTAGCATAATATGGAGGGGACACAGAAAACTGCTTCAGCCAAGGCTTGTTTGAATGAACAAAGGAAGAACACCAAAACTTAACCTTTCTAGTGTTTGAAACACAACTAACCTCCTTCCCACACATATGCTTCCTGAAAAAATAATTTCTTTAAAGCAATTGTTTTATTAAAGTAATAATTATTAGGTGACAGAGAATTAACAAACTTCATAGTGAATTATTTTCATCTTTTGCTAGATCCTGGGAGCACCCAGAATAATGACAGTATTATTTTGGAGAGGCCTGCATGCAGCTTATGGAAGGTACCATATTATCACCCTTCTAATTTGAATAAATTAAATTATTTTTCATTTTATGGCTGAATAGGGGAATAATAGATAGTATAATGATATTCATTCTAAGTATGCAACTGCTTTATTGATTCTTCCTGAAGGAAGTCGCTGACTTCAATAGGTGATATAAAAGTAAAATAATTTAGCTGTCCATATTTCTCAAGGGCAGCGATACATGTCTTCTTTTTCCTCCAGCCATTCAGACCCCTAAGCAATTTTCATAATGCATTTGGTTTCACTATTTGAGCCATTCTCTTATCTTCAAATACCTTGTAGCCCTTCCCCATTGTGCTGCCGTTTGCTACCTCAGCAGTTAACTGTAAAACTTAAAAACTTTTATGTTTATTTTATTTTTCAAATTGTTTTATTGCTTAAAGTATTACAAAGAGTATTATATATGTCTCCTTTTTTTCCCCCACCCTTGACAATCCCCTGGCCTCCCCTACCCCCCAGTGTCTTATGTCCATTGGTTATGCTTTTATGCATGTATACAAGTCCTTCGGTTGATCTCTAACCTCCCCCCCCCCACTCCTGCCCCCGAACCCTCCCAGGCCTTCCCGATGCAGTTTGATAGTCTGTTCGAGGCTGCTCTGCCTCTGTATCTATTTTTGTTCATAAGTTTATAATGGTCTTTATTATCCATGAACGAGTGAAATCATGTGGTATTTTTCCTTCATTGACTGCCTTATTTCACTCAGCATAATGCTCTCCAGTTCCATCCATGCTGTTGCAAATAGTAAGAATTCCTTCTTTTTTACAGCAGCATAGTATTCCATTGTGTAGATGTACCACAGTTTTCTAATCCATTCATCTGCTGATGGGCACTTAGGCTGTTTCCAGATCTTAGCTATGGTAAATTGTGCTGCTATGAACATAGGGGTGCATATATCATTTCTGATTGGTGTTTCTGTTTTCTTATATCTTATTGATATATTCCTAGAAGTGTGATCACGGGGTCAAATGGGAGTTCAATTTTTAGTTTTTTGAGGAAACTCCATACTGTCTTCCATAGTGGCTGCACCAGTCTACATTCCCACCAGCAGTGCACGAGTGTTCCTTTTTCTCCACATCCTCTCCAGCACTTGTCGTTTGTTGATCTGTTGATGATAGTCATTCTGACAGGTGTGAGATGGTACCTCATTGTTGTTTTTATTTGCATTTCTTGGATGGTTAGTGACTTTGAGCATGTTTTCATATGTCTCTTTGCTTTCTGAATGTCATCTTTTGAAAAGAGTCTATTTAGGTCCTATGCCCATTTTTTGATTGGATTGTTTATCTTCCTTTTCTTAAGTTGTATGAATTGTCTATAAATGTTGGAGATTAATCCTTTATCTGTGATAACATTGACAAATATGTTTTCCCATGCAGTGGGCTTTCTTGTTGTTTTGTTGATGGTTTCTTTTGCTGTGCAGAAGCTTTTTATTTTGATGTAGTCCCATTTGTTTATTTTCTCTTTAGTTTCCAATGCCCTAGGAGCTGTATCAGGGAAGAAATTGCTTTGGCATATGTCTGAGATTTTGTTGCCTTTGGATTCTTCTAGTATTTTTATAGTTTCCCGTTGTACATTTAAGTCCTTTACCAATTTTGAGTTTATTTTTGTGTATGGTGTAAGTTGGTGGTCTAGTTTCATTTTTTTGCATGTATCTGTCCAGTTTTCCCAAGACCATTTATTGAAGAGACTATCTTGACTCCATTGTATGTTATTGCCCCCTTTGTCAAATATTAATTGAGCATATTGGTTCCGGTCGATTTCTGGGCTCTCTATTCTATTCCATTGATCTATATGTCTGTTCTTGTGCCAGTACCAGTCAGTTTTGAGAACAGTGGTTTGTAATACAGCTCGATAAATTGTATTGAGATCCCACCTACTTTGTTATTTCTCAGGATCGCTCCAGCTATTCAGGGTCTTTTTTTATTCCGGATAAATTTTTGGAGAGTTCATTCTAGGTCTGTGAAATATGCCACCGGTATTTTAATGGGAAGTGCGTTGAATTTATAAATTGTTTTGGGTAGTATAGACATTTTATTGATGTTGATTCTACCAATCCAAGAACATGGTATGTTCTTCCATCTGTTTATGTCTTCCTCTATCTCTTTTTTCAACGTCCTGTAGTTTTCTGAGTAGAGGTCTTTTACCTCTTTAGTTAAGTTTATTCCTAGGTTTCCTAACTTTTTTTTTGCTGCGATGGTGAATGGAATTGTTTTTTTTTAGTCTCTCTTTCTGTAAGTTCACTATTGGTGTATAGAAATGCCATAGATTTCTTGGCATTATTTTGTATCCTGCTACATTGCCAAATACATTTATTAAGTCTAATAGTTTTTTGATGAAATCTTTAGGATTTTTTATGTATAATATCATGTCATCTACAAATAAGGACAATTTTACTTCTTCTTTTCCAATTTGGATGCCTGTTATTTCTTCTTCTTGTCTAATTGCAATGGCTAATACTTCCAGGACTATGTTGAACAGGAGTGGTGAGAGTGGGTATTCCTGTCTTGTTTCTGTTCTTAGGGGAAATGGTGTTAGTTTTGTCCATTGAGTATGATGTTGGCTGCTGGCTTGTCATATATGGCTTTTATTATGTTGAGGTATGATCCTTCTATTCCCACCTTGCTGAGAGTTTTTATCAAAATGGGGTGTTGGATTTTGTCAAATGCTTTTTCTGCACCAATTGATATGACTATGTAGTTTTTTCTTTCAATTTGTTTACGTGATGTATCACGTTTATTGATTTGCGGATATTGTACATTCCTTGCATCCCTGGGGTAAAATTTACTTGGTCAGGCTGTATGATCTTTCTGATGTACTGCTGGATCCAATTTGCTATGATTTTTTTGAGGAATTTGGCACCTATGTTCATGAGGGGTATTGGCCTGTAATTCTCTTTCATTGTGTTGTCTTTACCTGGTGTTGTTATTAGGGCAATGTTGGCTTCATAGAATGAGCTTGGAAGTGTTCCTTCCTCTTGAATTTTCTGTAGTAGTCTGAGGAGGATAGGTTTTAGTTCTTCCTTGAATGTTCGGTAAAACTCCCCCGTAAAGCCGTCTGGTTCTGGTTTTTGTTTGCTGGAAGCTTTTTGATGACTGCTTCAATTTCTTCCATAGTTATTGGTCTATTGAGATTTTTAGATTATTCCTGATTGACTTTTGGAATGTTGAATTTTTCTAGGAATATGTCCATTTCCTCCAGGTTATCTAGTTTGTTGGAGTAGAGTTGTCAATAATATTTTTTAACAATCATTTGTATTTCTGTGAGGTCTGTTGTTATTTTGCCTCTATTATTTCTGATTTTGTTTATTTTGGTTATCTTTCTTTGCTTCTTGGTGAGCCTAGCTAGAGGTTCATCAATCTTGTTTATCCTTTCAAAGAACCAGCTCTTGGTTTCATTGATTTTATGTATTGTTTTTTTGGTCTCTATGTCATTTATTTCTGCTCTGATCTTTATTATCTCCTTCCTTCTGCTCCTTCTGGGGTTTTCTTGTTGCTCTCTTTCTAATTATTTGATATGTAGTGTTAGATGTCTTACTGACATTTTTTCTTATTTTTTTGAGATAGGCCTGTAGAGCTATAAACTTTCCTCTCAGGACTGCTTTCATTGTGTCCCATAGGTTTTGGATTGTTGGGTTTTCATTTTCATTAGTTTCCAGGATGTTTTTAATTTCATCTTTGATCTCATTGGTAACCCAATCAATGTTTAATAACATGCTATTCAGCTTCCAAGTGTTTGAGTATTTTGGGTTGTTTTTGTTGTAGTTTATTTCTAATATTATGCCATTGTGGTCTGAGAAGATACATGGTATGATTTCAGTCTTCTTGAATTTGGGGAGACTTTGTTTGTGACCCAATATGTGGTCTATTTTTGAAAATGTCCCATGTGCACTTGAGAAGAACGTATATTCCGTAGCTTTGGGCTGAAATGTTCTGAAGATGTCAATTGAGTCCATCTGATCTAGTGAGTCATTTAGGATTGCTGTTTCTTTGCTGATTGTTTGTCTAGAGGATTTATCCAGTGATGTCAGTGGTGTATTAAAGTCCCCCACTATGATTGTATTACTGTTGATCTCGCCCTTGATATCTTCCAAGAGTTTTTTATGTATTTGGGTGCTCCTGCATTGGGTGCATACATGTTTATTAGGGTTATATCATCTTGTTATATTGATCCCTTTAGTATTATGAAGTGGCCTTCCTTATCTCTTGTTATGGCCTTCACTTTGAGGTCTGTTTTGTCAGATATAAGTATTGCTACCCCAGCTTTTTTTTCATTTCCATTTGCTTGAAAGATTTTTTTTCTATCACTTCATTTTAAGTCTCTGTGAGTCCCTTATTCTGAGGTGGGTCTCTTGTAGACAGCAAATAAATGGGTCATGTTTTTTTATCCATTCAGCCACTCGATGTCTTTTGATTGGAGCATTTGATCCATTTACGTTTATTTTTATTATTGAAAGGTACTTGTTTGTTGCCATTTCTATTTTTTGTGCCTGTTTTCTTTCTGAGCTTTTTATTTCTTCTTTTTACACCAGTCCCTTTAGCATTTCTTGCATTGCTGGCTTGGTGGTGATAAACTCCCTTAGCCTTTTTTTGTCTGTGAAGCTTCTTTTTTCCCTTTAAATTTTGAATCATAGCCTTGCTGGATAGAGTATTCTTGGATTCAGTCCTTTGCTTTGCATCACTTTGTAAATTTCCATCCATTCTTTTCTGGCCTGATGTGTTTCTGTTGAGAAATCATTTGATAATCTAATGGGAGATCCCTCATATGTAATTTGCTGTCTCTCTCTTGCAGCCTTTAAGATTCTCTCTTTGTCCTGAACATTTCCCATGGTAATTATGATGTGTCTTGGTGAGGGTCTTTTCCGGTTCATCTTGTTGGGACACTCTGGACTTGTGTGCCTTTTTCTTCCCCACCTCAGGGAAGTTTTCTGATATTATTTCTTTGAATAGGTTTTCTAATCCTTGTTCCTCTTTCTGTTGTTCTGGCACCCCTATTATTCGTATGTTGTTTCATTTCATGTTGTCCCATAGCTCCCTTAGGCTCTCCTCCTGTCTTTTAATTTTTTTCTCCAATTGCAGTTCAGTTTGGGTGTGTTTTTCTTCCCTGTGTTCTAATTCATTAATTCGGTACTCTGCTTCTCCTAGTCTACTGTTGAAACTTTCAATGGTGTTTTTTATTGCAGTTATATCACTCTTCATTTCTTCTTGGTTCTTACATAAGTTATTGATTTTTTAATACATTTCTTTTTGATTCTTACATAAGTTGTTGATTTTTTCATCTGTTTCTTCTTGATTCTTGCATAATTTGTTGATTTTTTCCACCATCTGGTTAATGCACTCTAGGACTCTTAATCTAAATTATTTTTCTGACATGTAGCATGCCTCTGTTTCACTTAGCTGCTTTTCTGGCGAGTCCTCCTCTTCTTTCTTTTGGGTGTACCCATGTTTGATCTCACTGACATATCTAGATGTTGAGTCGTTCAGGGACTGCTCCTTGGGTGGCAGTGGCTCCTCCGGCTGTGGTTGCTCCCCGGGCTGTTGTGGTAGCAGCTGTTCCTCAGCTGACAGCATCTCTGGTGAGTGCTGTTCACAGCTGTGGTGGCTCCTCTGGCTGGTGGAGGGTGGCTTCACACACAGCTGCTGTTCCTCAGATGGAGGGTATGCTGATCATGAGGCTGCCATTCCTTGCATGGGGGCCGGCTACATATTGCTGTTGTTCCTCTGATGTGGTGGGCTGCTTGTGAGGCTACTGCTCCTAGGATCGGCTGCTGCTCATTGTACAGGTGCAGGCTGTTGTGGCTCTGCTCCTTGGACCAGTGCATGCTGCGTAGGGCTTCTGCTCCGCGGATGTGGGTGGTCTGCTCGTGTGGCTGCTCCTCCTCAGACCAGGGTGGGCTGCTTCTGCTCCTCTAATGGGTCCGGGCCATTCACAGAACTGCTGCTCATCAGATGGGGGCGGGCTGCTCACACAGCTGCTGTTCCTCAGATTGGGCAGGCTGCTCATGCGGCTGCTGCTTCTTGGGAGAGGGCAAGATGCTTGTGCAGCTGCTGCTCCTTGGACTAGTGCAGGGTGCGGGCTGTGCGCAGCTGCTGCTCCTTGGATGGGGGCGGGCTGCGCAGGGCTCCCACTCCTCAGATGTAGGAAGACTGCTCATGCGGCTGCTGCTCCTCAGAAAGGTCGGACTGCTTGCATGGTTGCTGCTCTTTGGACAGGGAAGTGGGCCGCTCACACAGCTGTTGCTCCTTGGACAGGGGCAGGCCACATGAGGCTGCCTCTCTGAGGCTTGAGGCAGGCTGCTCATGGGGCTGATGCTCCCTGGACAAGAGCACGCCACTCATGTGTATGCTGTTCATGTGGTTGAAAAAGTAATGTGAAAAGAAGTAGGAAATAAAGGAACAAAAAAAAAAAGGAGAACAAAGAAAGAAGCAAAAAAATCAACAAACAAAAAAAGGGAAAACAAAGAAAGAAGCAAAAAGAAAGCTAACAAAATAATAATAAAAAATAAAAATGAAAAATTGAAATGTCATTCCTTTGGCTGGCTTAAGATCCCAGTTTTCTGGAATGTCTTTGATTGTTGTTGTTGTTGTTGTTGTTGTTGTTGCTGGGACTGAAAACCTCTCTATAGGCCAGACCCTGTTAACTCCCAGGGACTAATCAGATTATTTTAATCCTTCATCTCATTCAGGGTGGAATCTGGGAGTGGCTGTATTCTTTGCCTGGGGGCTGGAGGGAGGAGTTAGGAGTTATGTCCTCAGGGGAAAATAGCTGCCCAAGTCCTGGGCTCAGGGGTGACTCAGCACTCAATTTGCTGCCACCTCTCCTGGCCCCCCTTCTCTCCCTAGCCTCTCCCCAGATTCCACTCATCTGCACCTTCTCCCACTCCTCAGCATGGGTGAGTGTCTGTATCCGAAATGTCCTATGAACTGGGTTCAGTGAAAACAAACACACAAACGCTGGCTGCAGAAATGGGGAAGGCTGAGTTTTTGTAAGCTCCTCTCTTACTGGCACTGCATGGTCTTGTCAGCGCTTCAGGTTGCCCCTTTTATGCTCAGTCCTCCGTAATTACGGAACCAAGATCTCAAATCCCCCAGCGCCAACAGTCCCACAGATCTCCTTTCCCCAGTCAGGGGCTGTGCCTGTCCCAAGAGACAGGGGGTGGTCTCCCTTTGACCCTCTGGGCTCAGAGGTCTGGCAAACTTTCCTTCCCAGATCCCTGGTTTTTACCTTTCCAGGGGAACTCTGCACTTCCCGGCTTCAAACTGTCTCACCCGCTGAGTATACTTCACCAATTCGGAGTGGGTGTTATTAGTTTCCAAAAACTTTTATGTTTAATAGTGAGAATACATGAGGGTCTTTCACCTAAGTGAGTATTATGGTCCTAGTTGGTTTGGCTCAGTGGATAGAGCATCAGACTTCTGACTGAAGTGTCCCAGGTTTGATTTCCTGTCAGGGCACATGCCTGGGTTGTGGGCTCAGTCCCAAGTAGGGGGCATGCAGGAGGAAGCCAATCAATGATTCTGTCTCATCACTGATGTTTCCATCTCTCTCTCTCTCTGCCTTCCTCTCTGAAACAATAAAAATATATTAAAATCCCTCTTCAAAATAAAAACCATGGTATTATGTTAATTTTTATACTATTTAATGTGTTTTTATTTGAAATGAAAATAAAACACCCAGATCTTAGAATATAAAATTCTGAGCTTATATTTAAAACTTAAAGAAATGAGTTTGCTTCTATTTTTATCTGGGTTTTAGAAACATCACTATCAGATTTGGGGACATTGATTAATCATGGTAGGAAGGACAATGAACTAGAAATGCTAGGCTTTGTCTGGCTCTGCCATTTGATAACTTTGGGAAATAATTTGCTCCTCTAAATCTGAGCTTATTCATTTATACAATAGCAGCAATAATGCCTATTTATCTCACAGGCTTCTTGTGATCGTCATGAAGTTATGTGTAAAAGTAGTTTATGATTTACAGTCCTAAAAAGCATAAATTATTTCCTTTTTTGACAGTCATATATACCTTATTTTAGAAATTCCAGTACTTTTATTATTCCTGGTCAACAAGCAAAGTTTGCAAACATGACCTGAACTCCATTAAATCACAGGGGTTACTAAATACCTAGGAAAGTTTTTCAGCTTCCATGTTTTGAGTTAACTTCCAAGTTTTGACTGGACCCTCAGGCAGGTGCTGGGGTAGCCAGAAACCTGGCCAGGAACAACAACATACATTTACTTAAGTGTGCTCTGTGAATTCTATTATTTTCCATGCATGCTATGATGTGAGAAAATCGGGCGCCCTATCAGCATGATAAAAAACCCAAAGTATATATAACCGCTGTTCTTTTAGACATTTATAATATGGTACAGCAGCATAATGGATACTCCAGATGCCATGAAAACAATTACAAAGCACAGTACTGAGTTCAGAAAGCTCAAGTACTATTTGAATA
Organism: Myotis myotis; assembly: GCF_014108235.1. Lineage (NCBI taxonomy): Eukaryota > Metazoa > Chordata > Mammalia > Chiroptera > Vespertilionidae > Myotis > Myotis myotis. Next base: position 107,159,877 of record NW_023416324.1, on the reverse strand, counting down.
TCACTGGAACATGAAAAATTCAAATTGGTGGAATAAGATGAATTTACCAATTCAGCTTTTAGCAGACCTTGTGCATGAATTGTGTAGAGATGGAGCTGCTTAATGGCCAGAATTGGGATTAGGTTAAAAAAGATGCAGAAGGCAAGAAGATGGCATTAAGGAGAAATTTTATTTACTTGACTTTCAAAGTTTTTAGATGCCACTTGCCCTCTTTGAGTCATGATCCCTTCTGTGCAATACCCTAACCTCAGCTTCTGTCACAACACTGCCTTCTTGCCGCAACCTGAACAGTGGGTTCAGGAGAACCTGTAGGAGGACTGACACACAATAAAGACACTACACAAGAAATAAGTTTTAAGCATGGGAGCCAGGTGAAACCTCTTTTGGAAAGAAGGACCATGAGTCTTTGCCTTGCCTGTTTTTATTCAACTTATTTACACATTTGCCCTTAGCAAAGCACGTAGGCAGAGCACGTAGTAAGCAGATAGTATCAAGGGTCAGTAAACATCTGTAAAGCTCAGTAAACATTTACTCAAAGATTGTCAGGTCAGGAAATCACTTTGAGACACTGCAATCTTAGCAAGAGCAATCTGTGCTGGCATCAGCCCTGCTTATGCCCAAGGTCCATGGCCTTCCAAGTTCCTTGTTGCACTTTCATGCCAATGCTGCTATGTGGTGGTCCCCACATATCCCCCTTTTTGTTTTCTTAATAAATCTTGAAAAGTGTATGCCATCTGGAGGGCTTGAGTCTTTTGAACACTTTTCACTCTGCATCTGCAGACTAGAATTAAACACACAAGACCAAGAATGAGACAGACAATAGTGGTTAGGCTAAGAGGCAAATGTAGGGAGATCCAATGAAAATGATTGAATTCTTCCATGTCCTTTTTAAGGAACCAGTTTGTAAGGAACCAGTTTGTAAGTTTGCCTGGGATAATTGTTATCTGGGGCCAGAGTAGTTGATTGTGGCCACAGGTACAGGTTGAGGCTCCAGGTGCAAAGTCCTCATTAGTTTGGTCAGTTCCTCCTGTGGATCCATGTTGAAGTTTGATGTTCTTTGCAGGAATCCACACAGGGTTGGAGGAGTTTTCTGGAAATACACAAGCATATCCTCTACCAAATGTTAACAAAGGGTCAGGACCCTTCCATAAACCAGACTCAGGATCCTTCTATCTGACCAAGCCTTTTTCCTTTGCTGCATCATGACACCAGTGTAGCTCCATTGGGGTCTTACCATCAACGTTATAAGTGAAAAAATTTAAGGTAATTAAGTCTTAATGTAGTCTACCTACAGGAGTTTTCTCTAGTATTCCTCCTTTTTGTTTTTCAAGTTGGGATTTTAGCCACTGATGTTGGTGTTCTATAATTGCCTGTCCTTGGAAATTGTATGGTATTCCCATAATGTGTTGAATTTTCCATTTTGTACAAAGTTGCTGGAAATGACAGCTTATGTATGCAGGTTCATTGTCAGTTTTAATAATTTTTGGAATTCCCATATGGCAAAACAGCTAGTCAATGATTAATGACCTATTTCACTATTTCCCCTGTAGATGCAGGGGCCCAAAGGACCTTTGAAAAGGTATCTACAGAGATATGTAATGCCCCAAGATGTCCAAAGGGAGTATAATGTGTTATATACATCTACCAGATATGGTCCGTTTTCAATCCTTGAAGGTTAAATCCTGTATTAGGCCCTTGAGGCAGATGTAACATACAAGTGGGACATTCCTTGATAATCTGTTTAGCCTGCTATCAAGGGATCAAAAATTGTTTAGACAGCATTTTGGCAGGCCGATGTAAAAGCTGATGAGATTCTGTGGCTTGCTGTAACAAAGTGACTAACTGATTGGCATATGTGTTTCCTGTTGTTAATGGACCAGGCAGGGTGGTATGAGCCATGATATGAGTAATATAAAAGGGATATTGTCTTTGCTGTACCTGTTTAAAAAGTATAAATAGACTTTGGTCACTGAGCCATTTTAATGGAGCAGTCTCAATTCTGTTTACTAGGCCAGCAGAATAGGCAGAATCAGAAATACATTGAGAGGCTCCTGGAAATCCTGCAGTGCAGCCTTGATAGCTTCTAATTCAATCCTTTGTACAGAAGTGTGACTAGTCTGGATGACTCAGTCTGAATTTACTGTATGATAAGCAGCTTTGCCATTAGAGGAGCCATCAGTAAAAATCGTTAATGCTCCAGGAATAGATTCCTGCTTAGATTTTTTTTTTTTTTGGGTATAATAATAGGGGTATGAGTTCCCCTGAATATCTACTTATTCCAATTTGCCAATTCAAATCAGTCTGAAATAAAGTTTGTAACTGCTTCCTGGTGAGGGAAAGATAAATGCACTGTGGCTCTTCTCCTCTATAAGCTGCCTGCAGCGCTTTCTGAGTTGAGATATTAATTGAGCTATGAGTTCTATATACTGGTATGTAACCACAGTTTTAGAGGATTGATGGCTTAGGTGGACCCACTCAATAATGTCAGGAGAGTCCTTATTTTTTTAAGATGACCCCAGGGGGACTATTTGTAGTAGGATTAATCTGTCCTAATAAAGGCAACATCAGCTGTACCCATGCTACTTGGGTTGAGGAGGTTGCCTGCTCAATTCTTAGTAACTCCTCCCTAGATTCATCTGTCACTGTTTGGGGTGAGGAAAGATCAGAGTCACCCATAAGTATATTGAATAAATTTGTTATTTCTCTTGTAGAGATTCTTAGATAAGGTCTTAACCATTTAATGTCCCCTAATAATCTGAAAGTCATTTAGGGGTTTAAGGCAATCCTTTCATATTTCTACTTTTTGAGGCCTAATACATTGGTTTTCAATTACAATTCCTCAGTATTTGCGTGGTTTTTTAAAAATATATTTTATTGATTTTAGAGAGGAAGGGAGAGGGAGAGAGAGACAGAAACATCAATGATGAGAGAGAATCATTGATTGGCTGCCTCCTGCACAAGCCCGCAACCCAGGCATGTGCCCTTGCTGGAATCAAACCTGGGACCCTGAAGTCTGCAGGCTGATACTCCATCCACTGAGCCAAACCAGCTAGGACAGTTCCTAAGTATTTGAAAGGCATTTCTCTTTGTACCTTTTCCAGAGCAATTTTTAAGCCCCATTTAGGGAGTTCCTTCTCTAATTGGGTAAACTTTGCTAAAGTCTGCTTTTCCTGTGGGCTTGCTAAGAGCAAGTCATCCATGTAATGGATAATGTAATGCTGAGGATATTTCTCTCTTAATGGTGGGATAACTTGAGCAACATATTTCTGACACAAGGTGGGGCTATTGGCCATTCCTTGAGGTAAAACTTTCTATTGATATCTTTTCATAGGTTTTACATTGTTAATGGATGGCACTGAAAAGGCAAATCTTTGTTTATCTTGAGGTGCCAAGAAAATGGTGAAAAAACAATCCTTGAGATCTACTACTATAAAAGACCAATTTAGAGGTATTTGAGATGGCATGGGAAGTCCAGGCTGCAAAGCTCCCATGTCATGCATAGTAGCATTAACTGCTCTAAGATCATGTCACAACCACCATTTTCCCGTTGCCTTCTTAGGTATTGTAAATATAGGAATATTCCAAGGACTATTGGTAGGTTCTATATGGCCAGCTTCCAGTTGTTCCTGTATTAATTCATGAATATGACCTAATTTCTCCTTGGTTAATGGCCACTGATCCACCCATATATTCCTTCCATTGTATAGGATCCTTCCATTGTATAGGATCAGCATGGGGGTTAAGAGACTGATCAGTGACAATTCCTTAAAAGGTTAATATCCTAATCCTTGTCTTCCTGGGTTCCCTTTAGCTTGAATGGGTTCTTTAATCCCCTAATTATTTTTTCCTAAACCTTGACCAGCTTAATAGCCCATCTGGGTTATTAACTGTTGTCCTTTGCCAGTAATAATACCAGTTTGTAAACCCTCCAAAACATCCCAGCCCCATAAGTTGACTGCAATTCCAGAAACTATATAGGGCTGAAACCATTCTGTTTGTCCTTCCTCATCTTGCCACTTTAACACTGCAGCACTATGTTGAGTATTATCAGGAATTCCGACCCCCATAATAGACCCCATAGCTTCTACCATAGACTAATTTGGAGGCCAGAATTCTTTACTAAAAACACTGACATTAGCTCCAGTGTCTATTAAACCCTTAAACAGTTTTCGTTATATTCTTAAATTAATCATAGGGCGGGTTTTACTAATTTCATGTACCCAATAAATAACTGAGGTCCCAAATCATTATGTTCCTCTTTTTTTATTTATAACCTCACCCTGCTGAAATATAAGATAAGAGTAGGAGCTGAACAATTCTTTGTCCTGGGGTAACTTGTAAAATGCGTTTGCATTCTAGTATTACCTGGATTTCTCCCTCATTATCTGAATCTATGACTCCAGGCAAAAGAGTTAATCTTTTCAAAGTGTTTCCACTTCTCCCTAAGATTAATCCTAACATTCCTGGTGGTACAGGCCCCCAAATTCCTATAGGAACAGCTTGCCGAGCCATGTCAGGGGTCAGAATGACTGCTACTATGCTGGTAAGATCAAGGTCTGCACTCCCTGGGGTGGCTCAGATGAGGAAATCCACTGTGGGCCTTGCAGGGCATAAACCCCCTGTTGTTGATGGGGTTGAGGAAGGCCCTCTGGCTGTTTCCCTGTAGCTGGCCACTCCCTATGCCTTGATTTAAGGGCTGCCCATTTCTTTTCTTTTTTTTTTTTAATATATTTTATTGATTTTTCATAGAGAGGAAGGGAGGGAGATAGAGAGAGTTAGAAACATCAATGAGAGAGAAACATCGATCAGCTGCCTCCTGCACATCCCCCACCGGGGATGTGCCTGCAACCCAGGTACATGCCCTTGACCGGAATAGAACCCGGAACCTCTCAGTCCGCAGGCTGACGCTCTATCCACTGAGCCAAACCGGTTTCGGCGGGCTGCCCATTTCTATGAAGTTTGGATCTGCACTAATTAGCCCAGTGATTTCCTTTTTGGCATTTAGGACACAAGAAGGGTGCAGCTGCATTGTTCAAAAAGTGCCTGATCCTACATCCTGACATTCTCAAATCATTTCTGTAATAGTACCACTTTTTCTCAGAGGTGTTAGACATTTCTTACAATCATCATTGGCATTTTCATATTCTAATTATTGAATCATGATGTCTCCTGCTGTTTCATGCTGTATTTGTGTTCTCACTGTTTGAGTGAGGCGAGCCACAAAATCAGAAAATGATTCAGTAGGTGCCTGCATACACTTAATAAATACTCCATCAGGATCCCCTTTAGCTGATAAAGCCCACCAGGCTCTTCTTCCACAAAGTCTAATATGTTCACAATTTGGAGGCAAGTTTTTCCCCTGCTGATGAGCTCTCTTCAAGTTCTGTCCTACTCTTTCCCAACACTCTACATCTAACGTACCCTCATCAGGAAACCAGGGATTATGTTCTATGATAATATGCAAAAACTGTAAGAGAGTACCCTCTGACACCTTAATTCCCTTATCCTTGAGTATGAAAGCCAAAGTCTACAATAATGTTTTTCCCATTTACTCAAATTCTGCCCCATGATGGCATGGCTAACTTCAGGAAAGTCTCCATCCACTTATGGTCGTGACTCCGCAGGTGGCCTGGGCTTATGAGTTCAGTGAACTTCCACTTTCATTTTGCTCCTCTCAGACGAACCTTCTCCTTAAGTCTCTGTTTGGACACCACTTGCCAGTACCTGCATAGCGGGTTCAGGAGGACCTGGAGGAGGGCTGATGCACAATGAAGACACTACACAAAAAATAAGTTTTAAGCATGGGGGCTAGGTGGAACCCCTTTTGGGAAGAAGGACCATGAGTCTTTGCCTTGCCTGTTTTTATTCAACTTATTTACACATTTGCCCTTAGCGAAACACATAGGCAGAGCACGTAATAAGCAGATAGTATCAACGGTCAGTAAATGTCAGTAAAACTCAGTAAACATTTTTTTTTCTTTATTGATTAAGATATTACACATGTGTCCCTATCCTAAACATTTACTTAAAGATTATGAGGTCAGGAAATTGCTGTGAGACACCACAATCTCAGCAAGAGCAATCTGTGCTGGCGTCAGCCCTGCTAATGCCCAAGGTCCATGGCCTTCCAAGTTCATTGTTTCACTTTCTTGCCAATGCTGCTATGAGGTGGTTCCGGCTAGGACTCTCCTGTGAGATTACAATAGCTACACAAAGATAATCCATGGCAATCTCCAAATTTAACCACATCACAAGTCCCTTTTGCCATTTAAAGTAAAATAAAGGTTGTCCCAAAATTCACGCAAGAAGTAATTTTGATAGAAAATACAGGTTTATAATTAAAAATTGTAAATTTTTTATTGATTCACAAAGTATGTAGTATAGGGTTATGTGTGGAATAGCATATCAGGTAAATGGCCTCCACAGACTTGCTGGCACATACGCACTCTTTTTTTAAAATTTTCCATGACCGTTTTGCATAAATGTGGCTGAATTTCGACGAGGCTCATTTTCATCTTGATGGCTTGGTTAATCAACAAAATTGTGGCATTTGGGGTTCAGAAAATCCACGAGTGATTGTTGAGAAACAAATTCATCTACGTGTCACTGTTTGGTGCGGATTTTGGGCTGGAGGCATCATTGGACCATTCATTCTTCTTCGAAAATGCGGCTGCTCAGGCAATAACAAAAGAATGTGTAAGTGCCAGCAAGTCTGTGGAGGCCATTTACCTGATATGCTATTCCATACATAACCTTATACTGTATACTTTAAGAATTATAAAAAATTTATAATTTTTAATTATAAACCTGTATTTTCTGTCAAAATTACTTCTTGCGTGAATTTTGGGACATCCTTTATTTATAGGTTCTGGGAAATAGCATGTGAACATCTTTGAGAGATGGAACTATTCAGCCTATCGTACCAGCATAGTTAATTTGTAGTTATAGATTTCCAAAAGGAAGTTGAGATGATTTTGTTTCTCATATATATTGGGCTTCTTTATAGTAGTATGTGTGTGCAGGTGCTTCTTTATAATATTACTAGAGGCCCGGTGCGCAAAAATTTGTGCACTCGAGGCGGGAGGGGGGTCCCTCAGCCCGGCCTGTGCCCTCTCACAGTCTGGGACCCCTCAGGAGATAATGACCTGCTGGCTTAGGCCTGCTCCCAGGTGGCAGAGGGCAGACCCAATCCCTAGGTGCAGTCCATGGTCAGGCTCAGAGCAGGGCCAATTAGGGAGTTGGGGCGCTGCCCCCTGTCATGCACAGAGCAGGGCAGATTGGGAGGTTGAGATGCCACCCTCAGTCACTCTCAGGGTAGGGCCGATTGGGGGGTTGGGGCACCACCCCCTGTCACACTCAAGGCAGGGTCGATGGGGAGGTTGCAGCGCCACCCCCTGTCACGCACAAAGCAGGGCCAATTAGGGGGTTGGGGCTCCGTACCCTGTCACACACAGAGTAGGGCCCATCAGGGGGTTGGGGAGCTTCCCGCTGTCACGCACAGAGCATGGCCGATCAGGGGGTTGAGGAGCTCCCCCCTGTCACTCACAGAGTAGGGCCGATAGAGGAGTTGGGGCACCAACCCCTGTCACACACAGAGCAGGGCGGATCAGGGGGTTGGGGCGCTGCCACTGTCACACCCAGGGCAGGGCCAATGGGGAGGTTATGGCTCTACCCCATCACACACAGAACAGGGCCGATCAGGGGGTTGAGGAGCTGCACCCTGTCACACACAGAGCCGCAGGCCGATCAGGGGGTTGGGGAGCTCCCCCCTATCAGGCACAGAGCAGGGCTGCTCAGGGGGTTGGGGCACCTTCCCCTGTCACGAACAGAGCAGGGCAGATAGGGAGGTTGTGGCCCCGCCCCCTGTCACACACAGAGCCACAGGGCAATCAGGGGGTTTGGGCGCTGCCCTGTCACGCTGATCCCGGTGCCGGGATGCCTCGCGGCTCTGCTGATCCCGGTGCTGGGAGGCATATTACCCTTTTACTATATAGGATAGAGGCCTGGTGCACAGGTGGGGGCTGGCTGGTTTGCCCTGAAGGGTGTCCTGGATCAGGTTGGGGGTCCCCACTGGGGTGTCTGGCCAGCCTGGATGAGGGGGTGATGGCTGTTTGCAGCTGGTCACACACCCTTCAGGGTTGGGGTCCCCACTGGGGTGCCTGGCCACTCTGGGTGAGGGGCTGAGGGCTGTTTTCAGGCTGGTGGGTGACTGAAGCTCCCAACCGCTCCTTTTTTCTTTTTTCTTTTTTTTTTTTTTAATTCTGGGCCAGCTTTAGCTTTGAGGCTTGGCTCCAGCTCTTAGGCCTCCAGTGCTGAAAGCAGGTTTCTGGTCTTTGTTTACCTTCTGTATTTGAAACAACGTTGCGATCCTGCTGGCTGAAGCCCGGCGGACTAAAGCAGGTTTCTGGGGTTTTGTTTAGCTTCTATATTTGTAACGTAGTTGCTTAGAGTTGCAGCTCGGAGGCCTGCAGCAGCAGGTGGGGAACGTTGGAGTCCTCTGTCACTGAAGCAATCAAACCTCATGTTCACTCTAAGCTGCCTGGCTGCTGGCCGCCATCTTGGCTGGCAGTTAATTTGCATATTGCCCTGATTAGCCAATGGGAAGGGTAGAGGTCGTACACTAATTACCATTTTCTCTTTTATTAGATAGCATGTGTGTGCATGTGTTTTTTTATAGTAGTACATATGTGCATGTGTGCAGTACTACTCATGCACATGAGTAGAGAGGCTCAGGAAATGTCTTCAAAAAAAGTATTTTACATCCAACAAGATATACTATAAAGTCGTTGAACATGGATTGTGTGGATGAATTGTGTCTGTTTTATTCATCACTGTTTCCCTGTTGCCTGCTGAAATGTCAGGCACATAGTAGATTCACAGTAATTCAATCAAGTAATGTCAAGCAAGTAATTAGCTTCTCTATGAAAAGAAAAATTGACTTATGTACCTGCTAGAATAACTCCATTATATTATTGAGATGGATTATTTCAGGTACTAAAAACCTGTGTAGACAGCAAAGATGATGAAGAGATGGCCATGACAGATAGAGCTATCACTAAACCTAACCTAATCACACTGCAATTTTATCATTAATTAACTCCACAGCGTCACCTATCTAAACTTCAAGTGACTGGATTCCCTTGCCCCTCTTTCCCCCCCACAGGCTCCTATCTCCTAAATTCCAAGGAACCTCAGGATACTTTGAACCAGGGAAGCAATTGGCAGTGGCAGCTCTTCCCAAGCTAATCTGAACCTGTTTCCAAGGCTCTTTTTTCTCTGACTTCCCTGTAAGCCAAAGAAACTCAGCCTAGGCTCTCCTGTTGCTTCTTCTATGCCCTTTCTTATTTCACTGTTCTAAGTGTGTTTTGCTGAAAACAATAAAGTCTTGCTTGCTTTTCTACACTTTGACTCGTGATTGAAATCTTTCCTTCAAGAAAATAAGAACCCAGATCTTGTCAATTCCCCGTTAAGAGAAGAAAGTCAGAGGCTGGCTTTGGTTGCCAAAGGAGAAAAGCGAAAGGAGAAGAGAAGAAAGAAAAAGGAAGATCAAAGAAGAAAACTAGAAGAAATTGAAGCAAAAAATAAAGAGAACTTAGAACTCCAAGCTGCTCAAGAAAAAGAAAAGCATAAAGTTGAAGATGAGCCTGAAGTCTTGACAGAGCCCCCAAGTGCCACAACCACTACTACTATAGGTATATCTGCAACCTGGACAACTTTGGCAGGTTCCCATGGTAAAAGAAATAATACCATAACTACAACCAGTTCAAAGAGGAAAAACAGGAAAAATAAAATGACTCCAGAAAACGTTCAAATTATATTTGATGATCCATTACCAATCTCATACAGTCAGCCAGAGAAGGTGAACAGAGGAGAGTCAAAAAGTAGCAGTACCAGCGACAGTGGGGACAATGTTAACATGAGGATTTCCAGCTGCAGTGATGAAAGTAGTAACAGCAATAGCAGCTGAAAGAGTGACAATCATTCACCTGCTCTGGTTACTACCACTGTGACCAACAAGAAATAGCCATCAGTTCTGGTTACATTTCCAAGGAGGAGAGAAAATCTGTTTCTGGCAAGGCTTCTTTTTCTTTGTATGCAATGATTCCTTCAGTAGAACCTATTCCTGATGGTGCTACAGGACCCATATTTAATGGCCCTCATGCTGAAGACCCCTCTTGGGACTCCTTAATAAAGATAGTTTCAAGCTCCACAGAAAATAATGGCCCTCAAATGGTATGGACTGGACCCTGGACACCTCAAATGAACAATGTGCATATGAACCAGCTTGGCTGATGAAGATCAGCTTGTTAGACTGCAGATTTCTTTTCATACAGAGGAAATCACAAGTGGCTGGAAAACTGTTTTTATGCTCCCAAATCGTTCTACTGATGTGCTTGACTGAAGTGTGTAGGCTTTTTGCAGAAGAACTTACTAACTGACCTATTTTCTGTGAACATTTGTGACTTCCCATTCCCCATCATCATCTGTTTTACCTTAGTTAGCATTTTTCTTACCATTTTTCTTTTTTGCTCTCTCTCTTCCCCTTTGGACATAACTTTCTTGTTGAAGCTGTTCTTTGACTGGTTGATATTAGTACTGTAAACTGCTTCTGAGCAAACACGGAAATTTAGCAAAATTATGTAAACTTGATCCTGAAGTTTTAGAATGGCAAATAAATGTACAATTGTTTACATAACAGAAAAGGCTAAGCAGAAGGTAAATTTCAATATGTCAGTATAAAGGCTCTACTTTATGTAGACTTAAATTAATGTGAGATATGTACCTTCATATTCAGAAATCTGGATGTTTCCTTCATACATTAAACTATTAATAAACATAATTTTCTGCTGTGTAATTTAAATATAAAGTAAAACAACAGGCATTATCAGTGGATGTTTCCAACATTGGCTTTTTAAAATGTATTTTTTATTGATTTTTTTACAGAGAGGAAGGGAGAGGGATAGAGAGCCAGAAACATCGATGAGAGAGAAACATCGATCAGCTGCCTCCTGCACACTTCCCACTGGGGATGCGCCCGCAACCAAGGTACATGCCCTTGACCGGAATCGAACCCGGGACCCTTGTGTCCGCAGGCCAATGCTCTATCCACTGAGCCAAACCGGTTAGGGCAACATTGGCTTTTTAAATATCCATATTGCTGTTTTGAATTTGTTTGCAGCAAAGCACCTATAGAAGAAATTTATCACTTTTCTCTGTCTTTTTATTGCCTTGCCACACTTAACTAATGCATACTTCACTCTTACTTCTCTCTTCACCTTTATGACTAATACCAGTAAAATTCTCTTACTGCTAGTGACATAATTTGTAAACATTTTTAATGTAATGGCTGCTACAGAGACATGGAGCACCTTCATCATCACCTGTGATTTCTGCTAACCATAAAATGTTTAGCCTTTCTGAGAATTTAAAAGCCACCACTGGTTCCCAGTCAGTATATACAAGCTCTTAATGTACTGTTTATTATTAAACAATTCAGTGTACTATTTTATATTGGAGAATATTGATTCTTAACACTGGCTTTCCTGGTCATCCAGAGTCAACAGTAATATAGGGGAAAGTATTTTCCCCCCAATTTTAAAGGTTTCTTGTTCTCTACACTTGTGTATTATCAGTGAAAAGGATCAATAGCTAACTTGGGGCAAGTAATTAAAGAAGTTCTGCACTTGTCATGAAGACAATTTATGGTAGATGTGAATACACAGATTATAAAATAAAGTTTTCTTTTAACCTATTTATATGGGATACAGGGCCACACTAAACTATTCAGTGGAATTTATTCCATTCACTTGAAACAATAAACAGTAACGTATACAAGAAGAATGTGTCCTACCCTGTCTCATATGGAAAAATAAATTTTTATGGTTGAAATGTAAAAGAAGGTAATCATAAAAGTGAAGTAATGTATGTATCAATCTGCTTTTTTTTCAATTAGACAAATTCCACAGTGGTGAAACAAACAAATTAAAATTCAGATAAATCACCAGCATTGACAATATTAATAATGCTTCCTTGGCTCTTCAATTAAATGAAAAAGATTTTGTTTTAACCTCTGGCATGAATAAAAAATAAAAAGGAAATTTCTCAAAAAATAAAAATAAACTGCAAGTGACTGGAATTAGCACTTCCTCCTCCTTATGTCTAACCCCCCCCCTCTTTCTCCTTCATCTTCCATCTCCAGTGCCTAAAAAAAAATTCCTAGTTCACAGAAGACTCTTTACTAGCTTTTAAATATATTTTTATTGATTTTTTGAGAGAGAGTGGAAGGAAGAGAGATTGAAACATCAATGAGAGAGGAAGTCATCTATTGGCTGCCTCCTGCACGGTCCCCACTGGGGATCGAGCCCTGTCCGGGAATCAAACAAGTGACCTCTTGGTTCCTTAGTTTGATGCTAAACTGCTGAGCCACACCAGCTGGGCATGGAATATTCTTTAGATAGCTTTCCTATAGATCAACAACATCCAATTATAAAATATAATAATAAATATCCCATTAATATTAGCAAAACATCTAGAAATAAACTTAACAGAATAAGAACCTTTTATGGGCTATAAAAGATTAAGAAGTTTCTACTTGAGAAGTTTCAATAAAATTATTATCCTAGCCCTAAATTAATACAAATTTAAGACATTTCCAAGAAAAACTTTAATGGGATCATTTTTGTGAATTGATAAATTGATTGAAAGTTCATATGATAGAATAAATATATTAGAAGAACCAATTCTTATGAAAATATAAACATATAGTTATATTACCCTATATCAATAAGAAATATTAAAACACTCTATTTTGCATGCTTTCTCTCACACAGCTCTTGATATTCATTTCAAACACTTTTTGTTTAGATGCAAATATCATGATAGCATGGAATAACTTGCTTATATGCCCACACTTTTGGAGATAGTCCTATAGGTAAATTCTTCTTATTAAGTAGAGTAACCACAGATGGAGCAATATAAGTTCTAGAGGGCTTACTAAACTAGTGAGCTCACTAGAGTGTGTTTTTTCTTTTAGAACTATGTGAACGTGATATACTAAATGAAACCCAAAGACTAAAGTCTCATCTCAATGGAATCTGTGGTTTTGGACTCATGAAACATATTTAGGTGAAACTTACTTTCCCACAGCCATGCCTTAATCTTCCCATGGCAAGAATGTTTACATTACTGCAAACAGCTTAGTAAACACATCTGCTTAATTTATTGCTATGGTCAGTTCTGTCAGCAGAGCAAAAATTAAGATAAACCTGTTAGATTATAGTTATGTGATAATAAATCAAAACAGTCATTCTAAGGACTGAGTTTTAAAACATATAGTAGATGGAATATAAATACGTGTGATAATGGTAATGTTAGTGAATATTTAGATTGATGAATACAGAAGAAATACATTTTTTTTTACAAACTAATTACTCAATAATAGCCATTACTGGAAAATTAGCAATATCATCCTATCATGTCTCTTGTCTAAAGAAAAATTTTACAAAATGCCTGCCTATAGAGAAAGATGATATGTACATTATAGTTAAATAATTAAATAGAATTGGAGCAAACCAGTGGATTTAAGAATTCATAGTACTATTTTTAATATAGCATTAGAGATTTGTTTTAGTCAATAATACCTAATGTAAACTATCATTTTTATCTGGGTTATTTCAATTGCTGGAGTTAATGATTAATTATTTTTTAAAAGTTTTAGTCTTCTTGGAAATTTTATGTTTGGATCTTCGAACAAGTCACCTCACCTCCGTGAGCCTTCGTTTTCACTTTTGTTGAATAAAGGTGTGGGCTAGTTTATCTCTAACTTTATTCTCACCTCTAAACTTGACTAATACCAATGGTCTTTGAGAATGTAGAGCACATTGTATATCTAGCTTTGCTATTACCAGCCAACCAACAAAACAAAACAAACAATACAGAAGTCTAGAATACCTCTATGAACATTTAAGGTGGGTGATTCATGCAACACATATTTCTGGGATTCCTATCAACACAATTCAATTCTGAGGGACACCTTTTTCCTACATTTTAACATTATGAAATTGGGATTAGTTTTATTTTATTATTTATTTCTTTTTTTCCAAGAAGACAGGTTTTAATTTGCTTAAACATCCTACTAGATTATTTTTATCTTACTTTCTCAGGTTTAGCTATTATACTGCAGAGCTACAGTAATTACAACAGCATGGTATTGGCAGAAAATCAGATGTGAAGGGTGGGCGAAAAGAGAACAATCGATGGACTTGTATATATATATATGCATAATCCATGGACGCAGAGAATGGGTTGGTGAGGGCCTGGGGGGTGAAGGGAAGATGGGAGCAGGTTGGAAGGAGTTAATGGGAGAAAAAGGAGGACCAATGTAATACTTTCAACAATAAAGATTTTATTTAAAAAAATAAAAGAAAAAGAAAGCGTACAGGGGGTATAAAAAAAGAAAAAAAAAGAAATAAGAAAGCGTACAGGGGGTATAAAAAAAGAAAAAAAAAGAAATAAGAAAGAAGAAAGAAAGAAAGAAAGAAAGAAAGAAAGAAAGAAAGAAAGAAAGGAAGAAAGGAAGGAAGAAAGACACACAGACCAATGGAACAGAATTGAGAGTACAGAAATAAAACCACATGTATATGGGCAGATGATTTTTGGCAAAGGAGCCAAAAAACTGTGTTACATCTACACGATGGAATACTATGCTGCTGTAAAAAAAGAAGGAACTCTTACCATTTGTTTAGAAAATTGGAAAACCACAGGCAAATAAATGAAACTAGACTACAATTTGTCCCACGTACAAAAGTAATTCAAAATGGATCAAATACCTAAGATATAAGATATGAAACAATAAATTACATCAAAGAAAACATAGGTACCAAACTTATGGACCTTGGTCATAGAGGATATTTTATGAACTTGACCCCAAAGGCAAGGGAAGTAAAGGCAAAAATAAATGAATGAGACTGCATCAAAATACAAAACTTATGCACAGCAAAAGAAACTGCCAACAAAACAAAAAGGCAGCCAACTGAATTGAATATATTTGCAAACAACAGCTCCAAAAAGGGGTCAATATCCAAAATATATTAAAAACTCATACAATTCAACACCAAACAATCAAATTAAAAATGTGCAGATGAACCTGAACAGACAGTTATCCCAAGATATACAAATGGGATTAGTTTTAGATGTGATCATATGCCATAATTCAATCTTTGACCTTTTTTCTTACAATACATAAAATAAGGACTCACATATTCTCTGTAGAACCTGAGGATTAATGAAATTTAGAATATGTCAGGCAACATGCTGTGTGTTGAGGATACTGGTCACTGCTCTGATAAAGCACTTATTCTCAACAAATAACCATATAAGTGCTGGGGTCCAACCCCAGTGGGTCCAGGGGTCCCCAAAGGTGTGGACAGAGTCGGCAAAGAAGGAATGACATGGAGGCAGCATTCAGTTGATCAGCAGCCTAGCCAGGATCTCTAGCCAAGTTCTGGTCAGGCTCTCCAGAGAGGTTCTGCTTCAGATCTCCAGCCAGGTTCTGTGTCCATGTTCTCTTGCTAGGTTCTCCAGCCAGGTTCTGTCCAGGTTCTCCAGCCAGGTTCAGTTACCAGGTTCTAGTCAGGTTCTCTTGCCAATTTCTGTAGTCAGGTTCAGTCCAGGATCTTTTGCCATGTTCTCTCGCTAGGTTCTGTCTCTAGGTTCTGAGGCCAGTTTCTGTCCAGGATCTTTTGCCATGTTCTCTCCAGCGAAGTTCTTCTGTCTGTAGAGAACGTTCTGTGTAGGTTCTGTGCCTAAGTTCTGTCTCTCTTGGTTCTGTCTTCTCAGTCCTGTCTTCTAAGTTCTGTCTCTTGCTGTCTTATTACATCTGTATTTATACCAGTTGATTCCAATCCTATCAATCTCTATTACAAAGGTTAGGGCGTTTCTTATCTCCATTCCAGGGAGTAAAGATTATGTAGTTTAAGCATGATTGTTCGTAGTTAAAGTGATTAATTACCCACCTGGCACTTAGTTAAGAGGTTTTATTCCCTCCCTAACTTCAGGGGAAAATCCCTACCTGGGGAAACAACCTTTCTCAGAGAGGAGACCTTGGTTAAAACACAGCGCCAAGAAGGTGAGCAAACATATTAAGAACAGTATGCCATATATGCCAGGTCCCTTGAAACAGCAAGGATGGACTGGCTCCCAGCAGGTTGGAAGGAGTTAATGGGAGAAAAAGGAGGACCAATGTAATACTTTCAACAATAAAGATTTTATTTAAAAAAATAAAAGAAAAAGAAAGCGTACAGGGGGTATAAAAAAAGAAAAAAAAAGAAATAGAAAGAAAGAAAGAAAGAAAGAAAGAAAGAAAGAAAGAAAGAAAAAAAGAAAGGAAGAAAGGAAGGAAGAAAAAAAGAAAGGAAGAAAGGAAGGAAGAAAGACACACAGACCAATGGAACAGAATTGAGAGTACAGAAATAAAACCACATGTATATGGGCAGATGATTTTTGGCAAAGGAGCCAAAAAACTGTGTTACATCTACACGATGGAATACTATGCTGCTGTAAAAAAAGAAGGAACTCTTACCATTTGTTTAGAAAATTGGAAAACCACAGGCAAATAAATGAAACTAGACTACAATTTGTCCCACGTACAAAAGTAATTCAAAATGGATCAAATACCTAAGATATAAGATATGAAACAATAAATTACATCAAAGAAAACATAGGTACCAAACTTATGGACCTTGGTCATAGAGGATATTTTATGAACTTGACCCCAAAGGCAAGGGAAGTAAAGGCAAAAATAAATGAATGAGACTGCATCAAAATACAAAACTTATGCACAGCAAAAGAAACTGCCAACAAAACAAAAAGGCAGCCAACTGAATTGAATATATTTGCAAACAACAGCTCCAAAAAGGGGTCAATATCCAAAATATATTAAAAACTCATACAATTCAACACCAAACAATCAAATTAAAAATGTGCAGATGAACCTGAACAGACAGTTATCCCAAGATATACAAATGGGATTAGTTTTAGATGTGATCATATGCCATAATTCAATCTTTGACCTTTTTTCTTACAATACATAAAATAAGGACTCACATATTCTCTGTAGAACCTGAGGATTAATGAAATTTAGAATATGTCAGGCAACATGCTGTGTGTTGAGGATACTGGTCACTGCTCTGATAAAGCACTTATTCTCAACAAATAACCATATAAGAAGTGTTACAACTGCAAGAGTGTTATATATGCCATGAGACCACATCAACACAACATGTCCTCATTTAGCACCAGCCTTACTTCCACCAACAGTCCTTTCCACTTCTACATGAAGACTGTTCCCTCATATGTTAAATAATCTCTTTGCTAAATTGCATGTGCTTCCAGACAATAGAATAATTTTCATACATTATTTCTGGAATAATATTATATGCCATTGAGTTACTCATGTGGCCTGAATGAGGGAAAAATCATCAGTGCTTTCTTTATAAGAATATAGCAGCACAATTCACCATAGCTAAGATCTGGAAACAGCCTAAGTGCCCATCTGTAGATGAATGGATTAGAAAACTGTGTTACATCTACACGATGGAATACTATGCTGCTGTAAAAAAAGAAGGAACTCTTACCATTTGCAACAGCATGGATGGAACTGGAGAGCATTATGCTAAGTGAAATAAGCCAGTCAATGAAGGAAAAATACCACATGATCTCACTCATTTATGGATAATAAAGACCATTATAAACTTATGAACAAAAATAGATACAGAGGCAGAGCTGCCTCGAACAGACTGTCAAACTACAGCAGAAAGGCTGAGGAGGGTGAGAGGGCAGGAGGGGGGTGGGTAAGAGATCAACTGAAGGACTTGTATGCATGCATATAAGCATAACCAATGGACATAAGACACTGGGGGGTAGGGGAGGCCAGGGGAAAGAAACAAAAAGGAGACATATGTAATACTCTTTGTAATACTTTAAGCAATAAAAAAAAAAAAAGAATATTTGCGAGTAATTGAATACTTGCTTTCCTGCTTTAGCCCAAATTTAGTGTCGTCAGGGACAGTAAGAACTCTGCTGCTCTGAGTTGCTCTGAGTCCATATATTCTTCTAAATTCTTCCTGACTACGCCAGAGTAGGCTCTTTCTTGAACCCTACTCACTACACTAACTATTGGGACTTAATCCAAGTACTTCACTTATCCTCTGCTCACTGGTTACAGGTGTTGGGTCTGAGTCCCTCTGCCAGGGGCTGGACCTCTTAGGATGCAAGGTCTTAGACAGAGAAGCCATGATAAGTTGTGGGTGTTTAACAGCGGTTCTGAACCTGTGGGTCGCGACCATCGGAAAACACATATTGCATATCAGATATTTACATTACGATTCATAACAGTAGCAAAATTACAGTTATGAAGTAGAAACGAAAATAATTTTATGGTTGGGGGTCACCACAACATGAGGAACTGTATTAAAGGGTCACAGCATTAAGAAGGTTGAGAACCACTGGTGTATAAGAATGAGTCTTTATTGTAGGAGCCATTAGACAAAGCAGTTCTTCATAGTAAGTCTTGTACAGATAGTCACACACTGGTGATAAATACAGCTTTCCCACAAAGCAGTAGCACTTCTTCTTCTTTTTCTTTTAAATATATTTTATTGATTTTTTACAGAGAGGAAGGGAGAGAGATAGAGAGCCAGAAACATCGATGAGAGAGAATCATCGATCAGCTGCCTCCTGCACATCTCCCACTGGGGATATGCCCGCAACCCAGGTACATGCCCTTGACCGGAATTGAACCTGGGACTTCTCAGGCCGCAGGCCGATGCTCTATCCACTGAGCCAAACCGGTTTCGGCAAGTAGCACTTCTAATAGCCTCTGTACCTACAGCTAATATCTGAGCAGCGACACTCTGTCTCTAGACTCACTGCCTCACCTCATAGTGGTATCTGAACTCTCTGCCTCAGCAGCTTCTCCTGTCTCTCTGGCTTCTCTCTGGTAGCTGCATCCTCTGTGCTCACTGCCCCTCTATCACACTCCTTTGCCCAGCACACTGGCTGGTCTCTGTAACCTCACATAGTAACTACCTCTGAGCTACTCTCAGCATATTGGCTGGTTATATGCATGTGTTATTCTACTTAGACAAAGGAGGCTAGTTGCCAACAATGACATCAATCATTTTGGCTATGCAAGGGCACAGTGACTATGAGATCACTGTGAACCTGCACATATTCCTTGGACCTGTGTATGGTATCTTAGCTTTGAAAATTCTGATTACAAGTCCCAGGCTTAGAGCGGCCTTGGGTCTAAACAGGTCCCCACAAGTGTCCATTTATGGACCAATTTAATCCACATCTAATTAAAAATGTTTATAATTTATTCTATTCATTGTCTCAATCTATAAATAGTTATCACTCTACAACAGTTTTATAATTTTTTAACATCATGAATTTGGAATCAGGGTTTTTCACTGTGAACTTGTATTCAGGAATGGGATGTGCAACATCATGAGGCTAAAGATAAATATGTAGTTTTCCTTGGAATCACAATCATACCATGAGTTCTATGCTAGTTATAGGTAGAAGTCCTCTGCCTGGCTTAATTTAGATTATTTTCTCTTGTTATTGAAAATGTTGGGAGAGGTATAATAGATGGACATGAGGGAGGGAAAAAGGGGACAGAAACAGTATAGATAAAGTTGTACATGAGAGAAACAGTAGGCAATCAAAACTTAGCACTGGAGTGGAGAAGGAAAAGATAGTGTAGGATTGTTTTCAGTCTGAGATATCACCCTTGCACACATCTGTTTTTGGTCCATTTTTTAGAAAAAAAAAAAAAACATGACAAAATTTGCAAACAAAATAATCTCGATGATTATGTTTGTATTCATTATTTTCCATCTGCCAACTATTTTTATAGTAGCCAAATTAGAGATATATATTTACTTTTTGGGCAAACTTTGCACTCTGCATCAGAAGCATTTTGCTATTTAATGATATAGTGTTTCAAATTATAATGCTATTGACTGCATTTTTTCATTAATTCAGCAGATATATTTTGAGTGCCTACTCTACACCAGTGTTTGAAATTGGTACTGAGTAAAACACACAGACTTGCATAAGGTTTTATTAAGTGGAAAACTGGCTTAACTAACATTCCTACATTGTTAAGTATTTAAGATGTTTCCAATAAATCCTTAAGTGATGTGTTATTTTAATTTATAATTAAAATGATTATTTTGATGTCAAAACACTAAAAGAATGATAAAAGCTATGTATTGTTTGGCTAGTGAGATTTAAAATGAAGATTCAGTCTTAACCAGTTTGGCTCAGTGGATAGAGCATCAGCCTGCGAACTGAAGGGTCCCAGGTTCGATTCTGATCAAGGGCATGTGCCTTCGTTGCAGGTGCATCCCCAGTGGGGGGCATGCAGGAGGCAGCTGATCAATCTTTCTCTCTCATCAATGTTTCTAACTCTCTATCCTTCTCTCTTCTTCTTTGTAAAAAATCAATAAAATATATTTTAAAAATAAATAAAATGAAGAGTCAGATATTTTATAGCTATGTATGAGTTTTTTGTAACTAATGTGTTTGAAGTATTTATATTATAGTAAATATTAATTGTTTAAGGCATTATAATTAAAACATAGCTTTAGTTCCTAAAAAAATAAATAAATAAATATATGGGTTTCACTTCTGAATACCTTGAACTATTAAGATGAAAATAATCAAATAAACATGTCACATAAATTTAGAAATGCTACTTAACCAAAGACAGAGACATTATAAAAAACAAAGAAATGTTCACTGCCAAAGAAACCTAAACTTTGAACAAGCTCTGGAAGAAATTCTCTTGGAACTAATCCTAATTTTGCTAAGGGATGTAACAGATGATCTAATAATTCTTTTCTTTTCTGAGACCCTATGATGAAAAGATAATTCCTGTTTTCATTGTGGTACATAGGGATTTAGAGACATTACTCACTCCCATCACCTGCTCATTGGTGAAAGATTAAAATCCTTATAAACATGAACATGTTTGTGAGCATCACACATTTCTTATAAGTGCTTCTGATGTGAGTATCCCTCTCTCATATAACCATCTCCAAAGGTTTTTGGACATTTTTTCCAACCATTCCTATGAGGCCTGGGCATGAACATATTAGTTACTTCTTTTGACAGACAACTAAAAATAAGTAAAATAGCAATTAATGCAGCAGCTTTAATCCTATCTAATAATAGACAAACATGGTAATTGACCGTACCTTCGCCATGCCTCCCATTGGCTAATCAGTGTGATATGCAAATTAACCGCCAACAAAGATGGTGGCTAATTTGCATACTGCAGGCAGGGCGGGACAGCTCAAGCGGCCAGTGAGCCGCCATCCAGGGCAGGCCCGTCCCCGCCTTGCCCCAGAAGCCCCAGAAGCCACCTGATATGGTAGTAACTCTATCAGTAACACTCTGAAAGTCAGTGGCATAAATGCACCAGTTAAAAGACAGATTATGAGGGTGAATCAAAAACAAAACACATATAGATTAAAAGTAAATGAATGAAACTGCAGCCTGTTTTGCTCAGTGGATAGAGCATTAGCCTGTGGACTGAAGGGTCCCAGGTTAGATTTCAGTCAAGGGCATGTACCTCAGTTGCTGGCTTGATCCCCAGTCCCTATCAAAGCATGTGCAGGAGGCAACCAATCATTGTGTCTCTCCCTTTCCCTTCACTCTCTCTAAAACTCAATGGAAAAAAATCCTTGAGTGAAGATTAACAAAAACAAAGTAAATGGATTAAGTAACATTAAAGAGATTATAAGAAAAATATATTCCAAATTTTGTTAGTTGTATAATGGTTATGTTTAAATTATTAACACCTAAGAAATTGGGTGATGGGTACATATAATATGCTGTAGTATTTTATAGTTTTTTTTACATGTATGAGAATATTTCAAATTGAAATATTAAAAAATTAAAAATTAATAAAATATTAATTGAAATGTATCTGCATTACATGAAAAATCTCCTAATTGCTTCTAGTATAATTTATTAAATCATGCTAAAATTTACAAAGGTTCAATTAAAAAAATATCTTAATTCTAAATTATATAATAGGAAATATATAATAGTGCAGTTATAAGCACTTATCTGAAAATAAAAATTTAAAGAAGTAAATTTAAAGAAGGGATTGGCCAAAGACAATATATGCGCAACCCATGAACACAGAAAACAGTATGTTGATGGCCAGAGAGAAGTGGGGGGCAAGAGCTGGGTAGAGGGGGCACAAGGGGGGAAATAGGGACATCCTATATAATAATAATAAAAGGCTAATATGCACATTGACTGAACGGCAGAATGACCGGTTGCTATGATGCACATGAGCCACCAGGGGACAGACGCTCAATGCAGGAGCTGCCCCCTTCTGGTCAGTGCACTTCCATATGGGGAGTGCCGCTCAGCCAGAAGCTGGCTCATGGCTGGCCAGCACAGTGGTGGTGGCAGGAGCCTCTCCCACCTCGGTGGCAGCACTAAGAATGTCCAACTAATGGTTTAGACCAGATCCATTGGGGGCCTAAGCCTTTAGTCAGACATTCCCCGAGGGCTCCCTGGCTGCCAGAAGGATGTCTGATTGTAAGCTTAGGCCTGATCCCCCAGGGAGTGGGCCTAAGTTGACAGGTGGACATCCCCCAAGGGGTCCTGGACTGTGAATGGGCACAGTCTGAGGGAACCCGCCCCCCAGTGCACAAATTTTTGTGCACCAGGCCTCTAGTTTTTAAATAATAGAAAAATCAGAGGGGGTGGGGAAGATGGCGGCGGTATAGGCAGTCGCGTCCCAGGTCGTGTCCCTGAGCAAATGGAGTGAGCAGCTGAAACTAGTAACATCCACCCCGAATTGGCGAAATTGCTCAGCTGGCGAGACGGTTTGCAGCCGGGAAGAGCAGAACTCCCCTGGAAAGGTAAAAAAAAACAGGGATTTGGGCAGGAAAGTTTGCCAGACCTCTGAGCCCAGAGAGTCGGAGGGAGACCGCGTGGCAGACAGCCGCGTCCCTTGGGACAGGCACAGCCCCTAACGGGGGAAAGGAGAACCGAGGGATTCCAGGCGCTGCCGGGGGAATTGAGAGCTGGGTCTGTGATCACAGAGGACTGAGCCTAAAGGGGGCAGCCTGAAGAGCTGACCAGATCATGCAGTCCCGGTAAGAGAAGAAGCTTACAGAAACCAAGCCTTCCCCGTTTCCGCGGCCGGCGTTTGTTTGTTTGTTTTCACTGAATCCTGTTCATGGGACATTTCGGATACAGACACTCACCTGTGCTGAAGAGAGGGAGAGTGTGCGGAGGAGTGGAATCTGGGGAGAGACTGAGGAGAGAAGGGGGGCCGGGAGAGGTGGCAGCGAATTGAGTGCTGAGACACCCCTGAGCCCAGGACTGAGGCAGCCATTCTCTCTGGAGAGTGAGACTCCTCCCCCCAGCCCCCAGGCAAGGAGCACAGCCACACCCAGATTCCACCCTGTAGGAGATCAAGGATTAAAATAACCTGATCAGTCCCTGGGAGTTAACAGGGTCTGGCCTATAGAGGGATTTTCAATCCCAGCAACAACACAGCGCCAGTAACTAACTATTACGCAGCCAGCTCTGGGCAGTGAACTTCCACTGGACAGAGAGGCCCTATAGCCTCAGAGGCCAACCCCAGAACACTGCCACCCAGAGGCTGACCCACAAACTGACTCTTTGCTAAACACAAAATAAGGCAGTCTGGGAAACAAATGCGGCTTGCTTTAAAATAAGGACTGTGGTTTACAAAACAGAGGAACAGTGTATCGCAGGGAAACTCAACACTCTCCTGGATACCTGGCAGGTCTAAGGCGAGCCACACTGAAGAATAGAAGAACCGAAGGACCTTCACTACTGCAATATTTTTTTTTCTTTTTTCACCTTTTAACTAAGAAACCAATTTTTTTTTCTTTTTTTTTCTTTTCTTCTTCTTATTTTTTTCTTCTTTTTTTCATCACCTGATTTTACCCTTTTTATTACTACCTTCTTATTTTTAACCAGTATTATTACTGATACCATTTTACCATTTTTTTTAAAGTGCCATTTTATTTTCTCTTTATTTTATTTTGGGATTAGTGTTCTCCATTCTATTTTCATCATTATATTATTGGTTGTTTCTAGTTTGCATTCATCTCCAGGGAGCTGTTGCTGGAATTTGTTGGGATTAATGACTGTTCTATAGGAGTATTCTCCTCATATAAAAAAGTCTCTTCCCCTCTTCCACTTAATTCTCTCTTTTTGCTCTTTTTTTTTTCTTTTCTTTTCTTTTCTCACTTTTATTTTCCCCCCTCCTTTTTCCCAATTTCATTTTTGCACTCCTTTTTTTGGTCCCCAATTTTCTTTTCTTTTTTCTCTTTTCTCTTTTTCTCTTCCTTCTTCCTTATCCCCTAATTCTCTTAATTCAGGTGGTCACCTTTATTTGGGGTTATTAATATCGTGAATATATTTGTGTATAGTGCCTGGTACGTGGTGCCTTGTTGTGTTGAATTTTGTGACTTTAAATCAACACAGCAGATCCAAGCAACAGCAACCTCCTGAGCACCACACCCTCTGCTGAGGAACAGCAGCTGTACGTGAAACCTCGCCCCACCAGCCAGAAGAGCCACCACAGCTGTGAACAGCACCCACCAGAGGAGCTGCTGCCTACTGAAGAGCAGCTGCTACCGCAACCGCCCGAAGAGCAACCGCAGACCAAGGAGTCACTGCCACCAAGGGAGCAGCCACTGAACAACTCAACGTCTAGATAGGTCAGTGAGATCAAACATGGGTAGACAAAGAAACCCACAAAGGAAAGAGAAGGAGGACTCTCCAGAAAAGCAGCTAATTAATACAGAGGCATGCAACATGACAGAAAAAGAATTCAGAATAAGGGTGCTAGAGTGCATAAACCGGAAGGAGGAAAAAATCAACAACCTCTGCAAGAAGCAAGAAGAAACAGATGAAAAAATCGATAACATATGGAAGAAGCTAGAAGAAACAGATGAAAAAATCAACAACTTAACTAAGACCCAAGAAGAAATGAAGAGTGATATAGCTGCAATGAAAAACTCCATTGAAAGTATCAACAGTAGACTAGGAGAAGCGGAGGACCGAATTAGTGATTTAGAAGACAAGGAAGCAAAACACACCCAAAACGTACTGCAATTGGAGAAAAAAATGAAAAGACAGGAGGAGAGCCTAAGGGAGCTTTGGGACAACATGAAACGAAACAACATACGAATAATAGGGGTACCAGAACAACAGAAGGATGAACAAGGATTAGAAAACCTATTAGAAGAAATAATATCAGAAAATTTCCCAGAGGTGGGGAAGAAAAAAGTCACACAAGCCCAGAGAGTCCCAAACAAGGTGAACCCGAAAAGACCCACACCAAGGCATATCATAATTACCATGGCAAATGTTCAGGACAAAGAGAGAATCTTACAGGCTGCAAGAGAGAGACGGAAAGTTACATACAAGGGATCTCCCATTAGATTGTCAAATGATTTCTCAAGAGAAACACATCAGGCCAGAAATGAATGGACAGAAATTTACAAAGTGATGCAAAGCAAAGGACTGAATCCAAGAATACTCTATCCAGCAAGGCTATCATTCAAACTTGAAGGGGAAATAAGAAGCTTCACAGACAAAAAAAGGCTAAGGGAGTTTATCACCACCAAGCCAGCAATGCAAGGAATGCTAAAGGGACTGGTATAAAAATAAGAAATAAAAAGCTCAGGAAGAAAACAGCCACACAAAAACGGAAATGCCTACAAACAAGTACCTTTCAATAATAACTTTAAACGTAAACGGACTAAATGCTCCAAACAGAAGACATCGAGTGGCTGAATGGATAAAAAAACATGACCCATACATCTTCTGTCTACAAGAAACCCACCTCATTAGAAGGGACTCACACAGACTGAAAGTGAAAGGATGGAAAAATATCTTTCAGGCAAATGGAAAGGAAAAGAAAGCTGGGGTAGCAATACTTATATCGGACAAAATAGACCTCAAAGTGAAGGCCATAACAAGAGATAAAGAAGGCCACTTCATAATACTAAAGGGATCAATACAACAAGAAGATATAACCCTGGTAAACATATATGCACCCAATGCTGGAGCACCCAAATTCATAAAAAAAACTCCTGGAAGATATCAAAGGAGAGATCGACAACAATACAATCATAGTAGGGGACTTTAATACACCACTGACAGCACTGGATAAGTCCTCTAGACAAATAATCAGCAAAGATACAGCAATCCTAAATGACTCACTAGATCAGATGGACTTAATAGACATCTTCAGAACACTTCACCCGAAAGCCAGGGCATATACATTCTACTCAAATGCTCATATGACATATTCAAAAATAGACCATATATTGGGTCACAAGCAAGGTATCCCCAAGTTCAAGAAAATTGAAATCATAAAAAGCGTCTTCGCAGACCAAGATGGCACAATATTAGAAATAAACTACAATAAAAACAACCCAAAATACTCAAACACCTAGAAGCTGAATAGCATGCTATTAAATATTGATTGGGTTACCAATGAAATCAAAGAATAAATTCAAAACATCCAGGAAACTAATGACAATGAAATCACAACAATCCAAAACCTATGGGACACAATGAAAGCAGTCCTGAGAGGGAAGTTTATAGCTCTACAGGCCTATCTCAAAAAACAAGAAAAAATGGTAGTAAATCATCTAACTCTACAACTCAAAGAATTAGAAAGAGAGCAACAAGAAAACCCCAGAGTGAGCAGAAGGAAGGAAATAATAAAGATTAGAGCAGAAATAAATGACATAGAGACCAAAAAAACAATACATAAAATCAATGAAACCAAGAGCTGGTTCTTTGAAAGGATAAACAAGATTGACAAACCTCTAGGCAGACTCACCAAGAAGCAAAGAGAGAGGACCCAAATAAACAAAATCAGAAACGATAGAGGCGAAATAACAACAGACCCCACAGAAATACAAATGATTGTTAAAAAATACTATGGACAGCTCTACTCCAACAAACTAGACAACCTGGAGGAAATGGACAAATTCCTAGAAAAATACAACATTCCAAAACTCAATCATGAAGAATCTAATAATCTCAACAGGCCAATAACTATGGAAGAAATTGAAGCAGTCATCAAAAAGCTTCCAGCAAACAAAAGCCCAGGACCAGATGGCTTCACAGGGGAGTTTTACCAAACATTCAAGGAAGAACTAAAACCTATCCTCCTCAGACTACTACAAAAAATTCAAGAGGAAGGAACACTTCCAAGCTCATTCTATGAAGCCAGCATCACCCTAATACCAAAACCAGGTAAAGACAACACAATGAAAGAGAATTACAGGCCAATATCCCTCATGAACATAGATGCCAAAATCCTCAACAAAATCTTAGCAAATCGGATCCAGCAGTACATCAGAAAGATCATACACCATGACCAAGTAGGATTTATCCCAGAGATGCAAGGATGGTACAACATCCGCAAATCAATTAACGTGATACATCACATAAACAAATTGAAAGAAAAAAACCACATGGTCATATCAATTGATGCAGAAAAAGCATTTGACAAAATTCAACACCCATTTTTGATAAAAGCTCTCAGCAAGGTGGGAGTAGAAGGATCATACCTCAACATAATAAAAGCCATATATGACAGGCCCACAGCCAACATCATACTCAATGGACAAAAACTGACACCATTTCCCCGAAGAACAGGAACAAGACAGGGATGCCCTCTCTCACCACTCCTGTTCAACATAGTACTGGAAGTGTTAGCCATTGCAATTAGGCAAGAAGAAGAAATAAAAGGCATCCAAATTGGAAAAGAGGAAGTAAAACTGTCCTTATTTGCAGACGACATGATATTATACATACAAAACCCTAGAGACTCCATCAAAAAGCTACTGGACTTGATACATGAATTTGGCAATGTAGCAGGATACAAAATTAACCCCAAGAAATCCGAGGCATTTCTATACACCAATAGTGAACTTTCAGAAAGAGCGATTATAAAAACAATCCCGTTTAACATCGCACCAAAAAAATTAAGCTACCTAGGAATAAACTTAACTAAAGAGGTAAAAGACCTCTACTCAGAAAACTACAGGACGTTGAAAAAAGATATAGAGGAAGACATAAACAGATGGAAGAACATACCGTGTTAATGGATTGGTAGAATCAACATCATTGAAATGTCCATACTACCCAAAGCAATCTATAAATTCAACGCACTTCCCATTAAAATACCAATGGCATACTTCAGAGATCTAGAACGAACTCTCCAAAAATTCATCTGGAATAAAAAAGACCCCGAATAGCTGCAGCAATCCTGAAAAAGACCAAAGTAGGTGGGATCTCAATACCAGATATCAAGATGTATTACAAAGCCACTGTTCTCAAAACTGCCTGGTACTGGCACAAGAATAGGCATATAGATCAATGGAATAGAAGAGAGAGCCCAGAAATCAGCCCGAACCAATATGCTCAATTAATATTTGACAAAGGAGGCAAGAACATACAATGGAGCCAAGATAGTCTCTTCAATAAATGGTGTTGGGAAAATTGGACAGATATATGCAAGAAAATGAAACTAGACCACCAAATTACACCTTACACAAAAATAAACTCAAAATGGATAAAGGACTTAAACGTACGACAGGAAACCATAAAAATTCTAGAAGAATCCAAAGGCAACAAAATCTCAGACATATGCCGAAGCAATTTCTTCACTGATACAGCTCCTAGGGCACTTGAAACGAAAGAGAAAATAAACAAATGGGACTACATCAAAATAAAAAGCTTCTGCACAGCAAAAGAAACCATCAACAAAACAACGAGAAAACCCACTGTGTGGGAAAACATATTTGCCAATGTCATATCTGATAAGGGCCTAATCTCCAAAATTTATAGGGAACTCATACAACTTAACAAAAGGAAGATAAACAATCCAATCAAAAAATGGGCAAAGGACCTAAATAGACACCTTTCAAAAGAGGACATTCAGAAAGCCAAGAGACATATGAAAATATGCTCAAAGTCACTAATCATCCGAGGGATGCAAATCAAAACAACAATGAGGTACCATCTCACACCTGTCAGACTGGCTATCATCAACAAATCAGCAAACGACAAGTGCTGGAGAGGATGTGGAGAAAAAGGAACACTTGTGCACTGCTGGTGGGAATGCAGACTGGTGCAGCCACTATGGAAGACAGTATGGAGTTTCCTTAAAAAACTGAAAATGGAACTCCCATTTGACCCTGTGATCCCACTTCTAGGAATATATCCCAAGAAACCAGAAACACCAATCAGAAAGGATATATGCACCCCTATGTTCATAGCAGCACAATTCACCATAGCTAAGATCTGGAAACAGCCTAAGTGCCCATCAATAGATGAATGGATTAGAAAACTGTGGTTCATCTACACGATGGAATACTATGCTGCTCTAAAAAGAAAGGAACTCTTACCATTTGCAACGTCATGGATGGAACTGGAGAGCATTATGCTAAGTGAAATAAGCCAGTCAATGAAGGAAAAATACCACATGATCTCACTCATTCATGGATAATAGAGACCATTATAAACTTTTGAACAATAATAGATACAGAGGCAGAGTTGCCTCAAACAGATTGTCAAAGTGCAGCAGGAAAGCCGGGGAGGGTTGCGGGGCAGGAGGTAGGGGCATAAGAGATCAACTGAAGGACTTGTATGCATGCATATAAGCATAACCAGTGGACATAAGACATTGGGGGATAGGGGAGGCTAGGGGACTGTCTAGGGCGGGGGGATAAAATGGACACATATGTAATACCCTTTGTAATACTTTAAGCAATAAAAAAAAAGAAAAATCAATTTCACAAGTCAATTAAGCCATTAGAAAAAGGCTGCAACCATAGATACAGTTTTGAAAACAAAAACTAATAAAAAAAAACCTACTTAAATATCAGAGATGTTGATAATAGGTTTTTCCTCTTTAACATGATAAATTGGTCTGTTTTGTTCTTATTAAAGAGAAGTAAAATGTTACAATTTCAACATTTCCAAATAGATTTTTTTTTTCACTATAGTGATATTGGTTCCAAAACCACTAACTTTTTTTTTAGTACAATTTCAATATTATCAGTGTTATGAGAGGGAGAAACTTAGATAGCAAACTTCATCAAGAGAAAGTACTGAACAACTATGCCATGTAAATCAGTTTTAGTGGTAGTCTAAACAATAAAGAGAATGACAAAGCAGTATATTTCATGGTCTAATCTTGTAGGGTTGATTGTAACTTTAGTACTTCACTATCAAGCACTGCATAACCAAAATTTAAACTAGAAACTTCCATGTAATTCTATTTTAACTTTATTTATATTTGTGAAAGATTTTTTATTTTTGTAGAGAAAGGAAGAAAGAGGGAGAGAGAGAGAGAGAAACATCTATGTGAGAGTGAGACATCAATCAGTTGCCTCCTGCACACCTCCTACCGGGAATAGAGACCACAACCCTGGTCTCTGACCTGGAACGCAGTCAGCAACCTCTTGATGCACACGATAACGCCCAACTAACTAAACCACATGGCATGGCCTAATTTAATTTTATTACTAAAAGTTGTTCAGTTCTGGACTATTTAGAAATGTTGCATGCAACTCCATAACTAATTGGGGAATGGACTGTAGAAATATCCCATCTAAGTAGTAGATAGACCTTAGTAAGCTCAAGCATCTGAAACCAAACCTAGTGTTTGTACCATGTGCTTTTTCTCAGAGCTCATTCACTACATTCAGCTGCTATGCATGGACAGTCCATACATGTATTACTCTAGCTTTGTGAAAGTCTTGAGAATATCTTTATTGTGTAATTAAGAGACTATTGTATTGATAGAATTGTAAGGATCTAAGTTAAATTTATGTATGTCAAATTACTTGAAAGTATAAATTAGACATGTTTTTGATGGTTATGTTTATCACCAGAGTTGTATTAGGTAACTGTGGATGAGAAATGCCCTTTATGTGAGAAGTCAGACATTATAAGGAGGATCGCACAATGGTTAGAAAGTGGACACTTGGTCTTTTGCTTTGAATGCTGCAAAGACAAACTAAGGAGCAAACTACTTTGGGGAAAGTATAGGTGAAGATACCACCATCCATTCTTGTCTGTGCTACTGCAACTTCCACTGCACTGGGAGCTTTGTCTTCCATCTTGCTCTCCTCATCTATCTCCAACCTGCATTCAAAGATCCAATTCTGACTCTACTAAAGCCTTCAGCATCTCCCAATCACTACTTATCACTGAACACAGCATTGCCATCTCTAATCACTATCAGATGCTTCATCTTTTTTATTTTGCCTCTTTAATTTTTGTATTTCAGCCATACTTGGGTACTTCTGCCCCTAGATGCATCCTGCTCAGGATGGTGCATATGCTGCTTCCTCTTGATATCAGTTAAACATGTCTGGGCTGCAATTTGTAGAAACCTCAGTACAAACTGTCTTAGACAATACATATATTATTTCAGATATCAGAATATTTGGGACAACTCCCCACAACAAAAAAAATTCATCTGATAATGTCATCAAGAACTCAGGTTCTTTCTATCTTCTCTCTATCATCTTTGGTCATTAATTTTTTTTTCCAGGCTGAAAGCAAAATGACTGTAGCTGTTTCTAGAATAAACTTCCAGCCCAAAAGTGTGAATAACAGAAGAGTGTCAGAATTTGAAAACATGCCCATTTCAGAAACATTGAAATTATCCCTGAATCTGTGGTTCAGGGTTGATTTTGTACCTCCCAGCAGACATTAAGCAATATCTGGAGATAATTTGTACTGGTATAAGAGAGGGGAGAGTATACTGCTCTCAGCTAGTGAGTGTAGCCAAGGATGCTTCTAAATACTTTACAATGTACAGAATAGCCTTACTTATTCTCCCCTCAAAACTAAAATCAAAGAATTGACTAGCACCAAATTTTAATAGTGCTACTATTGTGAAACTTTACTTTGGAATTATCAGAAGCCCTCATAGATATGTGTAGAGGGCTTGCATCTTCTGAAGCATCTGGTTGTGTATGGGATGGGTGGATGGCTCAGAAAAAAAAAAAAACCACTCAAGTTCTGTTAGGAAGGAATAATAAGAATAGGGAAGAATATTGGATTTGTAACCAACATAACCAACAGTGTCCACTATATCCACCTGAGTTTCTCTCTTTTTGTTCCTCATCAGTTGTCCAAGTCATATGTATTCTGTAGACAGTACTATTTTTAAGGACATATTCTCTTCAAAATTACTTGCTTCTGGATAAATTGCATGCTTTTTATGGGCCCCTAAAACATGTAATGCTTATATTACTGCACACATCCCTTGGAATTTTTATTGTTTTTTACTTTCCCAAATCTTTCACTAATGTGTAATTTATTTAAATGATAAAGAGTATATTCTTTTTGTATAAGAAACTCCATCAAGAAGCAGAGGGCATACCAAATAGTATGAGAACAGTAAATTGTTCAATGAACAAAGTGACTCACATCCTTAAATTTATCTTCTTGTGACCCAAACCTCTGGGAAATTCCTGAAGTTCCAGAAGTCAACCCTGACTTTGGGACCAAGAACCTGATGAAAAAATGCAAAAGTGTATCTAATTCTACACCTGCTCTATACTTAAACTGCTACTCCCAAATGGCTTCTAATCATGTTGACCCTTCTTTGTTTAGCATGAGTCTTTACAGTCACTACCATCATAAAAATATCCAGAGATGGCAGTCTTTTCTCTATGGAGGAAATGTGTCCTTTGCAGTATATTCTTATTAAAGAAGGGCAAAACAAAAGAAATGTTATTGAGACTCAATACTAAAAATTTAACCTATAAGACTTTTCTAAGGAAATTGTAATTTTGCAAACTTTCTTTTTATTTTATTTTTGCCAATTGGTAGGAGAAACAAAATTTTGACATGCAAGGGGTACATGCTCAGAGAATCAATTGCTATTCTTTGTTGAAGTAATAAAAACAGCATTTAAATTTGAAACTCATCTGATAAGAATATAAATAGCTTTGTTTCGGATTCCTTCACAGGAACTTTATTTTTTAAAATAATTAATAATATAAAAGTGTATCTTTCCTTTCAAAACCAGAAGGTTTATAATGGATTTGTATTCATATAATTTGTATTGTATATCTTAAAGCAGATTATATTCTCATTAAAACAGCAGGGGAAAATAAAGAAATCTCAATTTAACCAAAATGATGTTAAAGTTGATGTCCTTAGAAAAGCATATGAGTTCAATGTGAACTGCATTTAGGGGTCTATAAGATAAAGGTAAAGTCTTTTTAGGCAGAAAGTTTTAATAAAGACACATGCCAATTTAATAAAGTTTTAATGAAGACACACACCTGAGAGAAAATCAACTGAAGAGAATGGGAGTATTTATAAGATTTATTTTTAGTGTACTATTTAAAATTACTTTTTGTATGTGTGATACACTGAACATAAGGCTCTTTTAAATAATGCATTTAAGAATCTTTAGGTCAAACACCACTGGCTTTTGTAAGCACTATGGGGACTTTGTATTGTTTACTTTGCCATCTCCACCACTGTAATTTAGCTTTCAGCACATCACTTCCTCTTGAGCTTCTGAAATGGCCCTCTGATTGCTCACCCTCCTCCCATTATTGTTCCCTATACAAGCCCTTCACATTAACTTGACTATGTCACTAATTTGTGTCAAGTTTAATTTCTTCTCATTTATATTTCACTTGTAAATATATACAGGGTGGTGTTTTTTATTTCCTTTTCTATTTTAATTTTTTTGTATATTTTTTTTCTTTTATTGATTAAGGTATTACAAACGTGTCCTTATGCTCCCATTGTCCCCCCATCCTCCCACTCATTCCCTCACCCTCTGGTGTCTGTATCCATTGGTTATGCTTATATGCATGCATACAAGTCCTTTCTTTGATCTCTCCCCCTTAATCCTACTCTCCTCTGCCTTCCCTCTGAGGTTTGAGCATGCATCTCTGACTTTAGATCTATTTTTGTTCATTGGTTTATGTTGGTCATTATAATCCACAAATGAGTACGATCATGCGATATTTATCTTTCTCTGACTGACTTATTTCACTTAGCGTAATGCTCTCCAGCTCCATCCATGCTGCTGCAAATGGTAGGAGTTCCTTCCCTTTTACGGCAGCATAGTATTCCATTGGGTAGATGTACCAAGGTTTTTTAATCCACTCATCTGCTGATGGGCACTTAGCTAATGTAAATTGTGCTGCTATGAACATAAGGGTGCATATATCCTTTCTGATTGGTGTTTCTAGTTTCTTGGGATATATTCCTAGAAGTGGGATCTCGGGGTCAAATGGGACTTCCATTTTTAGTTTTTTGAGGAAACTCTATAATGTTCTCTACAGTGGCTGCACCAGTTTGCATTCCCACCAGAAGTGCACGAGCTTTCCTTTTTCTCTACATCCATTCCAGCACTTGTTATTTGTTGATTTGTTGATGATAGCCATTCTGACAGGTGTAAGATGGTACCTGATTGTCATTTTGATTTGCATCTCTCAGATGATTAGTGACTTTGAGCAAGTCTATTGGCCTTCCTTATGTCCTCTTTCAAAAAGTATGTATTTAGGTCCATTGCCCATTTTTTTTGATTGGGTTGTTTATCTTTCTTTTAAGTTGTATGAGTTCCCTGTAAATGTTGGAGTTTAAACCCTAATCAGAGATAACATTGGCAAATATGTTCACTCATGCAGTGGACTTTCTTGTTGTTTTGTTGTTGGTTTCTATGGGTATACAGAAGCTTTTTCTTTTGATGTAGTCACATTTGTTTATTTTCTCTTTAATTTCCATTTCCCTAGTAGCTGTATGAGTGAAGATATTCTTTTGGCATATGTCTGAGATTTTGCTGCCTGTGGATTCCTCTAATATTTTTATGGTTTCCCGACTTATGTTTAAGTTCTTTGCCCATTTTGAGTTTAGTTTTGTGTATGGTGCAAGTTGGTGGTCTAGTTTCATTTATTTGCATGTGTCTGACCAAAATTCCCAGCACCATTTATTGAAGAGACTTTCTTGACTCCATTGTATGCTCTTGCTTCCTTTGTCAAATATTAATTGAGCATAGTGGTTTAGGTCCATTTCTGGCTTCTCTATTCTATTCTATTGGTCTATATGTTTGTTCTTGTGACAGTACCAGGCAGTTTTGAGAACAGTGGCTTTGTAATACAGCTCAATATTTGGTATTGAGATCCCTCTTACTTTGTTCTTCTTTCTCCGGATTGCTGCAGCTATTCGTTGTCATTTTTTATTCCAGTTGAATTTTTGGAGAGTTTGTTCTAGGTCCTTGAAATATGCCATTGGTATTTTAATGGGGAGTGCATTGAATCTATAGGTTGCTTTGGGTAATATGGACATTTTGATGATGTTCATTCTACCAATTCATGAACACGGTATGTTATTCCACCTGATTATGTCTTCCTCTATCTCTTTTTTCAGTGTACTGTAGTTTTCTGAGTACAAGTCTTTTACCTCCTTACTTAATTTATTCCTAGGTATCTTTATTTATTTTTTTTTTTGGTGCATGGTAAATGGGATTGTTTTTTTAAATCTGTCTTTCTGTAAGTTTACTACTGGTGTATACAAATGCCATAGGTTTCTTCACATTACTTTTGTATTCTGCTACATGGCCTAATTCATTTATTAAGTCTAATAATTTTTTGATGGAGTTTTTAGGATTTTCTATTTGCAGTATCATGTCATCTATGAATAATGACAATTTTGCTTCTTATTTTCCAATTTGGATGCCTTTTACATCTTCTTCTTGGCTGATTGCTGTGGCTAGCACTTTCATTACTATGTCGAACAGGAGTGGTGAAAACGATCATCCCTGTCTCTTTCCTGTTCTTAGAGGAAATAGTTTTAGCTTTTGCCCATTGAGTATGATGTTCACTGTAGGTTTGTCATATAAGGCTTTTATTATGTTGAGGTATGATCCCTCTATTACCACTTTGCTGAGCGTTTTTATCAGAAAAGGGTACTGGACTTTCTCAAATGCCTTTTATGCATCAATGATATGATTATGTCATTTTTGTCTCTCAATTTGTTTATATGATGTATCACATTTATTGATTAGTGGATATTGTACGAGGCTTGCATCCTTGGAATAAATCCCACTTGGTCATGGTGTATGATCTTTCTAATGCAATGCTGGATCCAGTTTGCTAGAATTTTATTGAGGATTTTAGCATCTACGTTCATCAGGGATATTGGCCTGTAATTCTCTTTCTTTGTGGTATCTTTCTGGTTTTGGGATTAGGGTAATTCTGGCTTTATAGAAAGAGCTTGGAAGTGTGCCTTCCTGTTGAATTTTTTAGAATAGTCTGAGAAGGATTGGTTTCATTTCTTCTTTGAATGTTTGATAAAACTCCCCTGTGAAGCCATCTGATCCAGGGCTTTTGTTTGCTGGAAGATTTTTTATTACTATTTCATTTTATCAGTTGTTATTGGCCTATTCAGGTTTTTTGATTCTTCCTGATTGAGTTTTGAACGTTTGTATTTTTCTAGGAATATGTCCATTTCATAGAGGTTGTCTAGTTTGTTGGAGTAGAGTTATTGATAGTATTTTTTTTTACAGTCCTTTGTATATCTGTGGGGTCTGTTGTTACTTCACATCTTTCATTTCTGATTTTGTTTATTTGGGATCTGTCTCTTTGTTTCTTGGTGAGCCTGGCTAGAGTTTCATCAATCTTGTTTGCCTTTTCAAAAGAACCAGTTCTTGGTTTCATTGATCTTTTGTATTTTTTTTTTGTCCCTATGTCGTTTATTTCTCCTCTAATCATTGTTATTTCCTTCCTTCTGGTTACTGTGGGCTTTTCTTGTTGCTCTCTTTCTAATTCTTTAAGTTGCAATGTTAGATAATTTATTACCATTTTTTTCTTGATTTTTGAGGTAGGCATGTAGAGCTATGAACTTCCCTCTCAGGACTGCTTTCATTGTGTCCCATAGATTTTGGATTGTTGTGTATTCAATGCCATTTGTTTCCAGGATGTTTTTTATTTCTTCTTTGATCTCTTTGGTAACCCAATCATTGTTTAATAACATGTTTTTTAGCCTCTGAGTGTTTGCTTTTTTTCATTGTTTTTATTGTAGTTGATTTCTAATTTTATGCCATTGTGATCTGAGAAGATGCTTGTTATGATTTCTATCTTCTTGAATTTGACATTTCCTGTGTTCTAATATGTGGTCTATCTTCAACAATATCCCATGTGCACTTGAGAAGAATGTATATTCTGTAGCTTTGGGGTAAACTAGTCTGAAGATGGCAATTAAGTCCATCTGATCTAGTGAGTTTATTAGGATTGATGTTTCTTTGCTGATATTTTGTTTAGAGGACTGATCCAGTGGTGTCAGTGGGGTATTAAATTCCCCTATTATGACTATATTTCTGTCTATCTCTCCCTTGATATCTTCCAGAAGTTGTTTTATGTATTTGGGTTTCTCCTGAATTGGGTTCATATATATTTTCCAGAGTTATATCCTCTTGTTGAATTCCTTCCTTTTTGTACTATGAAGTGTCCCTCCTTATCTTTTGTTATGGCCTTTACTTTGAGGTTTATTTTCTCAGATATATGTATTGCAACACCAACTTTTTTCTCATTTCCATTTGCCTGAAAATTTTTTTCTATCCCTTCACTATCAGTCTGTGTGAATTGTTTGTTCTGAGGTGGTTCTGTTGCAGACAGCAAATACATGGGTCATATTTTCTTATCCATTCAGCTACCCTATGTCTTATGGTTGGAGCATTTAATCCATTTACAATTAATGGTATTATAGATAATTACTTGTTTGTTGCCATTATTATTCTTTATGTTTTTGTTCTTTCATGCCTTTCTGTTTTTTTTGTTTTGTTTTGTTTTGTTTACAGCAGTCCCTAAATGGGACTAAAGCATTTCTTGCATTGCTGGTTTGGTGATAATAAATTCTCTTAGCAATTTTTTGTGTGTGAAGCTCCAAATTCCCCCTTCAATTTTGAATGATAGCCTTGCTGGGTATAATATTCTTGGATTCAGTCCCTTGCTTTGCAGCACTTTGTATATTTCATTCCATTCCCTTCTGGCCTGGTGTGTTTGTGTTGAGAAATCAGTTGATATTTTAATTGGGGATCTCTTGTAGGTAACCTTCTGTCTCTATCTGGCAGCCTTTAAGATTCTTACATTGTCGTTGATGTTTTCCAATTTAATTATATGTCTTGGTGTTGGTCTTTTTGGGTTCATCTTGTTTGGGATTCTTGTGCTTGCTGAACTTGTGTGAGCTTTCTTCCTTATATCAAGGAAGTTTTCTACCATTATTTCTTCAAAGAGGTTTTCTATTCCTTGCTCCGCTTCCTCTCCTTCTGGTATCTCTATTATTCGGATGTTGTTTTGTCCTAAAACTCCCTTAGACTCTCCTCCTGATCTTTAAGTTTTCTTTCCAGTTCCCTTTGTGTTTGTGTGTTTTTTCCTACCTTGTCTTCTAATTCACTGATGCAGTCCTCAGCCTCTTCTAGTCTTTTGTTTAAGCCTTCCATCATGTTCTTTATTGAAGCTATGTTGTTCTTCATTTCCTCTTGGTTCCTTTTCATGTTGATGACATTCTCATTCAGCTCCTTGTAATTCTCATTTAGTTGTGTGCTTTTGTCATCCAGTCATTTGAGCATCCTTATAACCATTACTCTGAATTCTTTCTCTGACATGGTACTTGCCTCCATTTCATTTGACTCCCTTTCTGGTGATTTCTCTTTTTCTTTCCTTTGGGGATTGTTTTTTGTCTCCCCATTTTTTGCTGTAAAGTTTTAATTGACCTGTGTCTCAGATCCAACTGTTTTGCTACCCAGCTTCTTTTTGGGTTGGTGCCACTGGTGCAATCTTTCAGTTCTCCTGGGGTTGGTGTTCTAGCCAAGGACCCTACTGTAGCTATTTGGGTTCTCTTGATGTAGTTGGATTTTTAATGTTAGTTTCTTATTCATGGATGAAATCTCATCATGGGTTGGCAATGTAGCTCATCCTTGGCTTCATTGTGCAAGCTGTTTTAGGTGTGATTGTGGTTCTGGCTCTTGTGGAAAACGTTGTCTGAGGTCTCACTGGTATGTTCTCACTGTGAGTTTCCAGAGTCCAAGGCCTGGGAGGAATGTGTCTCAGGCCTGAGGCTCAGGTACTGTGGCTTTGGCCATGGTGTGTGACTCTTGCTGGAATAGCATCACTCTGAAACTCACTATGAGATCCTGGAGCCTGTGACAGTGGCGGGGGCGGGTGTCTCATAGTTTGTGGTTGAGGCAGTGGGACTCAGGCCAAAGAGATTTCCCTCTCTGAATCACGAGGGGGTTCAGGATTCAGCAGATGGGGATGTGGGCATCTTGAATACTGTGGCTGAAACATTGTGACCTTGTCCAGGGAGGCAAGTCCTCAGTAACTCACTAAGCTGTCCAGAGGTAGGTATCCAGGAGAGGGATGCTATGTATCCTGCTGAGGGAGCTGCTCATCCTTTGTTGGAGAGATACACACCCAGTGGCAGCTCACAGAAGGGCCCAAGGAGCCGTCTGAAAGGGGTGTGCACTCATGGGGACCACATGCTGGATCAGAGCAATTGTGGTGTGCTTCTGGCCCTGTGGAGGGAGAAGTCCCAGTTTCTGCTTTGGGAAATGTCCACCCTTGGTTGGATATGCATGCCCAGATGATGCTTATAGAGGTGCCCAGGAGCTGTCTGCTGGTGTAGTAGAATCAGGGGACCCATGTGCTGGAGCGGTGCTATGGTGGGGACTGGATGCTAGCACCCAGGGGCCACTTGCTGGCACAGCAGGCTCAGGGGCCTTGTACCCTGAAAAGATGTGACTGCAGGGACTGGAGGTCGGCAGCCAAGGAGGGAGTTTCTGCTGCTGGAACCTTGCACCCTTGGTTGAATACAAGTGCACCTAGTGGCACCTCACAGAGGCACCCAGGAGTCACCTGCTGGAGTGGCAGCCTCAGGGGCCTGTGTGCTGAAACCACATGACCGTGGTGTCTGTGGGTTGGCAGCTGGGAAGGTGGAAGTCTGAATTTCTACTGCGGGGGCTGTGAGCTCTTTTTTTGGATATGAGTGCACCCAGCAGGAGCTCAAGGAGGCACCCAGGAACCGCCTATAGGGGCAGAGGGCCTGTGTGTTGGAAAGGCATGACTGGGGTGTTCAGAGGTTGGCAACTGTGGAGTAGGAAGACTCAGTTTTTGCTGCCAGGGCCTTTCATCCTTGGTTGGATTCATGCGTGCCCAGCTGTAGCTCACAGAGGCACCTGGGGGCCATTTTCCAGGGTGGTGCACTCAGAGGGGCCCTTGCACTGAAGTCACATGACCGTGGTGTCTGTGAGCAGACAGCCGAAAGCAGGGGGAAGTCAGAATTTCTACTGCCAGGGCTCTGTTCCTTGTTTGGATCTGAGTGCACCCAGCGGGAGCTCACAGAGGCACCCAAGAGCTACCTTTGGGGTGGGGGGCTCAGGAGGCCTGCATGCTGGAAAGGCTGACTGTGGTGTCCAGAGGTCAGCAACTGTGGATGGGAAGACTCAGTTTTTGCTGCCTGGGCCTCGCATCCTTGGATTTGTGTGCACCCACTGGCGGCTCACAGAGGCACCTGGGGGCTGCTTGCCAGGGTTGTGCACTCAGAAAAGCCCTTGTGCTGAAGCCACATGACTGCGGTGTCTGGGCAGGCAGTCGGGAGGGGGTGGGGGATGTCTGAATTTTTACTGCTGGGACTATGTGTCTTTGGTTGGATTAGTGCATGCCCAGTTACAGCTCACAGAGGCACCCTTTGCCAGGGTGGCGTTCTCACACATGCACTGAAGCGGCATGACTGAGGTGTCTGTGGGAAGGCAGCTGGGAAGGAGGAATTCTGAATTTCTACTGCAGGGGCCATGTGCCCAGACGGGGCTCACAGTGGCACCCGAGAGTGGCCTGTGGGACAGTGGACTCAGGCCTGCATGCTGGGAAGACTCAGGTTAGGTTTCCGGAGGTCAGCTGCTGGGGAAGGGGAAGTCACATTTACTGCTGCAGGAGCCATACACCCTTGGAGGTGGAAGTCCTAGGGTCTGCAGGTCTGCAGGCAGAACAGCAGGATTTTGGCTGGAGTGGCTGCAGGGTCACGGGCAATGTCCAAGGGCAGTCTGGGTGATGGTGCTGATGAGTTCCTAGAAGAGGCTGCTCTCCCCTTCAAGATGGCATGGGCTCTGTGCTTGAGCCCAGCAGCCCGGGGAGTGCCCACAGCGGTGGTAGGTGCTCCCTGTCCAGGAGAGTCTTGTCTGCCAGCCCCTGCTACTCCTCCTGGATTTAACTGTACCTCACTCACACACACACCACACACATCCCCACACTCTCCTTTCACCCCCTCACTCACTCACACACTCTCCCTCACCTCTGTCCTGCTAGTTGCCATCTTCCCTCATCATCACTAATTTTATTGAAACCTTTCACTGATTTATCATGGTACAGACTAATATTCAAAATATTTAACCAATTTACAATGACCCTCATGATTTATCCACCTCTACAGAGTCTCTCACTTGTACTTAAGAGTGTCCTTGAACTCCACGCTATGGCCATAAGTCTCACCTTCTTAAGCTTTTCTCTCAACTCAATATGTGTCAGCCATACTGGCTTTTGATTATTTGTTGCCTAAATAAACTAAGCTCATTTTTAATTTAGGGCCCTTAAATTTCTCTTTCCTCTCCCCAGAATCTTCTTCCCTTAGATATTTACGTAGGTGGCCCATTCTGGTTCGTCAAAACAGTTAATATAACAACTCCTTAAAGAAGCCAGAAAATCTAAAATGAAACTTCTCCTAACCCTAGTTACTCTAGTATAGTTTCTTAAAAATAAATTATATCATTTCTTGCCCCTATTCTAAAATTTCAATCTTTCTCTCCTCCCCTTCTCACAGCTCCTTTCTTTTATTTTTATTAGTTCCCCTACTGAGTGTAAGTTTCATAAGGACCCCCGCACTGCCTTTTTTTGTTAGTACCTAGAATGAAGCTTGGCATATAATAGACACTTCATTATCATTTTTGTATTTTGAATAAATAAAGCTCCTTTTACAATAGGAGTTCATACAAATCAATACTGATTCTTTTTATATACTTTCATTTTAATTTAACTGCAGTTGAAAGTCAATATTATTTTACATTATATTCAGGTATATATCCTTTTGGCTAACATTTCAATAATTTACAAAATGATCCCCCAATAAGTCTAGTACTTATCTAGCACTGTATATAGTTATTATAATATACTTGACTATATTCCCTATGCTGTTTTATATCCCCGTGACTAAATCATAACTGCCAATTTATACTTCTTAATCCCTTCACCCTTTTCACCCAATATCCAATCCCTTTAGCAACTATCAGTCTCTTTTCTGAATCTATATCTGTTTCTATTTTGTTTGGTCATTTATTTTGTTCTTTAGGTTCAACATATAAGTGAAATTATGTGGCATCTGTCTTTTTATGACTGGACTATTATACTTGACATGATACACTCTAGGTCTACTCACGCTGTCCCAAATGGTAAAATTTCATTTGTTTTAATGGTTAACTAAATATTCCATTGCAAATATGTACCACAGTTTGTTTGTTTTCATCCCACCTGTCTATTGATGACCACTTGGGTTGCCTCAATAATTTGGCTATTGTAAATAACACTGCAACGAACACAGGGGTGCATATATTACTTTGAATTAGTATTTCAAAATTCTGTGGATATAAAACCGGAAGTGATATTGCTGGGTTATAAGGCAGTTCCATTTGTAATTTTTTGAGGACCCTCCATACTGTTTTATACACAGTGGCTGCACAGTCTGCATTCCTACCAACAGTGCACCAGGGTCCCTTTTCTCCACATTTTACCAACACTTGTTTTTTGTCAATTTATTGGTGATAGCCATTCTGACATGTGTGAGGTGATATATCATTTTGGTTTACCATTTACATCTCTCTGATGATTAGTAACCTTGAACATTTTTTCATATGTCTTTTTTTAACTTTTTTCCTTTATTGATTAAAGTATTACATATCTGTCCTTATCCCCACATTACCTCCCATCCACCCCCACTCATGCCCTAAGCTCCCTGGTGTCTGTGTCCATTGATTAGGCTTATATGCATGCATACAAGTCCTTTGGTTGATCTCTCCCCATTACCCCCACTCTCCCCTACCTTACCTCTGAGATTTATCTGTCTCTAGATCTGCTTTTGTCATCAGTTTATGTTGTTCATTATATATCACAAATTAATGAGAACATGTGATATTTATCTTTTTCTTACTGCCTTTTCTCACTGAGCATAATGCTCTCCAGTTCCATCCATTCTGTTGCAAATGGTAAGAATTCCTTCTTTTTTACCGCAGTGTAGTATTCCATTGTGTAGATGTACCACAGTTTTTTAATCCACTGATCTGCTGATGGGCACTTGGGCTGTTTCCAAGTCTTAGCTATTATAAATTGTGCTGCTATGAACATAGAGGTGCATATATCCTTTCCAATTGATGTTTCTCATTTCTTGGGATATATTTCTAGAAGTGGGATCACTGGGTCAAATGGGAGTTCCATTTTTAGTTTTTTGAGGAAATTCCATACTGTTTTCCACAGTGGCTGCACCAGTCTGCATTCCCATCAACAGTGCACGAGGGTTCCTTTTTGTCTGAATCCTTGTCAGCACTTGCCATTTGTTGATTTGTTGATGATAGCCATTCTGACATTTGTGAAATGTTACCACATTGTCGTTTTGATTGGCATCTCTCAGATGATTAGTGACTTTGAGCATCTTGGCCTTCCTTATGTCCTCGTTCAAAAAGAATTCAGTGGTTCTCAACCTTCCTAATGCCGCGACCCTTTAATACAGTTCCTCATGTTCTGGTGACCTTCAACCATAAAATTATTTTCATTGCTACTTCATAACTGTAATTTTTCTACTGTTATTAATTGTAATGTAAATATCTGATATGCTATATGCTTTTTCTGATGGTCACGACCCACAGGTTGAGAACCCCTGAATAGCCATTTTTTTAATTTGGTTGTTTATATTCCATTTGTTAAGTGGTATGAGTTCCCTGTAAATGTTGGAGATTAAACTCTTATTGGTCATAACATTGGAAGATATGTTCTCCCATGCAGTGGGCTTTCTTGTTGTTTTGTTGATGGTTTCTATGGGTGTACAGAAGCTTTTTCTTTTGATGTAGTCACATTTGTTTATTTTCTCTTTAATTTCCATTACCCTAGGAGCTGAATCAGTGAAGATATTATTTTGGCATATGTCTGAGATTTTGCTGCCTGTGAATTCTTCTAAGATTTTTATGGTTTCCCGTCTTACGTTTAAGTCCTTTATCCATTTTGAGTTTATTTTTGTGTATGGTGTAAGTTGGTGGTCTAGTTTCATTTTTTTGCCTGTATCTGTCCAAGTTTCCCAACACCATTTATTGAAGAGACTTTCTTGACTCCATTGTATGCTTTTGCCTCCTTTGTCAAATATTAATTGAGCATAGTGGTTTGGGTCTATTTCTGGTTTCTCTGTTCTACTTCATTGGTCTATGTTTGTTCTTGTGCCAGTACCAGGA
Source organism: Myotis myotis (assembly GCF_014108235.1). Classification (NCBI taxonomy): domain Eukaryota; kingdom Metazoa; phylum Chordata; class Mammalia; order Chiroptera; family Vespertilionidae; genus Myotis; species Myotis myotis. The sequence continues at coordinate 107,115,257 of NW_023416324.1, read as the reverse complement.
AGTTTTGAGAAGAGTGGCTTTGTAATACAGCTTGATATAAGGTGTTGAAATCCATTCTACTTAGTTCTTCTTTCTCAGGATTGCTGCAGCTATTTGGGGTCTTTTTTTATTACAGATAGATCTTTGAAGCATTCTTTCTAGGCATGTGAAATATACTGTTGGTATTTTAATGGGGATTGTATTGAATCTATAGATTGCTTTGGGTAGTATGGACATTTTAATTATGTTAATTCTACCAATCCATGAACACCGTATGTTCTTCCATCTGTTTATGTCTTCCTCTATCTCTTTTCAGTGTCCTGTAGTTTTTCAAGTAGAGGTTTTTACCTCCTTAGTTAAGTTTATTCCTAGGTTTCTTAAATTTTGGTGCAATGGTAAATGGGATTGATTTTTTAGTCTCTCTTTCTATAAGTTCACTATTGGTGTATAAAAAGGACATAGATTTCTTGGGATTAATTTGGTATCCTGTTACATTGCCAAATTCATTTATTAAGTCTAATAAATTTTTGATATAGTCTTTAGGGTTTTCTAAGTACAGTATCATGTCATCTGCTAATAATTACTGTTTTACGTTTTCTTTTCCAATTTGGATACCTTTTATTTCTTCTTCTTGTCTAATTGCTATGGCTGGCACTTCCAGTACTATGTCAAACAGGAGTTCTGAAAGTGGGCATCCCTGTCTCTTTCCTGTTCTTAGGTGAAATGGTTGTAGTTTTTTCCTATTGAATATGATGTTGGCTGTAGGTTTGTCATACAAGACTTTTATTATGCTGAGGTATGATCCCTCTATTCCCATTTTTTCTGAGGGTTTTTATCAAGAAATGGTGTTGGATATTGTAAAATGCTTTTTTTGCATCAATTGATATGACTATGTGATTTTTATCTTAAATTTGTTTATGTGATCTATCATGTTTATTGATTTGTGGATATTGTACCATCCTTGCATCCCCAGGATAAATCTACTGGTCATGGTGTATGATCTTTCTGATGTACTGCTGGATCTGATTTGCTAGAATTTTGTTGAGGATTTTGGCATCTATGTTCATAAAGGATATTGGCCTGTAATTCTCTTGCATTGTGTTGTCTTTATCTGGTTTCAGGATTAGGGTAATGCTGACTTCATAGAATGAGCTTGGAAGTTTTTCTTACCCTTGAATATATGGAATAGTCTTAGGAGGATTGGTTTTAGTACTTTCTTGAATGTTTGGTAAAATTCCCCTGTGAAGCCATCTGGCCCCGGGCTTTTGTTTGCTGGAAGCTTTTTGATGACTGCTTTAATTTCCTCCATAGTTATAGACCTATTGAGGTTTTTAGGTTCTTCCTGATTGAGTTTTGGAAGGTTGCATTTTTCTAGGGATATGACCATTTCCGCTAAGTTGTCTAGTTCATTGGAATAGAATTGTTCATAGTATTTTTTTAAATAATTCCTTGCCTTTCTGTGGCATTTGTTATTATTTTGTCTTTTTCATTTATCATTTTGTTTATTTGAGTCCTCTCTCTTTGCTTCTTCATGAGCCTGGTTAGAGATTAATCAATCTTTTCATCCTTTCAAAGAACCAGCTCTTGGTTTCATTGTCCTTTGGTATTGTTTTTTTGTTTTTGTTGAGTTTTTTTTTTGTGTGTGTCTCTATTTCATTTATTTCCGCTCTGATCTTTATTATCTCCTTTCTGTTCACTCTGAGCTCTTCATTTTTCTCTTTCTACTTCTTTAAGTTGGTGAGTTAGATAATTTATTGCCATTTTTTTTGTTTGTTTTTTGAGGTAGGCCTGTAGTGCTATAAACTTCCCTCTCAGGACCGCTTTCTCTTTGTCCCATAGATTTTGGATTTTTGTGTTTTCATTGTTATTCATTTCTAGGATGTTTTTAATTTCTTCTTTGATCTCTTTGGTAACCCAATCATTGTTTAGTAGCATGCTATTCAGCTTCCAAGTGTTTGATTTTTTTGGATTGTTTTTATTGTACTTTATTTTTAATATTATGCCATTGTGGTTTGAGAAGATGATTGATATGATTTCAATCTTCTTGAATTTAGAGATACTTTGTCTGTGACCCAATATGTGGTCTATCTTTGAAAATGCCCCATGCGCACTTGAGAAGAACATTTATTCTTTGGTTTTGGGGTGAAATGTTCTGAAGATGACAATTAATTCCATCTGATCTAGTGAGTAATTTAGTATTGCAGTTTTTTTGCTGATTTTTTTTTTTTTTTGGTCTAGAGGATTTATCCAGTGATGCCATTGGTGTATTAAAGTGCCCTGCTATGATTATATTGTTGTAGTTCTCTCTCCTGATATCTTCCAGGAGTTTTTTTATGTATTTGGGTGCTCCTGCATTAAGTGCATATATGTTTACCAGGGTTATATCCTCTTGTTTCAATCCCTTTAGTATTATGAAGTGGCCTTCCTTATCTTTGGTGATGGCCTTCACTTTGAGGTCTATTTTGTCAGATATAAGATTGCTACCCCAGCTTTTTTTTTTTCATTTCCATTTTCCTGAAAGATATTTTTCCATCCCTTCACTTTCAGTCTGTGTGAGTCCATTTTCTAAGGTGGGTCTCTTGTAGACAGGATATACACTGAGTGGCCAGATTATTATGACCATCTAACGTTTGCAGGCAAATTAGCCGTACACTGCATTGTATGGGATATTGAAGCTGAAGGCCTGTTTGAACACCTTTGCTGTCTGCAGTTACCAAGATAAAACGTCTCCTATTTGCACAGTAACACAAGGATTGGATAGTGGAGCATTGGAAAAAAGTCATGTGGTCCAATGAATCACATTTCCAGTTGCATCATGCAGATGGCAGAGTGAGAATTTGGCAGAAACAGCATGAAAGCATGCACCCCACTTGCATGAGTACAACCCTTCAAGCTGGTGGGGGCAGTGTTATGGTTTGGGGAATGTTTTCCTGGCATGATTTGGGCCCTTTAATTTGTGTGGAACAACGTCTGAATAGCACAACATACCTAAGTATTGTTGATGATCAAGTTCATCCTATCATGTTGATAGCCTTTCCTAATGGAGATGGCTTCTTCCAACAAGACAATGCGCCATGCCACAGTGCTCATATTGTGCAGGAGTGGTTTCAAGAACATGAGGGAGACTTTACCTTGCTTAGGTCATCCCCACAATCACAGGATCTCAATCCAATTGGGCATTGTTGGGATGAAGTTAAAAAAGCCATCAGGCAGCTGGTTCCACAACCATCAAATCTCATAGAACTGGACAGTGCTATTCATAAGGTATGGTGTCAGATTCCTCGCATCAACTTTCAACATCTCATGGAGTCACCATAGTATTGAAGGCAAAAGATGGCCCAAAGAAGTACTGATGGGGTAGTTATAATAATCTGGCCACTCACGTTCAAATATATCTCACATTCAAAGGCTATTAATTCGCATTGCTTACCCATATCTTCAGAAAAGAATCACTTCTACTGTCGTGGTGAACAACCTGCTTCCCTATTTATAATGGTCTGGCCCTCTAGCAACTTCAGCAGAAAATTATAGCTAATTTGCCTACAAATATCAGGTGGACATAATAATCTGGCCACTCAGCACATATGGTCATGTTTTTTTATACATTCAACTACTTAATGTCTTTTGATTGGAGCATTTAGTCCATTTACATTTAAAGTTATTATTGATAGATACTTGTTTATAGCCATTTTTATTTTTTGTGACTTTTTTCTTCCCTTTTTATATCTTCTTTTTACACCAGTCCCTTTAGCATTTCTTGCATTGCTGGCTTGGTAATGATAAATTCCCTTAGCCTTTTTCCCCCTTTATTGATTAAGGTATTACAAATGTGTCCTTATTTCCCATTGTCCCTCCATCTCCCCAGTCCTTCCCTCACCCTCACCCCTTGTTGTCTGCATCCATTGCTTATGCTTGTATGCATGCATACAAGTACTTCAGTTGATCACTCTGCCTTATCGCCTCCCTCCCCTACCTTCCCTCTGAGGTTGAGCATCTGATCGATGCTTTTCTCTCTCTGGATCTGTTTTTGTTCATTGGTCTATGTTGTTCATTATAATCCACAAATAAGTGAGAGTATCTGAAATTTATTTTTCTCTGACTGACTTATTTCACTTAGCATAATGCTCCCCAGTTCTATCTATAGATACAATGCACTCCCCATTAAAATACCAACAGCATATTTCACAGATCTGGAAAGAACTCTTCAAAAATTCATCTGGAATTTTAAAAAAGACCCCAAATAGCTGCAACAATCCTCAGAAAGAACTAATTAGGAGGGATCTTAATACCAGATATCAAGATGTACTACAAAGCCACGGTTCTCAAAACTGCCTGGTACTGGCACAAGAACAGACATATTGATAAATAGGATAGAATAGAGAACCCAGAAATTGACCCAAACCACTAAGCTCAATTAATATTTGACTAAGGAGGCAAGAACATACAATGGAGTCAAGGTAGTCTCTTCAATAAATGGTGCTGGGAATTTTGGTCAGACACATGCAAATAAATGAGACTAGACCACCAACTTGCACCATACACAAAACTAAACTCAAAATGGGCAAAGAACTTAAACATAAGAGGGAAAACAATAAAAATATTAGAGAAATCCATAGGCAGCCAAATCTCCGCTATATGCGGAAGCAATATCTTCACTGACACAGCTCCTAGGGCAATAGAAACTAAAGAGAAAATAAACAAATGGGACTACATCAAAATAAAAAGCTTCTGCACAGAAAAAGAAACCACCAATAAAACAACAAGAAAACGCACTGCATGGGATAACATATTTGCCAACGATATCTTTGATAAGGGTTTAATCTACAACATTTCAGGGAACTCCTACATTTTAACAAAAGGAAGACAAACAACCCAATCAAAAAATGGGCAACGGACCTAAATAGACACTTTTTGAAGAAGACATAAGGAAGGCCATGAGACATATGAAAACATCATCAAAGTCACTAATCATCGGAGAGATGAAAATCAAAAGGACAATGAGGGCCCTAACTGGTTTGGCTCAGTGGATAGAGCGTCGGCCTGCGTACTGAAAGGTCCCAGGTTCGATTCCGGTCAAGGGCATGTATCTTGGTTGCGGGCACATCCCCAGTAGGGGGTGTGCAGGAGGCAGCTAATCGATGTTTTTCTCTCATCAATGTTTCTAACTCTCTATCCCTCTCCCTTCCTCTCTGTAAAAAAATCACTAAAATACATTTAAAAAAAAAGACAATGAGGTATCATCTCACACCTGTCAGAATGGCTATCATCAACATATCAACAAATGACAAGTGCTGGTTAGGATGCGGAGAAAAAGGAACCCTCTGGCACTGCTGGGGGGAATGCACACTGGTGCGACCACATTGGAGAACAGTATGGAGTTTCCTCAAAAAACTAAAAATGGAACTCGCATTTGACCCAGTGATCCCTTAGTTAGTTAGTTTGTTGTTGTTGTTGTTGTTTTGGTTTTTTTTGTTGTTGTTGTGTTGTTTTCTTTATCTGTGAAGCTCCTTATTTCCCCTTCACTTTTGAATTATAGTTTTCCCGGATAGAGTATTCTTGGATTCAGTCCCTTGTTTTGCATCACTTTGTAAATTTATTTCCATTTCTTTTTGGCCTGATGTGTATCTGTTGAAAAATCATTTCATAATCTAATGGAAGATCCCTTCTACATAACTTTCTGACTCTCTCTTTGTCCTAAACATTTGCCATAGTAATTATGAGGTCTTGTGGGTCTTTTCGGGTTCATCTTGTTTGGGACTCTCTGCGCTTGTGTGACATTTTTCTTCCCCACATGAGGGAAGTTTTCTGACATTATTTCTTCAAATAGGTTTTCTAACCCTTGTTCGTCTTCCTGTCATTCTGGCACCACCATTATTACTATGTTGATTTGTTCCCTGTTGTCCCAAAGCTCCCTTAGGCTCTCCTCCTGTCTTTAAATTTTTTTCTCCAATTGCAGTTTAGTTTGGGTGTGTTTTGCTAACTGTCTTCTAATTCATTAATTCAGTCCTCCGCTTCTCCTAGTCTACTGTTGAAACTTTCCATGGTGTTTTTTTCTTCCCTTTATTGATTAAGATATTACAAATGTGTCCTTATGCCCCGAATGTACCCTCATCCTCCCAATCCTTCCCTCACCCTCATCCCCTGTTGTCCATATGCATCTCTTATGCTTATATGCATGCATACAACTCCTTTGGTTGATCTCTCCCCCTCACCCCCACCCTCCTCTATCTTGCCTCTGAGTTTTGGGAATCTGATTGATGCTTTTCTGTCTCTGGGTCTGATTTTGTTCATCGGTTATGTTGTTCATTATAATCCACAAATGAGTGAGAGTATATGAAATTTATCTTTCTCTGACTGACTTATTTCACTTAGCATAATGCTTTCCAGCTCCATCCATGCTCTTGCAAATGGTAGGAGTTCCTTCCTTTTTACAGCAGCGTAGTATTCCATTGTGTGGATTTGCCAAAGTTTTTTAATCCATTCATCTGCTGATGGGCACTTAGGCTGGTTCCAAATCTTAGCTATTGTAAATTGTACTGCTATGAACATAGGGATGCATATATCCTTTCTGACTGATGTTTCTGATTTCTTGGGATATATTTCTAGAAGTGGGATCACTGAGTCAAATGAAAGTTCCATTTTTAGTTTTTTATGGAAACTCCATACTGTTCTCCACAGTGGCTGCACCCGTTTGCATTTCCACCAGCATTGAACGAGGGCTCCTTTTTCTCCGCATCCTCGCCAAGCATTTGTCATTTGTTGATTTGTTGATGATAGCCATTCTGACAGGTGTGAGATGGTACCTCATTGTCGTTTTGATTTGCATCTCTCAGAAGATTAGTGACTTTGAGCACGTTTTCATATGTCTCTAAGCCTTATGTATGTCCTCTTTCAAAAAGTGTCTATTTAGGTCTGTTGCCCATTTTTTGATTGGGTTGTTTATCTTCCTTTTGTTAAGTTGTATGAGTTCCCTGTAAATGTTGGAGATTAAACCTTTATCAGAGATATGATTGGCAAATATGTTCTCCCATGCAGTGGGTTTTCTTATTGTTTTGTTGATGGTTTCTTTTTCTATGCAGAAGCTTTTTATTTTGATATAGTCCAATTTGTTTATTTTCCCTTTAGTTTCTATTGCCCTAGGAGCTGTGTCAGTGAAGAAATTCCTTTGGCATATGTCTGAGATTTTGCTACCTGTGGATTCCTCTAATAGTTTTATGGTTTCCCATCTTACATTTAAGTTCTTTATCCATTTTGAGTTTATTTTTGTGTATGGTGTAAGTTGGTGGTTTAGTTTCATTTATTTGCATGTGTCTGACCAAATTTCCCAGCACCATTTATTGAAGATACTGTCTTGACTCCATTGTATGGTCTTGCCTCCTTTGTCAAATATTAATTGAGCATAGTGGTTTGGTTCTCTTTCTAGTTTCTCTGTTCTGTTTCATCGGTCTATATGTTTGTTCTTGTGACAGTACCAGGCACTTTTGAGAACAGTGGCTTTGTAAACTGCTTGATATCTGGTATTGAGATCCCTCCTACTTTGTTCTTCTTTCTCAGGATAGCAGCAGCTATTCGGTTTTTTATTTTTATTTTTTTATTCCAGATGAATTTTTGGAGAGTTCTTTCTAGATCTTTGAAATATGCTGTTGGTATTTTAATGGAAAGTACATTGAATTTATAGATTGCTTTGGGTAGTATGGACGTTATGATGATGTTGATTCTACCAATCCATGAACACGGTATGTTCTTCCATCTGTTTATGTCTTCCTCTCTCTCTTTTTTCAATGTCCTTTAGTTTTCTGGGTAGAGGTCTTTTACCTTCTTGGTAAAGCTTATTCCTAGGTATCTTAATTTTTTTGGTGCAATGGTAAATGGGATTGTTTTTTAAATTTCTCTTTCTGTAAGTTCACTATTGGCATATAAAAATGCCATAGATTCCTTGGTGTTAATTTTTTATCCTGCTACATTGCCAAATTTATTTATTAGGTCTAATAATTTTGTTATGGATTCTTTAGGGTTTTCTAAGTACAGTATCGTGTCATCTGTGTATAATGACAATTTAATTCTTCTTTTCCAATTTGGATACCTTTTATTTCTTCTTCTTGTCTGATTGCTTTGCCTAGCACTTCCAGTACTATGTCGAACAAAGTGGTGAAAGTGGGCATCCCTGTCTTGCTCCTGTTCTTAGGGGGAATGGTTTTTGCCCATTGAGTATGATGTTGACTGTAGGTTTGTCATATAAGGCTTTTATTATGTTGAGGTATGATCCCTCTATTACCACTTTGCTGAGCGTTTTTATCAGAAAAGGGTGCTGGACTTTGTCAAATGCCTTTTATGCATCAATGATATGATTATGTCATTTTTGTCTCTCAATTTGTTTATATGATGTATCACATTTATTGATTAGTTTATATTGTACCAGGCTTGCATCCCTGAAATAAATCACCCTTGGCCATGGTGTGTAATCTTTCTAATGTAATGCTGGATCCGGTTTGCTAGAATCTTGTTGAGGATTTTAGCATCTATGTTCATCAGGTATATTGGCCTGTAATTCTCTTTCTTTGTGGTATCTTTATCTGGTTTTGGGCTTAGGGTAATGATGGCTTTATAGAAAGAGCTTGGAAGTGTGCCTTCCTGTTGAATTTTTTAGAATAGTCTGAGAAGGACTGGTTTCATTTCTTCTTTGAATGTTTGATAAAACTCCCCTGTGAAGCCATCTGATCCAGGGCTTTTGTTTGCTGGACACTTTTTGATTACCGTTTCAATTTCATAAGTAGGTATTGGCCTATTCAGGATTTTTGATTCCTCTTGATAGAGTTTTGGAAGCTTGTATTTTTCTAGGAATTTGTACATTTGGTCGAGGTTGTCCAGTTTGTTGGAGTAGAGTTGTTCGTAGTATTTTTTTACATCCTTTGTAGGGTAAGTTGTTACTTCACCTCTTTCATTTCTGATTTTTTTATTTGGGTCCTCTCTCTTTGTTTCTTGGTGAGCCTGGTGAGAGGTTCATTAATCTTGTTAATCCTTTAAAAGAACCAGCTCTTGGTTTCATTGATCTTTTATATTTTTTTTTGGTATCTATGTCGTTTAATTCTGCTCTGATCTTTATTATTTCCTTCCTTCTGGATACTGTGAGCTTTTCTTGTTACTCTCCTTTTTAACTCTTTGAGTAGAAGGGTTAGTTCATTTATTACCAGTTTTTCTTGTTTTTTGAGTTAAGCCTGTTCTTCTCTCTCAGGACTGCTTTCATTGTGTCCCATAGATTTTGGATTGTTGTGTTTTCATTGTCATTTGTTTCCAGGATGCTTTTTATTTATTTTTTGATCTCTCTGGTAACCCAGTCATTGTTAATAGCATGCTATTTAGCCTCAAAGTGTTTGATTTTTTTTCAATGTTTTTATTGTGGTTGATTTCTAGTTTTATGCCATTGTGATCTGAGAAGATGCTTGTTATGATTTCTATTCTCTTGAACAGGGGTCCTCAAACTTTTCAAACAGGGGACCGGTTCACTGTCCCTCAAACCGTTGGAGGGCCGGACTATAGTTTAAAAAAAAAAACTAGTTGGCTGCTAAGCAACAGGAAGCAATGGCAAAAACACCCGGCGGGCCGGATAAATGTTTTCGATCAGCCGCATGTGGCCCACGGGCTGTAGTTTGAGGACCCCTGCTTTTGAATTTGAAGAGACTTTCCCTGTGTCCTAATATATGGTCTATCTTTGAAAATGTCCCATGTGCACTGGAGAAGAATGTATATACTGTAGCTTTGGGGTGAAATAGTCTGAAGATGTCAATTAAGTCCATCTGATCTAGTGAGTCATTTAAGATTGCTGTTTCTTTGCTGTTTTTTTTGTTTAGAGGATTTATCCAGTGGTGTCAGTGGGGTATTAAAGTCCCCTACTATGACTGTATTGCTATTGATCTCTCCCTTGATATCTTCCAGAAGTTTTTTTATGTATTTGGGTGCTCCTGTATAGGGTGCATATATGTTTACCAGAGTTATATCTTCTTATTGAGTTGCTCCCTTTACTATTATGTAGTGGCCTTCCTTATCTCTTGTTATGGACTTTACTCTGAGGTCTATTTTGTCAGATATAAGTATCGCAACCCCAGTTTCTTTCTTATTTCCATTTGCCTGAACATTTTTTTTCCATCCCTTCACTCTCAGTCTGTGTGAATCCCTTGTTCTGAGGTGGGTCTCTTTCAGACAACAAATATATGGGTCATGTTTTCTTATCCATTCAGCTACCCTGTGTCTTTTGATTGGAGCATTTAATCCATTTACATTTAATGTTATTATTGAAAAGTACTTGTTTGTGGTCATTTTTATTCTTTTTTTTTTATGGAAAAATTTCCTTGTGTGAGGATTAACCAAAATAAGTAAATGAATAAAGAATTAAAAAAAAACACCGAAAAGGAAATATATAGCTATACCAATATTTGTACATGAATGTTTTTTTATTTAATTTTTTTTTAATTTCTTTTTTTTTTATTGCTTAAAGTATTACAAAGGGTATTACATATGTGTCCATTTTATCCCCCCACCCTAGACAGTCCCCTAGCCTCCCCTATCCCTCAATGTCTTATGTCCACTGGTTATGCTTATATTCATGCATACAAGTCCTTTAGTTGATCTCTTACCCCCCTACCTCCTGCCCCCCAACCCTCCCCGGCCTTCCTGCTGCAGTTTGACAATCTGTCTGAGGCAGCTCTGCCTCTGTATCTATTATTGTTCAAAAGTTTATAATGGTCTCTATTATCCATGAATGAGTGAGATCATGTGGTATTTTTCCTTCATTGACTGGCTTATTTCACTTAGCATAATGTTCTCCAGTTCCATCCATGACGTTGCAAATGGTAAGAGTTCCTTCCTTTTTAGAGCAGCATAGTATTCCATCGTGTAGATGTACCACAGTTTTCTAATCCATTCATCTACTGATGGGCACTTAGGCTGTTTCCAGATCTTAGCTATGGTGAATTGTGCTGCTATGAACATGGGGGTGCATATATCCTTTCTGATTGGTGTTTCTGGTTTCTTGGGATATATTCCTAGAAGTGGGATCACAGGGTCAAATGGGAGTTCCATTTTCAGTTTTTTAAGGAAACTCCATACTGTCTTCCATAGTGGCTGCACCAGTCTGCATTCCCACCAGCAGTGCACAAGTGTTCCTTTTTCTCCACATCCTCTCCAGCACTTGTCGTTTGTTGATTTGTTGATGATAGCCAGTCTGACAGGTGTGAGATGGTACCTCATTGTTGTTTTGATTTGCATCTCTCGGATGATTAGTGACTTTGAGCATGTTTTCATATGTCTCTTGGCTTTCTGAATGTCCTCTTTTGAAAGGTGTCTGTTTAGGTCCTTTGCCCATTTTTTTATTGGATTGTTTATCTTCCTTTTGTTAAGTTGTATGAGTTCCCTATAAATTTTGGAGATTAGGCCCTTATCAGATATGACATTGGCAAATATGTTTTCCCACACAGTGGGTTTTCTCGTTGTTTTGTTGATGGTTTCTTTTGCTGTGCAGAAGCTTTTTATTTTGATGTAGTCCCATTTGTTCATTTTCTCTTTAGTTTCAAGTGCCCTAGGAGCTGTATCAGTGAAGAAATTGCTTCGGCATATGTCTGAGATTTTGTTGCCTTTGGATTCTTCTAAAATTTTTATGGTTTCCTGTCGTACGTTTAAGTCCTTTATCCATTTTGAGTTTATTTTTGTGTATGGTGTAAGTTGGTGGTCTAGTTTCATTTTATTGCATATATCTGTCCAATTTTCCCAACACCATTTATTGAAGAGACTATCTTGGCTCCATTGTATGTTCTTGCCTCCTTTGTCAAATATTAATTGAGCATATTGGTTCGGGCCGATTTCTGGGCTCTCTATTCTATTCCATTGATTTATATGCCTATTCTTGTGCCAGTACCAGGCAGTTTTGAGAACAGTGGCTTTGTAATACAACTTGATATCTGGTATTGAGATCCCACCTACTTTGGTCTTTTTCAGGATTGCTGCAGCTATTCGGGGTCTTTTTTTATTCCAGATGAATTTTTGGAGAGTTCGTTCTAGATCTCTGAAGTATGCCGTTGGTATTTTAATGGGAAGTGCGTTGAATTTATAGATTGCTTTGGGTAGTATGGACATTTTAATGATGTTGATTCTACCAATCCATGAACACGGTATGTTCTTCCATCTGTTTATGTCTTCCTCTATATCTTTTTTCAATGTCCTGTAGTTTTCTGAGTAGAGGTCTTTTACCTCTTTAGTTAAGTTTATTCCTAGGTAGCTTAATTTTTTTGGTGCGATGGTAAACGGGATTGTTTTTATAATCTCTCTTTCTGAAAGTTCACTATTGGTGTATAGAAATGCCTCGGATTTCTTGGGGTTAATTTTGTATCCTGCTACATTGCCAAATTTATGTATTAAGTCCAGTAGCTTTTTGATGGAGTCTCTAGGGTTTTGTATGTATAATATCATGTCGTCTGCAAATAAGGACAGTTTTACTTCCTCTTTTCCAATTTGGATGCCTTTTATTTCTTCTTCTTGCCGAATTGCAATGGCTAACACTTCCAGTACTATGTTGAACAGGAGTGGTGAGAGGGGGCATCCCTGTCTTGTTCCTGTTCTTAGGGGAAATGGTGTTAGTTTTTGTCCATTGAGTATGATGTTGGCTGTGGGCCTGTCATATATGGCTTTTATTATGTTGAGGTATGATCCTTCTACTCCCACCTTGCTGAGAGCTTTTATCAAAAATGGGTGTTGAATTTTGTCAAATGCTTTTTCTGCATCAATTGATATGACCATGTGTTTTTTTTCTTTCAATTTGTTTATGTGATGTATCACGTTTATTGATTTGCGGATATTGTACCATCCTTGCATCCCTGGGATAAATCCTACTTGGTCATGGTGTATGATCTTTCTGATGTACTGCTGGATCCGATTTGCTAAGATTTTGTTGAGGATTTTGGCATCTATGTTCATGAGGGATATTGGCCTGTAATTCTCTTTCATTGTGTTGTCTTTACCTGGTTTTGGTATTAGGGTGATGCTGGCTTCATAGAATGAGCTTGGAAGTGTTCCTTCCTCTTGAATTTTTTGTAGTAGTCTGAGGAGGATAGGTTTTAGTTCTTCCTTGAATGTTTGGTAAAACTCCCCTGTGAAGCCGTCTGGTCCTGGGCTTTTGTTTGATGGAAGCTTTTTGATGACTGCTTCAATTTCTTCCATAGTTATTGGCCTGTTGAGATTTTTAGATTCTTCCTGATTGAGTTTTGGAATGTTGTATTTTTCTAGGAATTTGTCCATTTCCTCCAGGTTGTCTAGTTTGTTGGAGTAGAGCTGTCCATAGTATTTTTTAACAATCATTTGTATTTCTGTGGGGTCTGTTGTTATTTCGCCTCTATCGTTTCTGATTTTGTTTATTTGGGTCCTCTCTCTTTGCTTCTTGGTGAGTCTGCCTAGAGGTTTGTCAATCTTGTTTATCCTTTCAAAGAACCAGCTCTTGGTTTCATTGATTTTATGTATTGTTTTTTTGGTCTCTATGTCATTTATTTCTGCTCTAATCTTTATTATTTCCTTCCTTCTGCTCACTCTGGGGTTTTCTTGTTGCTCTCTTTCTAATTCTTTGAGTTGTAGAGTTAGATAATTTACTACCATTTTTTCTTGTTTGTTGAGATAGGCCTGTAGAGCTATAAACTTCCCTCTCAGGACTGCTTTCATTGTGTCCCATAGGTTTTGGATTGTTGTGTTTTCATTGTCATTAGTTTCCAGGATGTTTCGAATTACTTCTTTGATTTCATTGGTTACCCAATCAATATTTAATAGCATGCTATTCAGCTTCCAGGTGTTTGAGTATTTTGGGTTGTTTTTATTGTAGTTTATTTCTAATATTATGCCATCTTGGTCTGCGAAGACGCTTTTTATGATTTCAATTTTCTTGAATTTGGGGATACTTTGCTTGTGACCCAATACATGGTCTATTTTTGAATATGTCCCATGAGCACTTGAGAAGAACGTATATTCCCTGGCTTTGGGGTGAAGTGTTCTGAAGATGCCTATTAAGTCCATCTGATCTAGTGAGTCATTTAGGATTGCTGTATCTTTGCTGATTATTTGTCTATAGGACTTATCCAGTGCTGTTAGTGGTGTATTAAAGTCCCCTACTATGATTGTATTGTTGTCCATCTCTCCTTTGATATCTTCCAGGAGTTTTTTTATGAATTTGGGTGCTCCTGCATTGGGTGCATATATGTTTACCAGGGTTATATCTTCTTTTGTATTGATCCCTTTAGTATTATGAAGTAACCTTCTTTATCTCTTGTTATGGCCTTCACTTTGAGGTCTACTTTGTCCGATATAAGTATTGCTACCCCAGCTTTCTTTTCCTTTCCATTTGCCTGAAAGATATTTTTCCATCCTTTCACTTTCAGTCTGTGTGAGTCCCTTCTAGTGAGGTGGGTTTCTTGTAGACAGCAGATGTATGGGTCATGTTTTTTTATCCATTCAGCCACTCGATGTCTTTTGTTTGGAGCATTTAGTCCGTTTACGTTTAAAGTTATTATTGAAAGGTACTTGTTTGTAGCCATTTCTTTTTTTGTGTGGCTGTTTTCTTTCTGAGCTTTTTATTTCTTATTTTTATACCAGTCCCTTTAGCATTCCTTGCATTGCTGGCTTGGTGGTGATAAACTCCCTTAGCCTTTTTTTGTCTGTGAAGCTTCTTATTTCCCCTTCAAGTTTGAATGATAGCCTTGCTGGATAGAGTATTCTTGGATTCAGTCCTTTGCTTTGCATCACTTTGTAAATTTCCGTCCATTCTTTTCTGGCCTGATGTGTTTCTGTTGAGAAATCATTTGACAATCTAATGGGAGATCCCTTGTATGTAACTTTCCGTCTCTCTCTTGCAGCCTGTAAGATTCTCTCTTTGTCATGAACATTTGCCATGGTAATTATGATGTGTCTTGGTGTGGGTCTTTTCGGGTTCACCTTGTTTGGGACTCTCTGGGCTTGTGTGACTTTTTTCTTCCCCACCTCTGGGAAGTTTTCTGATATTATTTCTTCTAATAGGTTTTCTAATCCTTGTTCATCCTTCTGTTGATCTGGTACCCCTATTATTCGTATGTTGTTTCGTTTCATGTTGTCCCAAAGCTCCCTTAGGCTCTCCTCCTGTCTTTTCATTTTTTTCTCCAATTGCAGTACAATTTGGGTGTGTTTTGCTTCCTTGTCTTCTACTTCACTAATTCTGTCCTCCGCTTCACCCAGTCTACTGTTGATACTTTCAATGGAGTTTTTCATTGCAGCTATATCACTCTTCATTTCTTCTTGGGTCTTACTTAAGTTGTTGATTTTTTCATCTGTTTCTTCTAGCTTCTTCCATATGTTATCGATTTTTTCATCTGTTTCGTCTTGCTTCTTGCAGAGGTTGTCGATTTTTTCCTCCATCCGGTTTATGCACTCTAGGACCCTTTTTCTGAATTCTTTATCTGTCATGTTGTATGCCTCTGTATTACTTAGCTGCTTTTCTCGAGAGTCCTCCTTCTCTTTCCTTTGGGGGTTTCTTTGTCTACCCATGTTTGATCTCACTGACATATCTAGACGTTGAGTCGTTCAGTGGCTGCTCTCTTGGTGGCAGTGACTCCTTGGTCTGTGGTTGCTCTTCGGGCGGTTGCGGTAGCAGCTGCTCTTCAGTTGGCAGCAGCTCCTCTGGTGGGTGCTGTTCACAGCTGTGGTGGCTCTTCTGGCTGGTGGGGTGAGGTTTCACGTACAGCTGCTGTTCCTCAGCAGAGGGTGTGGTGCTCAGGAGGTTGCTGTTGCTTGGATCTGCTGCGTTGATTTAAAGGCACAAAATACAACACAACAAGGCACCACGTACCAGGCACTATACACAAATATATTCACGATATTAATAACCCCAAATAAAGGTGACCACCTGAATTAAGAGAATTAGGGGATAAGGAAGAAGGAAGAGAAAAAGATAAAATAGAAAAAAGAAAAGAAAAGTAGGGACCAAAAAAAGGAGTGCAAAAATGAAATTGGGAAAAAGGAGGGGGGGAAATAAAAGCGAGATAAGAAAAGAAAAGAAAAAAAAAGAGCGAAAAGAGAGATTGAAGTGGAAGAGGGGAAGAGACTTTTTTATATGAGCAGAATACTCCTATAGAACAGCCATTAATCCTAACAAATTCCAGCAACAGCTCCCTGGAGATGAATGCAAACTAGAAACAATCAATAATATAACGATGAAAATAGAATGGAGAACACTAATCCCAAAATAAAATAAAGAGAAAATAAAATGGCACTTTAAAAAAAAAATGGTAAAATGGTAGCAGTAATAATACTAGTTAAAAATAAGAAGGTAGTAATTAAAAGGGTAAAATCAGGTGATGGAAAAAAGAAGAGAAAAAAAAAGAAGAAAAGAAAAAAAATAAATAAAAAAAATAAAAAAAAATTAAAAAAAAATTGGTTTCTTAGTTAAAAGGTGAAAAAAGAAAAAAAAAAATATTGCAGTAGTGAAGGTCCTTCGGTTCTTCTATTCTTCAGTGTGGCTCGCCTTAGACCTGCCAGGTATCCAGGAGAGTGTTGAGTTTCCCTGCGATACACTGTTCCTCTGTTTTGTAAACCACAGTCCTTATTTTAAAGCAAGCCGCATTTGTTTCCCAGACTGCCTTATTTTGTGTTTAGCAAAGAGTCAGTTTGTGGGTCAGCCTCTGGGTGGCAGTGCTCTGGGGTTGGCCTCTGAGGCTATAGGGCCTCTCAGTCCAGTGGGAGTTCACTGCCCAGAGCTGGCTGCGTAATAGTTACCAGTGCTGTGTTGTTGCTGGGATTCTATTTAATTTTTTATTTTATTTTTTATTTTTTAATTAAATCTTTATTGTTCAGATTATTCCACTTTTTCCTTTTTTCCCCCCCATAACTCCCCTCCTCCCAGTTCCTGCCCCACCCTCCGCCCTCACTCCCCACCCACTGTATTCATCCATAGGTGTATGATTTTTGTCCAGTCTCTTCCCGCATCTCCCACACCCCTTTCCCCCCAAGAATAGTCAGTCCATTCCCTTTCTATGTCTCTGATTCTATTATGATCACCAGATTATTTGTTCACTTGATTCTTAGATTCACTTGTTGATAGATGCATGTTTGTAGTTCATAATTTGTATCTTTACCTTTTTCTTCTTCTTCCTCTTCTTAAAGGATAAATTTCAGCATTTCATATAATACTGGTTTGGTGGTGATGAACTCCTTTAGCTTTTCCTTATCTGTGAAGCTCTTTATCTGACCTTCAGTTCTGAATGATAGCTTTGCTGGATAAAGTAATCTTGGTTTTAGGTTCTTGGTATTCATCACTTTGAATATTTCCTGCCATTCCCTCCTGGCCTGCAAAGTTTCTGTTGAGAAATCAGCTGACAGTCGTATGGGTATTCCCTTGTAGGTAACTGAGTTTCTTTCTCTTGCTGCTTTTAAGATTCTCTCTTTGTCTTTTGCTCTTGGCATTTTAATTATGATGTGTCTTGGTGTGGCCCTCTTTGGATTCCTTTTGTTTGGGGTTCTCTGCGCTTCCTGGACCTGTATGTCTATTTCTTTCACCAGGGAGGGGAAGTTTTCTGTCATTATTTCTTCAAATAGGTTTTCAATATCTTGCTCTCTCTCATCTTCTGGAACCCCTATAATTCTGATGTTGGTACGTTTGAAGCTGTCCCAGAGGCTCCTTACACTATCTTCGTATTTTCGGATTCTTTTTTCATTTCGCTTTTCCAGTTGGGTGTTTTTTGCTTCTTCGCATTTCGAATCTTTGACTTGATTCTTGAGCTCCTCTGGTCTGCTGTTGGGTGTCTGTATAATATTCTTTATTTCAGTCAGTGTATGCTTAGTTTCTAGTTGGTTCTTTATCACAACATCGAGGGTCTCATTAGATTTCTTGAGGATCTCAATACATTTATCTGCAGTTTCTAGAAAATTATTGAAAGACCTTAAAATTGTGGTTTTTAGCTCTATAGCCTCCATTTCTGTCATGTTTCTTTGTCTCCGCATTTTTTATGCTTTCTTGGTGCACCCCCTTGTGGTCTTGTGTGCAGTCTTGTTGTAGTTAAGCCTTGATTGTTGTCGGCAATACTGGGGGTGATTTGACCTCCAGGCAAACTGGCTATGAGAGTCAGCTGTGTCTGCAGTGGGAGAGCTTCTGTGCTGGATCTCTAGGGCGGTGCTAATCTAGCCTTTGCCTGAGGCTATCCGGCAAATGGCTCTGAGCAGGGCTTGGGCAGGGCGGGTCCTCGGGGATCTACAGGGCGGTCGGAGTGAGCAGTTATGGCTGCTCTCAGTCCTGTCCCCAGGGGCTCTGACTCACAGAGTCCCAGCAACCACTGCAAACCTCGGAGAGAAAGCTGCCTTTGAGTTCCGACCAAAGCCAGACAGTCCCGCTTCTCCTGTTTGAGTCTGGGTCCCTAGAGACTCGCCCGGATCTGGAGCTCAGAGTCTGAAACTCCCTCCCAATTGAAAACAACAACCGCGCCCTCCGCCGCCAGCCCGCTCAGCTCCCACTCCGCTCCTTAGTATTTCACTTCAGCACTGCGCCTCCTCTGAGTCTGGGTATGATATTCTCTTTCCTCCTAGTTGTAGAATTTCCACTCAGCCAGCCTTCCTGTGGTTCTGGATGATGTCCTTTCTGTCTTTTAGTTGTATTTTTGATTGGTTGTTCGAGGCAGCAATCTTCGGTGTTAACCTATGCTGCCATCTTGGTTTCTTCTTTGCCAAGGGGAAGGCGAGGCCGAGGGACCCTCAAACCAAGAAACTGGTCCTGGGGTCAGGATCTAAGTAATCCTCGATTACCGGGAGGTGTCCTTTTTCTGTACATGAATGTTAATAGCAGCTTTACTTATAACTAGAGGCCCGGTGCACGAATTTGTGCACTGGTGGGGTCTCTTGGTCTGGCCAGCAATTGGGGCCGATTGGGGCCATCTCACCCAGTCCTGATCATGGCTGATCAGGGCTGGGGCTGGCCGGCTGGGGGGAGGGACCATGGGAGGTTAGCCAGCAGTGGGAGGTTGGCTGTGGAGTGCACTGACCACCAGGGGGCAGCTCCTGCATTGTCTGCCTGCCCCCTGGTGGTTAGTGCATGTCATAGTGACTGGTCGACCAGTCATTTGGTTGACCTCATTTTTATTCTTAATGTTTGTGTTTCTTCTTGTCTTTCTGTTTCTTCATTTTACAGCAGTCCCTTTACCATTTCTTGCACTGCTGGCTTGGTGGTAATAAACTCTCTTACCCTATTTTTGGTCTGTGAAGCTCCTGATTCCACCTTCAATTTTGAATGATAGCCTTGCTGGGTATAGTATTCTTGGATTCATTCCCTTGCTTTGCATCACTTTGTATATTTCATTCCATTCCCTTCTTGCCTGGTGTGTTTCTCTTGAGAAGTCAGCTGATATTCTAATAGGAGATCCTTTGTAGGTAACTTTCTGTCTTTCTCTGGCAGCCTTTATGATTCTTACTTTGTCATTGGTGTTTGCCAATTATTTATGATGTATTTTGGGGGGTTTATCTTGTTTGGCATTCTATGTGCTTCTTGGACTTATATAGTTTTTTTCTTGCCAGTATCAGGGAAGTTTTCTGTCATTATTTCTTCAAAGAGGTTTTCTATTCCTTGCTTCTCCTCCTCTCCTTCTGGTACTCCTATTAAGCAAATGTTGTTTTGTTTTGCATTGTCCCAAAGCTCACTTAGGTCTCTCCTCTTGCTTTTTAAGTTTTTTTTCCAGTTGCTCCTGTGTTTGTGTGTTTTTTCCTACTTTGTCTTCTAATTCTCTGATGCAGTTCTCAGCCTCTTCTAGTCTGCTGTTTAAGTCTTCCATTGTGTTCTTTATTGCAGCTAAGACATTCTTCATTTCCTCTTGGTTACTTTTCTTGTTGGTGACATTCTCATTCAGCTCCTTATAATTCTCATTGAATTGTGTGTATTTGTCATCCAGCTGTTTGAGCATCCTTATAACCATTACTCTGAATTCTTACTCTAATAAGTTAGTAGCCTCAATTTCATTTAACTCCCTTTCTGGTGATTCCTATTTTTCTTTCTTTTGTGGATTGCTTTTTTGTCTTTCCATGTTTTGCTGTAATGTTTTGATTGTAGCTCTGATTGCTTTGCTACCCAGCTTCTTTTGGGTATGGTGCTACTGGTGTGACCTCTCAGGTCTCCTGGGCTTGGTAGTCTAGTGTAACTCCCTACTTCAGCTATTTGGGCTCTCTTGATGTAGGCCTGTGAGCTGGAAAGGTGCAACTGAGGTATCTAGAAGTCAGCAGCCGTGGAGGGGGTGTCCCAATTGTTGCTGTCTTGTGCCCTTGGTTGAAATCACGTGTGCCCACTCTGTTGGGGTGCTGGGGCTCAAGAGGCCTGCGTTCTGGAAAGGCATGACTGTGGTGTCAAGAGTTCTGTAGTTGTGTGGTGGGCAGACTCAGCTTTAGCTGCTGCCTCCGTGGTTGGATGCACGCGATCCCAGTGGCAGTTCACAGGGGTACCTGTAGTGTGTTTTCCAGCAGGGTGTACTGATACACTCTGAAGGGCCCTGGCACTGAAGCCAGTGGATTGCAGTGTCTGTGGGCAGGTATCCCAGAAGCGGTAATTCAGCGTTTCTATAGCCCAGCAGTGCATCTTGTTTTTTTAAGTTCTTGTCCAGTGGGGCCTCAGGGCTGCCTGTGGAGCGGTGGTCTTGGGAGACCTGCAAGCTGGAAAAGCATGCAATTGTAGTGTCCCAAGTTCTGCAGCTGTGGGGGTGGAAACTCAGTTTTTGCTGATGCACCTGTGGTGGATAGGCATGATTTCCCAGTGGTGGCACACAGGAGCACCTGCAGTGATTTTGCTAGTGCAGGCACACTGAAGCACTCTGAAGGGTCCTGACACGCTTAATCGAGGTATCTTTGGTCAGGTATCCAGGATGGGTGAATCCCGAATTTCTACTGCCCAGGGGAGTGCATCCTTATTAGTCCAAGATCAGACCCAGCAGAGGTTCACTGCGGTTTCCCAAAGTGCCCTGTGGATTGATGGGCTTAGGGGGAATGAGCAACTCTAGCAGTGTGTTTGCTGGCAGCACTGAGCTCTGAGGCACTCTGAGGGTCCCTGGCGCTGAAGGGTCCTGGTGCTGAAGTTGTGCAGCTGGGTGTGTGTGGGCAGTTATTCAGGCAGAGGGAATTCAGAATTTCTACTGGGGGGCAATGCATCTGTGTCTGTACAAAATCACACCCAGCTGGGGCTGATAGTGACTCCCAAGAGAAGTCTATGGAGTGGTGTGCCTCAGAGACCTGCGCACTGGAGAAGTGTCAATCTGATGTCAGAGGTCTGCCGCTGGGGAGGGGGAAGGTTGACCTTACCCCTGTGGGAGAGGTGACTGTGATGAGAGAGGCCCATCATTGCTGGAGACCTCTGATTTTTATTTAAGAAGCCTCACCTGTTCTGCACCTTTACAGAAGGGTGAGTAGTGGCCGAGGGAATTTGAGGAAACCCAGACAGAATTCTCCTCCTAAAAGATTTTGCTAAGCTGGTGCCCGTGACTGCAGGGCATTTGTCCAATTAAAACCCGGACACACAGCAATAACAAAGGCACTGGTCTCCTACTGCTAATGCCTAGGGATCAAACCCCAGCCTGCAGGAACTCACCCTGGGCCACTGGGTGGACCTGGGCTGGTGCTCCTAACTCTGGGGAGAGGGAGGCTTCCAGTGGCTGCAGGCTAGAGGTCCGGACTCCGTGCCATCCACCCGAACAGATCCATAGTGCAGGCTGGTCAGAAGAACGGCTTCTTCACCTGGGATCGTGGGGAGCCCTGGCCTGGCCTGGTCTGTTTGCCCTGTGATCGATTGTGGGGAAGCCTGGCCTGGCCTGTTTGCCCTGTGATGGGCACCGGGCTGGGGGGCATGGACCCATGCCTCCCCTTGGTGCCAGTGCATGCGCAAGCGGCCACGGGGTGAGAACATCTGTTTGGCGCCTACACTCATAGGCCCATAGTGGCCGGGGGCATTCTGGGACCCCGGCTGCTCAGGGCCTATGTGTGGGTCTTTAGGCTAGGAGCGGCCTGGGTCCCAAGGGTGTTCCCAGGACCTAGGCTGCTTTGCGCCTATGTATGCAAATTAACCTGCCATCTTTGTCAGGTTAATTTGCATACTCTCCTGATTGGCTGGTGAGCATAGCAGAGGGATGGTCATTTTACATGTTCCTCTTTTATTATATATATATGGAAAAAAACACCAGAGAACAAACAAATAAACCAAAACATACAAACACCAAATACCCAGTAAAGAGGGTGGGGACAGAATCTTATATACAGTAAGTAAGGTTAAGGAATTGGATGAATATGGGGATGTCCTCAGTTCAGTATAGAGGAAGTAGAAAGATGATGAGTGGATAAGAAGAAATAGAAGAAAAAAAATAATAAAATAAAAAATCAACTAAAATATAGGATAAAAAAAAATTAGAATGATGACAAAATAATGTGAATAGGAATAGAAAATAAAGAGACAAATGAGCTCTTCCTGGTTTGGCTCAGTGGATAGAGCATCAGCCTATGGACTGAAAGGTCCTAGGTTCTATTCCAGTCAAGGGCATGTACCTTGGTTGCGGGCACATCCCCAGTGGGGGATGTGCAAGAGGCAGATGATTGATATTTCTCTCTCATCGATGTTTCTAACTCTATCTCTCTCACTTCCTCTCTGTAAAAAATCAATAAAAATATATACTTTTAAAGAAAGATGCCGAAACCAGTTTGGCTCAGTGGATGGAGCGTCGGCCTGCGGACTGAAAGGTCCCAGGTTCGATTCCGGTCAAGGGCATGTACCTGGGTTGCGGGCACATCCCCAGTGGGAGATGTGCAGGAGGCAGCTGATCGATGTTTCTCTTTCATCGATGTTTCTGACTCTCTATCTCTCTCCCTTCCTCTCTGTAAAAAATCAATAAAATATATTTAAAAAAAAAAAGAAAGAGACAAAAGAAAAAGTGAAAATAAAGAAAAAAGATAAAATAAAATAAGATAAAAATGAAAAAGTGAAGTGTTGTTCCTTTGGTTCGTTTAAGATCCCACTCTTCTGTAGTGTCTGATGCTTCTCAGTTTCCTGTTGCAAGGACTGATGGCCTCTTTTTTTAAAATATATTTTTATTGATTTTGTACAGAGAGGAAGGGAGAGTGATAGAGAGTTAGAAAAATCTATGAGAGAGAAACATTGATCAGCTTTCTCCTGCACACTCCCCACTGGGGATGTGCCCACAACCAAGGTACATGCCCTTGACCGGAATTGAACCCGGGACCCTTGAGTCCGCAGGCTGATGCTCTATCCACTGAGCCAAACCGGTCAGGGCATGACAGCCTCTCTTTAGGCCAGTCCCTAAAGAGCTCTCAGGAACCATTCACATTTTTTTTGTGTGTGTGCCACTCAGGGTGTAGTCTAGGTGTGGTTGTATTGGTTGCCTGGTGACTGCAGGGAGGGGCTATCTCTTCAGGAAAAAATGGCTGCCTAGGTCCAGAACATCAGGTATGACTCAGCACCTGACTCGCAGTCACCTCTCCCCAACTCTCTCCTCTCCCCAGACTCTACAAGTCCGTACCTCCACCTGCACCTCAACCATGGGTGAGTGTCTGTATTTGAATGGTCCTATGAACTAGGTTCAGTGAACAAAAGCAAAGACCAAATTGAGGGGAAAGAGCTGCACCACTTCAAGCCCCTCTCCTCCTGGCATGGCATGGCCTGGGCAGCCGTCCAGGGTGCCCCCTCTAGGCACAGTCTCTCGTGGCTATGGACCCAGATTTAGAACCCCCTGCCACTAGCAGTCCTGCAGACCTTCTTTCCACAGTCCAACCCTATGCCTATCCCAAGGTATGCGGTCTCGGTGCCGTGCAGTTTCCCTCTGACCCTCTGGGCTTGGAGGTGTCACCGTTCTCTCCAGCCCAGATCCCTGATTTTACCAATCTCCAGGTGTCCTCTGCCTTCCTGGCTGTGAATTGTCTCACCAGCTGTGTCTACTTTGCTAATTCGGGGTGGATTTTATTCATTTTAGTTGCTTCTTCTATGTGCTCTGGGATGAGGCTTAGGACAAGTCCGTCTATTCCACCACCATTTTATCTCTCCTCATGTCTTATTTGTATGTCCTCTTTGGAGAAGTTGAATGACAAAATTTAGCATTGGGGTTGACATATACCAAATAGGGGAATTGTTACCCATCCAGGGAAAGCTAAAGTTCTTATTAGGTTGGGTTCTGTTTGAGAACATCCTTGGAAGATTTCTGTAACACCAGAATCCACTTTTCTAGTCTCAGTTGCCTTGGAGTGGATATAGATCAGAGAGATGTTCCAAAGGGACAAATCTTTTCCAACCTTTCCAGACATGAACGATGGTTTCTTTGTTGCTTAACCATACTACCAATTTTATACCATGAAAAAAGGAATTAATTGAGGTCACTTCATGTAGTGAGACAATCCTGTAGTTATAAATAAGCATGCGAAAATGTCTAGAGAGGCCTCGTAACCAGTGATCAACAAAGGTAAAAAGGCTATTTCTCTTTCTCTTGAGGGCCACGTTAACAGCAGATATTCATAACAGAGGCTGTTGTATGAATTGGTTGAAATTATATTTTTATTCTCCTAATTCCCACCATCATAGTGAAAATGGTCTGTTACATAATCTGCCCTTCTGCGAAATACTTAGTGTTTATATTTTCCAAGAAGTAAGATTATGTGACTTTGGTTCATGGGTTGATGCTCAACCAGTGAGCAACAGCAGCAGCTGGGCAAGATTTTTCTTCTTCTTTTCATAATTAAAAAACACAATTTTAAATAAAATAATATTACATGAAATAAACATTAATATTTAAAGAAAATATTTTAAATATAATAATATTACCAAAACTGTACTAACATAATATATCACAAAAGATGTAGGAAATATTAAAAATATGCAAATAACAGGATTACTTCTATTGTATTGCAATTTTTTTCCCCTCTGGCTCTATTTTTGTTCATCAGTTAATGTTGTTCATTATATTCCACAAATGAGTGAGATCATGTGATATTTATCTTTATCCAACTGGCTTATTTGGCCTAGCATAGTGCTCTCCAGGTCCATCCAGGCTGTTGCAAATAGTAAAAATTCCTTCCTTTTTACAGTAGTGTAGTATTCTATTGTGTAGATGTACCACAATAGTTTTTTAATCCCCTCATCTGCTAATGGGCACTTAGGCTGTTTCCAAATCTTAGCTATTGTAAATTGTGCTGCTAAGAACATAGTGGAGCATATGTCCTTTCTGATTGGTTTTTCTAGTTTTTTGGGATATATTCCTAGAAATCAGATTACTGGGTCAAACTGGGTCATTTTTGAATTCTTTAAGGAAAATTTATTCCATTTTCCACAGTGGCTACACCAGTTTGCTTTCCCACCAGCAGTGCAAGAGGGTTCCTTTTTCTGTGCCTCCTCGCCAGCACTTGTCGTTTGTTGATTTGTTGATGATAGCCATTCTGACAGGTATGAGATGGTAGCTCATTGTTGTTTTGTTTTGCACCTCTTGGATGATTAGTGACTTTAAGCATATTTTTATATGTCTCTTTGCCTTCTGTATGTCCTCTTTCAAAAAGTGTCTATTTAACCCCTTTACCCATTTTTGATTGGATTGGTTATCTTCCTTTTGTTAACACATTGTATGCGGGAAACGTATTTATACATTTTACGCTGACTGGTAGTAGAGCGCGGGACATGTATTAATATGTTTTTTATAGACTAGCGGTAGAATAGGGTAACATATAAATACGTTTATTTTTATACTTTTTTATTGCTCTAAAGCAGCCGTGGGGAAACTACAGCCCGCGGGCCGGATCCGGCCCGTTTGAAATGAATAAAACTAAAAAAAAAAAAAAAAGACCATACCCTTTTATGTAATGATGTTTACTTTGAATTTATATTAGTTCACACAAACACTCCATCCGTGCTTGTGTTCCGGCCCTCTGGTCCAGTTTAAGAACCCATTGTGGCCCTCGAGTCAAAAAGTTTGCCCACCCCTGCTCTAAAGGGATGCTAACATGCAGATATACGAATTCCAAAGGACAAAATTTGGGTCTCTAACACATACAATGGTGAATTATATATGTACTTCCAGGTATAACGGTAATCTATTCAACTGCGTAGAGTCATCCCTTCACACAATTCTCTGCCTCGCCACGCATTCAGTGCCATTCTAAGAAAAATAATTCAGTATACATTTTGTAGTAAATAACAAAAAGTTTCATTGAAAAAAAATATGTAAAACTAAAGTTATTGTAATTTTACTGAACATTGCCATTTGCGCAAAAAATTAGCAAAAATGGCCCATGCCACCTGTTAGCGAGCGATAAAAACTACCCACAAACAATGTGTTAAGTTGTATTGGTTCCTTGTAAATTTTAGAGATTAAAACCTTATCCTATATAATAAAAAGGTAATATGCAAATTGTCCCCTTGGGAGTTCAACTGCTCACTATGATGTGTCTGACCACCAGGGGGCAGTGTGGAACGAAGGAAAGGCCCCACCTGGCAGCTGGAAGGCCCTGATCAGCCCTGATCGCTGGCCAGGCCTAGGGACACTAACCGTGCACATTTTTGTGCACAGGGCCTCTAGTTGGAGATAAGATTGCCAAATATGTTCTCCCATGCAGTAAACTTTCTTGTTGTTTTATTGATCATTTCTATTGCAGTGCAGATTCTTTCTATTTCGATGTAGTCCCATTTGTTTATATTCTTCTCAGTTTCCAATGTCCTAGGAGGTGTATCAGTAAAGATATTGCTAGGAAATATGTTTGACATTTTGCTGCCAATGGATGCGTCTACTGTTTTTACAAGTTTCTGTCTTACTTTGAAGTCTTTGATTCATTTTGTGTTTATTTTTGTGTATGGTGTAAGTTGGTGGTCTAGTTTCATTTTTGCATGTATCTGTCCAATTTTCCCAACACTATTTATTGAAGAGATTATTTTGACTCCATTGTATGCTCTTGCCTCCTTTGTCAAATATTAATTGAGCATAATGGCTCAGGTTGATTTCTGGGTTCTTTGTTGAGTTCCATTGGTCTACGTATGTTCTTGTCACAGTTTTGAGAACAGTGGCTTTGTAATATAGCTTGATATCTGGTATTTTGATCCCTACAACTTTCCCCTTCTTTCCCAGGTTTGCTGAAGCTTTTTTGGGGTCTTTTTATATTCCATATGAATTTTGGGGGAGTTTATTCTAGGTTTGTGAAATATTTCATTGGTATCTTAATGGGGATTGCATTGAATCTAAAAATTGCTTTTGGTGGTATGGACATTTTAATGATGTTGATTCTTTCAATCCCTGAATATGATATATTCTTCCATTTGTTTTAGTTTTTTGTGTTTTTTTTTATGTTTTGTTATTTATTTATTGTTTAAAGTATTACAAATAGTAGTACATATGTCTCCTATTTGCCCCACTGACCTATCCCTGGCCTCCCCAACCCACCGGCATATGCCCCGAACCCCCAGTGTCTGTGTCCATTGGGTATGCTTACATGCATGCATCCAAGTCCTTTGGTTGATCTCTTAACCCCCAAACCCTCCCCTACCGTCCTGCTGAAGTTTGACAGTCTGTTCGATGCTTCTTTATCTCTGTATTTTTTTCATCAGTTTATGATGTTCTTTATAGTCCACAAATAAGTGAGATCATGTGATATTTATCTTTCTCTGACTGGCTTATTTCATTTAGCATAAAGCACTACAGTTCCATTCATGATGTTGCAAATGGTAAGAATTCCTTCTTTTTTACAACAGCATCGAATGTCATTGTGTAGCTATACCACGGTTTTCTGATCTACTCATCTGCTGATGGGCACTTAGGTTGTTTCCAAATCTTAGCTATTGTAAATTGTGCTGCTATGAACATAGCAGTACATATATCTTTTCTGATTGGTGTTTCTGTTTTCTAAGGATATATTCATAGAAGTGGTATTACTGGTTCAAATGGCAGTTCCATTTTTAATTTTTTGAGGAAATTCCTTACTATTTTCTACAGTGGCTGCACCAGTTTGCTTTCCCACCAGCAGTGCAAGAGGTTCCTTTTTCTGTGCATCCTCGCCAGCACTTGTCATTTGTTGATTTTTTGATGATAGCCATTCTGACAGGTGTGAGATGGTAGCTTATTGTTTTTGTTTGTTTGTTTTGTTTGATTTTCTTTATTGAATAAGGTATCATATGTGTGCCCCTATCTCCCCATTGCTCCCCCCCACCCCACCCCCACTCATGCACTTCTAGGAACATATCCCAAGAAACTAGAAACACCAATCAGAAAGGATATATGCACCTCATTGTTGTTTTCATTTGCATCTCTCAGATGATTAGTGACTTTTAGCATGTTTTCATCTTGTTTATTTCTTCCACTATCTGTTTTTTTCAACATCTTGTAGTTTTCCCAGTACAGTCTTTTACCTCCATACTTAAGTTTATTTCTAGGTATCTTATTATTATTTTTTTTTTGCAATGGTAAATGATATTTTTTTAGTTTCTCTGTCTGTGAGTTCACTATTGGCTATAAAAAAGCTGTAGATTTCTGACTGTTAATTTTGTATCCTGCTACATTGCCACATTCATTTATTAAGTATAGCAGTTTTTGATGGAGTCTTTAGTGTTTTCTCTATACAATATCATGTCATAATGACAGTTTTACTTCTTTTCAAGTTTGGATGCCTTTTATTTCTTCTTCTTGTCTGATCATTATGGCCAGTAATTCTATTACTATGTCAAACATGAGTGGTGAAAGTGGGATCCCTATTTTGTTCCTCTTCTTAGGGGAAATGTTTTTAGTTTTTTGCTCATTGAGTATGATGTTAGATATAAATTTATAATATACTAGTGGCCTGGTGCACAAAAATTTGTGGACTTGGGGAGGTCCCTCAGCAAGGCCTGTGCCCTCTCGAAGTTGGAACCCCTCGGGGGATGTTCACCTTCTGGCCAGCACAAACGGGGACATAACATCAAGTACCCCTGCCCCAGAAGACCCAGAGTCAAGTCCCCACCCACTTGCATGTGCCCCCTGGACGCAGCATTCAGCCTCATGGAGGGGGTGACAGGCCCGGACACTGCAGCGGCAGTGGCGGTGGCAGAGCAGCGAGACTGCATCGGCCCGCTGGGGTGGACAGGTCATGCCTTCCTGCTCCCCCCCACAGCCTCCGGCAAGGTCCAGAGGCCCAGACACTGCTGTGATCAGCTCACCGGAGTGGGGGAGTCGTGCCTCGCTGCTCAGCCCCGCGGCACCCGGCCGGGTCCACAGGCCCGGACACTGCCGCAATCAGCCGGCCGGAGTGGTGACAGCCCTTGACACTTCAGTGGCAGGGCTGAGGGGACTGGGCGCCTACCATCTTTGTGACGGAGTGATGGAGTGATGGAGTGATTAAGTGATGGTTAATTTCCATACTACTCTTTTATTAGGTAGGATGGCCTTTATCGTTTTGAGATATGCTCCTTCTATTCCCACTTTGCTGACAGTTTTTATAAAAAAAAAACTAGTGTCCCAGTGCATAAAATTTATGCACATTAAAAAGGAATTAATTAGAGGAAATATTTTAATATTGCTATTTGCCCTTTCTTTATAATAGAAGTGTCAGGGATGAAGGAAAATTAGTAAAATGTATATGAAAATAATATATAAATTTATTAATAAATAAACAATCACAACATGATATAACAACAACAAAGACGTGATATAAAAACAGCAAAAACATGATGTAAAATCAACACTGATACAATGACTGATGAATTGATTAAACTTATTCTACTATTTCCCTGTATATCACATTGAGTGAAACCCTTTCAGAGTGCCTGACTAATTTCCCTTGTGATGAAGTATTTACAATTTTAACTTAACAGCACATGCTTTTCAAACTCGAGAGAAAGCAACATATAATTGGTCATGTCTGAAATCAGGTTCAGGTAGGAATATCCCTACTCTATCTAGAGTTTGTCCTTGTGATTTATTAATAGTTATCGCAAATGCTGGCATCACAGGAAATTGTCTTCAAATTAATTTAAATGGGAGGCCAGTGTCAGATGGGGACAGATCAATTCTTGGAATCAGAACAACCTCTCCTTCTCCAGATCCTGTTAATACTTCAGCTTTGATAATGATATATAGCAATCTTTTGATAATAAATATAGTACCATTACAAAGACCCCATTTACTGTTAAGATTTCTCAGTAGCATGATGATTGCACCCATTTTCAATTTTAATTTATGACACGGCATTCCCAAAGGAATAATACTATTAAGAAATTCAATAGGAAAATTTTTCTTTTCAGCATTATCTGTTGAATCAATGGAATCATCACTTAAGTATGTGCGAAAATCTCCATAGAGTATATCCAAAATTTCTTCATTTAATTTTTGAACATGCTCATTTTTTGGACTAAGAATCAACACATTTAGATATATTTTTCAATATTATCTATAGATATACTATTTCCAAAGGTAGTATCAATAATAGATCTGTTACAAATCATTTCACAGGGGATTTCAATAATATCCATTCCTAAATGAAAACTGCTATCAAGTTTGCCATCTCCAAGTTCTACTAACCATTCACTATAAGCAGATCTCATATTTGTTGTTAGAGACAACTTTCTGAAACATCCCCAAACACTACAGTACTTTAAACTCATTTGTACTATGGCTGATCACATAGCATGTGGCACAATACTGAGACATTGTCAAAAATCCCCTGCAAGAAGGAGAATTTTCCCACCAAATGGAACATTCAAATTCATAATTTATCTTAGTAATCTGTCTATGGCATTTATAGCATGATCGGATGCCATGGTACCTTCATCAATAATGAGAAGTTTGGCCTTTTTAATGGTTTTAGCAACTTCACTCTTTATATCAAGTCTAGAAATTGAAGTTTCATTCAATGGAATTGGGAATTTATATTGGGAATGAAAGGTTCTTCCACCAAGAAGTAAATTTGCAGCAATTCCTGTAGACACTGTGGGTAAAACAGTACCACCATGACCTCTAATATAATGTATTAAAACTCTATAAAGATATGTTTTTCCACTACCACCTGGACCATCCAAGAAAAAGTATTTGGAATGTACAGTTTGATCGTCGATGGCTGAAGTTATTCCTTCTACAATGCCAAAATCTTGTGTCATCCCCAGGATTAATCCCTTCTATGGCTGCCTTTCCCAGACCACAGGCCTCCTGGCTAGGGCTCTGCCCTCTGCTCAGCCTCACCTCCCTGCTCATCCAAGATTGACTCCACCCTCACTAACCTCCTGCTAGTCCCTTAGCCTATATAATTCTCACTCACCCTCTCACAATCTGGGACTTGAACCAGACCCCTGGCACAGGCACAGAGAGGCAGTTGCCTTACCTAGGCTACAGGCCTCCTGGCCAGGGCTCTGGCCAGGCAGGGCTTTGCCCTCTGCTCAGCCTCACCTCCCTGCTCATCCAAGATGGACTCCACCCCCATAACCCCCTGCTGGTCCCTTAGCCTATGTCATTCTCACTCACCCTCTCACAATCCAGGACTTGAACCAGACCCCCAGTGCGGGCATGCAGAGAGATGTCCACCGCGGCCCTGCCCCAGCTGCGGACCCTCTGATCTTCGGTCATCTGGCCCAGTGGTCGGCAAACTGCAGCTCGCGAGCCACATGTGGCTCTTTGGCCCCTTGAGTGTGGCTCTCCACAAAATACCATGTGCAGGCGTACACATACAGTGTGATTGAAACTTCGTGGCCCATGAGCAGAAGTCAGTTTTCGGCCTGGAAGAGTCTATTCTGAAGAAGTGGCATTAGAAGAAGTGGGGGGTGTCGGTCGGTCAGGCAACGGGAGACGGGGCGCAGGCTGGCCACAGAATACGCAGCACAGGGGAAGTGTGCAAAATTCATGCACAAGTTGAGTGAGCCAGTCAGTCAGCAGTCTCATTGTGCAGTGGTTAGTGCTAGTCACGTCCGCAAATCATGCGTAGGTGACAAAGTACCTACTTAAAGCATAAAGTTATCTGTATTTTTCCAACCAGCTGCAAATCCTACAGGTATTTTTGTCATCAATTTAAGAATTGTAATTATTTTGTGTTGGTGGATTTATTATTATAAAATGAAACTTTTTTTAGATTTCCTGTTCGACATGGCTACAAAAAAGAAGCAAAGAAAAACGGAAGATGAAAACCGTGAATTTAAAGTTGAATGGACTGAGACTTTCGCGTTTACTCAAAACTTAAATGGCCTTCTGACCTGTCTTATTTGTCAGAAAAAATTGGCGCATAACAAGAAATCAAATTTGGAGGGACACTTTACAACTAAACACGTGTCATTTAGTACTAAATATCCTGTCGGTGATGCAAGGAAGAAAGCAGTTGAGGAACTTCAGAAGAGTCAAGAAAAATCAAGTTCTGTATTTAATTACTGGATGCAATCTTCCAACAATGTTAACATTGCAAGTTTTGTGGTTAGTCAAGAGATTGCTAAGAGAGGAAAACCATATACAGACGGCGAATACATAAAAAGTTGTTTTATAAATGCATCCAAAGAGCTATTTTGGGATTTTAAGAACAAAGCAGATATTCTAAAAAAAAAATTAAAGTGTTACCATTGTCTGCTAAAACAGTGAAAGATAGAACAGTCAAAATGTCTTCAAATATAACCAACCAGCAAGTCAAAGATCTTAAATTGGTTTCAGCTTTATCAATAGCAGTTGACGAGTCTTGTGACATAAATGATAGAGCACAAGTTTCACTTTTTGTATGATTTATTTCATCTACAGGTCCTAAAGAAGAACTTTTAGGATTATTGTCACTCAAAGGTCAAACACGTGGAAAGGATATAGCAAATGCTGTAATTGAGTGCATTGGAAAACATCATATTCCACTCGATAAAATTGTCTCAATTTCAACAGACAGGTCGAAAAGTATGACCGGCGTAAGAAACAGGTTTGTTGCTATTTTGAAAGAAAAAAATTAATCACGAGATACTTACTTACCATTGCATCATTCATCAAGAAGTGCTTTTTGCGCAGACATTTCCAGAAGAAATTTGCAAAGTTATGGAATTGGTAATAAAGATTATCAACTTCATTATAGCTAAAGCTCTTAATCATCACCAATTTAAAGAACTTTTAGCTGAAATGGAGAGTGAGTACGCAGATATTCTGCTGCATAACAAGGTACATTGGTTATCAAGGGGAAATGTTTTGAAACGTTTTGCTTCCTTATTAACAGAAATTAAAGCATTTCTCCTTGAGAAGGGTGTTCACTATCCAGAACTAACGAATGATCAGTGGATCCAAAAATTTTATTTCATGGTAGACGTTATGTCTCATCTAAATCAGCTTAATCATAAACTACAGGGGAAAGGAAACACAGTTTTTTTTATATTAGAAGCTATTTCATTCGAAAACAAATTATCTCTTTTTGCTCAAGATTTTGAAAGAGAAACTTTGATTCACTTTCCAAGCCTGTTGAAACATCACTAAGAAAATAATTCTGATATTGACATTTGCTGTTTCAAAACAACACTTTTAAATATGAGGGAAGCTTTTCTCAACAGGTTTCAGGAATTCAGAAACAGCAAAGCAACGTTAGCCTTTGTTAAAAAACCTCTCAATGCTACTGTAACAGAATTAAATTTTTCTCCCTTTAATATTGACATTGGCAACTTTGAAATGCAATTGCAGGATTTAAAAAACAAAGAACTGTGGAGCTCAAAATTTGAATGTCTTTGTGCTGATATAGAAATATTGGAGAAAAACAAATGTGAACTTAGTTCACAGCACAAATCGTCTGCTTTCAAAGACCTGGAGAAGGAAGATATGTTGATTTTTAACACCTGGAGTGATATTCCTGACTCATAATCAACTGAAAAAAATAGCGTTTGCTGTTTTTTCCTTATTCAGGTCTATATATTTATGCCAACAATCATTTTCAAGCATGAACCTTATCAAGAGTAAATTGAGAAGTTGTCTTATTGCTGAGAACCTGGAATCGTGCCTAAAATTAAAAACAACATACTAACCTGACTTACCCAAGCTTTCCAATGAGATGCAAGGCCATTGTTCACATTAGTGTTTCTCAGTCATTGTCATGATTTAATTGTATGGATATTGTAAGGTAAATTGTAAGGAATTTAATTTTATCAATAAATAATATCATTATTAAGTATGATATCAAGTTTTATTCAACATACCTATATTTTAACTAAGACTTAAAACTTTAAGTAAAGTTTATTAAGTTAATTTTAGGGAACGTTGTGGAGTGAAAGAAGATGTAGTGTCGAGGATTGAGAAAGGTATGTTGAGATGGTTTGGACATATAGAAAGGATGAATGAAAGGAGCTAAATGAAACAAGTATACAAGATGAGTGTGGATGGGAGAGTTGGAAGGGGTTGACCTCAGTGAATGTACCTCAATCAGATTGAGGACGTTTTTAGCAAAGGCCAGCTTAGGAGTACCCTAATTAAGTTAATAACAATGTACCTACCTATATAGTTTAAGTTTAAAAATTTGGCTCTCAAAAAAATTTCAATTGTTGTACTGTTGATATTTGGCTCTGTTGACTAATGAGTTTGCTGACCACTGGTCTGGCTGGTCGTGACAGCCCTAGGCTATTATTAGTATAGATGGGTGTTGGATTTTTGTCGAATGCTTTTCCTGCATCTATTGATGTGATCATGTGATTTTTGTCTTTCAGTTTGTTTATGTAATGTACCATGTTTATTGATTTGTGGATATTGTACCAGCCTTGCATCCCTGGAATAAATCCCATTTGAGCATGGTGTATGATATTTTTAATATACTGCTGGATGTGATTTGTTAATATTTTGTTGAGGATTTTAGCATCTACAGTGGGGCCTTGACTTACAAGTGTCCCAGCTAACGAGTTTTTTGAGATATGAGCCGTCTCTCGGCCGATTTTTTGCTTTGAGTTGCGAGCTAAAATTCAGGTTACAAGCCAGCTTCAGATACCCCACTACTAGTTGGCGCAGCAAACGTCACAGTGAACACCACAACATCAGCCCAGCACCATGTGTCTCACTCGTTCACTTTTTGATTTGACATACGAGTAATTTGATTTACGAGCTCCCTCACAGAACGAATTAAACTTGTAAGTCAAGGCCCCACTGTATGTTTATCATGGATATTGGCCTTTGATTCTTTTTCTTTGTAATGTCTTTATCTCATTTTGGAATTAGGATAATTCTGGCCTCATAAAAAGAGTTTGGAAGTGTTACTTCCTCTTGGATTTTCTGAAATAGTTTAAGGAGTATGGGTGTCAATTCTTCTTTGAATGTTTGGTAAAACTTCCCTGTAAAGCCATCCTGATCTGGGTTTTTGTTTGGTGGGAGTTTTTTTTATTACTGCTTCTATTTACTCATTTATTGTTGGCCTATTCAGTTTTTTTTTTCTTCCTGACTCCATTTTGGGAGATTGTATTTTTCTATTTCATCCACATTGTCCAGCTTGTTGGCATATAGTTGTTCATTGTATTTTCTTACAATCCTTTTTATTTCTGTGATGTCAGTGATTACTTCTCCACTTTTGTTTCTGATTTTATTTGGGTCCTCTCTGTTTGTTTCTTTTTGAGGCTGTCTAATGTTTTATCAATTTTGTTTATTCTTTCAAAGAACCAACTCTTGGTTTCATTATTTATTTATTTATTTTTTAGTCTCTATGTTATTTATTTCTGCTCTAATCTTTATTTTCTTCCTTCTACTTACTCTGGATATTTCTTGTTCTCTTTATAGTTATCTGAGTTGCAGTGTTAAATAATTCATTGCTGATTTTTTCTTATTTTTCGAAGTATGCCTGTAGTGCTATGAACTTCTCTCTCAGGACTGCTTTTGCTGTGTCCCAGAGATTTGGGGTTGTTGTGTGTTCATTTTAATTTGTTTACAGGAAGTTTTTTTTTATTTCTTCCTTGATTTTATTGGTAACCCACTAATTATTTAATAACATGCTATTTAGCCTCCATGTGTTTGAATATTTTGGAGTGTTTTTTTTTCTGTAGTTGATTTTTAATTTCATGCAACTGTGATCTGAGCAGATAATTGATATAATTTCAATCTTCTTGAACTTACAAAGACTTGTTTTGTGTTCTAACATGTAGTCTACTAGTATCTTTGTGAATGATCCATGTGCACTTTAGAAGAATGAATATTCTGCTGCATTGGGGTGAAATGTTCTATAAATGTCAATTAAATCCATGTGATCCAGTGTGTACTGTAGAGTCTCTCTTTCCTTGTTAAGTTTTTGTCTGGAAGATCTATCCAGTGAAGTCAGAGGGGTGGTAAAGTCCCCGACTATGACTGTATTATTATCTATCTCTCTGTTAAAGTCCTCTAGAAGTTTCTTGTTTTTGTTTGTTTGTTTGTTTGTTTTGTTTTTTGATATATATATTTTAGATGCCCATATATTGGGTGCAAATATATTTATCAAGGTTATATCCTCTTGTTGGATCAACTCCTTTAGTATTATGTAGTGGTCTTTGTTGTCTCTTGTGACGGCCTTCATTATAAAGTCTATTTTGTCAGATATGAGTATTGCTACTCCAGCTTTTTTTTCTTTTCCATTTGTATGGAAATTTTTTTCCATCCCTTTACTCTCATCCTGTGTGTATCTTTTGTTTTGAGGTGGGTCTCTTGTAGACAGCATATAGTTGGGCCATGTTTTTGTATCCATTCAGCTACCCTATGCCTTTTGTTTGGAGCATTTAATCCATTTACATTTAGTGTTATTATTGATAGGTACTTATTTATTGCCATTTTACTTCTGTGTGGTTAGGTTTCTCTCTCTGTTTCTTCTTCACATTAAAGAAATCCCTTTAGCATTTCTTGTAATGCTGGCTTGGTGATGATATACTCCTTTAGCTTTTTTTTTTTTTTTTTTTTTTTTTTTTTTTTTTTTTTTTTTTTGTCTTGGAAGCTCTTTATTTGACCATCTATTTTGAATGATAGTCTTGCTGGATCTAGTAATCTTAATCTCAGATCCTTGCTTTCAATTACCTTGAGTACTTCATGCCATTCTCATCTGGTCTGTAGAGTTTCTGATGAGAAATCAGGTGTCAGCCTTATGGGAACTCCTTTGTTTATAAGAGTTTGCTTTTCTCTTGCTGCTTTAAGATCCTCTCTTTGTCTTTAATTTTTGGCATTTTAATTATGATGTAACTGGGCATGGGCCTGTTTGGGTTCTTTTTGTTTGATGTTCTCTGTACATCCTGAATCTGTGTGACTTTTTCCTTTACCTGATTAGGGAAGTTTTCTGCCATTATTTCTTCAAACACCTCTATTCCTTTCTCCCTTTCTGCCTCTTCTGGCACACCTTCTATTTTAATATTGTTTAGCTTCAGATTGTCCCACAGCCCCCTTAAGTTATCCTCCTGTTGTTGTTTTTTTAATTATTATTATTATTATTATTTATTCTCTGATTGAGTGATATTTTCAACTCTGTCTTGTAATTCACTGATTCAATACTAATCTGCTGTGAATTCCTTCCAATGTGTTCTTTATTTGTGTTATGTCATTCTTTATCTCAACTGTTCTTTTTTCATAGTTACTATATCTTTCTTCATGCTGTTGAGCATTTTTAACATCATTACTCTGAACTCTGTTTCAGATAAATTTCTTTTCTCTGTTCATTTATCTCTTCTTTCAGAGAATTCTCTAGTTCTTTCATTTGGGGATTGTTTCTTTGTCTCCTCATTTTGGCTGCCTGTTTGGGTTTGTGACTATGTGTTAGGTAGATCCTCTACACCAGGGGTCCTCAAACTTTTTAAAGAGGGGGCCAGTTCACTGTCCCTCAGACCGTTGGAGGGCCGGACTATACTTTAAAAAAAAAACTATGAACAAATTCCTATGCACACTGCACATATCTTATTTTGAAGTAAAAAAACAAAACGGGAACAAATACAATATTTGTATTTGCATGTGGCCCGCAGAGCGTAGTTTGAGGACTGCTGCTCTACACCTCTCAATCTGTAGTGCAGGACCGTGGTAAAGGCTATTTCTGACTAATTAGATCGGCAAAGACTCAAAGCCTCCAGAGACCGCCTCTGCCTACAAACTGATAGGATTGTGACATGACATGAAGAGCCACCCCCACAAGGCAATTGTCCTCAGGTGTGGGGAGAGGTTTTTTCAATAGGGTGGAGCAGTTGCTTCTGCCTATAAGCTAATTGTTATTTTTCAACTCTTAAGTGGTCTCAGGGAAAGGTGTTTTCCAATAGAGTGTGTCAACTCTCTTCCTCCCAGGAAAGGCAAATGTCTATGTGAGAAAGATGTCCTCCACTGTGTCAGGGAATGACTCAGGACAGGAAACTTGGTGTGTCTGCCTTCTGATCTCTATCCCCCAAGTCCCCAGCCTTAGCTTCTGCTCACACAGCTCCAGTCCATTTCTCCCTACCTCTGCTGGAGCACAAGGTAGGTGGCTTCAAAGGGAATTTTGTGCATTGGCCTTTGAAGAGGGTGCCTGAATTTTCAGCTGTTATTCCCTGGCAGATAGCACCCCCCTGCTTTTCACAACTAGATGTTATGTTGGTACCCTCTTCAGTTTTGGTGCTCTCTGCCAGGGGGCCCAGCTTGGGGATTAGACCCTAGAGTTCTCAGTGGCAACCTCCCACAGCTGAGATATCTCTCCGGAACTTCAGATGCTGTCTTTGGGCACCTGGCCAGCCCTTTCACTCCTCTGCCCTCCTATTAGTCTCTATGTGGCCTCCACTTTTGGTCCTCGGGTATCAGGGTTCTCTTATGCCAGATTTCCATTGATTATTCAGGAAGTTTTTCCTGTATTTTAGTTGTAATTCCAGTTTGTTCCTGGGAGCATGTCCATGCAGCATCCACTTACTCTACTGCCATTTTTAACCTCCAAGATTTTTTTTCTTTAGACAAGGGACCAGGTAGACCTTTATATGTTTTATAGAGTAGTGACTGCTTTCTCCAGACTAATACCACTGCAAGGCTTTCTCTGGTCTCCTATCTAGTATTTCTTATGAGCATCCACTGAGGCTAGTATTGCTTTTTATTCCTTTCTATTCTCACCTACTTATAAGCAAGCTGCATATTTCTGATTTTTTACAGTGCATATGCTCAGTGAAAACTCATGCATATTTCACTTAATAGGATTAATTATCAGCCCTCCACAAATTATAATTAATATCTCCTCAGGTAATTGTGTAAGTTAACTTTAGGAATTCATTCATATAAAACAGTATTTTATAAGCACTGTGCCTCAAAATGCAGTAAAGAGGATATGAATCTTGGATAAAAGAATCCAGAGTTCTAATACATGAAGTTTTTCTTATGTATGTTGCTATATACCTAATTGAAAATTGTGCAACTAAATGTGTTACATCATCATTATATAATAACAACCCCTTAATGCAAATCTTATGACAGTAGTAAGCATTTGTACTAAAAATTATTTTTAAAATATATAACT
Organism: Myotis myotis; assembly: GCF_014108235.1. Taxonomy (NCBI): domain Eukaryota; kingdom Metazoa; phylum Chordata; class Mammalia; order Chiroptera; family Vespertilionidae; genus Myotis; species Myotis myotis. The sequence continues at coordinate 107,075,888 of NW_023416324.1, read as the reverse complement.
ATTTTCTTCTCTATTAATAGATATTATTATTCTAAGTTCTTGTTAAATTGCTTATTCTTTAGAAGATAAATGCCCTCAAAATTGGTAATTTATATGTAAAACAAATGGAAAAGCCTTTCCTCAAAGCATTTATCCCTTAATGTACAAATTAAGGCTTTCTTCGTTTGTGAAGCTTATTTTTTAACTTTTATTTATACATAATGGTTAGTTTATATGTTACTACATTAGGAAGTCGGTATTTTGAAGATCCATATGACACTGAAATCACCATATTTTGAAAATATGGAATGCTTTGCTGCAGAGTCAGACTCTAATCTGCAACCAATTTGTGTCAGCTTCTGCATAGAAGAGATCACAAATCCTCACTTAAACCAGGAATCAGCTGAAGGTTTGTCTTGGTTTCAAGAGCCCAGTGCAATTAGGCAGCATGAGAATGTGGGCCACATGCGTTTATTGCTCTTCTTAGCATGTGTTACTTTGATGTGTTAAGTCAGAAGGCTCACTCTTTTCTGCGCAGCCTTCCTCCTGGGTTTTTATACTGTTTCACCACTGCATCCAGACTTTGAAACACAGCCTAATTTAGAGGTGGATGCTGCAGCTGCTGCTGTCATTTCAGATGATGTTTTTGGAGGGGCTTTGATGTCAGCTTAGATTCTTACATGTTGTATTAGTAAAGCAATATCTGTGGATTCACAAAACAGAAAACACAACATTTAGTCTTTTGTTTTATTCTTTACATTGAATTTCAACACTTCTTAAATGATAAAAAAAATTGTGGCTGAGCAAACATGTATGAAATTCTGTATGTTATTAATTGAAAGAAAGGTATGAATAAATAATATGTAGGTCTATTGATATTAATTTCATTGAATTACTCAATATCTAATAAACATTGATGATAAAATATGTGAAATGTAAATAATGTGGCCTCTGGTTTCTTCATCTTGTTCTCTCTAAAACTGATCAGTGGGGCACAGAGTTTTCCCTTCCAAATCTTTGATTCATCTTTAAATAATATTGTATTAATTATTCTTACTTTGTTATTTTTGAACTATATGTTTTACCTTAGCAGACAGCTTGCTAAATCCTTTGGGGACAAGATCAATAATGAACCTGTTTATCTTCATTTTCACTAATTGAAAACACTAAGTCTGAGAAAGTTGTAAATGTACTTGTCTTCTAGATTGGAAATAATGTTAACATCTCCAAATCATCCATTACTTAATAAGAATAGTTTTAAAGAGGTGGAGATTTGGGGTTTAGATGTTAATGAAGCTATAGGACCACATGGATAGGTTTCCTCAGCTGGAGCAAGACCAACAAGGCATGGAGTATTCCTTCTCTGCTCATGCTGTTGACAAGAAACATTCATCATGAGGAATCTCAGAATATCTGACTATCTGTAGGGAGGCATTTTCTTTGTGTGCTATTTCACCTAATTTACAGAAAAAACTAATGCAAATTTCTTGTAGCATATTAGCAATATGGAAAGCCTAAATTCTAGTTACCTTCTTGCCCCCAAATTTTGAGAATATCACTTCCTTTTTTTCTTCTGTCTAGAAATTATTATAGTATATTGTAAGAAAAGTTATCTCAAAATATGATCATGACAAATTTTATCTGAGAGCAAAATCTGTATTTATTCTTGATAAAAACAAACTACATTTTAAAAATTGTGAGTGTTTATCCTAGTCTTATTTTAACTTAGAACTTTGAAAATAGCATAAGTGTCCTAAAAGAGAATCAGTTAAGCAAATGTTGCACAGCCACTCAATGGAATACTACCCAGTCATCTAAACTGTTTATAAAGAGTCTTTAATAATATTGTCCATGCCATAGAAAAATATAGTAAACAGATAAAATAATAAAGGAAACACATAAAATGATGATGATGGCTATTTTGGTTAATTGGAACATAGGGTTGTTTTTTTTTACTCCCCTGTATATTAAAAACATTTTTTCTATAGAACAATAACATATAACTTTTATAAAATAATAAGGTAAAGTTATTTATAGTACCTATAAATGTCCCATTCTATAAAATGTACTATACTTATTAAATAAAATCTGTTCACCTGTTGTGTTTTGTAACTAGTAAAAAAAAATTAAATTCAATCTTATTTAATTCCTTAGATTTAGCATGGGCATACAAGTTCTTATTTTTCTTTTTCTATTACTATTTTTAGATATTTTTTCCAAGTGAACTCTTAACTTTCACATATTAACTTTGATTATGCCAAGTATTTTGGTACTATATGGAAGTATTATAATATGACTTGACTTTATTTTCTTATATTTTAAAATTAAGTGTTTAACTTTCTAAGTATGACTGAATTTGAAAATAAGAATAGCTATGATCCCTTGGCTTTCCTAAAAATTCTTATAAACTATTATAAATTATAAGAAATTATAGCAAAATTGTGATACTTAAGTCACACATGCTACCCTGAATTTAGGTTAAAATTGAATAGAACTGCAGTGTTCAGTAGGGTAGCCCCTAAACACATGTGACTAAATTAAAATTAATTAAAATTGCATATAATTAAAAATTCAGTTCTTCAATCACATTAGCTCCATTTCAAGTACTAACTAGTCACATGTAGCTGGTGGGTGTGGTGCTGGTCAATGGAGATACTAAACAGTCCCATCATCACAAAATGTTCTATTGGAAAGTGTCGATACAGACACTTCTGGGTAATTGGTGCTCTGCTCCTAGTTTTATCCTTTGTATCATGTTTAGAGAAGCAAATCTCTAAATACTATCTCAACTTTCTTTTTAATTTTGCCATCACATAAAGACACTTTTGAGAAAGAGAGAAAAGAAAGACTAGGTCTTTCAACATATTTTGTTTGCCATGTGAATTATGTGACAAAAGAAAGTTGTATGATTGAACAAGAGTCTGTTCTAAAAAGAAAATCCTTCTTTCATGCATTTGTTCTTAAAAAATATATATATATTTTTCAAAATCCACATGTTTCTTTTTTCCACTTTAACATGGTCAATAAAGCACAGAGCCTTGTGTAAATAGAAAGTATGGGGGAAACCTGGAGGCTACTAGCCACATAAAATGAAAGGTGAAAGAAAGATGTCCCTTATCAGGAGATGATAAAAAAGAGGATAAATTCCATTATAAAAATCCTACTTTAAATAAAAAATAATACAACAATGGCATAAATATGGCAACCATCTTTTAGGGTATTGTAGATAATCTTCTGTAGCACACAAGAGGTATTTCCTAAAGAGCAGCTGTACTGAGTATTGTACAGTGAATTTAAGATCAAAGAAGGGATCAGTCATATTTTTTTAAAAAAATATTTTGCTTTAAGTTACATATATAATAAATCACAATATACAATTTAGAGAAAATACAGAAATATTAAAAAGAAGTAAAAAGCCTTCATTACATTTTTACTTCGTTATTATATTGCATAATAACGATGCATTTATTTTTATAAGAATAATGTTTTAGTTTAAAGAAATTGTCACTTTATATTATACCATAAGCATGTGTCATAATAATTAAAAGTTCTTCATAAGATGTAGTCTTTATTATTTCACTTATGTGTGAAATTTATTTAACTGGATACTTGAGTTATTTTTAATTTTGTTATTTAAATAATGCTGCTGAAGAAAGTTTATTTGCTTGAATCCTTGTCCATGTCTGTCACTATTTCTTAGGATAGGTTTCCAAAAATAGAATTACTAGATTATAGAGTGCAAATTTGTAAGTCTCTTCTTATTGATACATATTTTTATAAAAATATGGTGGCGATGTCCATTCCCACTAACAGTGAATATGACAATCTGTTTTTCCTAATACACCATTATTAGAATGGCAAATAATAGTATTACTAAAGTTGAAAATTATTCAGTATAAGTTTTTAGTCATTTATGATAATAAATTCCAAAGATGATGCTCTCAAAATTCATTTTTAAGTATGCTAACGCATCATACTATATTAAATTTTACTTATTCAAACGATAAATTATTAAGTATTATACCGAAACTAGAAGCCCAGTGCATGGATTCGTACACAGGTGGGATCCCTCAGCCTGGCCTGAGGCGATTGGGTTGAAACTGGCTCTCCAACATCCCCGAGGGGTCCTGGATTGCGAGAGGGTGGTTCTCAGGTGATGCACAATGGAATCTGGCTTCCTCCTCTCTGGTTCTGGCTGTGTCACCTGAGAACCACAGCTGCCAAGTCACCGCAGCTTGGCAGCTCCTGCATTGAGCATCTGCTCCCTGGTGTCTTTTATATATATATAGATTATTCTAAAATAGAAAAAATATCCCTTTATATGTACATATCAAAATTTCTTAAAAGTATGAAAGACATCAGGTAAACAATAGCATGGTGGTATAGCATAAATTTCCTTGTTTTCTCCAGCTTTAATGAAACAAAAGTTGCATATATTTAGGATGTATAACTTGATATTTTGATGTACATATCTATCCTATCTAATAATAGACAAACATGTTAATTAACCATACCTCCGCTATGCTTCCCATTGGCTAATCAGCAGGATATGCAAGTTAACTGCCAACAAAGATGGCGGCCAGCAGCCACGCAGCTGAAGTGAACATGAGGCTTGCTTGCTCCAGTGATGGAGAAAGCGAAGGTTCCCCGCCTGCCGTGGCCTAGCTCTGAGCTCCAGAAGCAACAATGTTGCAATTATAGAAGCTAAACAAACCCCAGGTACCTCCTTTCAGCCAGCCAGGGCCTCAGAGCTTAGAGCGCCAGTGATGGCAACAGAGTTTCAATTATAGAAGCTAAACAAACCCAGATACCTGCTTTCAGCAAGCCACGGCCTTAGAGCTGAGCCAGCTCTCAGCTCCAGTGACAGCTATAGAAGGTAAATAAATCCCAGAATAAAATAAAAAAGAAAAAAATAGAGGCTGGGAGCTTCAGTCACCCACCAGCCTGAAAACGGCCCTCAGCCCCTCACCCAGACTGGCCAGGCACCCCAGTGGGGACCGCCACCCTGAAGAGGGTGTGACCAGCTGCAAGCAGCCATCATCCAGGCTGGCCAGGCACCCAAGCAGGACACCCTCCCTGATACGGGACACCCTTCAGGGCAAACCAGCCGGCCCCCACCCGTGCACCAGGCCTCTATCCTATATAGTAAAAGTGTAATATGCAAACTGACTCTAACAGCAGAATGACTGGGAATCACTGGTCACTATGACACACACTGACCACCAGGGGGCAGATGCTCAATGCAGGAGCTGCTCTCTGGTGGTCAGTGCACTCTCACAGCGGGGAGGTCTGCTCAGCCACAAGCCAGGCTGATGGCTGCCAGTACAGCAGTGGTGGTGGGAGCCTCTCCTGCCTCCTCAGCAGTGCTAAGGATGTCTAACTGCAGCTTAGGTCTGCTCCCCGCTGGCAAGTGGACATCCCCCAAGGGCTGCCGGGCTGCCAGAGGGATGTCTGACTGCCACCTTAGGCCCAATCCCCCAGGGAGCAGGCCTAAGCCAGCAAGTGGTCACCCCCGAGGGGTTCCAGACTGCAAGAGGGCACAGGCCGGGCTGAGGGACCCCCTAACTCTGAGTGCACAATTTTTTTTTTGCACTGGGCCTCTAGTATATATATAAAACCCTAATATGCAAATAGATGGAAAGGCAGAACAAAGAATTACTGAACAACCGTTCATTATGATGTGCACTGACCATCAGGGAGTGCACATGGAACATGGTGCGCATCAGCAGCAGGTGGCAGAGCACAGAACATGGTGGGCATCAGCCATGGTGGGATGGTGGAGCAGGTGAGCGGGGATGCCAGACCAAGGCGGGGCTCCAGTCACTGTCATCAGGGCGAGCCTCTGGTGGTTGCACCAACTGCCTGTGCCTGGCGCCGGCCCTGATTATCCCTGAGGGCTTCTCCGCCTCCCTCTGCTCCTGAGGGGCAATTGGGGAAGCAGCCACTGCTCACACCTGCTTACAGCACTGACCCCACTCACTCCTGTTGCAGGTGCTGGCCCCAATCGCTCTATGCCATCAGCATGTGGGAGCAGTGGTGGCGAGAGTGGGGCTGCCAGCAGACCAGAGACTGGGGTCTGTGGCAGGAGGGGTTGGGCAAGGGCATGGAGAATGGGCCAAGACCCACCCCTGTGCCCACCACAGCCTCGTGGAGGAAAGTTCCTTTCAAGGTGCATTAATTTGTGCACTGGGCCCCTAGTACATCATAAATTTATTTCCACAATTACATTAACATATCCAACACCTCACATCATTATCTTTTTTTTTAAATGAGAAAATTTGCTGAGATCTACTCTCAGCAAATTTTAAATATACAATACATTATTATTATAAACTATAGTCACCCTGCTGTACATTAGGTCTCCAGAATTATTTATCTTACTAGAGGCTCGGTGCACAAAAATTTGTGCACTCGGGGAGGGGTCCCTCAGCCCGGCCTGTGTCCTCTCGCAGTCTGGGACCCGTCGGGGATGTCCACCTGCTGGCTTAGGCCCACTCCCCAGGGTATTGGGCCTAAGCTGGCAGTCAGACATCCCTCTGGTAGCCTGGGAGCCCTCGGGGGATGTCCACTTGCCAGTGGGGAGCAGGCCTAAGCTGCAGTCGGACATCCTTAGCGCTGCTGAGGAGACGGGAGAGGCTCCCCCACCACTGCTGTACTGGCAGCCATCAGCCTGGCTTGTGGCTGAGCAGAGCTCCCCCTGTGGGAGCACTCTGACCACCAGGGGGCAGCTCCTGCATTGAGAGTCTGTCCCCAGTGATCAGTGTGTGTGATAGTGACCAGTCATTCCCGGTCTTTCTGCTGTTAGGGTCAATTTGCATATTACCCTCTTATTATATAGGATAGAGGCCTGGTGCATGGGTGGGGGCCAGCTGGTTTGGCCTGAAGAGTGTCCCGGATCAGGGTGGGGGTCCCGCTGGAGTGCCTGGCCAGACTGGGTGAGGGGCTGAGGGCCGTTTTCAGACTGGCCACAGCCCCTTCAGGGTGGGGACCCCACTGGGGTGCCTGACCAGTCTGGTTGAGGGCCTGATGGCTGTTTGCAGGCTGGTCAATCCTCCCAGTGGAGACCCTCACCTATGAGGGTGTGGCCATCCTAGGTGAGGGGCTGATGGCTGTTTGAAGGCTGGCCACACCCCCTTCAGGGTGGGGTTCCTGCTGGGGTGCCTAGCCAGTCTGGGTGAGGGGTTGATTGCTGTTTGCAGGCTGGCCACGGCCCCCAGCACCCAAAGCTCCCAATGGAGGCTGGCTGGAAGCAGGTATCTGGGATTTATTTATCTTCTATAATTGAAACTTTATTCTCTTTAGCGGAGGCTACAGCTGGTCAGGGCAGGCAGGAAGCTTGGCTTCCTCTATTGCCAGGGCAACCAAGCCTCCTGCTTGCTCCAGCTCCCTGGCTGCCGGCCACCATCTTGGTTGGGTTAATTTGTATATAGTTGCTCTGATTGGCTGGTGGGCATGGCTTGTGAGTGTAGCGGAGGTATGGTCAATTTTCATGTTTCTATTTTATTAGATAAGATGCTGAAAGTTTGTTCCCTATAACCAGCATCTCCATTTTTAATTCCCCTCCACCTCAATTTCCTGATAATCATCAATCTACTTTTTGTTACTATGAGCCCAACTTTTTTCTTACATTACATAAATAAGTGAAATCATGCAGTATTTGTATTTCTGTGTTGTTCTTTTAGTAGTATAATGTCATCCATGTCACAAATGACAGATTATTTTTCCTTTTTAAGACTGTATAATATTCCATTGTATACACACCACACTTTCTTTAACCATTCATTCGTCAGTGAACAGTTAGGTAGTTTACATATCTGGACTACTGTGGATAATACTACAACAAATATGGGATTGCTGATATCCCTTTGAGATACTAATTTAATTATTTTGAATATATAACCAGAGGTGGAATTACTGCTTCATGATTTGGTCCAATTCTCCCTTTTAGAGAAATGTCTATATTGTTCTCCATATGTTTGTACCAATTTACATTTTCACCAACAGTTCACATAGTTTCCCTTTTCTCCACATTCTCACCTACAAATGTTATCTATTGTCCTTTTTATAATGAACTGCCCTAACAGATATAAGATAATATCTTATTGGGGTGTTGATAGTCATTTCCCTGATCATTAGTAATGTTGAGCATATTTACATATACATGTTGGCCATCTGTATGCCTTTTTTTGAAAAATCTTTATTCAAATACTTCACCCATTTTTTAAATCAAGATTTCTATTCAGTTGTATTAGTTCCTCATCTAGTCTGTATATTAACCCTTGTCTGACATATAGTTGACTGTGAAGAATGGTTTTTTTCAGTTTTGTATATACTCTTGCTTATTTTTGCTTTTCTTTCCTATTCTTTTGGTGTCAAATCCAAAAAGTCATTACCCAAACCAGTGTCAAAGGTCTCTTTTTTTAATGTTTTCTCCTAGAAGTTTTACAGTTTCAGGTATTACATTTATGTCTTTAATCCACTTTGAGTTCATTTTTTATATGTTGTAAGAGTCCATTTTTATATTTTTGAATGTGGACATTAAGTTGTTATTTAACACCACTTTTTGAAGACTACCCTTTCCCCATTGTGAATTCTTGGTACCTTTTCAAACATTGCTGGGCCACATAGGCATGGATTTGCCTCTTTGTTCTATTGGTCTAAGTATCTGTATTTATGCCAGTACTATACTGTTTTGATTACTGTAGTTTTGTAATGTAATTTGAAATTAATCTTGTGTTTTTTGAAAAGAAATATGATATGAAAAAAATTTTAAAAATTATTTAGGAGATTATTAGAAAGACAAAAGGTATTGATAAATAAATCTGATGTATCTGTGATTACTTATTCAAATTGTCTTTTTGAGTGGATATTACCAAATCAAATATATATATATATATATATATATATATAGCCTTGATTTGTATATATATCACATAAAAGAGTAAATTTCATTACACAATTAAATTTTTTCAAAAATAGCTTATGAGGATCTCAACAACAACAATCTATACTAATAATAGCCTAGGGCTGTCAAGACCTAAACAACCAGAGGGACAACTGGTCACCAGGAAGTGCATGGAGCACCTCTCAGTCCATCCCCCGTGGCCCACAGGCTCCTATCACAGCAAGGCTGGCTGTAGGCAGGTGGGTGGGACAGCGGGAGGCGGTGGGGAGAGGTGAGGTCAGCAAGGTTGTTAGCTTCAGGCCCAGGGCTGGGCCGGAGGCCTAATGACCTTGCCACTGCCATGGCAGCTGCAGATCAGGCCCAGAGAGAGGCCCAGAGGGAGAGAGAGGCAGGGCCTGATCAGCAGCCTCCCTGACTGCTGGCCAGGCCCAGAGAGAGCGAGAGAGGTGGGGCCTATCCGCAGCTGCTGTGGAGGCTGCAGATCAGGCCCAGAGATAGGTCCGGAGAGAGAGACAACTGTCAGTAGGGCCATTCTGGGTTTCCCAGAAGAGCCCATGGCTGCCTAGGAGGCAGAGCTTTTGACATTGACTGGCATAGAAACCAACCAATCAGAACCTAATCTGGGTGAACTGCGATGGCAGAACCTAAGGTGGGGGCTGAAGAGGGGTTTTAAGGGCCACAGCTGTTTGGTATAAAGTGTAAGAAAGCGGTTCAATTTTTTAGTGACTAGTTTGACAGTATAGTGCATATGGCTGGCTATCAGTCCAGATATAGGGAATATGTATTTTTGTCTGCCAAGAGCATCTCCTCTAGCTGAAAATGGCTTTTCCCCCCATTTAAGCAATCCTATCCTATATAATCTCTCTATACTAATAAAAGGGTAATATGCTAATTATACCAGGTCGACTGGCCCTCTTCCGGACGTCTGATTTCCTTCCAGACAAAGCCATGGTGGTGGGGAGAGAGGCAGTTAGGGATGATCAGGCTGGCAAGGGAGGGCAGTTGGGGGTGAGATCAGGCTGGCAGGGGAGGGCAGTTAGGGGTGATCAGTCCAGAGGGAGAGCAGTTAGGGGTGATCAGGCAGGCAGGCAAAGGTAGTTAGGGGCAATCAGGCAGATAGGCAGAGGTAGTTAGGGGCGATCAGGCAGGCAGGCAGAGAGGTTAGGGGTGATCAGGCAGGCAGGCAGGTGAGTGGTTAGGAGGCAGCCGTCCCAGATTGTGAGAGGGATGTCCAACTGCCGATTTAGGCCCGATCCCACAGGGACATTCCCCCAAGGTGTCCCTGATCAGAGAGGGTTCAGGCTGCTGGTTTAGGCCTGATCCCCTGGCAGTCAGACATTACCCAAGTGGTCCCTGATTGGAAGGGGTGCAGGCTGGACTGAGGGAACCACCCCTCCATGCATGAATTTCATGCACCGGGCCTCTCGTACAGTAATAAGAAAAACAACAAAGCACAAGCACACCAGTAAAATAAATTTGTGATTGAATTATAAAGCATTATTCACCTTTCTTTGCAATTGTCTATCAATCTTAGAGTAGTCTTAGAAGTAGCATTTATTAAGTAGCAAGTATGCAGTAAGCACTTATATATAAACATTAGGTCCAAAGTCATTTGGCTAATTAGCACAAGAGCTGAGGTTTGAACCACTCCAAAACCAGGTTTTTGATAAGTATGTGTAGTGTTGTACTGAGATGTGTACTTGATAGTGAACCTTCCAAGAAGTAAGAGTTTCAAGAGGCTTAAAATACATGTGGGTACAGATATACAAACATATACTTAAATTATACTAATTTTGTTATATCGGTCAAATCTTAAAATGTAGATTATAAATACTAATTCATACTACTATATAAATATACAGTAATTGCTTATTTTGTTGGAAGAAAGAACCTGTGCTAAATACATAGGTGTGAATGACTTGAACCACTATAAAATATCATGACTCAAACAAATTCTATGTTTATTTAATATTTGTATAACAATCCTAAGGTAACTGCATAGTATGCAAGGGTACTGTATGGCCCACAAAGTCAAAAAATCAAGTTTCTTCCATATTGGTGCTTTACAACTTTCTAGGGTATTTCTGTGGTTTATGGATAATTCATGTGGTTCATGAGCATGTGCTAGTCAGCCCAGGAGAAGCACTGTGTCCAAATGTTTTAGGAGTATGTTTACCTTGTCCCATACTCACACTCCATTGATAAGAATTAAGCCCTACCTAACTACAAGAAAGCCGAGGAAATGTGGTCTCACCTTGGTAGCCATGTTCTCTGCTAAAACTTGGTGGAGTAGATGTTGTTCAATTATGAAAAGAATGAATAATAGAGGGAGTTACTTAATGTTTAACTAAAACCATTGATTCCTCATTTTCCTAATGATTTTAATACTTATTTTAAACAATTTTGGTTTAACCATTTCTCTCTCTCTCTCTCTCTCTCTCTCTCTCTCTCTCTCTCTCTCTCTCTCTCTCTCCTCTCTCTCATTTAGAACTTGCTGCCTGTATAATCATAGCCTTTTCTCCCCCTGCCTAACACTGGAGGGAACCATGTGCATAATTTCAATTACTATGTCTTACTGTTAAGAGAAATGTGGCTTACAGAAGAGTAGTGTATAGTTCAAATTTCTTTTGCTGGTGTCAACTGAGACATCAATTTAGGCCCTGCTTTAAATCTAAAATGTAAGCACTCACTTAGTTTATTTATTAAAAAAACTATTTAAAATATGAAATCTTCAAAAGATACATTCATATTTTAAACATGACACTTTTCAAAAGAGGACATACAGAAGGCCAAGAGACATATGAAAACATTCTCAGTCACTAATCATCTGAGAGATGCAAATCAAAACGACAATGAAATACTATCTCAAGCCTGTCAGAATGGTTATCATCAACAAATCAACAGATGACAAGTGCTAGCAAGGATGTGGAGAAAAAGAAACCCTAGTGCACTGCTGATGGGAATGCCGATTGGTGCAGCCACTGTGGAAAACAGTATGGAGTTTCCTCAAAAAATTAAAAATGGAACTTCCATTTGACCCAGTAATACCACTTCTTAAGAATATATCCCAAGAAATCAGAAACACCAATCAGAAAGGATATATGTACCCCTATGTTCATAGTAGCACAATTTACAATATCTAGGATTTGGAAACAGCCTAAGTGCCCATCAGTAGATGAGTGGATTAAAAACCTGCGATACATATTCACAATGAAATACTCTACTGCTGTAAAAAAGAAAGAGCGCTTACTATTCACAACAACATGGATAGACATGGAGAGCATTATGCAAAGCGAAATAAGCCAGTTGGAGAAAGATAAATACCACATGATCTCACTCATTTGTGGAATGTAATGAACAAAAATAGATCCAGAGACACAGAAGCATTGAACAAACTATCAAACCTCAGAGGGAAGGCAGGAGAGGGTAGGAGGGGTGGTTAGAGATCAACCAAAAACTTCTATGCATGCATATAAGCAAAACCAATGGACACAGATAGTAGGGGGATGAAGGCATGTCCTAGGAGGTGGGGGTGGCCAGGGAGAGATCAATGGGGAAAAAGGAGACATATGTAATACTTTAACAATAAAGAATTTGAATAAAAATTGATTTAAAATATACACATGTAGAAAAGTTTGCTTTGCTTAAAAATGAATATGCCAACATGCAAAAAGATGCCAACATCATGAATAAATAAATATCATGAATAAATATCAACCCATTTGAATTGTCTATAATATCTGGTTTCATTGTCTTTGAACTGGAGCAATAATTTAAAAACACATTTCAAGTAATCTAAATTCAGGGTTCTTCTGGATTAAAAATGCCATCTAGCCTTTATTGGTTATCTTGAATAGATCTGACTGTACAACAATGTTTTTCAGCCATTAGTCTTTAGTCTTTGAAAAAAATTCAACTTTCATGAAAAAAATTTTCTGTTTGCACTCATATTCCACTGGGTTATGAAATATTTAATTAAATTATGTGAGTTGAGTAACAAACCAAGTTGAAATAGATATTTTGGGTCCATACATAATTAACTTTTATTAAACACTAGAGGCCCGGTGCATGAAATTCATGCACAGGGCAGTAGGGGTGAGGGTGGGCTACCTCAGCCCAACCTGCACTCTCTCCAATGTGGGAGCCCTCAGGGGATGTCCTACTGACGGCTTAGGCCCACTCCCCATTGTTCTCTGCTCTCTGCAGACCTGCCTGCTAGACACCACCGCAGGCCCTGGTGTCTGTTCTCTGTGGGGGCCTGCTTGCCCCTCGGAGCCACAGCAAGGGGCAAGCAGTGTCCTGCTGTCTGCTTGCTGCGGGGCACTGGGGTGGTGCTTGCCCCTCGTTCCTGTGGCAAGGGCTCTTAGAACTGGGGGCCTCCGATGATACTGAAGTGGTGCTGAGGGGACTGGGTGCCGCCATCTTGTGGCTATGGGTGCCACCATCTTTGTTACAAAGTGATGGTCCAATTGCATATTCTGTCTTTATTAGATAGGATACAACTCAATCAACAAAGCAGACATGAAAACGTGTACTAAAGAGTTTTTTGTAAGTTTAGTAAGCATGCATCTGGTACTGTGATCCTTCCTTTGTTCTTCTTTCTCAAGATTGCTGCAGATATTCGGAATCTTTTATGGTTCCTTTGTTATCATGGTTATCTAGCTAGCCTTCAGTTGTTTATTCAGGAAGTTTTTTTGTTTTTTTGTTTGTTTGTTTTTGTATTTTAGTTACAATAGTAGTTTGGTCTGGGAGTGTGTCTGTAGCATCCACTTCTCCCTAAAATATTTTAAAATTATACTATATTCAGGAAATTTCTTGAAAAAAGATTAGTTTTACAATATGGTATTTTTATTGTTGACATTTTTACAGATGTTCCTCACTTTTCCACTGCTACCCCCTCCCCATTTCTGACTTTCATCACACTGTTGTTTGTGTCCATAAGCTTTGCTTATATGTTGTTTGGCTAATCTCTTAATATGCTATTTTTAAATTTTGATTCTTCACAAACTTATATGTATATAAATATTTGCAATACTACTATCCCAAATAAAAATGTTTTCATTTTAAGAGATTTTATTCGGTTCCAATTGGCCCTAAAATTTATCTAATGCAAATTTATCAACCATATCTCATCCAAATAGGTAAGTAGCAAGAATGATGAGAAAGTCCACGTTACATATGTCAGTTTGTTTTTGTTGCAGTGGATTTAACAATAAGTGGAAAGCATATAGAATTTTAGATGATTTCAACAATTCTGCATACATAGGTATGAATAGTCAATGATAACATTTTTAGGGAGATGTTTAAGAAATATTCATTAAGTTGTCTTTCTATTAACATTTCATGTAAATGACTTCAGATATTTAATGCTGTTTTCTTCTTTCTCCAGTCATCAAATAGATAGTCACTAAAACCTTGAAGTAACCTTCAGCATTTTCCTTTCCAGGAGCATATTAATATGTGCACAAGCGCACTGAATATTGGTGAGCAATATAAATTGGGAGTTGAAACCCATGCCCTGCATCACTTCTCAAATTGTGGCCCTCCTGTGTAAATGTGTGTATCCCAATGGTGGGTGCCTTTTTTTGTTGTTGTTACTGTTGTCAGTATTACTGATGTTCCCCATTTTCTTTTTTTTTTTTTTTTTTTTTTTTAATATATTTTATTGATTTTTTACAGAGAGGAAGGGAGAGAGATAGAGAGTTAGAAACATCGATGAGAGAGAAACATCGACCAGCTGCCTCCTGCACATCCCCCACTGGGGATATGCCCGCAACCCAGGTACATGCCCCCGACTGGAATCGAACCCGGGACCTTTCAGTCCGCAGGCCGACGCTCTATCCACTGAGCCAAACCGGTCTCGGCGTTCCCCATTTTCTTACCCTTTGTTTTCACTCCACCCAGACCCTTTCCCCACCCCAGGCCTTAACCACATTATTGTCTGTGTTCATGGGCTATACATATATGCATATATATGGTCTTCGGTTAATCTCTTTCCATCCCCCAACCCTCCTCCATTCTGAGATCTTGGTTGTCTTTTAAAATTTAATTTGTCTCACAGTGCTGATTGGGTTCATATGGCTTTCTTCCTCCCTCTCTCTTTGTTTTACTTTTTGTATTTGTTATTTCAGTTAATGCTCTCTAAGACTCCTTAGCTCACATCTAACCAATCTCCATAATCTAT
Organism: Myotis myotis; assembly: GCF_014108235.1. Taxonomy (NCBI): domain Eukaryota; kingdom Metazoa; phylum Chordata; class Mammalia; order Chiroptera; family Vespertilionidae; genus Myotis; species Myotis myotis. Next base: position 107,060,820 of record NW_023416324.1, on the reverse strand, counting down.
TGATGCTAATATGTCAAAGTATTTCAAATCTGTCCCTTATTTCACTCCTACTGACCCCTCCTTTGTTTAGACCAATATAAATTCTCACTTTATTGTAATAGTTTTAAATTCTTTCATTTGACAATCTCTATTTCCATACAATTCATTTTTTGTATGAAAACATATCTTCATCAATTATAGAAATCCTCTTATATATTTCCATGACTACTATGTACAATTTTGAGTAGAAAACCCTGACAAGCAGTCTTTTTCACATTGTACTTAAAGTATACAGTGATTCTGAACATTTAGAATATAGCATTTGATATCAAGTGATTCTTCATTTTTGCATCATTGTAGTACTTTATATCTTTGCATAAATGCATTTCCCTTTTCTGATTACTGTGTGCTCCCTGGGTTCCCCTGTTTCCATCAGTCACCCAACACTAAAACCATTGAGACTTCATAACTTGTTTAATGAGCCTTAGCCAACAAATGGTGAAGCCTAGACTCACACATAGTCCTTTTGAATTTAAAATATATGAACTTTGTATAGTGTTTCTCAAACTTTAAGGCACATATACATTATCTGGATTTTTTTTTTTTTAAATTCAGAATCTGATTTAGTGGGGATGAGTGGGTCCTAAGAGTCTATATTTCCAAAATTTTCCAGGTTATGTTTATACTTATTTACACTATACCATGGTATCAGTTGCTTGAGTATTACCATCAGGGATTATCTACGTATGTGGAACCCAGACAACTACTACTTTGGCAAATAAGCTTTCAATTCAACAAATATTTATGAAATAGTGGCTACAAGAGGCAGAGAGTTAAATAATATCTGTCCTTTTACCTTAAATATATTATAATTCAATAAAAAGAAAAAGCCAGGGATAAAAATACTGCTACAGTACAAAGTAGAAAGTGTTATATGTCAATAGAAGGGCAAAAAGTAAAAAGTGATATTATGTACCAGTCATGTACATCTTCAGGAAGGATGTGGCATTTGAGAGCTATTTTGAAGTTAAGAACAATTTCAAGAGGAACAATATGAATAATATGATAATAATAATAGAAACAATAAAAACATATTAGATTGAAGAAATTGTTAAAATATTAGCACAAAGGCAGGACATGAGAAGTATTTATTTGAAACATTAAGAAGTCCTGCTTGGCTGTGCTGTTGGGTGAGTAACACATAGAAGAGCAGAGGAAGGAATTTTGGAAGAGATTCAAGAAACAGAGAACATTTTAAGGATCACTGATGTGAACTTTGCCTACTCCCCATATGCCGGAAGCCGGTCCATCCTTGCTGCTTGACACAGTCGCTGCAGGAAAGAAACATCTGCACAGCATATGTTTCAAGGGACCTGGCGTATATAGCATACTGTTCTTAATATGTTTGCTCCCCTTAGCGCTGTGTGTTTTAACCAAGGTCACCTCTCCGAGAAAGGTTGTTTCCCCAGGTAGGAATTTTTCCCTGAAGTCAGGGAGGGGATGCCTCTCCTAGAAAGGTTGTTTCCCCAGGTAGGAATTTTTCCCTGAAGTCAGGGAGGGGATGAAACTCCTTAACTAAGTGCCAGGCGGGTAGTTAATCACTTTAACTACAAACAATCATGCTTAAGCTACATAATCTTTACTCCCTGGAATGGAGATAAGAAATGCCCTAACCTTTGTAATAGAAATTGACAGGATTAAAATCAACTGGTATAAATACGGATGTAACAAGACAATAAACAGCAGAACTTCGCTGGAGATCCAGACCAGAACTTGGCTGGAGATCCTGGCTAGAGATCCTGGCTAGGCTGCTGATCAACTGAATACTGTCTCTGTGTCATTCCTTCTTTGCCGACTCCATCCACACCTTTGGGGACCCCTGGACCTGCTGGGGTTGGACCCCAGCATTGTTTCCCCAGGTAGGGATTTCCCCCTGAAGTTAGGGAGGGAATAAAACCTCTTAACTAAGTGCCAGGTGGGTAATTAATCACTTTAACTACGAACAATCATGCTTAAGCTACATAATCTTTACTCCCTGGAATGGAGATAAGAAACGCCAAACCTTTGGAATAGAGATTGATAGGATTGGAGTCAACTGGTATAAATACAGATGTAACAAGACAACAGAGGACAGAACCTACACAGAACCTACAGACAGAAGAACTTCGCTGGAGAGAACATGGCAAAAGATCCTGGACTGAACCTGACTACAGAAATTGGCAAAAGAACCTGACTAGAACCTGGTGACTGAACCTGGCTGGAGAACCTGGACAGAACCTGGCTGGAGAACCTAGCGAGGGAACATGGCTACAGAACCTGGCTGGAGAACCTGGAGAACCTAGCAAGAGAACATGGACTCAGAACTTGGCTGGAGATCCTGAAGCAGAACCTCTCTGGAGATCCAGACCAGAACCTGGCTGGAGATCCTGGCTGGAGATCCTGGCTAGGCTGCTGATCAACTGAACACTCTCTCCGTGTCCTTCCTTCTTCGCTGACTCTGTCTACGCCTTTGGGAACCCCTGGACCTGCTGGGGTTGGACCCCGGCACCCATAGGAAACATCAGTATGATACTCTGTTTAAAAAATATAGCTTGAATATTTTCAGAATATGTCTTAGTTACCACTAAGCAATGGAATGAGTCATTTTTTTCTCAAGGCAACTGAAATTTGAAAATGTAAAGACCTATGCTATGTTCAGGAACTCTTGGGATGGTCTTTATTTTTTTAGAAGAGATTTATTTGAGATAATGATATTATGGGTGAATACACAGTTGAGAACAATTTTAATGTTTTCCTTGGAAAAATAGTATATGTAAGATCTAAACATTATCACAGAAACTGGTTTTCATTAGAAAGGAAGCTAAACTTGAAATTTATGACTCAGTAATGACAGAGAAGGGGAATAAAATTACTAAAAGGCGGTTTCCTGGTTATTGAGTCTAGTCACCTACTCATCCTATCTAATAAAAGAGAAACATGGTAATTGGCGTACAACTTCTACCCTTCCCATTTTCTAATCAGCAAGATATGCAAATTAACTGCCAGACAAGATGGCGGCCGGCAGCCAGGCAGCTTGAAACTAACATGAGGCTTGCTTGGTTCAGACAAAGGACTCCAATGTTCCCCGCCTGCCGCTACAGGCCTCTGAGCTGGCAGTTTGAAACATAGTTACAAAAATAGAAGCTAAACAAAACCCCAGGAACCAGCTTTCAGCTAGCCAGGATCTCAGACCTGGAGTTGATACAGAGTTTCGATTGTAGAACCTAAACAAACCAGATACCTGCTTTTAGGAGCGGAGGCCTAAGAGCTGGAGCCTCAGAGCTAAAGCTGGCTCAGAATAAAAAGAAAAAAAAAAAAGGAGCAGTTGGGAGCTTCAGTCCCAACCTGAAAACAGCCCTCAGCCCCTCACCCAGACTGGCCAGGCACCCCAGTGGGGACCCCAACCCTGAAGGATGTGTGACCAGCTGCAAACAGCCATCATCCCCTCATCCAGGCTGGCCAGGCACCCCAGTGGGGACCCCCACCCTGATCCGGGACACTGTTCAGGGCAAACCAGCTGGCCCCCACCCGTGCGCCAGGCCTCTATCCTATATAGTAAAAGGGTAATATGCCTCCCGGCACCGGGATCAGAATGACAGGGGGCAGTGCCCAAACGCCCTGATCGCCCTGTGGCTCTGTGTGTGACAGGGGGCGGGGCCACAACCTCCCTATAGGCCCTGCTCTGTTCCTGACAGGGGAAGGCGCCCCAACCCCCTGATCGGCCCTGCTCTGTGGGGGATAGAGGGCAGTGCCCCAACCCCCTGATCTGCCCTGCTCTCTGCGTGACATGGGGGAGATCCCCAACCCCTGATCCGCCCTGCTCTGTGCGTGACAGGGGGCAGCGCCCCAACCCCCTGATTGACCCTGCTCTGTGCATGACAGGGGCTGGCGCCGCAACCTCCCCATCGACCCTGCCTTGAGTGTGACAGGGGGTGGTGCCCCAACCCCCCAGTCGGCCCTACCCTGAGAGTGACTGAGGGTGGCATCGCAACCTCCCAATCCGCCCTGCTCTGTGCATGTCAGGGGGCGGCGCCCCAATTCCCCAATCGGCCCTGCTCTGAGCCAGACCAGGGGCTGCACCTAGGAATTAGGCCTGCCCTCTGCCACCTGGGAGCAGGCCTAAGCCAGCAGGCCGTTATCTCCCGAGGGGTCCCAGACTGTGAGAGGGCACAGGCCGGGCTGAGGGACCTTCTCCCCCCCCCCCCCCCCGAGTGCACAAATTTTTGTGCACCGGGCCTCTAGTTTTAAAGAAAACTTTTCCACCAAAATACCTGTTAATGTGTGAGACAGGTATATACATGTATTTATAGAAAAGCATTTTCTACTCATGGCAGAGACTACTGATTGTGTGATGTTAGAAAATTGCATGACAACTAAATTTTCTTACAATATGTTGACATAAGAAACATCCAAACCTGTAAAGAACTTTCATGAGTTTATTTGAAGCAAAGTGATGATAATTGCCAGGAAGCAAAATCTCAACAGATTGAGAAAATGCTCTGAAAATGGCAATTTACTATTTATTTTGTACATCAGAATCAAGGGAAAGACATAAGGTGGTTACATGAATCCATTGGTGATGAATTAGGGAGGCAGGTGAAAGTGAAGCAGGCATATTCCTGAGATTGGATAAAAAGTAAAATGGCTAGATACATACTTCCTTTACATGGGTGGGTATAAGATAGTTAACAATTAACATTTACAGCACATAGAGGTGGTATTTGGTCAACAAGATAATAAGGAGGGGTCTGTGACCTCATGTTCTGGTGGAAGATTGTGCCCTGAGGGGTCTGGATAAATGGGGATTACTCTGACATTCCAAAGGTATGTAATTGTAGATGCAAAAAGATAATAGGCTCCATTAAGGTAAATATTGACCTTTGTCAAGGAAGATGCCCACCTTGGACATAACTAGCCACCATGACTCACTTTTGGTTAAAAAGTTTTAATTTTAGATCATCTATGTGGTTACTTTTGGTCTCTGAGTTTGTAAGGGTTGCCATGCTTGCCTCCCCTGAGTTTGTCAGGTTTAGTATGTGGCCCCTTTTTCATTCCAAAATATAAATGGTATATAGTTTTAAAAGTTAAAAGTGTATGTCTATTTATATGCTGACTGTGAAAATTAATCAGAATTTACCATTCTCAAAAGAATTTCAAAATTAATAATCAATTTCTTATTAATGACTACTGGGTACAGTGTTGGGTGTTTATATCAATCAAACATATTTGTTACACTAACGGCACCAAATGTTAAAAGAGTGGGAAGAAATGTAATGTACTTTGTTCTAGCCAAATATTCTCAATCACTTTTAGTGAACAAGGATTTTTCAGGGATATTAACATAATCTCCAAATAGCAGGAATTAGACTATTAAAATTGTATTGAAATAAAATATGTAAAAAAGTTTCCCTCTTTCTCAAAGCTAATAACAAAGTTCTTAATATTGCCAACATTATAAGCAAAAGAAACATATTCTTTAAAAAATTAACCAAATCTATTCTCATATATTTTAATTCTAAAAAGTTTCATTCTCTTAATGTTTCTCAACCCATATTCATTAACAAGCCTCATTGTTTGTCTGAAATAATCATAAATCATGACACCCTTTGCAATTATTAATAATGAAGACCATAAAAGAGTATGTGTTTAAAGCCTGATGAAAGCATATTTGAATGACATTTATAAAATTATAGAATACAAAGATTATGCATATTGTCAGTGAGTGAAATGTAATAATCGGAGATAAGGATTTTTGATCTTAAAGGAAAAGACATCCAGCCAGAAAATAGCCATAAAACATATTTTTCAGCAACTTAAACTAAATCCTATCTAATAAAAGAGAAACATGCAAATTGGTGTCACTCTGCTATCCTTCCCATTGGCTAATCAGGGCGATATGCAAATTAACTGCCAGACAAGATGGCGGCCGGCAGCCAGGCAGCTTGAAACGAACATGAGGTTTGCTTGCTTCAGTGATGGAGGACTCCAACGATCCTCGCCTGCCGCTGCCGGCCTCTGAGCTTGCAGTTTGAAACATAGTTACAAATATAGAAGCTAAACAAACTCCAGAAACCTGCTTTCAACCAGCCTGGATCTCAGAACTGGAGTTGAAACAGTGTTTCGATTAGAGAACCCAAACAAACCAGATACCTGCTTTCAGCAGCCGAGGCCTCAGAGCTGGAGTCAAGCCTCAGAGCTAAAGCTGGCCCAGAATAAAAAAAAGAAAAAAGAAACAAAGGAGTGTTTGGGAGCTTCAGTAACCCGCCAGCCTGAAAACAGCCCTCAGCCCCTCACCCAGACTGGCCAGGCACCCCAGTGGGGACCCCCACCCTGAAGGGTGTGTGAGCAGCTGCAAACAGCCATCATCCCCTCATCCAGGCTGGCCAGACACCCCAGTGGGGACCCCCACCCTGATCCGGGACACCGTTCAGGGCAAACCAGCCTGCCCCCACCCGTGCGCCAGGCCTCTATCCTATATAGTAAAAGGGTAATATACCTCCCAGCACCAGGATCAGCATGACAGGGCAGCACCCAAACGCCCTGATTGCCCTGTGGCTCTGTGTGTGACAGGGGGCGGGGTCACAACCTCCCTATCGGCCCCGCTCTGTTTGTGACAGGGGAAGGCGCCCCAACCCCCTGATCAGCCCTGCTTTGTGCCTGATAGTGGGGAGCTCCCCAACCCCCTGATGGCCCTGTGGCTCTGTGTGTGACAGGGTGCGGGGCCTCAACCCCCTGATCGGCCCTCCTCTGTGTGTGATGGGGTAGAGCCATAACCTCCCCATAGGCCCTGTCCTGAGTGTGACAGTGGCCGCACCCCAACCCCTCATTGGCCCTGCTCTGTGGGTGATAGAGAGCGGCGCCCCCCCCCCATGGGCCCTGCTCTGTGTGTGACGGGTTAGAGCCATAACCTCCCCAACGGCCCTGCCCTCAGTGTGACAGGGTGCATCACCCCAACCCCCTGATCTGCCCTGCTCTGTTTGTGACAGGGGGCGGTGCCCCAACTAGCCTATCGGCCCTACTCTGTGAGTGACGGGGGGAGCTCCTCAACCCCTTGATCGGCCCTGCTCTGTGCATGACAGGGGGGAGCTCCCCAACCCCCTGATGGGCCCTGCTCTGTGTGTGACAGGTGGCGCCGCAACCTTCCCATTCACCCTGCCTTGAGTGTGACAAGGGGCAGTGCCCCAACCCCCCAATTGGCCCTACCCTGAGCATGACTGAGGGTGGCATCACAACCTCCCGATCCGCCCTGCTCTGTGCATGACAGGGGGCAGAGCCCCAACTCCCCAATTGGCCCTGCTCTGAGCCCGACCAGGGGCTGCACCTAGGGATTGGGCCTGCCCTCTGCCACCTGGGAACAGGCCTAAGCCAGCAGGTCGTTATCTCCCAAGGGGTCCCAGACTGCGAGAGGGCACAGGCCGGGCTGAGGCACCTCCTTTCCCCCCGCTGAGTGCACAAGTTTTTGTGTACCAGGCCTGTAGTAGATTTATAAATCTCTCCCTCTCTTCCCGCAGTATACCTCAAAAAAGAAATCATTCATAGAAGACAAGTATAGTCTCAAGAAGTTACAGGAAATATTTCAACTTTTGTAATTACTTTTCAAAATCAAATTAAAATTTGTTGAACATATATTTTATGTTAAATTGTTAAAAACACAGATAAAAACTGATAATGGGTGGGTTCAGTTTTGAAATACTATTTTAATAATACCATTAATAAATAAGTAATAAAAAAGGGTGATAAGTCCTCTGAAGGAAAATAAATAGTGCCCAATGAAATACAATGGTAAGGAAATGTGGTTTGGATTGTGGAATCAAGGAAGTTCTTTCTGGGGAAGGATGCATTTAAGTTGAGACCTGCAGAATTTTAATGGAAAGAATAAAAGGCATTAAAACTAAGTTGAAAGGAGCTTGCTGAGTTTGATAAACAGAGAGAATCCTTGTGTCCAAAGAATAGAGATTCAGTAATGCAAAATTAGTTTAGAGAATCAAGCAAGCCTGGATTATAGAGAGCTATGTTGGCCATGGACAAGAATTTGGATTTTACTTTAAATATAATGTTGGGGAAGATGAGTGACTTAGGTGCTGGGTGTGGAGGAATTGAGCAAAAAAGAAAAGTAAAGAGAAATAACTCATGGACACAGACAAAAATGTGATGATTGCTGAGGAGTTGGGTGAGGAGAGGTGGAGAAGGGTATAGGGCAGATAAATAGTAATGGAAGGAGACTTTATTTTGGGGTGGTGAACACAATACAGTGAACAGGTGATGTGTTGTGGAATTGTGCAAAGGAAATCCGTATAATTTTGTTAACCAGCGCCACCCCAATAAATTCAATAAAAAGAAAACTAAATAAATAAAAATAATTGAAAGATTATAAGGCTTGCATTAGTGCAACGGCATGATCCAGAAAGCATTAAAAAAATATATTGCACTTACTATTATGTGGAAAATTAAATGAATGGGAAAAAGGGGGTTTGTGGGAAAAAAATTAGAGGAATGCTTATCATGGGAGTCTATTAGACTAATCTAAGGAGACATGATGATGGTTTCAACTAAGGTGGGGCACTTGTTCGTGATGGAGAGACGTCAATGGATTTAAAATATGTGATTTAGTGATAATATGATATTGAAGGTAAAGGAGAGTACATGTCAAAATGCTTGGTTTCTGGGAAAAGAAACCAAGATGGTGACATAGATATACTCAGTACTTGCATCCTCCTACAACCTCATCAAAATTACAACTAAAATATATAGTAATGATCATTCAGAATCACCTGAAGTCTGCAGCTGAACAGAAGCCGTATGAGTAGAGAATTTAAAAAGAAAACATATTGAGACTGATAGGAGGGGCAGAGGCATGGAACTAGCTGGTCCAACACCCACCTGTAACAGGTTTTTAATCAAGAGGGATTTCTTGGCTGTGGAGGTGCTCCCCTGAGGAGTGAGTGGGCCCTGCCCCACACCAGGTTCCCCAGCCCATGGTTCCAGTCCTGGGAAGATAAGTCTCCACAACTTTGGGGGGTAAAAGCCATCAGAGATTGTGGTTGCATGACACAGAGGCTGCTGGAATCCCAGGCAGTTCCTCTTAAACAAACCACACATGGACTTACTCAAGACTTACTCCCTCTGATCTCCAGTGTCTGGGGAAGCAGCATGAAAGGATCCAGGGACATATGGGGAGGAACTAGAATCAGGGCAAGAACTTGGTGGCAGCTTTCTCCTAGACAAAAGTGCTGGCACAGTTCATTGTTCCCCTGCTGAAACCTCCCCAAGCACAGTGCTGAAAGGCAGTTCCCATATCTGACTCTCTATCTGTCTGGCTCACACTATTCACCCCACCCTGGGGATTCCCTGATACCCTGTCCCACTCAACTTGCAACCCCACACAAGCCATTTGCAGTGGCTATTCTATATGAATGGCCTGTCCTGCATTAGACTTTCCTAAAATCTCTCAAACAAGTAGCAGCTGGACTCAGTGCGTTCCAGACCACTTGATAAGTGGCCCCACGCCTGGCACTAGCAGCAGCTTGCCAAAGTTCACAGTTTGGCCTCTCCTGAGAACCTTCAAGCCCAATACAAGTAGCAGCCATCTTAAGATCATTCTGTAGCTCATGCTGGGTGGCCCCAAATGGAGCCCAGGAAGTGGCTGATTTTGCAACTTCCAGGAGGCCCCAGAGTCAGTGCTCCTGGTAGACAGCTTCAGATCATGCAATATTACAACTCTACCACATCTACGAGTGACACACTCAATTAATAGACTCAGTGAACACCAAAGCCCCACTGAAGCAAATCCTGCTCCATAGAGGTATTTCCTGACAGAAGCTTTTTTGCTATAGTTGCAGATGATCCTCACTGGGGGATCAGTTGGACTGGGGGTTAGTTTCTCCCAGTGATGCCAAACAGCATTCAAGGCTCAACTACAATAAGACTGTGCAACACAACCCACACAGGGTCATACCTAGAGTTCTCAACTCAGGTGACTGGGGAGACTGAGACACTGGGCCCTACAGAGCACCTACTATACAAGGTCACTCTACCAACTCAAGGAGACATAGTAGCTCTACCTAATACATAGAAACAAACATAGGGAAATAGACAAAATTTGGAGACAAAGAAGCATGTCACAAATGACAGAAAAGAAGAAATCTCCAGAACAAGAACTAAATAAAATGGAAACAAGCAAACTACTAGAGAAAGAGTTCAAAACAATGTTATAAGGATGCTCAAGGAGCTTAAAGAATGCTTCACAGAATTAGTGGGGATGTCAAGGAACATAATGAGAATTTCAAGGAAATTAGTGATAACATCAAATACATGAAAGAGGATCAGTCAGAAATGAAAGATATACTAACTGAAATGAAGAATAATTTACAGGGAATCAACAGTAGCATAGAGGATGCTGAGAATCAAATGATCGATTTGGAATATAAGGAAGCAAAACACACCCAATCAGAAGAGAAAAAAGAAAAAAGAATCCAAAAATATGAAGATAGTGTAAGGAACCTCTGGGACAACTTCAAGCATACCAAAATTCGCATGATGTGGGTGCCAGAAAGAAAAGTGAGAGCAAGAAATTTAAAACTTATTTGAAGAAATAATGACAGAAAACTTCTCCTTCATGGTGAAAGAAATACTTACAAGTCCAGTATGTGAAAAGAGGCCCAAAGAAGAACAAGAAGTTCAGAAAGGCCCACACTAAGGCACATCATAATTAAAATGACAAAGGTTAAAGACAAAGAGAGAATCTCAAAATCAGCAAGAGAAAAGCAGTTAGTTACCAACAAAGGAGCACCCATACAACTGTCAGGTGATTTCTCAACAGAAACTTTGCATGCTAGAGGGAGTGGCAAGAAATAATCAAAGTGAGGAAAAGCAAGGACCTACAACCAGGATTACTCTACCCAACAAGCAATCATTTAAAATTTAAGGTCAGATAAAAACTTCACAGACAAGAAAAAGCTAAAAGAGTTCATCACCACCAAACCAGTATTACATAAAATATTGAAGGGTCTTCTTTAAGAAGAAGAAGAAAAACAAAAGGAAAAATAAAAAATATGAACAATAAAATGGCAATAAATACATATATATCAATAATTGAATCTAAAAATCAAAATAAATGAACAAGAAATCTAATGAATAAAATAAACAGATGGTTAAAATAGAACCAGAGGCATGGAAACATGGAATAGACTATGAATCTCAGAGGGATAGGGGAGTTAAGGAGAAGAAGGGAAGAGATTAACCAAAGGTTTTGTATGCATACTAGAGGTGCGGTGCATGAAATTCATGCACAGGGTGTGGTTGTCACTAAGCCCGGCTTGCACCCTCTCCAATCTGGGACCCCTCAGGGGATGTTTGACTGCAGTCGTACATCCCTCTCACAATCCGGGACCACTGGCTCCTAACTGTTTGCTTGTCTGCCTGCCTGATTGCACCTAACAGCTTCTGCCTGCCAGCATGATTGCCCCCTAACCACTCCCCTGCTGGCCCGATCGTCCCCAACTGCCCTGCCCTGTCTGCCCGATCACCCCCAACTTCCCTCCTCTGCCGGCCTGATAGCCCACAACTTCCTTCCCCTGTCACCACCTGCCTCCTCCACCAGGACCCGCCTCCTCCATGTGAGGTGTCAGAGATGCAGGGACCAGCCTCCTCCATGCCGTGTGGAGCCTCACCGAGTGGTCTCCATACCCTGCCTCCGCTGTGAATGTGGCCATCTTGTGGCAGCCATCTTCTGGCGGCCATCTTGTGCCAGCCATCTTGTGACGATGTCACGCGCAAGGGTGCGAGAGTGCGAGGACCACCTAGGCTTTTATTAGTATAGACTAGAGGCAAGGTGCACAAAAATTTGTGCACTCGGGGGGGAGGGGGGGTCCCTCAGCCCAGCCTGTGCCCTCTCACAGTCTGGGACCCCTCGGGAGATAATGACTTGCTGGCTTAGGCCTGTTCCCAGGTGGCAGAGGGCAGGCCCAATCCCTAGGTGCAGCCCCTGGTAAGGCTCAGAGAAGGGCCGATTGGGGATTTGGGGAGCCTTCCCCTGTCATGCACAGAGCAGTGAAGATTGGAAGGTTGCAATGCCACCCTCAGTCATGCTCAAGGTAGGGCCGATTGGGGGGTTGGGGCACCACCCCCTGTCACACTCAAGGCAGGGTCAATGGGGAGGTTGCGGCACCACCCCGTCACGCACAGAGCAAGTCCCATCAGGGGAGTTGGGGCTCTGTACCCTTTCATGCACAGAGCAGAGCCCACCAGGGGGGTTGGGGCTCCATACCCTGTCACGCACAGAGCAGGGTCAATCAGGGGGTTGGGGCGCCACCCTCTATCACCCACAGAGCAGGGCCGATCAGGGGGTTGAGGAGCTCCCCCCTGTCACTCACAGAGTAGGGCCGATTGGGGAGGTTATGGCTCTACCCCATCACACACAGAGTAGGGCCTGTGGGGGGGGGGGGGGTTGGGGCGCCGCACCCTGTCACACACAGAGCCGCAGCGCAATCAGGGGGTTGGGGAGCTCCCCCCTATCAGGCACAGAGCAGAGCTGATCAGGGGGTTGGGTGCCTTCCCCTGTCATGAACAGAGCAGGGTGGATAGGGAAGTTGTGGCCCTGCCCCCTGTCACACACAGAGCCGCAGGGTGATCAGGGGGTTTGAGTGCTGCCCCGTGTCACGCTGATCCCGGTGCCGGGAGGCTTCTCAGCTCTGCTGATCCCAGCGCTGGGAGGCCTCGCGGCTCCACTGATCCCGGTGCTAGGAGGCATATTACCCTTTTACTATATAGGATAGAGGCCTGGTGCCTGGGTGGGGCTGGCTGGTTTTCCCTGAAGGGTCTCCTGGATCAGGGTATGGGTCCCCACTGGGGTGCCTGGCCAGCCTGGGTGAGGGGATGATGGCTGTTTGCAGTTGGTCACACACCCTTCAGGGTGGGCCTCCCCACTGGGGTGCCTGGCCAGTGTGGGTGAGGGGCTGAGGGCTGTTTTCAGGCTGGCGGGTGACTGAAGCTCCCAACTGCTCCTTTTTTTCTTTTTTCTTTTTTTTTTTTAATTCTTGGCCAGCTTTAGCTGTGGCTCCAGCTCTGAGGCCTTTGCTGCTGAAATCAGGTATCTGGTTTGTTTCGGTTCTATAATCGAAACAATGTATAACTCCAGCTCTGAGATCCTGGGCTTGCTGAAAGCAGGTTTATGGGGTTTTGTTTAGCTTCTATATTTGTTCCAAAGTTTCTTAAACTGCAAGCTCAGAGGCCGGCAAGGCAGGCGGGGAACTTAGGAGTCCTCAGTCACTGAAGCAAGCAAGCCTCATGTTAGTTTCAAGCTGCCTGGCTGCCGGCCGCCGTCTTGGCTAGCAGTTAATTTGCATATTGCCCTGATTAGCCAATGGGAAGGGTAGCGGTCGTACACTAATTACCATGTTTCTCTTTTATTAGATAGGATATGCACTACCTATGTACAAAGACAATAGTGTGGTAAAGGCTTGAGCTAGGGTGGGATCTGCTGGAGGGGGTAACATGGGAAAAAGGAGGGGGCAACATCTGTAATATTCTCAACATTAAAGTATGGGCTGCTTAGTTTCTGGTGTGGGAAAGTGCATGGATACAGGTACCTTTAATTAGGAAGTGAAAGTGTCCTTCATGGAAGCCTTATCTATTATTGAAAGTATAGTATTGATGTATCCAACCCTTATTGTTACATTATCCATTTTTTTCTTCAATTTTGTCAGTTTTTGCTTCATATATTTTGAAGCTCTGTTAGGTATATATACCTTTATACTTGTTCTATTTTTCTGGTGTATTGGTCATTTTATCATAATAAAATATTTTTATCTCTATAACATTATTTTCTTAAAGTTTATTTGTCTGATTCTAATAAATATCCTTAACTTTCTTTTGTTTAGTCCTATATGTTATATATTTTCCATTCTTTTACTTCAAATCTACGTGTGCCTTTAAATCTAAAGTGTGTCTTTGGTAAATAGCAAATTGGTAGACATTTTCTTTAAAATTCATCTTTAATCTCTGTCTTTTGATTAGAGTGATTATTTACATTTAATGTAATTATGTATAAAATAGGATTTATATTTTTTATTTTGCCATTTTTTTTCTATATGTCTTATGTCATTAGGTCCTTTAGATTTCTCCTTTATTGCCTTCTCTTGTGTTAAACAGAAATTTTAATATGCCATTTTCTTTTTCTTTTTTTTTCTTTTTTTTTAAATTAAATGTTTATTGTTCAGATTATTACATTTGTTCCTCTTTTTTTCCCCCCATAACTCCCCTCCTCCCAGTTCCCACCCCACCCTCCGCCCTCACTCCCCACCCACTGTCCTCATCCATAGGTGCATGATTTTTGTCCAGTCTCTTCCCGCATCTCCCACACCCCTTTCCCCCCAAAGAATAGTCAGTCCATTCCCTTTCTATGTCCCTGATTCTATTATAATCACCAGTTTATTCTGTTCATCAGATTATTTATTCACTTGATTCTTAGATTCACTTGTTGATAGATGCATATTTGTTGTTCATAATTTATGCCATTTTATTTTTCTTATTTTTAAAACTTATATAGTGTTGTTTCATGGTTGCCCTGGAGATTACAATTTTTATCTTAAACAATCCAGTTTGGATTGGTGATAACTTAATTTCAATAGTGTACAAATAATTTGTTCCAGTAGAGATACATGCTCTCTTTCTACCTCTGATATAATTGTCACACAAATTACATTTTATGTATTAGAAGTCCATGTAATTATTGCTTTATGCATTTGCCTTTAAATAAGATAGTTATAAAGAGAGTTACAAACAATAAAACAATTTGTTCTCCTTTTTACATTTTTCTATGTAGTTATGATTACTGATGATCTTTATTTATACATTTGTCTTCAATTTACTATCTAGTGTCCATTTATTTCAGCCTGAAGAACTAACTTCATTAATTATTGAAGAATTTTCTAGTGGCAGATTTTCTAGCTTTCTGTTTTGTTTTGTTTTGTTTGGAAACAATTTAATTGCTCCTCCATTTTTGAAAAATAGTTTTGCTGGCTATAGAATTCTTGTTTGTTTACAGACTTTTCCCCCAGTACTGTTAATTCCACTACTTTTTGGAAACTGGTTTCTGATAAGAAGTCACCTTTTCATTTTATTGAGAGGTCCTTGTATGGGATAACTTAGTTTTCTTTTTTTGCTTTCAAGATTTTCTCTTCATTTTTGACCTCTCAATTGGATTATGATATGTCTGGTGTGATTTTTTGTTTTTTGTTTATTTTACCTTGGAGCTCATTGAGCATCTTGGATGAGTAAACTAATATTTTCCATCACATTGAGGAAGTTTTTGACCAATATTTCTTCAAATATATTTTCTGTCTTTTCTCTTTGTCTTCATGAAATTTCCCATTATATGCATGCTGGAATGCTTATTGGTGTCCTTCAGGTCTTTGAAACCTTGTTCATTTTTTAAATGCTTTTTCTTTCTGATCATCTCTCCAAATATATCAAGTTTGATGAGTGTTTCTTCTTCCATATAGACTCTATTTTCAAGTCCCTGAAATGAATTTTCCTTTTTCAGTTATTGTAACTTTTAACTGCAGAATTATTTTTATTTGGTTATTTAATAACATTTCTCTTTTGCTATATTCTTTGTGAAACATTGTTGTCTAACTTTTACTTATTTCTTTAGATATGATTTTCTTTAATTCTTTGAACATTTTTATAAATGCCAATTGAAAATCTTTAGCAATTAAATTTGAAATTTGAACTGACTAAGGGACATTAGCTTTTGGCTGCTTTTTGTCTAATGGCACATCCTTTGGGTTTTGTTTTTATTTTTAAAACTAGAGGCCTGGTGCATGAAATTTGTGCATGGGTGGGGTCTCTAGGCCTGTCCAGTGATCAGGACCAATAAAGTTCTCCACCTCTCCACTTGCCCACCTCCTCCTTCCCTCACCACTTGTGCACCACCACCGCACAGTTCTCCACTTCCCCGCCTCCCCGCCTCCTCACCTCCTCATTCCCTTGGCCCTGGTGTCTACCGCCACCTACCCCTGGTTCCCTATCCCATCCTAGGGCCTGGCCCTGATTATGTGACCAGGGGAAGGGACTGGCCGGGGAGGAGGGGCCAACCACCACTGCACTGGGCTGATCAGGGCCTGGCAGCTGGGGAAAAGTTAGGGGGAGGAACCCAGGAGGTTGGCTGCTGGCCCCAAGGGAGCAGGCCCTCGGTTCCCTGGGAAATGGGCCAAGTCCACTGCCACCCACCCCCAGTTCCCCATTCCAGGCCAGAGGCCTAGCCCCAATCAGGCGATTGGGGCTTGCTGGTTGGGGGAAAGGACCAGGAGGTTGGCTGGCAGACCCCATCAGCAATTTGGGCCTGTGGGCTGTGGGCAGCTCCTTGTTGAGTGTCTACCCCCTGGTGGTTAGTGCGTGTCATAGCGACCTGTCATTCCAGTCATTCTATCATAACAGTCTCTTGGGTATATATATAAAGAATATATATATTCTTTATTGTTTAAAGTTTACATCTAGTATTACATATGTCTCCTTTTTCTCCCATTAACCTCTCCCTTGCCACCCCTGCCCCCCAGCACATGCCCTCACCCCCCTAGTGTCTATATCCATTGGTAATGTTTACATGCATGCATACAAATCCTTTGGTTGATCTCTTACCCCACCACCCAGCTTCCCCTGCCTTTACTCTAAAGTTTGACAATCTGTTCTCTATCTCTGGATCTATTTTTATTCACAAGTTTATGTTCTTCATTATAGTCCAAAAGTGAGTGAGATCATGTGATATTTATCTTTCTCCAACTGTCCTATATTGCTTAGCATAATGCTCTCCATGTTTGTCCATGCTGTTGAGAATTATAAGAGTTCTTTCCTTTTTATAGCAGTGTAGTATTACATTGTGTACATGTACCACATTCTTTTAATCCATTCATCTGCTGTTGGGCACTTGGGCTGTTTCCAAATCTTAGCAATGATAAATTGTGCTGCTAAGAACATAGGGGTGCATATATCATTTATGATGGGTGTTTCTGATTTCTTGGGATATATTCCTAGAAGTGGGATTATTGGGTCAAATGGGAGTTCCATTTTTAATTTTTTGGGAAACTCCATACTATTTTCCACAGTGGCTGCACCAGTCTGCATTCCCACCAGCAGTGCATGAGGGTTCCTTTTTTTTCCACATCCTGCTCAGCACTTGTTATTTTTTGATTTGTTGATGACAGCCATTCTGACAGATGTGAGATGGTATCTCATTGTCATTTTGATTTTCATCTCTCAGATGATTAGTGACTGTGACCATGTTTTCAAAAGTCTCTTGGCCTTCTGTATGTCCACTTTAGATAAGTGTCTATTTAAGTCCTTTGCCCATTTTTTTTTTGGAGTGTTAATCTTCCTTTTTTAAGATGCATGAGTTCCTTATAAATTTTGGAGATTAAGCCCTTATCAGAGTTAGTATTGGAAAATATGTTCTCCCATGCAGTGGGCTTTATTGTTGTTTTGTTGATGGTTTCTTTTGCTGTGCAGAAGCTTTTTATTTTGATGTAGTCCCATTTGTTTAGTTTTTTCCTTAGTTTCCATTACCCTAGGAGCTGTATCGATAAAGATATTGCTACGACATATGTCTGATAGTTTGCTGCCTTTGGATTATTCTATGATTTTTATGGTTTCCCATTTTATGTTTAAGTCCATCCATTTTGAGTTGATTTTTGTGTATGCTGTAAGTTGGTGGTCTAGTTTTGTTTTTTTTTTCTATGTATCTGTCCAATTTTCCCAACACCATTTATTGAAGAGGCTGTCTTGACTCCATTGCATGCTCTTGCCTCCTTTGTCAAATATAAATGAAACATAATGGCTTGGGTTAAGTTCTTGGTTCTCTGTTCAGTTCCATTGTTCTATATGTTTGTTATTGTGCTAATACCAGACAGTTTTAAGAAGAGTGGCTTTGTAATATAGCTTGAAATCTGGCATTGTAATCCCTCCAACTTTTTTCCTCTTTCTCATGATTGCTGCAGCTATTTGGGGTCTTTTTTAATGCTGTGTAAATTTTTGGAGAGTTTGCTGTATTTTTGTGAAATATGCCATTAGTATTTTAATGAGGATTACATAGAATCTATAGATTGCTTTGGGTAGTATGGACATTTTATTGGTCTTGATTCCACAAAACCATGAGCATGGTATATTCTTCTATTTGTTCATGTCATCCTCTATGTCTTTTTAAATGTCTAGTACAGTTCTTTTTTACCTCCTTAGTCAAATTTATTCTTATGGATCTTAATTTTTTGTTGCAATAGTAAATAGGATGGTTTTTGTCGTTTTTTTTTCTCTTTCTGTAAATTTATTAATGGTGTATAAAAAAGCCATAAATTTCTGGGTCTTAATTTTGTATCCTGCCACATTGACAAATTCATTTATTAAATCTAGTAGTTTTTTGATGGAATCTTTGGGGTTTTCTATGGACAATATCATGTCATCTGAGAATAATGACAGTTTTACTTCTTCTTTTACAATTTGGATGCCTTTCATTTCTTTTTCTTGTATGATCACTATGGCTAGTCCTTCCAGTACAATGTTGAACAGGAGTGGTGAGAGTGGGCATCCCTGTCTTGTTTCTGTTCTTAGGGGGAATTGTTTTGGATTTGCCCATTGAATATAATGTTGGCTGTAGGTTTGTTATATAAGCTTTTTATTATATTGAGATATGAACTCTCTATTTTCACTTTGCTGAGAGTTTTTATCAAGAAAAGTTGTTGGATTTTGCCAAATGCTTTTTCTGCATCAATTGATATGATTATGTGAATTTTATTTCTCAAATTGTTTATATTATGTATCACATTTATTGATTTGTAGATGTTGTACTATTGTTGCATCCCTGGGATAAATCCCACTTGGTCATGGTGTATGATCTTTCCAACTTAATGCTAGATCTGATTTGCCAGAATTTTATTTAGGATTTTAGCATCTATGTCCATCAGAGATATTGGCCTGTAATTCTCTTTCTTTGTCGTGTCTTTATATGGTTTGGGGTTTAGGGTAATGCTAACTTCATAGAAAAACCTTGACATTTTCCTTTCTCTTAAACTTTTTGGAATAGTTTGAGGAGGAAAGGTTTTAGTTCTTTTTGAATATTTGGTAATACTCCCCTGTGAAGCTGTCTTGCCCAGGGCTTTTGTTCGCTGGAAGTTTTTTGATTACTGCTTTAATTTCCTCCATAGTTATCAGCCTATTCAGATTTTTTTTATTCTTCCTGATTGAGTTTTGGAAGATAGTATTTTTCTAGGAATATGTCCATTTCTTCTAAGTTTAACAGTTTGTTGGAATAGAGTTATTCATAGTATATTTTTACAATACTTTGTATTTCTATGGGGTCTGATGTTATTTTGCCTGTTTTATTTCTGATTTTGTTTATTTGGGTCCTCTTTCTTTGCTTTTGGTGAACCTGGCTAGAGATTCATCAATCTTGTTTATCCTTTCAAAAACCAGCACTTTGTTTTGTTTTTTTGTTGTTGTTGTTTTATTTTGTTTTGTTTGTTTGTTTGTTTGTTTTTGTCTCTATGTCATTTATTTTTGCTCTGAACTTTAGTATTTTCTTACTTCTGCTCACTCTGGGCTTTTTTTGTTGCCCTCTTTCTAATTCTTTCAGTTGCAGAGTTAGATAATTTATTAGCATTTTTTCTTGCTTTTTTGAGGTAGGCCTCTAACGCTATTTCTATTTCTTCTTTGATCTCTTTGGTAACACAATCATTGTTTAATAGCATGTTATTTAGGCTCTAAGGGTTTAAATTTACTATTGTTTTTATTGTAGTTTATTCCTAATATTGTGCTATTGTGACCTGAGATGCTGCTTGGTATGATTTCAATCTCATTGTATTTGAATAAACTTTGCCTGTGTCACAATATGTGGTCTATCTTTGAAAATGTCCCATATGCACTTGAGAAGAATGTATATTCTTTAGCTTTGAGGTGAAATGTTCTGAAGATATGGATTAAGTCCATCTGATTTAGTGAGTTATTTGGATTGCTGTTTCTTTGATTTTTTAAATTTATTTTTTATTTATTTATTTATTTATTTTTATCTAGAGGATTTATCCAGTGATGTCAATGGAGTGTTGAAGTCCCTTTCTATGATTGTATTGCTATCGATCTCTCCTTGGATATCTTTCAGAAGTTTTTTTTTTTTTTAATGTATTTGGGTGCTCCTGTATTGGGTGCATATATGTTTATCAGAGTTATATCCTTTTGTTGTATTGACCGCTTCAGTGTCCTTCCTTATCTCTTGGTATGGCCATCACTTTGTGGTCTATTATTTCAGATATAAGTATTGCTACTTCAGCTTTTTTTTTTTTTTCATTTCTGTTTGCCTGGAAAATATTTTTCCCTCTTTTCACTTTCAGTCTGTGTGAGACCCTTGTTCTGATGTGGGTTTCTTATAGACAGCATATATATGGGTCATGTTTTCTTATCCATTCAGCCACTCTATGTCTTTTGATTGAAGCATTTAGTCCATTGATGTTGAAGGTTATTATTGATTGGTACTTGTTTGTAACCATTTTTATTCATTATGCCTCTGTTCATTCTTCTCTTTATATTTATTTTTTTACAACAGTCCTTTTAGCATTTCTTGTTTTGCTGGCTTGGTAGTGATAAACTCCCTTTGCCTATTTTGTCTGCAAAGCTCCTGATTTCTCCTTCAATTTTGAAGGATGGCCTTCGTGATAGAGTATTCTTGGATTCAGTCCCTTGCTTTGCATCACTTTGTTTATTTTGTTCCCTTCTGGCCTGATGAGTTTCTGTTGATAAATCATTTGATAATCTAATAGGAAATCTTTTGTAAGCAACTCTCTGTCTCTCTCTTGCAGCCTTTAATATTCTCTTTTTGTCATTATCTTTTGCCATTGTAATTATGACTTGTCTTGGTGTGGGTCTTTTTGGGTTTATCTTGTTTGGGACTCTGTGCTTGTGTAACTTTTTTCTTCCCCAAATCAGGGAAGTTTTCTGTCATTATTTCTTCAAATAGGTTTTCTAATCCTTGTTCCTCTTCTTGACTTTCTGGCATCGGTATTATACATATGTTACTTCATTTCATGTTGTTGTAAAGCTCCCTTAGGCTATCCTCCTGCTTTCTAATTCTTTGCTCCAATTGCTGTTCAGATTGGGTGTGTTTCTCTGCCCTGTGTTCTAACTCACTAATTGGTCCTCCACTTCTTCTAGTCTACTGTTGAAACCTTCCATTGTGTTTTTTGTAGTTATATCATTTTTATTTCCTCTTGATTCTTACATAAGTTTTTGATTTTCTCATCCATCCAGTTTATGAATTGTATGACCCTTACGCTGAATGCTTTACTGACATATTGTGTGCCTCTGTTTCATTTAACTCCTTTTTTGGCACTTACTCCTTTTTTTCCTTTGGAGGTTGTTTCTTTGTCTCCCCATTTTTGCTATCACTGAAGTGTTCAGTCTCAAAGTCATGCAGGGCCTTTTACTGAAACAGAGGGCTTGTCTGGAGTGTTGTGCATCCCAAGAGACACAGGAGGGCCCAGGTGCCAGGATTTGTGAGGTCCCTGGCTGCAGTGGTTTGTTGGCAGGAGGTTCATGCACCCTGAAAGTCACCGGAAAGCCCTGAGGCTGGGACACGTGGGACCTATGTTTGAAGTGGCAGGCCAGCAGGAGGGTAGTATACTCTGTGACTCACAGGAGCCTGCAGCTTGGAAAGCTGGAGTCCTGGTGTCTGTCAGTTGGCAGCTGAGGTAGTAGGTCTTTTGTTGGAGTGGCTGTAGGGTCTCATATGATGTCTGAGGCAAGTCTGGGTGGTGGTGTGGCTGTGCTCCTACTCATAGCAGCTCTACCCTTCAAGATGGCATGGTTTCTTTGCCAGCATTGGCTGCCCAGGAGTGTTTGCAGTGGTTGTAGGGACTCCCTATCTAAAAGAGTCCAATTCACCAGCCCCTGAAAGTCCTGTAGGATCTAACTGTCACACACACACACACCACATGTCCACACACACTCCTTTCACTCCCACACTCACTCCCACTCTTTTCCTCAATGCCATCTCACCGACCTCCATCTTTGGACTACTACCTCTTGGTTTTTTGTTTGTTTCTTTGTTTGTTTGCATATTCAGTTGTTATTTTTTTTACATTTCATATTTTTTGCTAAAAACTGTACATTTTAAATAACATAACTTTGGTAGAAGCCTCTCCCCTCCACTGCCCAAATTTTGCTGGTGTTGCTGATTTTTTTCATTTTTTGTTTTTCTTATTTCTGTGTTTTTGTTCAGAGACTTACTGGATTGATTCTGTATTTTCTGCAAAATTCTCTGCTGAAATTTAGTTTAATTTTAAAAAAATTTAATTTAAAATAATTCTTATTTAAAATTTTAATCCTGGCTTCCTAAGTGTTCCCTGATTCAGTATAATTTAATGACCAGCCAATATGTAATAAACTTGATGAGAAGATATCTTCAAATACATTCGGTGAAGTATATAGACTATCCTTTGTCAAGGGGTTCTGGGTGAGAAGGCATGCTTCTTAACCAAGTCTTCCCAGGGTTGTGTGCATGTTCATACAATCTTTTAAATATGTTTTTAAAATTGATTTTAGAGAGAGGAAGGGAGAGGGAGAGAGATAGAAACATCCATGAAGAAAGAGAATAATCAATGGGCTGTCTCCTCCATGCCTCCTACTGGGGATGAAGCCCACATCCCAGTCATGTGCCCTGACCAGAATTGAACCATGATCTCTTGGTTCATTCATCGATGCTCAACCACTGAGCCACACCTGCTGGGCACTCATACAGTCTTTTAGATGTCCAGAATCACATCAGGGTTTTCAAAGTTTCCTATACCATATTGTTCTACTAGTTTTCCTTTAAATTCCTGTCCTGGCTCCAACTGAAATGATAGCTTTAGGCTGTTTCAAGGTTACTAGCAGATTAGTAGTACTTCAGTAATGGCCTGGTTGTGTAATACTCCCCTCTGAACTCTGTGGTTAAGCTGAAATCTGAGCTAAAGAAAAAAGCTGTGATATCTTAATATTAGAGATTTTTCATAGAGCTGGATGCTTGAACATATTTACTGTGTTTCAGGAGAGTGTTTTTCATAAGGTCCAAAAACTTCAGTCCTATTAACTTTCTGCAAGGCTTTTGTCTTTTCATTGCTAATTACCACGGGGTTATGGAGTAAAAAGTGATAGGAGTAACACTCTCTAGCTGTCAGGGAGGTAAAACTAGTTAGTTTGAAGGTCAGGTGGAGTGTATTTGGGGGCATCTTCCTTGTTGAGCTGAGTGGGAGGCATATCTGGCTAGAGCACGAACTCATAGCCAGGCCTTTAGATTCCTATGAGACTTAAAGGTATAACAGCCTTACCATACAATTCTGTTGCTTTGGTTAATTTCTAGATTCCTAGAAATGTTAATTGTTGTATCAATGCCTTTGTGAGAGAGTAGTTGATTTACTGAAATTCTTACTCTGCTCTTCTGGAAGTCGATCTCTAAACTTCCTTAATTTGAACATTAGAATTGAGCCACTTATTAATGAAAGGCTAACCATTAAATGTAATTGGACATTTCACACAAATGGCACAGAACAAAGCTAAGTGGTATTATTCTAAAACATTAACAAGTATTTTGGTTAAAATGGCAATTATTGTTTGTCTTCATATTATTTTATATTTTAGAAATTTTTTATGACAAACATGTATCATTTGAATAGTTGGAACAATGAAAAAATAATTCTCTTTTGCAAATTATTGGCAATGATAATTTTGAGTCACTGCTTAATGCTGTCATTGCATGGTAATAATGCAGTCAGGAATCTATACTAATAATAGAGGAATATTCAAATTGTTTGGGACACCATCATAGTAACAGTAATGACCAGCAGGCTGCCTGGGGCGACCAGGCTGGCAGGGGGGTTGGTGAGGGATGACCAAACGACTGAACAGCAGGCTGCGTGGGGTGACCAGGCCAGCAGGGGGGCAGTTTGGGGCAACCAGGCCAGCAGGGGAACTGTTGGGGGCAACCAGGCCAGCAGAGGGGGCAGTTAGGGGTGGACAGGCTGACAGGGGGGGCAGTTGGGGGTGACCAGGCCAGCAGGGGGGGCAGTAAGGGGCGATCAGGCCAGCAGGGGGGGCAGTTAGGGGGCGACCAGCCCGGCAGGCAGAGGCAATTAAGAGCCAGTGGTCCTGGATTGTGAGAGGGATGTCCTAGATTGGAGAGGGTGCAGACTGGGCTGAGGGACCCCCCCCCCCCCAGGCATGAATTTTGTGCACCAGGCCTCTAGTAATTTATCAAAGAAGAAATATAATTTAAGAGAAATACAATTTTTTTTTGGAATAATATATGTGTCTTTATTCTTAATTCAGCACTTTATTTTATATTTAAGTGTTTTGATGTCTTTAAAAATAGGAACAATAAAACTCTACAGGGCTGTTGTAATAATTAAATAACACTAAAAAGTAGGCATTAAGTAAACTCTCAATAAATATAATTTTTCCTTCCATAGCATAAATCAAGGAACATTGAGTAATGATATTACTGCAGGTAGATGAAGAGAAGAAAAGGTTATGTGAATTACAGGCAGGAATGCCTCTTGGGGGAAAAGTTGCAAAAGCCAATCATCATTGATTTAACTTTGTGGTTTTACCTGGATCTGGCTTATTATCTCTATACTATACACTAACAAAAATTTTAGGTGGTTATTTTTCTAACACAGTTAATCTTTATACTTATCCCATATTTACTATGAAGTTATTCTACATTTCTCATATTTGCTTCAAACATACTCTTTTCTGTCTGATGGCTATAAATGCTTAGGTCTTAGATATTCCTGTATTATCAAGGTACTACAAAATATGTTTTTATAATTTTAGTAGGTTTCTTTAAGACATTTGTGTTTTCAACATGTTTCATGTAAATTTTTTCTAAATAGTTTCAATAATCCCATTCGTATATAAATCAAATGCCTCATGCTTGAAGTTTTATTTTTTACTTGCCTTTTTTACTTTTTACATCATTGTTCAACTCTGAACCATTTTAGAAATAAGTTGGTATTTATAATAAAATATTGTATAAGTATATAAACATATGCTATGTTTTTATCTGTGTAAAGACGACTATGCTTATGTTTTATGTAAACATACATATAAATAGGTATCTTTAAGTTATAATAAATGCACTTTGTAATCTAATTACCAGTTGTCACTTGACTTTTTTTCTAATTTTTAACTTCTTATTTTACCAATAAACTAGTATAAAGAAGATAGAAAAGACTTACAAATTTATTTCTATACTCTAACAAATTACTAAATGTTATAACCACTTTTAGTAATTAAGTATAATTTTGAAAATTTAATATGTATTCTTAAGATGAATATTTTAGACTTTACTATTCTTAATATTTAAAGAGGGATGATTATCTGTTTAATGTTTTACAGAACTCCTACAATCACTGACTAATGTGAAGGAATTATAACTTCCTAAAGCTGTTATGTACTGAAAATCTGCTGTCAAAGGATGAGGAATCCAGCTGCTTCTATCACTGCAGTGGATTTGGAATAAAAGCTCTACAATATGTTCCTCTAAGAAAAGAAATAAGCTGTACTCTAAAGGATTTTTTTTTTCTTTTCTTTCCTTTCCCGTAGGAAAAATAAAGTAGCCCTGGAAAAACTTGTGAATGCTTTGTCATTTCTGTAAAACTGGAAAAACAACAAAGCAGCTAGCTTACTCATCCTTGATTTCCCCAGTTGGCTGGGTTCCCATTTATTCACCCGAGAATGAGATGCAGACTCAGTGCCTTTACATGTCATTTTGACAAGATATAATGTCCGAACTTGTTTATGTATTCCTTTCCCTTCTACCTCAAGGCTGCTTCACTACTGGTGGTCTGCCCTTGTGCAACACAGATGTTTCTCCCTCCTCTGCATGCTTTATTTTTCAAGTAACATCGAAGAGCATATGTTTTTGTGTGAGCCTGGTTCTTCCTTCTCCCAACACCTTCTGGTGTTACATAAACAATCTTCATCTGCCCCTCAGATCTGGGCACATGAGACTCTCACAGATGTTGATTTCCTTTTCAGCCTCTTTGCCTCTAGTGAACATGCTCTTCAGATAATGTCTCCCTTCCTTCTCTGTTCCAAATGACTCAGAATGCATATTTTCCTCCTCCTTTCAACTCAGTTTCCTTCTGTGGGCCAAGCATGTTTTCAGCCCCTTTCTTCTAGGTCTTTCTTTGTACTAGCTTTCCAGATGGGTTGAGGATGAGCTTTTCTTCATATTATTCTCCTTACAACTGTTTGGTTTGCAAGAACAGGAAGACACAAACTTTACACATTAAATATTTTTCATACACACCCACATATATTTTTCTGATTTGTTTCTTTGATTTTTTCACATTTTATTTGTTTATTTATATTTAGTAGCTGCCACATTTCATTATTTTCCATTTTTGCTACTCATTACAAAGGAAGACATCACAAATACATGTATGTAAACATGCTGCATATTTACATGTACAACATCAGGATAATGACTACTTTAATATTTTTTTTTTTTTTTGCAAAAGATGAATCTCACCTTCTCTTTCATTTATTCAACATATATTTGTTGAGCATGAACTATGTGTCAGAAATTCCTTTGGATGCCAACATTAGGGTAGTAAACAAAATAGAAAAGATCCCTTCTCAAGGATTTTATAATCTAGGGTGAACGAAGATAATTGATAAGTACATAAGTAATTAAGATAATTAGGAGATGATGCTAATTGAGCTAAAATCTGAATGATAAATAGGAGCTGAGTTGATGAGAATCAGGGTGATGAGAATTTCCAGCGGGTAGGGGACACAAGTGCTAAGTCCCCTCCTGAAGGATTGATGTTGACATTGTTGAGAAACAGAAAAGAGGTTTTCGGAGACTGAGGTGTCATATTAAGTAAGCATGGTGGAAAAGGGAGGACAGTGTTGGAGTGGAAGTCTGGGGCTAGATCGTGTAGGGCTTTTGAAGGCAGGGTAAGAATTTAAAATTTTAGTCCAAATGACCCAAGAAGTCATGGACGCTGTAAAACAAGGAAGTGACATGATCTGACTTATGTGTTAGAAACATCACTTTGACCACTGTGATATATTTTTATAGTGAAGTGTGAGGTAAGAGAGAGACCAGATATATGATGTGGGTGTTAAAAAATGTTTTTTTAAATATATTATTGATATTAAATAGCTACTTTAATATAAAAATTGATAGTAAAGTAGCAGTTACCCTGATGCTTTATAATATTATTTTTAAATGCAGTTTTAAATTCACAACAAAAATGAAAGGACGGTGCAAAAATTTTCCAAGTTTCCCCTGCCCCCTCACATGATAACCTCTCCCATTATCAGTATCACTCACCTGAGTGGAACATTTGTTATAGTTGATGAACCTACATTGCATTGATACAATCACCCAATGCCTGTAGTTTACATTAGGCCGCATTACTGTACATCTTATGGTTTGGAAAAGTTTATCATGGCATACAACCATCATTATAATATCGTAAAAACTATTTTCACTGCCCTAAAAATCATCTGTGCTCTGTCTATGCATCCCTTCTCCTTATCCCCCCAGCAACCACTGATCTTTTTACGGTTTCCATAGTTTTAACTGTTCAAAATGTCATTGTTGGAATCATACAGTATATAGCCTTTCAGATTGGTTTCTTTCACTTAGTAATATGCATTCAATATTCCTTCATGTGTTTTCATGGTTTGATAGCTCATTTCTATTAAGCACTAAATAATTATTGTCTGAATGTCATATGATATCTTGTAATTAACAACCTTAATATAATTGTTAACAATCACAGAATAATTTTTCAGAG
Organism: Myotis myotis; assembly: GCF_014108235.1. Classification (NCBI taxonomy): domain Eukaryota; kingdom Metazoa; phylum Chordata; class Mammalia; order Chiroptera; family Vespertilionidae; genus Myotis; species Myotis myotis. Next base: position 107,032,978 of record NW_023416324.1, on the reverse strand, counting down.
AAAGCATTGTTAATTCTTATATTTTTCCATCTATTTTCTTACCTAGACTACAGTATTATTAGTAGAATGATGATGACCTTTCCATATTTTAAATTCAAATTACTTACATTGGTATACAAAAATTTGGGGGATTTTACCCTTGAATCACTTTCCTTACTTCATGGATTTCCCTTACCATTACCAACACACTTTACTGTAGTCTTTAGCTCTACTGAAACATGGTTGGTACCTAACCAGATCTGACTTGTGCATTTGTCCCTGCTCATCCTCATCTATTCCCTGAGAATGCTCTTCACTCCATTGCCTATTTGGAAGCCATCACCCCACCCAAACACACACACACACACACACACACACACACACACACACACACACACACCACACCTTGGGAACTTCCTCCATGAAGCCTTCCTGACCACCCTGTGCATGCTTTCCCCATACCCGGAAAGGCTCCTAGGAAAGTTCCTCAAATATAAATATTTATGAATGAGTAGAGAATACTGGGAAATGCTAGAGAGCTAGGAACCACTACCACTAGGAATGAGGATAGATTAAGGACTTGTTGATGTTAACCACAGAGCTGTAGAGGGATGCCAGAAGAATTTCAATATGATAGTAAGAAGATCAGATTTACCCTTTAGAAAGTTCACTCTGGTAATATTTGGCAAGAATTGGGTGTAAGATGACAAACTGAGACTGGAAGCATACTATTTCATTAGGCTAGATAAGTCATGATGGGACTTGAAACATTCACATACATACATATACACAGAAATAATAGTAGAAATAAAGAAAAAGGTATGGGTTTGGAAAGACTTAAAGAGTGCTTAACTGAAGATGGTGCACAGGTCAAAGCAATGCAGCAACAGAAAGTGAGGGGGAGAACAGAATCTAGGATCCCTCCCATTTCTTTCTTGAGACTCATGATGGATATCACTAATATAGGGATATCAAAAAACATTTTGGAAGTTGGATCTTTTCACATTACCATTTTAAAAACAATTACTGGGTTTGTTTGTTTTTTATGTACCAACATTATGCTTTCCATTTTACAAATTAACTTTTGCCTTTTTTTAATTTACCTTGATTAAATTTTATATAAATTTATTTTGTATCTCTGAACTACCTATAGTAATGCTGAAGTAGAAGGATTAGACATTTTCACACTTTATTCCTATATATGAAATAGCAGTGATTCATTGTGGGCAGGTGCTATGGTGGGAAGAAGTTGAATGAATAGGGGTTACACTGGTTGGGGACACAAAGTAAATTAATACAGGGCCAGAGATAGTTTTGGTTTTTTTTCTCATCATAATGTCTCTGTCTTCCTATTACCCAATTCCTTGATCTCCTTTTAATAGATACCCCAAAAATATTTTCTTAACACTTCACATTTTCTTCACAATTAGGCAAGCTGTCTTCAATTGATAAGAAGCTTTAGGATTTTCTAAACAAAGATTTGCCAGTATTTTATGGTGGTGTTGTTGTTGCTTTTTAGTGAACTTCCTTTTTTTTGCCATGGATTTTTTAAAACAAACAAACAATTCACAAAACAAAACCTGCACTGAGATTTATTTTCAAAGAGCACATACTCTTTTGCTCTAATTACTGTGTATCCTCCTAACTTTTTTTTTGTTTGACTCCATAAATGGATGTGTCCATTTAAGACTTTTTTGCAAACAGACATTTTAAGAGTATGAATGATGTTCACACTAATGGGAGAAGCAGGGGATTTGATGACACAAATAAAAATATCATTGTCAAATCATTTACATTCATCTAAAAATGCATCCGTTTAACATACTTATTGAGCATCTATTATGAGCCAAAACAAAAAATTACTGCCCTGAAGGACTTCGTATCCAGAGGTGGAAGAGCAAATAATTATCCACATTATTAAATAAAAAAATGTTGTTAGAGGCCGATAAAGGTTAAAGAGAAAAATAAAGTAGAAAGGAGGACAGCTCTGGGTTATGGCCCTGGTCCAGATTAATGATTAATAGTGTGCCCTTTTACTAATTGTGGCCATTTGGGAAATAAAAAATGGGGTCAATCTAAGTATTGGGCATATTGGGTGAGGAGGGGTTGCACTTTTAGTAAGAGAAGCTAGGGAAGACCTCTCAGAGAAAATGACACTTAAAACACCAAGGAGATAATGAGGGGAATAATGTAGACACCTTGGGGATGTTCCATGTGAAGGGAAAAAAGGCTCTGAATTGCATTCATAACTCACATGTTCAAGGAACATGAAATACAGCTAACAGAGAGGATTGAGAAAGACAATAGAAGTAGATGAGAACTAAGAGATAAGCGGGAGTTATCTCTTCTTTTCTTTTTCAGGTTCATTCTTATACTCCATAAGTTCTTTTTTTTTCATTTTTAAATGTATTTTTTATTGTTGATAATATTACAGATATATCCCATTTCCCCTTCTCCCCCCCCCCTCCCCAGGTCCTACCCACCCACCTACCAGGTCTTCACTTATCTTATTGCCCGTGTCCATGGGCTATGCATATAAGTATGTAATTTCTTTTTTATCTCTTCTTGTTCCCCCAACAGCACATCGAGGTATGTCAGTTTATTGCATGCCTCCCTGCTTTGGGTCTTATTTTGTTGGTCAATTCATTTTGTTCATTAGATTCTACAAATAAGTGAGATCATGTGATATTTGTCTTTTTCAGTTTGGCTTATTTCACTTAGTATAATATTTTCCAGGTCCATCCATGCTGTCCCAAAAGGTAAGATACCCCTCTATTTTACAGCTGATAGTATTCCATAGTGTAAATCCCATGGTTTTTTTATCCTTTCATCTACTGATGGACACTTAGCTATTATAAACAACACTGCTATGAACATAGGGGTGCATATATGCTTTCTTATTGGTGTCTTGCAGTTTTTAGGATATATTCTCAGAATGGGACCACTGGGTCTAATGGGAGTCCTATTTTTAATATTTTGAGGAAACTCCATACAGTTTTCCATTGTGGCTACATTAATCAGAATTCCAACCAGCAGTGAACCCTTTTCTCCACATCCTTGCAGCACTTGCTATTTGTTGATTTATTGGCAATAGCCATTCTGACAGATGTGAGGGGATATCTCATTGTAGTTTTATATGCATTTCTCTGATGATTAATGACTGAGCATTTTTTCAGGTGTCTCTTGGCCATTTGTATGTCCTCTTTGAAGAAATGTCTATTAATTTCTTCTGCCTATTTTTTAATTGGATTGTTTGTCTTCCTTTTGTTGAATTGTATCAGTACTTGATATATTTGGATATGAACCCCTTATCAGATGTATCATTGACAAATATGTTATTCCATTTAGTGGATCCCATTTTCAATTTGACGGTGCTTTCTTTTGCTGTGCAGAGCTTTTTATTTTGATGTAGTCCCATTTTTTTTCTTAGTTTCCTTTGCTGTAGATGATGTATCCATAAACATTTTGCTACTTGAGATGTCTGATATTTTACTGCCTACGTTCTCCTCTAAGTTTTTTATGGTTTCATGCCTTATGTTTAAGTATTTTATCTATATTGAGTTTATTCTTGTGTATGGTATAAGTTGATGATCTAGTTTCACCTTTTTGCATGTGTCTGTCCAGTTTTCCTAGAACCATTTGTTGAAAAGACTGTCTTTATTCCATTGTATGTTCTTGCCTCCTTTATCAAATATTAATTGAAGATAATGGTGTGAGTCAATTTCTGGGGTCTCTGTTCTGGTCCGTTGGTCTATATGCCTGTTCTTGTGCCAGAACTAAGCTGCTTTGGTTATAAAGGCTTTGTAGTATAGTTTGATATCCAGTATTGTGATCCCTCCTTCTTGGTTTTTCTTTCTCAAGATCGCTGCAGATATTCAAGGTCCTTTATGGTTCCATATAAATTTTTGGAGTATTTGTTCTAGCTTTGTGAAGTATGCCATTGGTATTTTAATAGGGATTGTTTGAATCTGTATATAGCTTTGGGTACTATAGGCATTTTTTTAAAATATATTTTATTGATTTTTTACAGAGAGGAAGGGAGAGGGATAGAGTTAGAAACATTGATGAGAGAGAAAGATCAATCAGCTGCCTCCTGCACACCCCCCACTGGGAATGTGCCCGCAACCAAGGTACATGCCCTTGATCGGAATCGAACCTGGGACCTTTCAGTCCGCAGGCCGATGCTCTATCCACTGAGCCAAACTGGTTACAGCATACTATAGACATTTTAATTATATTAATTCTTCCAATCCATGAACATGGTCTACACTTCCATTTGTTTGTATTAATTCTTCCTCTATTTCTTTTTTCAATGTCCTATAGTTTTATAAGTACAGGTCTTTTATCTCCTTAGTTAAGTTTATTCCTGGGTATCTTTTGTTGTTGTTGTTGTTGTTGTTGTTGCAATGGTAAAGGGGATTGCTTTTTTAGTTTCTCTTTCTGAAAGTTCATTATTGGTATATAAAAATGACATTGATTTTTGGATGTTGATTTTGTATCCTGCTACCTTGCTGAATTCATTTATTAAGTCCAGTGGTTTCCTGGTGGAGTCGTTAGGGTTTTCTATGCATAATATTATGTCATCTGTGACTAATGACAGTTTTACTTCCTCCTTTCTAATTTAGATGCATTTTTATCTCTTCTTCTTGTCTGATTGCTGTGGATAGGACTTCCAGTACTATGTTTAATAAGAGTGGTGAATGCAGAAATCCCTGTCTTGTTCCTGTTCTTAAGGGAAAATACTTTAGTTCTTGTCCTTTGAGTATTGTTTGTCATATATGATCCCTCTATTCCCACTTTACTGAGAGTTTTTATCAAAAAAGTGTGCTGGATTTTATGAAATGCTTTTTCTGCATCTATTGATATGATCATGTGGTTTTTATCTTTCAATTTGCTTATGTGATATATCACATTTATTGATTTTAAAATATACCAGCGTTGTATCTCTAAAATAAATTCCACTTGATCATGGTATGTGATATTTTTAATACATTGCTAGGTCCAATTTGTTAATATTTTGTTGAGGGTTTTAATATCTGTGTTTATAAGGGATGTTGAGCTGTAAATTTCTTTCTTTTTAGGATCTTATCTAGTTTTGCAATTAGAATAATGCTGGCCTTTTAAAAAGAGGTTGGAAGTGTTCCTTTGTCTGGAATTTTTTGGAAAAGTTTGATGAGGATAGGTGTTATTTCTTCTTTGAATGATTGGTAAAATTCACCTGTAAATCTATCTGGTCTAGGACTTTTGTTTGCTGGAAGTTTTTTAATTACTGCTTCAATTTCATCAGTTGTTATGGCCTACTCAGGTTTTCTCATTCTTACTGATTTTGTTTTGGAAGATTATGTTTTTGGGATTTGTCCATTTCTTCCAGGTTTTCCAGTTTGGTGGCATATAATTATTCATAGTATTTTCTTGCAATCCTTTGCATTTATGTGGTGCTCATTATGATATTTCCTCTTTCATTTCTGATTTTATGTATTTGGGTCCTCTCTCTTTGTTTCTTGATGATTCTGGCTAGGGGTTGATCAATCTATAAATCAAAAACTTCAACAAAAGAAAAAGAAAATCATTATGTAGTGATAAAGGGGCCAATGCAGAGAAAGAATATAACATTTGTAAATATTTATGCACCCAACATTGGAATAAAAAATATATAAAACAATTAGACCTGTAGAGAGAAATAGAGAGTAATTCCATAATAGTGAGGGATTTAATACCCTATTTTCAGCAAAGGACAAGTCATACAGACAGAAAATTAACAAGGAAATGTTGGACTTACTACACATTAGGACTTGACACATATTTGCAGAATATCCCATCCCAAACCAGCATAATGCACATTCTTACAAATGTACATAGCACATTCTCCAGGACAGATATATTAGACCAGGAAACAAGTTTTAATAAATTTAAGACTGAAATCATATAAAATATCTTTTCTGACCACAATGGTATGAAACTAGAAGGAAATTACAAGACAAAAACTGGAAAATTTATAAATATTTGGATATTAAATAACATGCTACAGAATAACCAATGGCAAAGAAGAAATCAAGAAAAAAATTATTGAAATGCCTTGAGAGAAATGAATATGTAAATCCAACATACCAAAATGTATAGGATGCAGCAAAAGAGTTCTAAGAGGGAAGTGTATAGCCATAAAAGCCTACATTAAGAAACTAGAAAGATCTCCTTAGAGGAGACATAGATAGCACTGCAATAATTGTAGGAGTATTGAAGCCCATAGACAGCAGTGGGTAGATCGTCCAGACAGAAAATCAACAGGGAAACATTATCATTGAATCACACTTTAGAACAAATTATCGTATAGACACAATAGAATATTCCATCCAACAGCAGAAAAATACACATTCTTTTCAAGTGAATATAGAATATTTACCAAGATAGATGATAAACTAGGCCACAAAACAAATCTTAGCAAATTTTATAAAACTGAAAGGAGACCAACTGTCTTCTCTGACCACAATGGTATAAAACTAGAAATCTACAAATATGTGGTAAATAAACTACCCACTTCAAAACAAGCATTGGGTCAAAGAAGAAATCAAAAGGAACATAAAAACAAATATCTAGAAACAAATAAAAATGAAAACAGAACATCAAATATTGTGGAATGCAGCAAAAGCAATTCTGAGAGAAAAGTTTATAGCAACAAATGCATATTAAAAAAAATAAGATTTGCCGAAACCGGTTTGGCTCAGTGGATAGAGCGTCGGCCTGCGGACTGAAAGGTGCCAGGTTCGATTCCGGTCAAGGGCATGTACCTGGGTTGCGGGCACGTCCCCAGTAGGGGATGTGCAGGAGGCAGCTGATCGATGTTTCTCTCTCATCGATGTTTCTAACTCTGTATCCCTCTTCCTTCCTCTCTGTGGAAAATTAATAAAATATATTTTTCTTAAAAAAATAAGATCTTAAATAAACAACCTAACATTACACCTCAAGGGGATAGAACAACATCAAGTCAAGCTCTAAGTTAGCAGAAAGAAGGAAATAATAAAGATATGAGTGAAAATAGCTGAGAGACCAGCAAATCAATAGAAAGGATCAATGAACTAAGAGCAAGTTCCTAACAAATTTGACAAACATTTAGCTGGACTAAGTAAGAAGAGACTCAGATAAATTAAATCAGAAATGAAAGAGGAGTCATTACAACTGATACTACAGAAATACATAGAATCATTACAGTCTTCTATGAACAATTATATGTAAACAAATTACATAAACTAGAAAAAATAGATACATTCCTAGAAATACACTACCTGCCAAGATAGAAAACATGAACAGATCAATACTGAGTAAAGAAATTGATTGGATCAGTAATAAAAAATTCCCCACACAGAAAACTCTACTACCAGATGAGATTTTTGGAGAATTCTACTAAGCATTTAAAGAAGAAATATCAAGGAGGAGGGACCACTTCATAACTCATTCTACAAGGCCAGAATTATTTTGATACCAAAACCAGTTAAGAATATCACAAGAAAAGAATATCACAGACCAACATATCTGATGAATATAGATGAAAATTTTCAAGAAAATATTCCAAATCAAATTTAAGAACATATTATAAAGATTACATACCATGACCAAGTGGGATTTATCCTTGGCATACAAGCATGGTTCGCCCTAACAGGTTTGGCTCAGTGGATAAAGCGTCAGCCTGCAGACTGACCAGCACTTTCACTCACAGATTTATTAGCTCCACCCTTCTGACTCCAGCATCTGCACCCCTCCCAATACCAGCTTAGTTATGGCTCCTGGAAGAAGCTGGGATAGACTGGGTTGTTTGGTTCTAGTACAAGAGACATTTTTTCCTTGCATGCCTGACAGGTGTAGAGCACTCACTTCACACAGCTAAATCTTGGCCTGTTTGGGCCTGATTAACTCTGCTGGTCTTGCCCTGACATTTCCTGAGACCACACCCCACCATCAAGGTCTGCGGGCACCTGGCAGGGGACAACTATACTTTGTATACCCTGGGATTTTTGTTAACTGCCCCAGCAATGGCACTGAGCCTGAACTTGTATCAATCTGGTGAACACTAGTCACCCGGTGACTGACTGAGAACAGTCCTCATGCAATTGATTTATAGCCAGAAGCTCTTTCAGTGACTGATCCTAACTGCCAGATGGCAAGTGGAGGCAGGCAAGAGGATCTTGGGGTGCCTTGGGACTTTTGCTGACCTGGCCCCGGACTTGGTGAAGGTGGAAGCCAGCCTTGATTCATAGCTTGGTCCTTCCCATGCACATGTAGGCTGATCAGAGTTAGAACAAAGTGTGTATAACTTTGTAGCTCCAAATAGGTGGTCCATGGCCAGTCACAGGCAGTGTCCCACATTGATCTGCAAGAGGCCCAAGAACCAACAAACCCAGTGACAGCTTCATACATGAGAGCAAGATTCAATTAGCTTCTCAACTGGCATATCCACAGGAAGATCTTGCCAGGCACCAGACCCTGCTGAGGTGAATTCTGCTTAGTGTAATCAACACCTACATAGCAGCTCATATACTGTGGTCAAGGTTGATCCTCACAGTCAGCCAGCCTGAGGGTTGAACCTGCATGAATGGACCAATGGCAATCAAAACTAAATTACATTAGGAAGGCTCACATAAAACACACAAAAGGTCTTTCCTAGAGCACCCACCTCAGAAAGTAAAAGAGTCTGCACCACTGGACCCTACAAAATACCTACTACATAAGGCCACCCTACCAAGACTTGGAGACATATTAGATTTACCTAATACATGGAAACAAACACAAAGAGGCAGGTAAAATTAATATATAAAGAAATAGGCCCGCCAAAACCGGTTTGGCTCAGTGGATAGAGCATCGGCCTGCTGACTGAAAGGTCCCAGGTTCGATTCCGGTCAAGGGCATGTACCTGGGTTGCAGGCACATCCCCAGTGGGAGATGTGCAGGAGGCAGCTGATCGATGTTTCTCGCTCATCGATGTTTCTAACTCTCTATCTCTCTCCCTTCCTCTCTGTAAAAAATCAATAAAATATATTAAAAAAAAAAGAAAGAAATAGGCCCCAACTAAAAGAACAAGAGAAATCTCTAGAAAAAAAACACACACACAAAACACAGCCTAATTACATGGAGACAAACAATATATTAGGTATAGTGTGTTAAAAAAAAAGATTAGAAAGATGCTCTAGGTATTTAGTGAGAATTCCAAGGAACATAATGAGAATTGCATCAGCATAAAAAGGGACATAGAAACCATAAAAAAGAACCAGTCAGAAATGAAGAATATAATGTCTGAAATGAATAATATAATAGAAAGAATAAATCGTAGGTTGAATGAAGAAGCAGATTGAATAAGTGATTTGGAACAAAACGTAGGAGAAAGCACACAATTTTTTCTCTGAGCAGCAAAGAGAAAAAATAATTTAAGAAAATGAGAATAGTTAAAGGGACCTTTGGGAAAACATCCTATACAATAAAAGCCTAATATGTTAGGTGTCTGGTCATCTGGTCGGCCATTCAACCAATCAAAGTGTAATATGCTAATGATATGCTAAGGCCAATCAGTCTCTCACTATGACATGTACTGACCACCAGGGAGCAGTCAGTCAACCAGTCGCTGTGATGTGCACTGACCACCAGGGGGCAGATGCTCCAACTGGTAGGTTAGCTTGCTGCTGGGGTCCAGCTAATCAAGACTGAGCGAGAAGGGCTGGACTTGTCCTGGAGTCCTCCCACGGCCCCTCCCCAGCTAGCCAACCTCCCGCGTCCCTCCCCAGCCCTGATTGTGCTCCGGTGGGGTCCTTCGGCCTGCCCTGTGCCCTCTCGCAATCAGGACCCCTCGGGGGATGTTGGAGAGCTGATTTTAGCCTGATCCTGCTGGCCAGGCCAAGATACCCCACTGGTGCATGAATTTGTGCACCAGGCCTCTAGTTATCTATAAACCGAAGTTCAGTTGGGTACAGTGTTTGATCTAGCTGTATTAAATACTGAGTGAGATGATCTATCAGAAACTGGGAAATAGCCTGATTCATTCTCACTTCAATATACCACCTGGATCAGAAACACAGTCTTAACATAAGGTCATAGCCCTGAAATCCATTCCAGGATCAAATGGCCTTTGGTCACCAGAAAACCATCCTCCTTATGTCCTCACACATGTACATTCCAGCAAATCGGAGCAATATCTAACTATGTGTAGGACATGATGTGTATAGGTTCACTGAGGACAGCAAATGCGTCACAATCTGGGTAGTATAATTTTTATAACTGCCACAAGCCAGAGAGGAAGGAGAATGATAATTTTGGCAAAGAATTATAGTGACATTGATTATTGATTCATTTATGTGTTTAGAGTTAATCAATAGAAGTCTGTATTTCAAAGCAACAGAATTACATTATATCAAAGACTGTTATGGGAACTGGCATAAAGTCATTCACTCTAGATGTAATAAAGAGATTTGATCACTACTTACTAATCAGAAAATTGTGCCAAAGGGGATACACAAACCCTGTTTATTAGATAAAATTAATGGAGGAGGTTCATCTAACTGAATGATGAAAAACACACAAAGCTAAAAACATAAGGCTTAATAAAAGTCAGTATAGTCAGTAAAGGTACATCATCATATACTAAGATGGAACAGATAATTACAAATAAACCTATATAATACAAAAGTAATACTCAAATTGTCCCTTGACTTGGATTTTGACTAGAGTTTGACCAGGGGGTGGGGATGGCCAGCCAACCTCCCATATCCTCTACCCCTAGCAGGCCCAGCCCTATCAGCCCAGGTTGGAGTTGGTCAGCCAGACCCCTCCCATGCATAAATTCATTCATTGGAAATTGACTATACCTCCGCTACACCCACCAGCCACACCCAACAGCCACATCCACCAGTCAATCAGGAGCAAATATGCAAATTAACCCAACTAAGATGGCGGCGGCCATGGAGCTGAAGCAATCAGGAGGCTTCGAGGCAATGGAGGAAGCCAAGCTTCCTGTTGCCTTGCTGGCCCTGAGCTCTGCTCAAGGCCACAAAGTTTCAATTATAGAAGCTAAATAAATCCCAGATACCTGCTTCCAGCCCCCCTGGCCACGGAGCTGGAGTGAGCAGGAGGCTTGGGTTGCCCCTGGCGATGGATGAAGCCAAGCTTCCCGCCTGCCCTGGACGACCTGGGCTCCACTCAAGGCTACAAAGTTTCAATTATAGAAGATAAATAAATCCCAGAGAAAAAATAAAAAAGAGAAAAAGAGAGGCTGGGAGCTTCGGTCACTGGGGGGGTTGGCCAGCCTGCAAACAGCCATAAGCCCCTCACCCAGGCTGGCTAGGCACCCCAGTGGAGACCCCCATCCTGAAGGGGGTGTGACCAGCCTGCAAACAGCCATCAGTCCCTCACCCATGCTAGCCAGGCATCCCAGTGGGACCCCCACCCTGATCCAGGACACCCTTCAGGGCAAACCAACCAGCCCCCACCCTTGTACCGGGCCTCTATCCTATATAATAAAAGGGTAATATGCATATTGACCCTAACAGCAGAACAACTGGGAATAACTGGTCACTATGACACACACTGACCACCAGGGGGCAGACACTCAATGCAGGAGCTGCCCCCTGGTGATCCATGCGCTCCCACAGGGGGAGCTCTGCTCAGCCACAAGCCAGGCTGACTGCTGCCAGTACAGTAGTGGTGCTGGGAGCCTCTCCCGCCTACTCAGCAGCACTAAGGATGTCCGACTGCAGCTTAGGCCTGTTCCCCGCTGGCAAGTGGACATCCCCCGAGGGCTCCTGGGCTTCCAGAGGGATGTTTGACTGCCTGCTTGGGCCCTATCCGCCAGGGAGTGGGCCTAAGCCAGCAGGTGGACATCCTCCAAGGGTTCCCATACTGCAAGAGGGCATAGGCCGGGCTGAGGGACTCCCCCGAGTGCACAAATTTTTGTACAACGGGCCTCTAGTCCTATATAATGAAAGGCTAGTATGCAAATTGTCCCGATGGGCGGGAGTTTGACCAACCAGGAGTTAGACATGTACTGACCACCAGGGGGCTTTGGTGAGGCAGCACTGTCAGCGGGAGGCAGTGGAGGCACTGCTGGCCCTGATGGGCCCTAACAAGAGCAGGACTGTGGTGGGATGGTGGCGCAGGTGAGTAGGTGGTGCCAGGCCAAAGCAGTTGTGAGCAGCAGCCTTGGTCTCCCTGCAGATGGTGACCTGTGGGGAGTGGCAAGGTCAGTGAGTGGGCGGTGTCAGGCCAAGGCAGGTGCAAGCAGGGGCTCCAATTGCCCCGCTGGTCACCCCACAGATCAGCCCTGATCACTGGCCAGGCCTGGGAACCCTACCCATGCACAAATTTCATGCACCAGGCCTCTAGTAAAGCATAACAACATAAAAAACATAGGGGTACTAGAAGGCAAAGAGGAAGAGGAAAGGAACAAGAACACACAAGTCTAGGAAACCCAGAGAGGCCCAAAGAAGAGGAACCCAAAGAGGTTCACACCAAGATACAAAGTAATTAAAATGGCAAAGGTTAAAGACAAAATCTTAAAAACAGCAAGAGAAAGACAGATAGGTACCTATAAGGCAGTTCCTATAAGACTGTCAGCTGATTTCCAACAAAACAGATTTTAGGCCAGAGAGTGATGCCCTACCCTGTTTTTCTCAGTGATTAGAGTGTTGGCCCATTGACTGAAGGATCACAGGTTTGATTCTGGGCAAGGGCACATACCTCAATTGCAGCCTTTGTCAGGGCATGTACAAGATGCAACTAATCAATGTGTCTCTCTCACATTGATGATTATCTCTATCCCCCCCCCTCCCTTTCCACTCTTCCACTCTCTCTAAAAATCAATGGAAAAATATAGTTGGGTGAGGATAAATAAAAATAAATAAATAAATAAATAAATAAATAAATAAATAAATAAATAAATAAAGTGATGACAAGCAAGCACCTACAACCAAGAGTACTTTACCCAGCAAGGCTAGCATTTAAAATTGGAGAAACAAACATCTTCCCAGATAAAAATAAAAGAGCTACAGGAGTTTATCAACACCAAACCAGTATTATAAAAATACTAAATGGCATTTTTAAAGAAGATGAAGGGAGGGGAGAAAAACAGAAAATCATACTTATACTGAATACATGGCAATAAATATGTACCTATCAATAATCACTTTAAATGTAAATGGCTTAAGTGCTCCAATCAAAAGACATAGGATAGCTGAGTGGACAAGAAAACTCATATCTATGCTGTCCACAAGTGACTCACCTTAGAATGAAAGACACACAAACTAAAAGTAAAGGGATGGAAGCAGTTATTTCATGCAAAGGCAAGGCAAATGAATAATAGCTAAGGAGACAATACTTATATCTAACAAAATAAACTTTAAAAGAAAGGTTATAATAAGAGACAAAGAGAAAACACATAATAATAAAGGGATCAATTAAAAAAGACAATATAACCCTTTTAAACATTTATTCACTCAACATAGGATCACCTAAATATATAAAGCAAATCTTGATGGACATAGAGGGAGAGATTGACATAGAGGGAGAGAGTAAAACAGTAGTGGATTTTAACACCCCATTGACATCTATGGATAGATCTTCCAGAGAGAAAAACAAAGAAGGAATAAGGGTTCTTAAATGACATACAAGATCAGATGGATTTAGTTAATATCTTCAGAGCATTTCACCCTGAAATATCAGAGCACACATTCTTTTCAATTGTACATTTAACATTTTCTAGGATATATGATGTTAGGACATAAAATAAGTCACAATAAGTTTAAGAAGACTGAAAACATATCAAGATTCTTCTGTGACCATAATAGTGTTAAACTAGAAATCAATCATGAGAAAAAACCGAAAAGCTCACAAAGACATGTAGGCTAAATAACATGTTACTAAACAATGAATGTGTTAACAATGAGATCAAGTAAGAAATCAAAAGATACTTTGAAACAAATGAAAATGAGAATACAACAACCCCAAAACTATGGGAGACAGTGAAAGCAGTCCCAAGAGGGAAATTCATAGCATTAGAGGTCTATCTAAAAACTAAGAATATCTCAAATAAACAGTCTAATTTACACTTAAAGATACTAGAAAAAGAACAACAAATAAAGCCCAAAGTAAGTAAATGAAAGGAAATAATATAGATTAAAATAGAAATAATTGAAAGAGGTCAATGGGGGAAGGGGTGGCATCTGTAATACTTTCAACAATAAAGATAAATAAAAAGAAATAGAGTCTACAAAATAATACAAAAGATCAATGAAACATTAAAGGCAGTTCCTTTAACCAAACTCATCAAGACAAAAAGAGAGAGGACCCAAATAAATAAAATCAGAAATGAAAGAGAAGTAGCAGCTGACATCATGGAAATACAAAAGATTTTAAGAAAATACTGTCAACAAATAGGAAAATCTGAAAGGAAGGAATAAATTCCTAGAAATATGAAATCTTCCAAAACTGAATGAAGAAGAATCAGAAAATCGAGTAGACCAATTACAACTAATGAAGTTGAAGCAGTAATCAAATAACTCCCAGGAAACAAAGCCCTGGACTGGGTGACTTCACAGATAAATTTTAAAAAACATTCAAGGAGAACTAATACCTATCATTCTCAAACTATTCCAAAAATTTTATTTTATGAGATCATCATTATCCTAATTCTAAAATCAGATAAAGATACAACAAAGAAAGAAAATTATAGACCAATATCCTTAATGAACAAAGATGTTAAAGTTCTCAACAAAATATTAGTAAACCAAATCCAGCAATACATTTCAAAGATCGTACAAGTGAGACTTGTATGATCAAATAGAACTTATTTTGGGGATGCAAGGATGGTGCAATATTTACAAATCAATAAATGAGGTGCACCACATAAACAAAATGAAGGATGAAAACCAAATGATCTTATCAATAAATGCAGACAAAGTATTTAATGAAATCAAGAATCCATTTGTGATAACACTCAGCAAACTGGGAATAAAGCAAACATACCCCAACATAATAAAGGCCATACATGACAAACCCACAGCCCACATCATCCTCAATGGGCAAAAACTAACAGCATTTTCCTTAAGATGAGGAATAAGATGGGGATCTCCTCTATCATGACTCTTATTCAACATAGTCCTGGAAATTCTAGCCACAGCAATCAGAGAAGAGGAAGAAATAAAAGGCATCCAAATTGAAGAGGAAGAATGAAACTATCACTATTTACAGATGACATGACATTATATAGAGAGAACCCTAAAGATCCCACCAAAAATATTAATAGTCTGATAAATGAATTTAATAAAGTATTCAGATACAAAATAAATATCCAGAAATCACTGTATGTCAATAATGAAGTACCTAGGAATAAATTTAACCAAGGATATAAAAGACCTCTACTTAGAAAATTATAAGATAAATTATAAGATAAATTTATAAAAAAAATTTAAGAAGAAACAAATAAATAGAAGCATGTACGATGTTTATGAATAGAAAGAATTAATTAACATCATTAAAATGCCCATGTTACCTAAAGCAATCTATAGATTCAACATAATTCCTATCAATATACCAATGTCATAGTTGACAGAACTTGGACAAATATTCCAAAAATTTATATGGAACCACAAAAGTCCCTGCAGAGCCACAGCAGTCTTGAGAAAGAAAAACAAAGTTGGAGGAATTATGCTACCTGATATCAAACTATACTGCAAGATCATAGTTATCAAAACAGCATGGTCTTGGAGGAGAACAACATGGTGGTAGGCAGGACCTGAGTGAGGGTGAGGGTGTGAGTGGTTGAGTGTGTGCGAAGAAGAGTGTGCATGGTTGAACGTGGAGGACATCTGTCAGTGAGTGGGGGAGATCTAAGCAGGCAGTTTGGGTGCTCCTGACAGAGAAGCTGCTGGCCACTGTGTGCGCTGCTCAGCCAGGTGCTTCTCTATGATTGAGAGTGGAAATCACAACATTTTGTAGGATACTCTGGGCCCTCCTCAGGAGGAGGCTGTGGGGAGCACTGGCAACCCAGTGCCCTGAGGCTACAGACAGGAGCATAGAGCCCCAATTTTGGTTCTGGACACCACCAGCTCAGGTGTGACACCATGACCCAGCACACCTGAACCAGTTCCCCTAGAAAATTGCCCTCCACATTGACATGACACACCAGACCCGCCTGCCAGTCCACCCTTGCCTTGATACAGTGTGCCCAGCCAAACTATCTGCTTGTACAATTGCCTTGATGGAGTGTGCCCTACCTGCCTGCCTGCCTGCCTTCCTGCCTGCCTACCTGCCTTCCTGCCTGTCTCTTGACATAGTGCACTCAACCTGCTTGAAAGTCTGTCTGGCCCATCACCTTTATGTGGTGTGTCTGGCCATCCTGCCTGGCTGCCTGACTCCCCTGTCTTAATGTGGTGCACCTGGCCTGCCTGCCTGCCCCATGGCCTTGATTCAGTGTACCCTGTCGTCCTGCCTACCTGGCCCACATCCTTGATGCAGCATGCCAGGATAACCTGCCTACCTGCCTGCTCCACCTCCTTAAT
The DNA here is from genome assembly GCF_014108235.1 of Myotis myotis. NCBI lineage: Eukaryota > Metazoa > Chordata > Mammalia > Chiroptera > Vespertilionidae > Myotis > Myotis myotis. Next base: position 107,016,470 of record NW_023416324.1, on the reverse strand, counting down.
GCAGTGTTACTGGTCTGTCTGTCTGTATTCCTGCCCCACAGCCTCGACTTAGCATACCTAGCCATGCTATTGTTACCCAATGCTCTCCAGATCCGCAGGCCTGCCATCATGACCTGGCTGCCAGACCAGGCTGCTCTGGATGAATGGCCATGTCACATTGTGCCCACCCTGCAACCTTGATTCAGAACCCTGGAGAACTGGTCTAGTAAACTGGGGAGACAAAGAGACAACCCCAGATGAAAGAAGAGGAGGAATTGCCAGAAAAAGAACTAAATGAAATGGAGGCAAGCAATTTATCAGCTATAGAGTTCAAAGTAATGGTTATAGGATTCTCAAGCAACTTAGTGAGGACAACAATCATCCTAATGAAATCTATAAGAAACTTAATGGGAATTATATTAGCAGGAAAAAGGGTATAGAATCCATGAATAAGAATCAATCAGAAATGAAGAATGACATAGCTGAAACAGAATACCCTAGAAAGAATCAATAGTAGATTAGAAGATGCTGAGAACTGAATCAGCGAATTAGAACACAAGATTGAAATTGCTTCTTTCATTCAGAGAAGCAATTAGGAAAAAAATAAATAAAAAGCTGGAAGGTTTAAGGGAGCTTTGAGACAACATGAAACATAACAACATCCCTATCATAAAAGGTGCCGAAAGGAGAAGAATCTGAGCAAGGAATAGACAATGTGTTTGACAAAATAATGATAGAAAACTTCGCTACCTTGGTGAAGGAAATATCACTCAAATTCAGAAACACAGAGAGTCCAAATGAAATGAAACCCGCAAAGACTTAGGCACATCATAATTAAAATGGAAAACTTTAAAGATAAATATTCTTTAGAGCAGCAGGAGAGAGACAGAAAGTTACCTACAAGGGAGCTCCCATTAGACTGTCAACTGATTTATCAATAGAAACACTTCAGGCCAGAGGGAGTGGCATGAATTATACAAAGTAATGAAATTCAAGGGTCTAAATCCAAGACTACTCTATCTAGCAAGGCTATCATTCAAAATTGAAAATGAAATAAAAGGCTGCGTAGAAAAAAATAAAAAAGACTAAAGGATTTTATTACCACAAAACCAGGACTTCAAGAAATGCTAAATGGGCCCTGACCGGTTTGGCTCAGCGGATAGAGCGTCAGCCTGCAGACTGAAGGGTCCCAGGTTCGATTCCAGTCAAGGGTATGTGCCTTGGTTGCATGCATGTCCCCAGTCGGGGGATGTGCAGGAGGCAGCTGGTGGATGTTTCTCTCTCATTGACATTTCTAACTCTCTATCCCTCTCCCTTCTTCTCTGTAAAGAATCAATAAAATATATTTTAAAAAATGGGCTGGTGTAAAAAGAGCTGAACATAGATATGAAGAAAAAAATGGCAATAAAAACATAGCTATCCTATATAATAAAAGGGTAATATGCAAATTGACCAAACAGCAGAATGACTAGTTGCTATGACGCGCACTGACCACCAGGGGGCAGACACTTAATGCAGGAGCTGCCCCTGGTGGTCAATGTGCTCCCACAGGGGGAGCACCACTCAGCCAGAAGCCAGGCTCATGGCTGGCGAGCTGAGCACATTGTCAGTGGTGGGAGCCTCTCCCACCTCTGTGGCAGCACTAAGGATGTCCAACTGCCTACGCTGTCAGTTGGACATCCCCTGAGGAATCCCAGACTGGGAGAGGGCACAGGCCTGGCTAAGGGACCCACCCCTCCCTAAGTGCACGAATGTCATACCCGGGCCTCTAGTTAGTAATAACCTTAAATATAAATGACTTAAAGGCTCCCATAAAAAGACATAGGGTAGCTGAATGGATAAGAAAACATGATCCATATATATGCAATCTACAAGAGACCCACCTCAGAATAAAAGACTCACACAGAATGAAAATGAAGGCATGGAAATGAAAAATAGCTTAGGTTGAAATACTCATATCTAAAAAAAAAAAAAAAAATAGACTTCAAAATGAAGGCCATAACAAGACAATAAAGAATACTACATAATAATAAAGGGATTGTTACAACAAGAGGATATAACCCTGGTAAACATATACGCACCCAAAGTAGAAGCTCTCAAATATTTTTTTAAAAAATTGGAGGTCATTAAGGGATATATAGACAGAAATACAATCATAATAGGGGATTTTAATACCCTACTCACATTACTAAATAGATATCCTAGACAAAAGATCAACAAGGAAACAGCAACCTTAATTGACACATTAGATCAGGTGGAATGAATTTACATTTACAGAATATTTCACCCCAAAACTAGAGAATAGACATTCTTCTCAAGTGTGCATGGGTCATTCTCAAAGATAGACCATGTGTAGGACTCTAAGTCTCCAAAAGTTCAAGAAGTTTTAAATTATATCAAGTATCTTCTCAGATTGCAATGTCATAAAATTAGAAATCAACTACAGTAAAAACACTCAAAAACATTCAAACACATCAGGATAAATAGCATGTTATTAAAAATGAATGAATTACAAATGAGAATAAGAAGTTAATCAAAATATTCCTGGAAACAAATGAACATGAACACACAACAAACCCAAATCTATGGGACACAGCAAAAGCAGTCCTGAGAGTGAAGTTCATGGCACTACAGGACTACCTCAAAACAAAAAAACAAAACAAAAAACGAAAATTTATTAATAAACTACCTATCACTACAACTTAAAGACTTAGAAAGAGAAAAATAAGAAAATCCTAGTGCAATTGGAAGGAAATAATAAAAAAAAGAGAGGAAATGAATAACAGAGTTAAAAAAAAAAAACCACAAAATATCAATGAAATCATGAGCTGGCTCTTTGAAAAGATAAACGAGATTGATGAACCTTTAGCCAGACTCATCAAGAAACAAAAAAAGAGGACCCAAATAAACAAAATCAGATCTGAAAAAGGTGAAGTAACAGCTGAATCCATAGAAATTCAGAGTTGTAAGAAAATACTATGAACAACTATATTCCAACAAGCAGGACAACCTGGAAGAAATGGACAAATTCCTAGAAAAATACAATCTTCCAAAACTTAGGAAGAATCAGAAAACTCGAATAAGCCAATAACTACTGATGAAATTGCAATACCAATAAAACAAACAAACAAACAAAAATAAAATAAAAAAAACCTCCCAGCATCAAACACCCTAGTCCAACCTCTTCGAAGAGTTTTACCAAACATTCAAAGAACAACTATCACAAAACCTCCTCAAACTATTGCAAAAAGTCCAATAGGGAGGGACACTTCTAAGCTTTTTTTTTTTCTACAAAGCCCACATTAGCCTAATCCCAAAATCAGATAAAGAGACTACAAAGAAAGAGAATTACAAGCCAATATCCCTGATAAACATAGATGCTAAAATCCTCGACAAAATATTAGCAAATTGGATCCAGGAATGTATTAAAAAATTATACACCATGACCAAGTGAGATTTATTCTAGGGATGCAAGGCTGGTATAACATTCAAAAATCAATAAATGTGATATAACACGTGAACAAATTGAAAGAAATCACATGGTCATATCAATTGATGCAGAAAAAGCATTCAACAAAATCCAACATCCAGTTTTGAGGACAGTTCTCAGCAAAGTGGGAATAGAGGGATCATACCTCAACATAATAAAGGCCATATATGACAAACCTACAGCGAACATCATACTCAATGGGCAAAAATTAAAATCATTTCCCATAAAAACAGGGATAAGACAGAAATGTACACTTTCACCTCTCATTCATCATAGTACAGGCAGATCAGACAAGAACAAAAAAAACATCAGCATCCAAATTGGAAAGCACAAAGTTAAATTGTAATTATTTGCAGATGACATGTTATTGTACATAGAAAACCCTAAAGACTCCACCAAAAGCTACTAAATTTAATAAATGAATCTGGAAATGTAGCAGGATATAAAATACCAGAAATCTATGACATTTTTATACAAAATAATGAACTCTCAGAAAGATAAAATAAGAAAAAAAGTCTTATTCACAATTGCAACAACAATAAAATAAGATACATGGGAATAAACTTAATCAAGGAGGTAAAAGACCTGTACTCAGAGAACTACAGGATGTTGAAAAAAAGAGATAGAAAAAGAATATTTTATGTTCATGGTTTGGTAGAATTAACATCATTAAAATGTCCATATTGCCCAAAGCAATCTATAGATTTAATGCAATCCCTATTTAAATACAAATGACATATTTCACAGATCTAGAACAAACACTTCAAAAGTTCTTATGGAACCAAAAAGTAGCTCGAGGAGCCACGGCAATATTGAGAACAAAGAGCAAAGTTGGAGTGATCAAAATATCAGCTATCATCCTATACTTACAAAGCCATCATAATCAAAACAGCCTGGTAGTGGCACAAGAAGAGGAATGTAGATAAATGGAATAGTACAGAGAATTCAGAAATTGACCCAAGCCATTATGCCCAATTAATATTTGACAAAGAAAGTCAGAGCAAACAATGGATTAAAGACAGTATCTTCAATAAATGGTGCTGGGAAAATTGGATAGGTATATGCAAAAAATAATTTCAAGAATGAAACTATACCACCTGCTTACATCATATACAAGAATAAACTGAAATAGATAAAAGGCAAATGTAAGGCATGAAACCATAAAAACTCTAGAAGAAACCATAGGCAGCAAAATCTCAGACATCTCTCATAGCAATATGTTTATGGATACATCTCCTAGGGTAAGGGAAACTAAGGAGAAAATAAAGAAATAGGACTACATCAAAATAAAATCTTCTGTAAAGCTAAAAGCACATCAAAAACATGAAAAGGGAGCCCACTGTATGGGAGAACGTATTTGTCAATGATGCATTTGGTAAGGGGTTAATTTCCAAAATATATAAGAAACTCATAACTTAACAGAAGGAAGGCAAACAATCTGATTTAAAAATGGACAAAGGACTTATATAAACACTTCTCCAAAGTAGATATACAGATGACCAAGTGACATATGAAAAAAATGCTTAAAGTCACCAATCATCAGAGAGATGCATATTAAAACAACAGTGAGCTATCATCTCACACCTACCAGAATTGACAAGTGCTAGAGTGAATGTGGAGAAAAGGGGATCCTAGTACACTGCTGGTGAGAATTCAGACTGGTGCACCCTCTATGTAAAATAGTATGGAATTTCCTCAAAAATGGAAGTGCCATTTGTCACAATAATCCCACTTCTAGAGGAATACATCCTAAGATACCCTAAACACTAGTCAGAAAGAATGCAAGCACCCTTATGTTCATAGCGGCATTATTTACAACTAGACGTTCAGTACACAAAATTTGTGCACTGGGGGTAGGGGGGTCCCTCAGCACAGCCTATGCCCTATCGCAGTCCAGGACACTCAGGGGGCAGCTCTGGCATTGAATGCCTGCCCCCTGGTGGTCAGTGTGCATCATAGGGGCTGGTCGTTCCACTGTTCGGTTGATTTGCATAGTAGGGTTTTATTATATAGGACTAGAAGCCCGGTGCACAAAAATTTGTGCACTCGGGGCGGGGGAGGGGGGGTCACTCAGCCTGGCTTGCGCCCATTCACAGTCCAGGACCCCTTGGAGGATGTCCACCTGTTGACTTAGGCCCACTCCCCGGAGGATCAGGCCTAAGCTTGCAGTCAGACATCCTTCTGGCAGCCAGGGAGCGTTCAGGGGATGGCCGAGAAAGGTTGAGGCCCCCAATGGATCGGGTCTAAACCATAAGTTGGGCATTCTTAGTGCTTCCATGGAGGTGGGAGAGGTTCCTGCCACCACCACTGTGCTGGCCAGCCATGAGCCAGCTTCTGGCTGAGCGGCACTCCCCATATGGAAGTGCACTGACCACCAGGGGGCAGCTCCTGCATTGGGCGTCTGTCCCCTGGTGGCCAGTGTGCATCATAGCAACCAGTCATTCTGCCATTCAGTCAATGTGCATATTAGCCTTTTATTATTATTATATAGGATGTCCCTATTTCTGCCCTTGTGCCCCCTCTACCCAGCTCTTGCCCCCCACTTCTCTCTGGCCATCACCATACTGTTGTCTGTGTCCATGAGTTGTGTATATATTTTCTTTGGCTAATCCCTTCTTTAAATTCATTTCTTTAAATTTTTATTTTCAGATTAGTGCTTATAACTGCACTATTATATATTTTTTATTATATAATTTAGAATTAAGATATTTTTAATTGAATCCTTGTAAATTTTAGCACAATTTAATAAATTATTCTAGAAACAATTAGGAGATTTTTCATGAAATGCAGATACATTTCAATTAATATTTTATTAATTTTTAATTTTTTAATATTTCAATTTGAAATAATCTCATACGTGTAAAAAAACTATAAAATACTACAGCATATTATATGTACCCTTCACCCAATTTCTTAGGTGTTAATAATTTAAACATAACCATTATACAACTAACAGAATTTGGAATAATTTTCTTATAATCTCTTTAATGTTACTTAATCCATTTACTTTGTTTTTGTTAATCTTCACTCAAGGATATTTTTCCATTGAATTTTAGAGATAGTGAAGGGAAAGGGAGAGACACATTGATTGGTTTCCTCCTGCACATGCTTTGATAGGGACTGGGGATCAAGCCAGCAACTGAGGTACATGCCCTTGACTGGAATCGAACCTGGAACCCTTCAGTCCATGGGATAATGCCCTATCCACTGAGCAAAACAGGCTGCAGCTTAATTCATTTACTTTTAATCTATATGTGTCTTTATATTTAAAGTGGGTTTTGTTTTTGATTCACTCTCATAATCTTTCCTTTATTATTTTTTTAATTAAATCTTTATTGTTCAGATTATTCCATTTGTTCCTCTTTTTCCCCCCCCATAAATCCCCTCCTCCCAGTTCCCGCCCCACCCTCCACCCTCACTCCCCACCCACTGTCCTCATCCATAGGTGCACGATTTTTGTCCAGTCTCTTCCCGCATCTCCCACACCCCTTTCCCCCCCAAGAATAGTCAGTCCATTCCCTTTCTATGTACCTGATTCTATTATGATCACCAGATTATTTACTCACTTGATTCTTAGATTCACTTGTTGATAGATGCATATTTGTTGTTCATAATTTGTATCTTTACCTGTTTCTTCTTCTTCCTCTTCTTAAAGGATACCTTTCAGCATTTCATATAATACTGGTTTGGTGGTGATGAACTCCTTTAGCTTTTCCTTATCTGTGAAGCTCTTTATCTGACCTTCAGTTCTGAATGATAGCTTTGCTGGATAAAGTAATCTTGGTTGTAGGTTCTTGGTATTCATCACTTTGAATATTTCTTGCCACTCCCTCCTGGCCTGCAAAGTTTCTGTTGAGAAATCAGCTGACAGTCGTATGGGTATTCCCTTGTAGGTAACTGGGTTTCTTTCTCTTGCTGCTTTTAAGATTCTCTCTTTGTCTTTTGCTCTTGGCATTTTAATTATGATGTGTCTTGGTGTGGCCCTCTTTGGATTCCTTTTGTTTGGGGTTCTCTGCGCTTCCTGGACCTGTAAGTCTATTTCTTTCACCAGGTGGGGGAAGTTTTCTGTCATTATTTCTTCAAATAGGTTTTCAATATCTTGCTCTCTCTCATCTTCTGGCACCCCTATAATTCTGATGTTGGTACGTTTGAAGCTGTCCCAGAGGCTCCTTACACTATCTTCGTATTTTCGGATTCTTTTTTCATTTTGCTTTTCCAGTTGGGTGTTTTTTGCTTCTTCGCATTTCGAATCTTTGACTTGATTCTTGCGCTCCTCTGGTCTGCTGTTGGGTGTCTGTATAATATTCTTTATTTCAGTCAGTGTATGCTTAATTTCTAGTTGGTTCTTTATCACAACATCGAGGGTCTCATTAGATTTCTTGAGGATCTCACTACATTTATCGGCGGTCTCACCAGTCTTTTCGAGGGTGTTACTAAGTTTATCGGCAGCTTCTAGACAGTTCTTGAGAGACCTTAAAAGTGTGGTTTTGAGCTCTATATCTTCCATTTCTGACATTTGCGTCCTGTTTCTTTGTCTCTGCATTTTTTTATCTTTTCTTGGTGCACCCCCTAGTGGTCTTTGTGTGCAGTCTTGTTGTAGTTAAGCCTTGATTGTCGGCAATACCAGGGGTGATTTGACCTCCAGGCTAACTGGCTATGAGAGTCAGCTGTGTCTGCAGTGGGAGAGCTTCAGTGCTGGATCTCTAGGGAGGTGCTAATCTTGCATTTGCCTGAGGCTATCTGGCAAATGGCTCTGAGCAGGGCTTGAGCAGGTCGGGTCCCCGGGGATCTACAGGGCAGGTGGAGCAAGCAGTTATGGCTGCTCTCAGTTCCCTCCCTAGGGGCTCTGCCTCTCAGAGTCCCAGCAACCGCTGCAAGCCTGGGAGAGAAAGCTGCCTTCGAGTTCCGACTGAAGCCAGACAGTCCCGCTTCTCCCATTTGTGTCTGGGTCCCCAGAGACTCGCCCGGATCTGGAGCTCAGAGTCTGAAACTCCCTCCCGATTGAAAACAATAACCGCACCCTTGCCGCCAGCCCACTCCGCGCGCGCACTCCGCACCTGAGTATTTCACTTCAGCACTGCCCCTCCTCTGAGTCTGGGTATGATATTCTCTTTCCTCCTAGTTGTAGAATTTCCACTCAGCCAGTCTTCCTGTGGTTCTGGATGATGTCCGTTCTGTCCCTTAGTTAATCTCTGAAGTGGTTGTTCGAGGCAGCAATCTCTGGCGTTAACCTATGCCGCCATCTTGGTTTCTCCATAATCTGTCCTTTAATTGGTACATTTATGCCACTGACTTTCAGAGTGCTTACTGATAGGGTTACTACTATATCAGCCAGCTTCTGGGTCTTCTGGGTCCCGCCCTGCCTTACCTTTTTTTCTTTTTTTTTTACTAAGACATTTCACTTTATTTAAAAGAAGCCAATATACAGGATATAAAGGGTATGATATTTACAACAGTACAGTAAATAGGTTGGTTTCCCGGTAGGATCAGTAGTCTTTCAGTAAGTATTAAGCCCCCTTCCCCTTGATGCTCGACCCAGCTGGCAAAAAAACAGCAACAGTGGGGTGGTACGGGACTGCAGGATAGAACATCTCCCTGAAGTGATTAAAAATCACATAGATGCTAAAATGTCCACGAAGGGGTTTTGGGGGTGAGGGGTGCCTCTGTCTCATTCCTTTGAGGGGTTGGCAGCAGGAATGCTGAGGGATTTGCCCCAAACTAACACACGGCCCACCCTGATCCTGTAAATCTTTCACCCATGGAATATTCCCTTCCTGAGAGAATCAGCCCTAATCCGTCAGCCAGGGCCTGGAGGAGCAGCCCAGGTCACGGGCACAGCCAGGACTGTGGACACTTCATGGCCTTTCCACTCCCACTCCAGCTGCCTAACAACTCTGCACTGCTCCCCTCGCCCACCTCCCCCATCACCCCATCAAGACGCCGTGCACAGTAGGGGACACTGGTTTTCCCATGCCCATTGGGAACTGGCTGTTTCTGTCTTCTGGAGTAAAATGGTTCCTGTGGGTCAGGTAAGGTCTCTGCTTGGCAGGAAGTTCTGAAACAGAGCCACTGACCACACCCACCTCCTCTGGGCTTGGAGCAGCTCCGGCCCTTGGAGCTCATCTCTCCAGCAGAACTGAAGGGAAGACTGTGTGTACCCTTCTGTCCCTCACCCTTCACATGCCCAGAACCATCAGTGTCACACTTCCTAATTCCTATCATTATATTTAATTAGTTCCATACTGTTTTACTAATTCTGAATCTAAACAGATTGGTTCAAAAGGAGATCATTCTATTTTTAAAGTAGCTGGGGCTTCTGGGGTGGGCCTTGCCTTGCAGCCCCAGACTCACTGATGGGAAGGCCTCGCTGATGGGCAGTTCCCGGGCCTCAAGGCAAGACCCGCTGCTGGGGCTTCTGGGGGCAAACCTTGCCTTGAAGCCCCGGACCCACTGATGGGGGGTTCCCGGGCCACAAGGCAAGACCAGCTGCTGGGGCTTGTGGGGGCGGGCCTTGCCTTGCAGCCCTGGACCCACTGATGGGCAGTTCCTGGACCGCAAGGCAAGACCGGCTGCTGTGCCTCCTGGGTCCCGGCCTGCATCACTGTGGGAGACGCGATTGCCTGGCTTCTCTGATCACTGGCAGGGGGCGGGAAAAGGCTGCCCGGTTCTCCCGGTTCTCTGATCAAGGGGCCGGGGGCAGGGCAAAGGCGGCCCTGGGGGGAATAATAAAAGGGGAATATGCAAACTGACGCTAACAGCAGAAAGACTGGGAATGGCTGGTCACTATGACACACACTGACCACCAGGGGGCAGACGCTCGATGCAGGAGCTGTCCTCTGGTGGTCAGTGAGCTCCCACATGGAGGAGATCTGCTCAGCCACAAGCCAGGCTGACTGCTGCCAGTACAGCAGTGGTGGTGGGAGCTCTACTGCCTTCCTCAGTAGCACTAAGGATGTGCAACTGCAGCTTAGGTCTGCTCTCTGCTGGCAAGCGGACATCCCCCGAGGGCTGCCGGGCTCTTGGCGGCCCCCTGGGTTTCTGATCACCATCAGTGGCAGACGGCTTCTTCTGTCCTTCCTCTTTCATCTCCCAGCATTGCACCTATGTATGCAAATTTACCGCCATCTTTGTTGGTGGTTAACCACCATCTTTCTTGGCAATTAATTTGCATATCTCGCTGATTAGCCAATGGGAAGTGTAGCGGAGGTATGGTTAATTTCAATCTTTGTCTATTATTAGATAGGACTAGAGGCCCAATGCACACAATTTGTGAATGGGCAGGGGTGTCCCTCAGCCTGGCCTGTACCCTCTCCAATCTGGGACCCCTTGGGGATGTACAACTTCCGGTTTAGGCACAATCCCTGTAAACCAGCAGTTGTACATCCCTCTCACAATCCGGGACCACTGGCTTCTAACAGCTCACCTGCCTGCATGCCTGATTGTCCCCAACTTCCCTCCCCTGCCATGATCCGCCTCCTCTGCTGGGACCCACCTTGAGATGCTGGGACCAGCCTCCTCTGCACTGCACAGAGCCATGGAACCCTCAGACCTCACTGCATGGAGTGGCCACTGGGTCCCGCCTCTGCTGTGCAGTGGCTATCTTGTGGCAGCCATCTTTGTGTTGGCCATCTTGTGGTGGCCACATTATGGTGACCATCTCGTGGTGGCCATCTTGTGATGACATCAAGTGCATCGGTGCGAGGACCACCTAGGCTTTTATTAGTATAGACTAGAGGCCCGGTGCACAAAAATTTGTGCACTCGGTGGTGGGGATCCTTCAGCCCAGTCTGTGCCCTCTCACAGTCTGGGACCCCTCGGGGGATGACCACTTGCTGGCTTAGTCCTGTTCCTCTGGGGATTGGGCCTAAGCTGGCAATCAGACATTCCTCTGGCAGCCCGGCAGCCCTCGGTGGATGTCCACTTGCCAGCAGGGAGCAGACCTAAGCTGCAGTCAGACATCCTTAGAGCTGCTGAGGAGGCAGGAGAGCTCCCACCACCACCGCTGTACTGGCAGCAGTCAGCCTGGCTTGTGGCTGAGCAGAGCTCCTTCATGTGGGAGCTCACTGACCACCAGAGGACAGCTCCTGCATCGAGCGTCTGCCCCCTGGTGGTCAGTGTGTGTCATAGTGACCAGCCATTCCCAGTCTTTCTGCTGTTAGCGTCAGTTTGCATATTCCCCTTTTATTATATAGGATAGAGGCCTGGTGCATGGGTGGGGGCCGGCTGGTTTTGCCCTGAAGGTTTTTCCGGATCAGGGTAGGGGTCCCACTTGGGTGCCTGGCCAGCCAGGGTGAAGGGCTGATGGCTGTTTGCAGCTAGCCACACCCCCTTCAGGGTGGGGGTCCCCACTGGGGTGCCTGGCCAGCCTGGATGAGGGGCTGAGGGCTGTTTTCAGGCTGGCCAAGCTGGTGACTGAAGCTCCCAGCCTCTCCTTTTTTTCTTTTTTTTTTTTTTATTCAGGGATTTATTTTCCTTCTATAATTGAAACTTTGTTGCCGTTCCAGCTCCAAGGCCAGGGCCTGATGAAAGCAGGTCTCTGGGGTTTGTTTAGCTTCTATAATTGCAACTTTGTTGCTTATAGTGGAGCTCAGAGCCCAGCCACAGCAGGAAGGAAGCTTGACTTCCTCCATCACTGGAGCAAGCAAGCCTCCTGCTGGCTTCAGCTGCGTGGCTGCAGCCACCATCTTAGTTGGGTTAATTTGCATGTCCTGCTGATTAGCCAATGGGAAGCATAGCAGAGTTATGGTTAATTACCATGTTTGTCTATTATTAGATTAGATAGCTGTGATCTGGAGATAGCCCAAGTGCCCATCAATGGATGAATGGATAAAAATGATGTGGTACATTTTCACAATGGAATACTATGCCGCTGTAAAAATGAAGGATCTCTTACCCACTGAGACAGCATTGAGGGACCTGGAGAGTATTATGCTAAGCAAAATATGCCAGTCAGAGAAAGACAAGTATCACAATATCTCACTCCTATGTGGAATTTAATGAACAAATAAACTGTTGAATGAAGTAGACCTAGAGACATAGAACCATGGAACATGCTTCTGAATCTCAGAGGGAAGGCAGGGGTGGGTGGATGGGAAAAGGTTAACTGGGGAATTTATAGGGGTATATGCATAGCCCATGGACACAGACAATAGTTTGGTGAAGGCCTGATGGGGGCAGGTGCAGGGTGGAGTGGATTTTTTGGGGGGGAAATGGGGACATCTATAATACTTTCAACAATAAAAATAAATTTTAAAGAATAGCATAGTACTGGCATAAAAACACATATAGATCAATGTAACAGAATAGAGAGCCCAGAAACAAACCCCCCTTTTCATGGTCAATTAATATTTGACAAAGAAGGCACAAAATGTGCAATGGGGTAAATACAGTCTATTCAATAAATGATGTTGGGAAAATTGGACTGATGCATGGAAAAAATATGAAACTAGACTACCTTTATATACCACGCACAAGAATAAACTCAAATTAGATTAGAGACTTAAATGTAAGGCTCAAAAACATAAAAATCTTAGAAAAAACATAGGCAGTAAAACCTCAGACATTTTTTTGTAGCAATATTTTTCTGATATATTGTTTCAGGCGAGGGAAACAAAAGAAAAAAAAATGGGACTACATTAAACTATAAAGGTTTTCATAACCAAGAAAAACATGATCAAACTTAAAAGATAACTTATCAGTGGGAAACCATATTTGCCAAAGATACATCTGATAATTGGTTATGATCTAAAATTTATAAAGAAATTATATAATGCCCTAACTGGTTTGGCTCAGTGGATAAAGCATCAGCCTGCAGACTCAAGGGTCCCAGTTTTGATTCCAGTCAAGGGCATGTACCTTGGTTGTGGGCACATCCCCAGTAGGGAGTGTGCAGGAGGCAGCTGGTTGATGTTTCTCTCTCATGGATGTTTCTAACTTTCTATCCCTCTCCATTCCTCTTTGTAAAAAATCAATAGTATGCATATATATATATGAAATATCCTGTTAAAAATTATATAACAACACCAGGAAGACAAACAATCCAATAAAAATGGGTAAAGGATCTGAATAGACACTTCTCCAAAGAAGATACATAGATGGCCAATAGACATGAAAATATGTGGAACATCACTAATCATCAGAGAAGTGCAAATTTAAACCATAATGAGATATCACCTCACCTATTAGAATGGCAATCATCAATAAATCAATGAACAACAAGTGCTGGTGAAGATGAGGAGAAAAAGGAATGCACTGTTGGTGGGGATGCAGATTGGTGTAGCCACTGTAGACAGCAGTATGGAGTTACCTCAAAAATTAAAAATGGAACTGCCATATGACCCAGTGATCCCACTTCTGGGAATATATACAAAGAAACTCAAAACACTAATTCAATAGAATATATGCACCCCTATGTTAATTGCAGCATTATTTACAATAGCCAAGATTTGAAAGCAGCCCAAGTGCCCATCAGTAGCTGAGTGGATAAAAAGTTGTGGTATATTTACACAATGGAATACTACTTGGCCATAAAAAAGAAGAAAATCTTGCCATTTGGGACAGCATGTTTGGACCTAAAGAGGATTATGCTTAGTGAAATAACAAGCAGAGAAAGACAAACATAATATGATTTCATTTATATGTGGAATCTAATGAACAAAATAAACCAACAAATTAGAAATAGACTCATAGATACAGAGAACAGACTGACAGCTGTCAGAGGGATGGGCTTTGGGGGACTGAGTGAAAAAGTTGGAGTAAGAAAAAAAAATTCAGACACAGACAACAATATAGTGATTACCTGAGGGTACCAGAGAAAAAGGTGGGTGGGAGGACATAGAAGAGTGTAAAGGGGGGGACAAATGGTGACAGATTGAGATGCCTTGGGGTGATGAACACACAAGACAATATACAAACGATGTTTTATAGAATTGTACACTTGAAACCTATATAATTTTATTAACCAATATAATTCCAACAAATTTAATTAAAATTATAAGGCAAATAAAGTGAATGCTGTTGTGTACTCATAAATTAAAAAAATTAATTACACAAAGAAATCTACAGATTCAATGCCATAGGGGAAAATAGGGGACATATATAATACTTTCAACAATAAAGATTTTTTAAAAAGGCAAATGGAATTTTTCTTAAGAAGAATAAATACAATTCTACAATTTGTATGAAACCACAAAAGAACCTAATTAGCAAAAGCAATCTTGAGAAAGAATAAGAAAAAGCTGCAGGTATCACTTCCCTATTTCCTAGGATTTTGGGATACAGGACCATTGACTGATTTAGTGTAGGTTTTCCATCTTAGAATTGGTTTCCCTCTCCATAAAAATTCCTATAGTTAATGTGCTATTTATGTCCTTTTAAGGCATATGTGACAGTTTCTTGTTGATGTTATCTTAGGAAAGTTATTCTAAAACTTAGAAGTAATGGAAAAAACTGATTGCAAGTCCTTTCAATATATTAGAAAAGTGCTTCTCACACTTTATGTGCACCTAAATTACCTGTTCATTTGTAAAATGCAGATTTTACTCAGTGCATCTAAGTTAAGGACCCAGCTTTTGAGTTTCAAACTGCTCCGAGGCATTGACAATGTTGCTGGACATTTTGAGTAGTGAATTTCAAGGGCAAATTGTTGAAAGCCTTTGTAAAGGGCCATGCCATGTTCTAGGATGGTAGTTCTCAAACTTGCTTACACATTAAAATCACCAGAGGAGGTTTTAAAAATCCTGATATTCAGGCCTTACTCAGTTTCCAATTATATCAGAATATCAGGGGTAAGACCTAATTGTCACTATTTTTAAACTCCCCAGATGTTTCTAATATGCTCTAAGAAAATACAGCTTTGTTTGCACAACTGATTAGGGCCATGTTACAGTTCTGTAAAACTGGTAAGGTGTGATGATTTTATTGCTCTTCAGGACTTTAACCAATGTTGTACCTAATTTGGTACTTTTTTCAGCTTCTTTTTTCCTGCTGAATGAAGAAAAAAAAATTTACTTTTTTTTTTGAACTGCCTTAGTTATCTTGCTAGTTTCCTCATTATTGAGTTAAATAAAACTTTCACACAATGCTTTAATTTCTCTTAGTCAGAAAATCACCATAATATCTCTGCTGGTAGCTACATTTTCTCCTTTGTTTGAGCAACAGCCAATTATTTTGTGGAAATTGGTAACAAATACATTACAAATAAATTCATAAATTATTTTAGGGTCTCACTAAGCCTCCTAAAATGCTTGGTAAAACCCTCATCAAACCAACAATTGATGACTAGTTCAATAATTATTGACATACTTGATCTTAAAGTACATTTATGGAGACCAGATTTACACTCTGATCTGTGTCAATTCACTATCATTTGGAAGAGAGCTCCCTCTTTTATTTACAAGAGAAATGCTACTAAGGCATAACCACTTGATGGTTTGGACTTGAAGTTGTTTTCTGCAGCAGGAATGAATTGGCTCTGCTCCACCCACACATTTCCCCCAGCCCATCCTTATGACTAATGGCTTCCATTTGCTGGATGTCAGGCCAGCCTCAGTAAATTGGCCCACTTGGGGACCAAACTTATGAACTTGGTTTCATCAGCACAGTAATATTAGCAGAGGAATGAACCTGCCAAGTTAACAGCTGATTGATTTCACTGAAAGTTATCATTCTAAAATTGTCCTGCTTCTCAAGAACAACAAAAACTAACCACCATGTTAGAGATAGGTAAAAGTGAACATTCCTTTAGGTTAAAAATATATTATAAAAATTAAGATTTAATGAAAAATAATTAAAGGGTTATTTGAGTATTTTAAAAAATCTCATACAAATAAGGGCATTTAGCCAAAGTTGAGTTTATATTATCTCTTCTTTTTTAAGTCTCACCTTTGTATGGCCTTTCAACTTTAAAAACATAAAGTGTATATACATTTTGTTGTTGTTGTTGTTGTTATTGTTTAAAGTATCACATATGTCTCCTTTTCCCCAATTGACCCCCCTTCTGACAAGTCCCACCCCCAGGACAAGCCCGACCATCCCAGTGTCTGTGTCCACTGGTTATGCTAATATACATCCATACAAGTCCTTTGGTTGATCTCTTAACTATCCCCTATCCCCTGCCTTCTCTCTGAGGTTGGACGGTCTGTTCAGTATTTCTTTGTCTCTGGATCTATTTTTGTTCATCAGTATGTGTAGTTCATTATATCCCACATATGAGTGAGATCGTGTGATATTTATCTTTCTCTAACTGACTTACTTTGTTTGGATAATACTCTCCAGTTCCATCCATGCTGTTGCAAATGGTAAAAGTTCCTTCTTTTTTATAGCAGCACTCGAGGCCCGGTACATGAATTCATGCACAGGTAGGGTTCCCTCCCCCAAGCCAGCCAGTGGTCAATGCACTCCCACAGCCAACCTCCCCCCTGTGGGCCCGATCGGCCCCAGGGCCAATGGTCTAATGCCTCCTTTATAAATCAGTAGCACCAGATATACATATCCCCTTTAAGAATATTTACATGTATTTCAAAACATCTGCAGATGGTTCTGAGGTCTATCACTTGCATTTGGAATAAGACTCTGGCTCCATGTTGTTTTTTGTTTAAAAATGTTGCATTAAACTATACAACTGCCCAAACTCCTTTGCAGCTAGGATTCTGGATATGAATTTGTTTCTGCCAATTGGATGCGCTTGCACAATATTTTGATTGCAGAAGTGGGGCAGAGGCATCTTCCCACAGTTTTGGTTGTTTGCTGCTGGTGACCATGTTTGCAGAGATGTGGAGGTTTTCTGCAGCAGAATCCAGACTGTGCACAAGCAGTTGTGGCAGACGCAGTGCCCAGTGACCTGTTTTGTGGGAGCTGGAAGGCACTAGTGGGGGCAGCAGTTTCCCGATCCCTGGGTCACAGCTGTGCCAGAGTGTCCTGGAATTCAGTTGTGGCTGAGAGGGCAGCTCCTCCCACTGGAAAGGGAGTCTTCCCTGGGGGCACAGCCTAATACCCACTCCTCCAGCTTTCCCATGATTTCCCAAGCACCGATTCCCTGTGCTAAATTCTTTTCTGCCTAAAATAGCAAAGATTTAAAAACATTTTGGATCCTCTACTTTCAACAAAAATAATGCTGCACAGGGTCAGGTCTGAGAAGTGGGTGAGGTGTTGAGGAAGTCTCCCTTCTTTGAGTCTCAGCTTCCTCTTCCGTAGAAGGGAGACCAAAGATTATTATCTGTTCATAGTTACTGAATACCATGGCAGCTGTGTTTCCTGAAGATGGCCACAACATTTCCCATCTCTTCTGTGACCTTGCCACTTTCTGCCACGTCCTTTCTCTTTTGTTGTTGTTGGTTTTTGAAAAATATATTTTTATTGATTTCAGAGAGGAAGTAAGAGAGGGAGAGAGAGAGATAGAAACATCCATGATGAGCGAGAATCATTGATTGGCTGCCTCCTGCAAGTCCCCCACTGGGGATCGAGCCCACAACCCAGGAGTGTGCCCTTGACTGGAATCAAACCTGGGACCTTTCAGTTCACAGGCCGATGCTCTATCCATGGAGCCAAGCTGGCTATGGCTACTTCCCTTTCTCTCTCTCTTTTTTTTTTATGATTTCATTTAATTTTATTTTTTTTAATTTATTTCTTAAAGTATTACAAAGGGTATTACATATGTGTCCATTTTATCCCCCTGCCCTAGACAGTCCCCTAGCCTCCCCTATACCCCAGTGTCTTATGTCCATTGGTTATGCTTATATGTATGCATACAAGTCCTTTAGTTGATCTCTTACCCCCCTACCTCCTGCCCCCCAACCCTCCCCGGCCTTCCCGCTGCAGTTTGACAATCTGTTTGAGGCAGCTCTGCCTCTGTATCTATTATTGTTCAAAAGTTTATAATGGTCTCTATTATCCATGAATGAGTGAGATCATGTGGTATTTTTCCTTCATTGACTGGCTTATTTCACTTAGCATAATGCTCTCCAGTTCCATCCATGACGTTGAAAATGGTAAGAGTTCCTTCTTTTTTAGAGCAGCATAGTATTCCATCATGTAGATGTACCACAGTTTTCTAATCCATTCATCTACTGATGGGCACTTAGGCTGTTTCCAGATCTTAACTATGGTGAATTGTGCTGCTATGAACATAGGGGTGCATACATCCTTTCTGGTTGGTGTTTCTGGTATCTTGGGATATATTCCTAGAAGTGGGATCACAGGGTCAAATGGGAGTTCCATTATCAGTTTTTTGAGAAAACTCCATAATGTCTTCCATAGTGGCTGCACCAGTCTGCATTCCCACCAGCAGTGCACAAGTGTTCCTTTTTCTCCACATCCTCTCCAGCACTTGTCGTTTGTTGATTTGTTGATGATAGCCAGTCTGACAGGTGTGAGATGGTACCTCATTGTTGTTTTGATTTGCATCGGATGATTAGTGACTTTGAGCATGTTTTCATATGTCTCTTGGCTTTCTGAATGTCCTCTTTTGAAAGGTGTCTATTTAGGTCCTTTGCCCTTTTTTTGATTGGATTGTTTATCTTCCTTTTGTTAAGTTGTATGAGTTCCCTATAAATTTTGGAGATTAGGCCCTTATCAGATATGACATTGGCAAATATGTTTTTCCACACAGTGGGTTTTCTCCTTGTTTTGTTGATGGTTTCTTTTGCTGTGCAGAAGCTTTTTATTTTGATGTAGTCCCATTTGTTCATTTTCTCTTTAGTTTCAAGTGCCCTAGGAGCTGTATCAGTGAAGAAATTGCTTTGGCATATGTCTGAGATTTTGTTGCCTTTGGATTCTTCTAGAATTTTTATGGTGTCCTGTCGTACATTTAAGTCCTTTATCCATTTTGAGTTTATTTTTGTGTATGGTGTAAGTTGGTGGTCTAGTTTCATTTTCTTGCATATATCTGTCCAATTTTCCCAAACCACTTATTGAAGAGATTATCTTGGCTCCATTGTATGTTCTTGCCTCCTTTGTCAAATATTAATTGAGCATATTGGTTCGGGCCGATTTCTGGGCTCTCTATTCTATTCCATTGATCTATATGCCTATTCTTGTGCCAGTACCAGGCAGTTTTGAGAACAGTGGCTTTGTAATACCACTTGATATCTGGTATTGAGATCACACCTACTTTGGTCTTTTTCAGGATTGCTGCAGCTATTCGGGGTCTTTTTATATTCCAGATGAATTTTTGGAGAGTTTGTTCTAGATCTGTGAAGTATGCCATTGGTATTTTAATGGGAAGTTTGTTGAATTTATAGATTGCTTTGGGTAGTATGGACATTTTAATGATGTTGATTCTACCAATCCATGAACACGGTATGTTCTTCCATCTGTTTATGTCTTCCTCTTTATCTTTTTTCAACGTCCTGTAGTTTTCTGAGTAGAGGTCTTTTACCTCTTTAGTTAAGTTTATTCCTAGGTAGCTTAATTTTTTGTTGTGATGGTAAACGGGATTGTTTTTATAATCTCTCTTTCTTAAAGTTCACTATTGGTGTATAGAAATGCCTCGGATTTCTTGGGGTTAATTTTGTATCCTGCTACATTGCAAAATTCATGTATTAAGTCTAGTAGTTTTTGATGGAGTCTCTAGGGTTTTGTATGTATAATATCATGTCGTCTGCAAATAAGGACATTTTTACTTCCTCTTTTCCAATTTGGATGCCTTTTATTTCTTCTTCTTGCCGAATTGCAATGGCTAACACTTCCAGTACTATGTTGAACAGGAGTGGTGAGAGTGGGCATCCCTGTCTTGTTCCTGTTCTTAGGGGAAATGGTGTTAGTTTTTGTCCATTGAGAATGATGTTGGCTGTCGGCCTGTCATGTATGGCTTTTATTATGTTGAGGTATGATCCTTCTACTCCCACTTTGCTGAGAGCTTTTATCAAAAATGGGTTTTGGATTTTTGTCAAATGCTTTTTCTGCATCAATTGATATGACCATGTGGTTTTTTTCTTTCAATTTGTTTATGTGATGTATCACGTTTATTGATTTGCGGATATTGTACCATCCTTGCATCCCTGGGATAAATCCTACTTGGTCATGGTGTATGATCTTTCTGATGTACTGCTGGATCCGATTTGCTAAGATTTTGTTGAGGATTTTGGCATCTATGTTTATGAGGGATATTGGCCTGTAATTCTCTTTCATTGTGTTGTCTTTCCCTGGTTTTGGTATTAGGGTGATGCTGGCTTCATAGAACGAGCTTGGAAGTGTTCCTTCCTCTTGAATTTTTTGTAGTAGTCTGAGGAGGATAGGTTTTAGTTCTTCCTTGAATGTTTGGTAAAACTCCCTGTGAAGCCATCTGGTCCTGGGCTTTTGTTTGATGGAAGCTTTTTGATGACTGCTTCAATTTCTTCCATAGTTATTGGCCTGTTGAGATTATTAGATTCTTCCTGATTGAGTTTTGGAATGTTGTATTTTTCTAGGAATTTGTCCATTTCCTCCAGGTTGTCTAGTTTGTTGGAGTAGAGCTGTCCATAGTATTTTTTAACAATCATTTGTATTTCTGTGGGGTCTGTTGTTATTTCGCCTCTATCGTTTCTGATTTTGTTTATTTGGGTCCTCTCTCTTTGCTTCTTGGTGAGTCTGCCTAGAGGTTTGTCAATCTTGTTTATCCTTTCAAAGAACCAGCTCTTGGTTTCATTGATTTTCTGTATTTTTTTTTGGTCTCTATGTCATTTATTTCTGCTCTAATATTTATTATCTCCTTCCTTCTGCTCACTCTGGGGTTTTCTTGTTGCTCTCTTTCTAATTCTTTGAGTTGTAGAGTTAGATGACTTACTACCATTTTTTCTTGTTTTTTGAGATAGGCCTGTAGAGCTATAAACTTCCCTCCCAGGACTGCTTTCATTGTGTCCCATAGGTTTTGGATTGTTGTGTTTTCATTGTCATTAGTTTCCAGGATGTTTTGAATTTATTCTTTGATCTCATTGGTAACCCAATCAATATTTAATAGCATGCTATTCAGCTTCCAGGTGTTTGAGTATTTTGGGTTGTTTTTATTGTAGTTTATTTCTAATATTATGCCATCGTGGTCTGCGAAGACACTTTTTATGATTTCAATCTTCTTGAATTTGGGGATACTTTGCTTGTGACCAAATATATGGTCTATTTTTGAATATGTCTCATGAGCATTTGAGTAGAATGTATATTCCGTGGCTTTGGGGTGAAGTGTTCTGAAGATGTCTAGTAAGTCCATCTGATCCAGTGAGTCATTTAGGATTGCTGTATGTTTGCTGATTGTTTTCTAGAGGGCTTATCCAGTGTTGTCAGTGGTGTATTAAAGTCCCCTACTATGATTGTATTGTTGTCGATCTCTCCTTTGATATCTTCCAGGAGTTTTTTTTATGAATTTGGGTGCTCCTGCATTGGGTTCATATATGTTTACCAGGGTTATATCTTCTTGTTGTATTGATCCCTTTAGTATTATGAAGTGGCCTTCCTTATCTCTTGTTATGGCCTTCACTTTGAGGTCTATTTTGTCCGATATAAGTATTGCTACCCCAGCTTTCTTTTCCTTTCCATTTGCCTGAAAGATATTCTTCCATCCTTTCACTTTCAGTCTGTGTGAGTCCCTTCTAATGAGGTGGGTTTCTTGTAGACAGCAGATGTATGGGTCATGTTTTTTTATCCATTCAGCCACTCGATGTCTTTTGTTTGGAGCATTTGTCCGTTTACGTTTAAAGTTATTATTGAAAGGTACTTGTTTGTAGCCATTTCTGTTTTTGTGTGGCTGTTTTCTTCCTGAGCTTTTTATTTCTTATTTTTATACCAGTCCCTTTAGCATTCCTTGCATTGCTGGCTTGGTGGTGATAAACTCCCTTAGCCTTTTTTTGTCTGTGAAGCTTCTTATTTCCCCTTCAAGTTTGAATGATAGCCTTGCTGGATAGAGTATTCTTGGATTCAGTCCTTTGCTTTGCATCACTTTGTAAATTTCTGTCCATTCTTTTCTGGCCTGATTTGTTTCTGTTGAGAAATCTTTTGACAATCTAATGGGAGATCCCTTGTATGTAACTTTCCATCTCTCTCTTGCACCCTGTAAGATTCTCTCTTTGTCCTGAACATTTGCCATGGTAATTATGATGTGTCTTGGTGTGGGTCTTTTCGGGTTCACCTTGTTTGGAACTCTCTGGGCTTGTGTGACTTTTTTCTTCCCCCCCTCAGGGAAGTTTTCTGATATTATTTCTTCGAATAGGTTTTCTAATCCTTGTTCATCCTTCTGTTGTTCTGGTACCCCTAGTATTCGTATGTTGTTTCGTTTCATGTTGTCCCAAAGCTCCCTTAGGCTCTCCTCCTGTCTTTTAATTTTTTTCTCCAATTGCAGTACATTTTGGGTGTGTTTTGCTTCCTTGTCTTCTAATTCACTAATTCGGTCCCCGCTTCTCCTAGTCTACTGTTGATACTTTCAATGGAGTTTTTCATTGCAGCTATATCACTCTTCATTTCTTCTTGGGTCTTACTTAAGTTGTTGATTTTTTCATCTGCTTCTTCTAGCTTCTTCCATATGTTATCGATTTTTTCATCTGTTTCTTCTTGCTTCTTGCAGAAGTTGTCGATTTTTTCCTCCATCCGGTTTATGCACTCTAGGACCCTTATTCTGAATTCTTTTTCTGTCATGTTGCATGCCTCTGTATTACTTAGCTGCTTTCCTGGAGAATCCTCCTTCTCTTTCCTTTGGGGGTTTCTTTGTCTACCCATGTTTGATCTCACTGACATATCTATACGTTGAGTCATTCAGTGGTTGCTCCCTTGGTGGCAGTGACTCCTTGGTCTGTGGTTGCTCTTTGGGCGGTTGCGGTAGCAGCTGCTCCTCAGTTGGCAGCAGCTCCTCTGGTGGGTGCTGTTCACAGCTATGGTGGCTCTTCTGGCTGGTGGGGCGAGGTTTCACATATAGCTGCTGTTCCTCAGCAGAGGGTGTGGTGCTCAGGAGGTTGCTGTTGCTTGGATCTGCTCCGTTGATTTAAAGGCACAAAAAACAACACAACAAGGCACCACGTACCAGGCACTATACACAAATATATTCACGATATTAATAACCCCAAATAAAGGTGACCACCTGAATTAAGAGAATTAGGGGATAAGGAAGAAGGAAGAGAAAAAGATAAAAGAGAAAAAAAGAAACGAAAAGTAGGGACCAAAAAAAGGAGTGCAAAAATGAAATTGGGAAAAAGGAGGGGGGAAAATAAAAGCGAGAAAAGAAACGAAAAGGGAAAAAAAAGAGCGAAAAGAGAGAATGAAGTGGAAGAGGGGAAGAGACTTTTTTATATGAGGAGAGTACTCCTATAGAACAGCCATTAATCCCAACAAATTCCAGCACCAGCTCCCTGGAGATGAATGTAAACTAGAAACAACCAATAATATAACGATGAAAATAGAATGGAGAACACTAATCCCAAAATAAAATAAAGAAAAAATAAAATGGCACTTTAAAAAAAAAATGGTAAAATGGTAGCAGTAATAATAGTGGTTAAAAATAAGAAGGTAGTAATAAAAAGGGTAAAATCAGGTGATGGAAAAAGAAGAAAAAAAAAGAAGAAAAAAAAAGAAAAAAAATTGGTTTCTTAGTTAAAAGGTGAAAAAAGAAAAAAAATTGCAGTTGTGAAGGTCCTTCGGTTCTTCTATTCTTCAGTGTGGCTCGCCTTAGACCTGCCAGGTATTCAGGAGAGTGTTGAATTTGCCTGCGATACACTGATCCTCTGTGTGTAAACCGCAGTCCTTATTTTAAAGCAAGCCGCATTTGTTTCCCAGACTGCCTTATTTTGTGTTTAGCAAAGAGTCAGTTTGTGGGTCAGCCTCTGGGTGGCAGTGTTCTGGGGTTGGCCTCTGAGGCTATAGGGCCTCTCTGTCCAGTGGAAGTTCACTGCCCAGAGCTGGCTGCGTAATAGTTAGTTACTGGCGCTGTGTTGTTGCTGGGATTGAAAATCCCTCTATAAGCCAGACCCTGTTAACTCCCAGGGACTGATCAGGTTATTTTAATCCTTGATCTCCTACAGGGTGGAATATGGGTGTGGCTGTGCTCCTTGCCTGGGGGCTGGGGGGAGGAGTCTCACTCTCCAGAGAGAATGGCTGCCCCAGTCCTGGGCTCAGGGGTGTCTCAGCACTCAATTCGCTGCCACTTCTCCCGGCCCCCCTTCTCTCCTCAGTCTCTCCCCAGATTCCACTCCTCTGCACCCTCTCCCTCTCTTCAGCACAGGTGAGTGTCTGTATCCGAACTGTCCCATGAACAGGATTCAGTGAAAACAAACAAACAAACGCCAGCCGCGGAAACGGGAAAGGCTTGGTTTCTGTAAGCTTCTTCTCTTACCGGGACTGCATGGTCTGGTCAGCTCTTCAGGCTGCCCCCTTTAGGCTCAGTCCTCTGTGATCACAGAACCCAGCTCTCAATTCCCCCGGCGGCGCCAGGAATCCCGCGGTTCTCCTTTCCCCTGTCAGGGGCTGTGCCTGTCCCAAGGGACGTGGCTGTCTGCCAGGCCGTCTCCCTCCGACTCTCTGGGCTCAGAGGTCTGGCAAACTTTCCTGCCCAAATCCCTGGTTTTTTTTACCTTTCCAGGGGAGTTCTGCTCTTCCCGGCTGCAAGCCATCTCACCAGCTGAGCATTTCGCCAATTCGGGGTGGATGTTACTAGTTTCAGCTGCTCACTCCATTTGCTCCGGGACAGGACCTGGGACGCGTCTGCCTATACCGCCGCCATCTTCCCTGACCGACTTCCCTTTCTCTTGAAGTGGGGCTGACTTCTGATGTGCTGGTAACCAGTACACTGGTCGCCCACAGAATTTCAAGGCCAAGGCTGAAAAGACATGGGTCTTCAGCCCTGCCCACTCTGCCAAGGTTTCCAGCTCTAGCCCCGCCCACTCTACATGAGTTCTGAGATCTTGTTGGGTTGGTGGGTGTGGCCAATGAAGGGGCGCATGCATTGCAGCCCTGCCCATGCCACTCCGGGCTCCGGCTCACCCAGGGCCTCAACCTCCCAGCTTGTTTCCCCTTTGTTGGGCTACATAACCCCAGTGTCTCACAGTGCTCCATGACCCTACTGCTGGTGCTGCTGGACCCACATGGGCAGGGTAAGCACCTGGTGGGGATTCGAGCCTCCAGGCTTCTAGGCTCCGCAACCTCCTGTGCCCCACCACCCCTATTTCTGCCACTGCTCCAAGCAGGGCCAGACACCCAGCTGCTATGCACGGCCTGCAGGGACTACGTCAGCCATCAGGTAAGCCTCCCTACCCCATCTCAGACTCAGGCGCCCGGATCCCAAGTCCACCACAGCTGCCCAAGACCAAGCACTGCAAGGTCCCCAGACCCCAAATTTCTGCCAGCCAAGGCAGTTGGCCAGCCACCACATTCCCCATAGATGGGGGGCCCATCAGGTGTAGGGCTGGTTGGGGGGAGGGGTCAAAGACGGTTGGCGGGCCTGATCACCCCCTAACCACTCCTCTGCCAGCCTGATCAATGCCTAACTACTCCTCTGCCAGCCCGATTGCCCCTAACTGCACTCACCTGCCAGCCTGGTCACCCCTAACTACCCTCCCTGCCAGCCTGGTCACTCCTAAATCTCCTCCCCTGCAGGTCATCTTAGTGGCCATCTTGTGGCCACATGAGGGCAGTCATCTTATGTGTTGGAGTGATGGTCAATTTGCATACTGGTCATGGCTAATTGGCACATCAGGGTTAATTGGCATATCCTGCTCTTATTATTTTATTGGAGTGATGGCCAATTTGCATAATGGTCATGACTAATTAGCATATCCAGGCTAATTAGCATGTCCCTCTCTTATTATATAGGAGAGTATTCCACTGTGTAGATGTACCACAGTTTTCTAATACACTCATCTGCTGATGGGCACTTGGGGGTGTTTCCAAATCTTAGATATAATCAATTGTGCTGCTACGAACATAGGGGTTCATATATTCTTTCTGATTTGTGTTTCTGGTTTCTTGGGATATATTCCCAGAAGTGGTATTACTGAGTCAAATGGGAGTTCCATTTTTAAATTTTTCAGGAATCACCATACTATTTTTCACAGTGGTTGCACCAGTCTGCATTCCCACCAGCAGTGCAAGAAGGTTCCTTTTTCTCAGCATCCTCACTAGCATTTGTTGTTTGTTGATGATAGCCATTCTGACAGTTGTGAGATAGTACCTCACTGATGTTTTGATTTGCATCTCTTGGATGATTAGTGACTTTGAGCATGTTTTCATATGTCTCCCTGCCTTCTGTATGTCCTCTTTTGAAAAGTCTCTATTTACATCCTTTGCCCAATTTTTGGTTGGATGGTTTATCTTCCTTTTGTTAAGTTATGTGATATCTCTGTAAATTTTGGAGATTAAACACTTATCTGAGATAGCATTGGCAAATATGTTCTCTCATGCAGTGGGTTTTCTTGTTTTGTTGATGGCTTCTTTTGCTGTGCATAAGCTTTTTATTTTAATGTAGTCCCATTTGTTTATTTTCCCCATAGTTTCAATTGCCCTAGGAGCTCTATCAGTGAAAACATTGTTATGACACATGTCTGATATTTTGCTACCTATGGAGTCTTCTAAGATTTTTATGGTTTCCTGTCTAATGTTTAAGTCTTTTATCCATTTTGAGTTTATTTTTGTGTATGGTGTAAGTTGGTGGCCTAGTTTCATTGTTTTTTTTTCATGTATCTGTCCAATTTTCCCAATACCATTTATTAAAGAGACTGTCTTCATTCCACTGTATGCTCTTGCCTCCTTTGGCAAATATTAATTGAGCATAATGGCTTGGGTTGATTTCTGAGTTTTCCATTCTGTTCCATTGGTCTATATGTCTGTTCTTGTGCTAGTACCAGGCAGTTTAGAGAATAGTGGCTTTGTAATATAGCCTGATAACTGGTATTGTGATCCCTCCAACTTTGTTCTTCTTGCTCAGGATTGCTGTGACTATTTGGGGTCTTTTTTTATTCCAGATGAATTTTTGGAGAGTTCTAAGTCTGTGAAATATGCCATTGGTATGTTAATGGGGTGTGCATTGAATCTATAAACTACTTTGGGTAGTATAGACATTTTAATGATGTTGATTCTACCAATCCATGAACACAGTATGTTCTTCTATTTGTTTATGTCTTCCTCTATCTCTTTTTTCAATGTCCTGTAGTTTTCCGAATCTTTATCTTCTTAGTTGAGGTTATTCCTAGTTATCCTAATTTATTTTTTTAATTTAATGGTAAATGAGTTTGTTTTTATAGTTTCTCTTTCTGTGAGTTCATTATTGGTGTATAAAAAAAGCCATAGACTTCTGCGTGTTAATTTTGTATCCTGCTACATTGCCAAATTCATTTATTAAGTCTAGTAGTTTTTTGATGGAGTTTTTAGGGTTTTCTATGTACAATATCATGTTGTCTGAAAATAATGACAGTTTTACTTTGTCTTTCCAAATGGATACCTTTTATTTCTTCTTGTCTGATTGCTATGGCTAGTACTTCCAGTACTATGTTGAACAGGAGTGGTGAACATGGGCATCCCTGTCTTGTCCCTGTTCTTAGGGGAAATGAATTTAGCTTTTGCCCATTGAGTATGATGTTGGCTGTAGGTTTGTCACATAAGGCTTTTATTATGGTGTGGTATGATCTATCTTTTCCCACTTCGTTGAGAGTTTTTATCAGGAAAGGGTGTTGGATTTTGTCAAATGCTTTTTCTGCATCAATTGATATGATTATGTGATTTTTGTCTCTCAGTTTGTTTATGTGATGTATCACATTGATTGCTTTGCAAATATTGTACCATCCTTGTATCCCTGCAATAAAACCCACTTGGTCACGGTGTATGATCTTTCAAATGTAATGCTAGATCCGATTTGCTAGAATTTTGTTGAGGATTTTAGCATCTATGTTCATCAAGGATATTGGCCTGTAGTTCTCTTTCTTTGTGGGGTCTTTATCTGGTTTTGGAATTATGGTTATGCTGGCTTCATAGAAACAGCTTGGAAGTGTGACTTCCTTTTGAAGTTTTTAGAATAGTCTGAGGAGGGTAGGTTTAATTCTTCTTTGAATGTTTGGTAGAACTCCCCTTTAAAGCCATCCAGACCAGGGTTTTTTTGTTTTTGTTTTTTTTGTTTGTTTGTTTTTTTGCTGGAAGATATTTGGTTACTGCTTCAATTTCACCAGTAGTTATCAGACTATTCAGGTTTTTTATTCTTCCTGATTGAGTTTTGGAAGCTTGTATTTTTCTAATAATGTGTCCATTTTGTCTAGGTTGTCCAGTTTGTTGAAGTAGAGTTGTTTGTACTATTTATTTACAATCCTTTGTATTTCTGTGGGGACTGTTGTTATTGCACCTCTTTCATTTCTGATTTTGTTTATTTGGGTCCTCTCTCCTTGTTTCTTGGTGAGCCTGGCTAACGGTTCATCAATCTTGTTTATCCTTTCAAAGAAGCAGCTCTTGGTTTTTTGATCTTTTGTATTTTTTTTGTCTCTATGTTGTTTATTTCTGCTTTGATCCTTGTTATTTTCTTCCTTTTGCTTACTCTGGGCATTTCTTGTGGCTTGATTTCTAATTCTTTATGTTGTCGGGTTAGATATTTTATTATCATACTTTCTTGTTTTTGTTTTTTTGTTTGATTTTTTGTTTTGTTTTGTTTTGTTTTTGCGGTAGGCATGTAAGGCTATTAACTTCCCTCTCAGGACTGCTTTCACTGTGTCCCATATATTTTGGATTGTTGTGTATTCATTGTCATTTGTTACCAAGATGTTTTTATTTATTCTTTGATCTCTTTGGTAGCCAGATCATTGTTTAATAGCATGCTATTTAGCCTCCAAGTGTTTAATTTTTCTTCATTGTTTTTATTGTAGTTGATTTCTAATATTATGTCATTGTGACCTGAGAAGATGCTTGATATTATTTCTATCTTCTTGAATTTAAAGAGACTTTGCCTGTGTCCCAATATGTGGTCTATCTTTGAATATTTCCCATGTAGACTTGAGAAGAATGTATATTCTGTAGCTTTGGGGTTAAATATTCTGAAGATGCCAATTAATTCCATCTGATCTAGTGAGTCATTTAAGATTGATGTTTCTTTGCTGATTTTTTGTCTAGAGGATTTATCTGGTGATGTCAATGGAGTATTAAAGCCCCCAACTATGATTGTATTGCTGTCAATCTCTCCATTAATATCTTCCGGAAGTATTTTTATGTATTTGGGTGCTCCTGTATATGTGTTTACCAGAGTTATATCTTTTTGTTTCATTGGTCCCTTTAGTATTATGAAGCGGTCTTCCTTATCTCTTGTTATGGCCTTCACTTTGATGTCTATTTTGTCAGATACAAGCATTGCTACCCTTGTTTTTTTTTTTTCATTTTCATTTGCCTGAAACATATTTTTCCATTCCTTCACTATCAATCTGTGTGAGTCCTTTGTTCTGAGGTGGGTCTCTTGTAGACAGTAGATATGTGGGTCATGTTTTCTCATCATTCAGCTACCTTATATCTTTTTATTGGAGCACTGAATCCATTTACGTTTAAGGTTATTATTGATAGGTACTTGTTTGTCTCCATTTTTATTCTTTATTCCTGTATTCCTTCTTCCCTTCCTATTTCTTCTTTTTACAGCAGCCCTTGCTGGGTATAGAATTCTTGGATTCAGTTTCTTGCTTTGCATCACTTTGCACATTTCATCCCATTCTCTTCTGGCCTGATGCATTTCTGTTGAGAAATCAGTTGATAGTCTAATGCAGCATTTCTCAACCTGTGGCTCACGACCCCTTTGGGGGTCGAACAACCCTTTCACAGGGGTTGCCTAAGACCATCGGAAAACACATATATAATTACATATTGTTTTTGTGATTAATCACTATGCTTTAATTATGTTCAATTTGTAATAATGAAAATACATCCTGCATATCAGATATTTACATTATGATTCATAACAGTAGCAAAATTACAGTTATGAAGTAGCAACAAAAATAATTTTATGGTTGGGGGTCACCACAACATGTGGAACTGTATTAAAGGGTCACGGCATTAAGAAGGTTGAGAACCACTTTTCTAATGGGCGATCCCTTATAAGTAATTTTTTATCTCTCTCTGGCAGCTTTTAAGATTCTTACTTTGTCGATGGTGTTTGCCAATTTAAATGATGGTGTGTCTTGGTGTCATTCTTTTTGGGTTCATCTTGTTTAGGACTCTGTGTGTTTCTTTGAACTTGTGTGAATCTTTTCTTCCCAATATCAGGGAAGTTTTGTCATTATTTCCTCAAACAGGTTTTCTATTCCTTTCTCAGTTTCCTCTACTTCTGGCACCCCTATTATCCAGATGTTGTTGTGTTTCATGTTGTTCCAAATCTCCCGTAGGCTCTCCTCCTATTCTTTTTTAAGTTTTTTTTTTTTTTTTTTTTTTTTCCCAGTTACTGCTCTGCTTGGGTGTTTTTTCCTACCTTGTCTTCTAGCTGCAGTCCTCAGCTTCCTCTAGTCTACTGTTGATGCTTTCTCTTGTGTTCTTCATTAAAACCATGTCATTCTTCATTTCCTCCTTGTTCTCCTTTATTTTCTCTAGATTCTTACACATTTTTTGAATTTGTCTTCCATCCTTTTCAGTGTCCTTATGACCATTGCTCTGAATTCTTCCTGTGACAAATTGCTTGCCTCCATTTCGTTTACTTCCTTTTCTGATGATTCATCCTGTTCTTTCATATGGGGGCTTTCTTTGTCTCCCCAGTTTTGCTCCTCTCAGGGTGTCTGGTTATGTGGCTCACTCTCTACCACATTGACCAAAAGGCACAAAATATAATTCAATAAGTCACGACACAGAGGGAACAGAGCAGAAATGTATTCTGGGGTTATGACACCCATAACCCCAATATAGGTGACCACCAGAGAAAATAGAATTAGGGGAGAGAAAAGAGCACAAAAATGATACTTAGAAAAGGAAAGAAGGGAAGAGAAAAAAGAAAAAGAAGAAAAAAGAAGGAGAAAATATATGTATATGGGGAGAAACTCCACAAAACAAACAAATAAATGAAAAAATGCAAACAAAAAACACCCAGGAAAAAGGGGGATAACTGAATCTGAAGAGGCAGAGCTTATTTACAGAAAGTAAGGTAAAGGAATTAAATGAATGGGGGAATGGCCATGGTTCAGTATAGAGGAGGTAGAAAGAGAAGGAGTGGATAAGAAAATAGTAAAATACAAAATAATCAATCAATCAATAAAAAAATTCCCCTTTCTTTAATCTATCTATATATTCATCTATTTTTGGAAAAGGAGAATAAAGTAGAGAGCAAATAGCTTGAGTTTGGTGAGTGAAACTAAATAAGCAATTAGGAGAAGAAGAGAGGGAGAAAGAAGAGGAAAAACTAACTAACTAACTAACTAAATAAATAAATAAATAGTTTAATGAAGACAGAGAAAACAGAAGGGTGCATGGACTTGGAGCAGGGAAGAGGAAATTAGATATACGAGTAAGCCAACAGAGACCATTATAATAGCAATGCATCAATAAAGCAGATAAAGAAAATCAATTTTTAACAAGGGTTAAAAAGAAAGGAGATAGAAAAATTAAGCAAGAACAAGAGAAGAGAAACACGATGAAAAAGGGGGAACTAAGGAAGAAAATGTTGGCAAAAAATAAAATAAAACAATGATAATAAATAAAAATAGAATGACAACACTCATTCAAAAAAATAAAAGGTTAAAAATAACAATAATAATAAAGTAAAATAAAGATTTTTTTTTCTTAAGTAAAAGGTGAAAAATAAAAAAGTGAATTAGTGAAGTGTTATTTGCTTCAGCTGAGTTTCAATATCCCATGGGGACTGGTTTAAGACCCCTCTCTGTTTTGTCTGCCACTTCTCAGTTTCCTATTAGTTAATCAGTGCTGTGTTGAAGTTCCCAGCAATCCACTGCTCCTCTGTGTCTCTCTTCACAGCCTTGGTTTCAGGCAGGCAAGACCAATCTGCCTGCTTTGTTTGTCTGCCTATTTTCAGTTATATTTACACAAGCATATATTTCTGACATGGGCTCTAGGTGGGTGTGTTGCTGTATTAGTTTCTGGGACCAAATGGCCCCTCAACCCAGTTCCAAGGGCTTCCTGGGGGTATTCAGATTCCTCATTTTTCTGCCGAGTTCAAGGCTGGGTCAGGCTGTGCTAGTTGCCCTGCGAGTACTGCTTGGCTCTTCCGGAGAAAAATGGCTGTTTAGGGTTAGAGGGTTCTGAATGTCCCACTGCTTGATTCCTGGTCACCTCTTCCTGTGCTTCTCCCCAGCCTCAACAAAACTGCACCTCCACTTGCACCAGGCCTCAGTGAGTGTTTGTAAGGGAAAGATCCTATGAACTGGGTTTAGCAAGGAAAATATAAAGGCAGAGCAACTGTGCTGCTGCATGTTTCTCTTCCCCTGGCACTCCGTGACCAGTGCAGATCGTCAGGCTGCCTTTTTGAGCGCAGCCTCCCATAGCTATGATTTTATCTAGATTCTCTGGCTGCCAGTAGCTTTCCCTTCCACAGTCGAGTGTTATGAATGTCCCCAAGGGAAGCAGATTTGATGCAGCACAGTTTCCTTCTAACCCTCTCATCCTAGTAGTTGGGCAACTCTCTCTCCAGCCCCAAAACCTGATCCAAATGTTCTCCAGGCATCCTCTGTCCTTTCTGGCTGGATTGTCTCACCAGCTATGTTTAATTCACCAATTCTGGGTGGATGTTATTCAATTTAGTTGTTTCTACTATCTGCTCCATGAGAAGGTACAGGACACATCCACCTATTTGGCCTCCATTTTGACTCCCCCTTGACAAACTTTTTAGGAACCCACGGATGGGGAGGCTGGATTCTCGGTTTTCATGGGTTCTCAGCTGAGGCAGCAGGTCTGTGACCAGTGTGGCTATAGGGTCCCATATGATGTCCGAGGGCACCCTGGGTGGATGTGAGGTTGGGCTCCCAGTAACAGCAGCTCTTCCCTTCAAAATGGAGCAGCCTCTGCCATAAAGTATATTTTTAAAAAGCAAATTATTTATTGCCAATTTTGATAATGTAGAATAAATATGTACATATTATGGGTGACTATAAAGTAATGGCATGCTGTCCCAGAAGAAAACTTTCACTTTCAATTTTGTCCCTCTTGACAGTTAGTCATCCGTTCTGAAGATGTTATCACTAAAAATATTTTTTAAATAATTTTGGATAAGAAAAATATTTTTTTAATTTTATTTTATTGTTTAAAGTATTACAGATAGTAGTATATATGTCTCCCCCCACACACACATTTCCCCCAGCCTCCCCTACTCCCTGGCACATGCCCTCACCCCACCGCCCCAGTGTCTTGTGTCCATTGGTTATGCTTATATGCATGCATACAAGTCCTTCTTGATCTCTTACCTTCCCCTCACACTCCCCAGCCTTCCCACTGTAATTTGACAGTCTGTTCCATGTTTCTCTGCCTCTGTATCTATCTTTTTGTTCATCCGGTTATAATGTTCTTTATTATCCATCAATGAATGAGACCATGTGGTATTTTTCTTTTATTGACTGGCTTATTTCACTTAGCATAATGATCTCCAGTTCCACACATGCTGTTGCAAATGGTAAGAATTCCTTCTTTTTTATAGCAGCATAGTATTCCATGGTGTAGATGTACCATTGTTTTCTAATTCACTCATCTGTTGATGGGCATTTAGGCTGTTTCCAAATCTTGGCTATTGTAAATTAAGCTGCTATGAACATAGGGGTGCATATATCCTTTCTGATTGGTGTTTCTGGTTTCTTGGGTTATATTCCTAGAAGTGGTATTACTGGATCAAATGGCAGTTCCATTTTTAAATTTTTGAGGAAATGCCATACTGTTTTCCACAATGGCTGCACCAGTCTTCATTGCACCATCAGTGAAAGAGGGTTCCTTTTTCTCCACAACCTGTCCAGCACTTGTCATTTGTGGATTTGTTGATGATAGCCATTCTGACAGGTATGAGGTGCTACCTCATTGTTGTTTTGATTTGCATCTCTCGGATGATTAGTGACTTTGAACATGCTTTCATGTGTCTCTTGCCTTTCTGAGTGTCCTCTTTTGAAAAGATTCTATTTAGGTCCTTTGCCCATTTTTTGATTGTATTGTTTATTTTCCTTTTGTTGAGTTGTCTCAGTTCCCTGTAAATGTTGGAGATTAAACCCTTATTGGAGATAACATTGGCAAATATGTTCTCCTATGCAGTGGGCTTTCTTGTTTCCTTGATGGTTTCTTTTGCTGTGCAGAGCTTTTTATTTTGAGGTAATCCCATTTGTTTATTTTCTCCTTAGTCTCTCTGGCCCTAGGATCTGTGTCTGTAAAGATATTGCTATGACATATGTCTGAAATTTTGCTGACTATGGAATCTTGTAGGGTTTTTATGGTTTTCCGTCTTATATTCAAGTCCTTTAGACATTTTGAGTTTGTTTTTGTGATCTAGTTTCATTTTTTTGCATGTATCTGATCAAATTTCTCAACACCATTTATTAAAGAGGCTGTTTTGACCTCATTGTATGGTCTTCCCTCCTTTGTCAAATATGAATTGAGTATAATGGCTTGGGTCAATTTCTGGGTTCTCTATTCTCTTCCACTGGATTATATGTCTCTTCTTGTGCCAGTACCAGGAAGTTTTGAGAACCTTGGCTTCACAATATAGTTTGATGTCTGGTATTGTGATCCCTCCAACTTTGTTCTTCTTTCTCAGGATGGCTGTGGCTATTTGGGGTCTTGTTTTTATTCCAAATGAATTTTTGGAGAGTTTGTTCTAGATCTTTGAAATATGCTGTTGGTATTTTAATAAAAATTAAATTTATAGATTGCTTTAGGTGGTATGGACATTTTAATGATGTTGATTCTACCAATCCATGAAGAGGGTATATTCTTCCATTTTTTTATGTCTTCCTCTATCTCTTTTTTCAATGTCCTGTAATTTTCCGAGTACAGGTCTTTTACGACCTTGGTTAAATTTATTCCTAGGTATCTTAATTTTTTTGGTGCAATGGTAAATGGGATTTTTTTTTTCATTTCTCTTTCTGTGAGTTCATTATTGGTGTATAAAAAGGACATAGATTTCTGGGTGTTAATTTTATAACCTGCTACATTACCAAATTCATTTAGTAGGTCTAATAGTTTTTTGATGGAGTCTTTGGGGTTTTCTATGTATAATATCATGTCATCTGCAAATAAGGACAGTTTAACCTGTTCTTTTCCAATTTGGATGTCTTCTATTTTTTCTTTTTGTCTGATCCCAATGGCTAGTACTTCTAGCACTATGTCAAATAGCAGTGGTGAAAGTGAGCATCCTTGTCTTGTTTCTGTTCTTAGGGGAAATGGATTTAGTTTTTGCCCATTGAGTATGATGTTGGTTGTAGGTTTGTCATATATGGCTTTTATTATGTTGAAGTATGATCCTTCTATTCCCACTTTGCTGAGAGTTTTTATCAAGAAAGGGTGTTGGATTTTGTCAAATTCTTTTTCTGCATCAATTAATATCATTATGTAATTTTTGTCTCTCAGTTTTTTATGTGATGTATCACATTTATTGATTTTCAGATATTGAACAATCCTTGCATCCCTGTAATAAATCCCACTTGGTCATGGTGTATGATCTTTCTAATGTATCGCTGAATCTGATTTGCTAGGATTTTATTGAGGACTTTATCATCTATGTTTATTAAGGATATCGGCCTGTAATTCTCTTTTTTTGTGGTGTCTTTATCTGGTTTTGGGATTAGGGTAATGCTGGCTTCATAGAAAGAGTTTGGAAGTGCGGCTTCCTCTTGAATTTTTTGGAATAGTCTGAGGAGGATAGGTTTTAGTTCTTCTTTGAATGTTTGGTAGAACTCCCCTGTAATGCCGTAAGGACCAGGGCTTTTGTTTGCTGGAAGGTTTTTTTGTTTGTTTGTTTTTGTTTTTAGTAAAATTATTTATTTCTAATTAAGAGAAACTTTAAA
Organism: Myotis myotis; assembly: GCF_014108235.1. Lineage (NCBI taxonomy): Eukaryota > Metazoa > Chordata > Mammalia > Chiroptera > Vespertilionidae > Myotis > Myotis myotis. The sequence continues at coordinate 106,980,125 of NW_023416324.1, read as the reverse complement.
GTTAAATACTCTAAATCTCAATGTATCAATCATCATATTTTCAAAGTTTTACACAAGTATGTTATATTTTACTGGAGTGTAAGCTCATATGAGTATAAGTTTTTATTAATACTTAATTATTATCATTTTCCATCCTCAATAAACATTTGATTAGGAATTATTCTCCTAAAAATACTCTTTGGGGCAAGGCATGGTGTTAGAGGCACTCTCAGCCTTTGTCATTCCTGGATTATACCCCATGTGTAAATATGTATTTTAAAGACATTCCATCAGAACTTATTTTTCTTCAGTTATATTATTAAAGTTTGGACATCAGGAAAAAATATATATATATATGTATATGTATGTTATTTCTGGAGAAAATTCTAGTCTACATTGAAGGTAAAATCTCAGATAAAAATATAATCCTAATAAAAACTTGCACAACATTTTTATATAATTGGAAAAATTTCTGTATTCCAAAAAATGGCCTGCTTTTTAAAAATGACATTTGGTATTAAAAATAGCTAACATTTATAAAGCATTTCCTATGAGTCAGGTATTATTCCACTTTTTAACTTCTTTAATTATTTTTTATTTTTTTATATTTTTTATTAATTTTTTTATTGATTAAGTTATTCCATGTGTGTCCTTAGCCCCACATTACCCCCCATTCCCCTCACTCATGCCCTCACCCCCCTGATGTCTGTGTCCATTGGTTAGGCCTATATGCTCGCATATAAGTCCTTTGCTTGATCTCTCCCCCTTACCCTCCACCCTCCCTTACCTTCCCTCAGAAGTTTGACAGTCTGATTGATACTTCGCTGTCTCTGGATCTATTTTTGTTCATCAGTTTATGTTGTTCATTATATTCCACAAATGAGATAAATATCATATTTATCTTTCTCTGACTGGCTTATTTCACTTAGCATAATGCTCTCCAGTTCCATCCATGCTGTTGCAAATGGTAAGAACTCCTTTTTTACCACATTGTAGTATTCCATTGTGTAGATATACCACAGTTTTTTAATCCACTCATCTATTGACGGGCATTTAGGCTGTTTCCAAATCTTAGCTATGGTGAATTGTGCTACTATGAACATAGGGGTGCATATATCCTTTCTAATGGTGTTTCTACTTTCTTGGGATATATTCTTGGAAGTGGGATCACTGGGTCAAATGGGAGTTCCATTTTTAGTTTTTTGAGGAAACTCCATACTGTTCTCCACAGTGGCTGTACCCATTTGCATTCCCACCAGCAGTTCACAAGGGTTTCTTTTACACCACACACTCGCCAGCACTTGTGGTTTGTTGATTTGTTGATGATAGCCATTCTGACAGGTGTGAGATGGTACCAAATTGTTGTTTTGATTTGCATCTCTCAGATGATTAGTGACTTTGAACATGTTTTCCTATGTCTTTTTGCCTTTCTTCTGTCTTCTTTCAAAAAGTATCTATTTAACTCCATTGCACATTTTTTGATTGGATTGTTTATCTTCCTTTTGTTAAGTTGTATGAGTTCCCTGTAAATGTTGGAGACTGAACCCTTATCAGTGATAACATTTGCAAATATGTTCTCCCATGCAGTGGGCTTTCTTGTTGTTTTGTTGATGGTTTCCTTTGCTGTGCAAAAGCTTTTTATTTTGATGTAGTCCTATTTGTTTATTTTTTCTTTACTTTCCATTGCCCTAGGATCAGTATCAGTGAAGAAATTGCTTTGGCATATGTCTGAGATTTTGATGCCTGTGGATTCCTCTAGTATTTTTATGGTTTCCCGTCTTATGTTTAAGTCTTTTATCAACCTATTCAGGTTTTTTGACTCTTCGTGGTTGAGTTTTGGGAAATTGTATTTTTCTCAGAATATGTCCATTTCATCTAGGTTGTTCATTTTGTTGGAATAGAGTTGTTCATAGTATTTTTTCATAATCATATGTGTTTCTGTGGGATCGGTTGTTATTTCACCTCTTTCATTTCCGATTTTGTTCATTTGGGTCCTCTCTATCTGCTTCTTGGTGAGCCTGGCTAGAGGTTCATCAATCTTGTTTATCCTTTCAAAGAACGAGCTCTTGATTTTGTTGATCTCTTGTATTGTCTTTTTTGTCTCTAAGTCATTTATCTCTGCGCTGATCTTTATTATTTCCTTCCTTCTACTTACACTGGGCTTCTCTTGTTGCTCCCTTTCTAGCTCTTTGAGTTGAAGGGTTAGATAATTTATTACCATTGTTTCTTGTTTTTGAGGCAGGCCTGTAGAGCTATGAACTTCCCTCTCAAGACTGCTTTCACTGTGTCCCATAGATTTTGGATTGTTGGGTTTTCATTGTTGTTTGTTGCCATGATGCTTTTTATTTCTTCTTTGATCTCTCTGGTCACCCAGTCATTGTTTTAATAGTATTCTATTTAGCCTCCAGGTGTTTGATTTCTTTTTATTGTATTTAATGTTGTTGATTTCCAGTTTTATAACATTGTGATCTGAGATGGTGCTTGATATGATTTCTATCTTCTTGAACTTGAGAAGACTTTGCCTGTGACCCACTATCAGGTCTATCTTTGAAAATGGCCCATGTGCACTTGAGAAGAATGTATATTGTGTGGCTTTGAGGTAAAATGTTCTGAAGATGTCAATTAATTTCATCTGATCTAGTGCATCATTTAGGATTAATGTTTCCTTGCTGATTTTATGTTTAGAGGGTTTCTCCAATGGTGATAGTGGGGTATTAAAGTCCCCTAATACGACTGTATTGCTATCAATCTCACCCTTGATATCCTGCACAAGTTTTCCTATTTGTTTGGGTGCTCCTGTATTGGGTATATATATGTTTACCAGAGTTTTATTTTCTTGTTGGATTGCTCCCTTTAATATTATGAAGTGGCCTTCCTTATATCTTGTTATGTCCTTCATTTTGAGATCTAATTTGTCAGATATAAGTATTGATACCCCATCTTTTTTTTTTCATTTTCATTCACCTGAAAAATCTTTTTTTCATCCCTTCTTTTTTACAGCAGACCCTTTAGCATTTCTTGAATTGCTGGTTTGGTGGTAATAAACTCCCTTAGTCCTATTTTTGTCTGTGAAGCTTCTGATTCCACCCTCAATTTTGATTGATAGCTTTGCTGGGTACAGTGTTCTTGGATTCAGACCTTGCTTTGCATGAATTTGTATATTTCATTCCATTCCCTTCCTGCCTGATGTGTATCTGTTGAAAATTCAGTCACTAGTCTGATGAGGGATCCTTTGTAGGTAACTTTATGTCTCTTTTTGGCCACTTTTAAGATTCTTACTTTGTTATTGGTTGTTGCCAATTTAATTATAATGTGCCTTGGTGTCGGTCTTTTAGGATTCATTTTGTTTGGGACTCTTTAATCTTCTTGGATTCGTGTGATTTGTTTCTTCCCTATGTCAGGGAAGTTTTCTGTCATTATTTCTTCAAACAGGTTTTCTATTCCTTGCTCAGTTTCCTCTCCTTCTGGCACCCCTATAATGTGGATGTTGTTTCATTTTGTGTTGTCCCATAGTTCCCTTAGGCTCTCCTTCTGTTTTTTAATTTTTTTTTTCTAGATGCTGCTCTGCTTGGGTATTTTTTTCTACCTTGTCTTCTAGCTCACTGATGCAGTCCTCTGCTTCTTCTATTCTACTGTTGATGCTTTCCATTGAGTTCTTTATTGTAGTGATGTCATTTTTCATTTCTTCTTGGTTCTTCTTCATTTCCCCTTGGTACTTACATATTGTTGTATTTATCTTCCATTCTTTTCATCCACTTATGACCATTTCTCTGAATTCTTTCTCTGACATATTGCTTGCCTCATTTTTGTTTACTTCCTTTTCTGGTGATGTCTCCTTTTCTGTCATTTGTGGGCTGTTTCTTCGTCTCCCCATGATCTCTCTTCTCTTGGTGTCTTATTATGTAGTGCTCTCTCTTTTGCACTGATTTAAAGTCATAAAATTCAACAATACAAGGCTCAACGCACAAGGCCCTGAAAAGAAATGTATGTACAATACTAATAAACCCACATAAAGGCAACTACCCGAGACAAGAGAGTTAGGGGATAACAAAAGGAAAAAAAAAGTGCAAAATGATATTGAGAGAAGGAAAAAATGTAAGTGAGAAAAGAAAGAGAATAAAAAAGAAGTGGGGGGACTATTTATATGGGGAGAAAACACCAGTAGAAAAACAACTAATCCCCAAAAATGCAAACAACAAACACCAAGAGATGAATGCAAACTACAAACAACAACTAATAAAAAGTGAGGAGAGGAAAAACAGAAGCAAAAAATAAAGACAAAAACAAAACAAAAAGAGGAAAACAATCTCACAAACAAGCAAAAAAACCCCAAAACTATCTAATTAACAGTCAAGCAAACAAAAACAATAGGAAAAAGAGAAGGCAAGGCAAAACAAAACAACATAAAAACAGTACAAAAAAAATAAAGCAAAAAAGTAATAACAACAACAGAAAAAAAGGTAAGAGAAAAAAATTGATAGTGAAGAAGGCGAAGAGAGAGGTGTGTATGGACTTAGAGCAGGGGATCAGAAATGAGATTTATAAGTAGGATGAATTTTTAACAGGTGGTAAAAAGAAGGAATAGGGAAAATCTAATGCAGGAATAGAGTAAGAGAACAGGACAACAAAGGGGGAAAAGTGAAGGATAGAGTGTTGGCATAAAGGTAGAGTTGACATAGTATAAAAAGATGCTAAAGTAAAAATGAAAATAGAATGTAGAACATTAATCCCAAAATAAAGAGAAAATAAAATGATACTTTAAAAAAAGGTTACAATAGTAGTAGTAATAATACCAATTAAAAATAAAAATATAATAATTAAAAAAATAAAATCAAGTGATGAAAAAAAATTAGTTTTTTAAGTAAAATGTAAAAAAAATAATAATAAAATTGCAGTAGTGAAGGGCATTCACTCTTCTCTTTGGCACGCCTTTTTCCTGTCAGGTATTCAGGAGAGTATTGAAATTCCCTGTGATACACTGCTCCTCCGTGTTGTAAACCACAGTCCTGATTTTAAAGCAAAGTATTTCTTTGTTTCCCAAACTGCCTTTATCTGTGTTTACAGAAGAATCAATATGTGATTCATCCCCTGCGTGTCAGTGTTTCTGGATTGACCTATAAGTCAATAGGGCTATAAGGGCTATAAGTCCTCTTTAGCCAGCATTTAGGTTTTGTTTTTCCTAGCACACTTAATACTGGTTTGGGAGAATTAACTGCCCCATAGTGGGTTCCTTGATTATTACTCCCCACTCTGATTCCCAGGTTCCAAAAAAACAACTTTCCCCTGCAGTCTCTGTAAGTGTCCCCAATTGAGCGATCCTATGTATTGGGTTTTGTAATCAAAACCAAGGATTTAAAGAGAGAAAAAAGAGCCAGAGTAAGTGCGCGAGCTCGCAACCTCTACTATCCAGCTCTGCACGCGATTCTCCAAAAGTCTCTCCCGCAAGTCCTTTTTCCCCTGGCACTAAGTAGCCGGCACACTTGCAAAATCCGAGGCTGCCTTTTTGCACCCATTCCAGCTATGGGCTGATTTTTAGAGTTCCTTTCTGCCAGCAACCCTGCAGATCTCCTTCCATACTCGCGGATCACACTGCCCCCAATGGCCATGGACTTTGTGAGGTGCAGACTTCCCACACACACATTCCTTTCTCCAACCTGGATTACAAACCACACCTTTATCTAGGCGAAATCTGACCTTTCCATGGGGAGGATCAGGGCTCCTCTGGGTCCACATATTCGCACTTCTTGAGGTCCAGTGTTCCTGGGTTCTTAGCTGGTCCCTGGGTACATGGTTGCAGGGTCCCTGGATGTATATGCTTCCTATAACAGCCACTCTCCCCTTCAAGATGGTGTGGTCTCCTCAGCAGAGCCGGCTGCTCTGGGAGAGATTTCAGCAGCAGTGGAGGCTGCCTGGTCCTGCAGTATCCACCAGTCCCCTGGAGTATAGCTATCGCTCACCCACAAACTTACACTATCCTGTGCATCCACACCCTCTCACTCACACACTATCTCGCAGTCTGCCTTCCCATCAGCAACCATCTTCTAGGATCTCTGATTTTAAGAAAAATATTTTTATTTGGCACTGACTTTATGTGCTCCAACGAATGTCTTGACTATGACAAGTGTTCATCTTTGGGTATATGTGTGATTGTAGGAATTAATTGGGAGTTACTTCAAGTCAAGTCTGTGGAGGAAGGTGTGGTTTTCATTGTCTTAATTAACTGTAGATAAGGTATGTGATGTGAAAATAAATAACAAAGCTTCTTTGCTCAAGTGGATTATAAACTCATCTTGAAGACTCTTCCCCAAAAGGAGTTTCAAAATGTGTAAGATAACAGCCAAATTACCAGAATATGTACAATATGTTATGGTGGTAAATACTGGAGTACATTTTTTTGATATTAAATTTCTGGAAGTATTTATATTTTGTTCTGTTTTATATTTGACTCAATATTTATAGTATAATATTTTAGCACCTTTTATTGTTGAAAGTATTACATATGTCCCTTTTCCCTCTCCCTTTTTAACATCAAATTTACATTATGTTTTTGTATATTGTTTAATTTATTCTCATGACTATGAAACACAGAATATATTTATGCATCCTCCATGTACCATAAGCAAATGTTTATGACCAGTGAATTAGTACATTTACTTTATTTTGAAGCTTTAGGTATTAATCCAATTGTTAGCTTCAATGTTTTTCAGGATTAAAGATACTAATTTTTAAAATATAATTTACAATATGACTTAAAGAATATGTAAAAAATATTTTTTCACCAGCAATGAAAATAGTTGCCTTCAGGGGATCCAAACATGGCTGCTGACTGGAAGACAGACTGCAAGATAGCGTGTGAGTGAGAGAACTCAAGGAGAGTGTGTGGACGTACTGAGAGTGTAAATTAGTGGGTGAGAGATAGCTATACTCCAGGGGATTGTTGGAGACTGCCGGATCGGGCTCCCCTAACTGGGCAGCCTACACTGCTGCTGAAATCTCTCCTGGAGCGGCTGGTTCTGCCGCAGAGACCATGCCATCTTGAGTGGCTGTTATCGGAAGTGTATACATCCAAGGACCCTGCAACCACGGCACCCAGGACCAGCTACAAACCCAGGAACACAGAATCTCAAGAAGCATGAACACATGGACAGAGACAAGCCCTACTCCTCCTCACAGAAAGGAGGGAGAGAACTACATAACCAGACAACCAGAGAAGAGAGGTCATGGGTAGATAAAGAAACAGCTTGCAAATGAAATAAAAGCAGGTATCACCAGAAAAGGAAGTAAAAAAAAAGGGAGGCAAGCTACCTGTCAGAGAACGAATTCAGAGAAACGGTCACAAGGTGGATGAAAAGAATAGAAGACAAATTCAACAATATGTGTAAATACCAAGAGGAAATGAAGAAGAACCGAGAAGAAATGAAAAATGACATCACTGCTATAAAGAATTCAATAGAAAGCATAAACAGTAAATTAGAAGAAGCAGAGGACCGCATCAGTGAGCTAGAAGACAAGGTAGGAAAAAATACCCAAGCAGAGCAGCGTCTAGAAAAAAAAAATTACAAAGCAGGATGAGAGCCTAAGACAGTGATGGCGAAATTTTGAGCTCAGCATGTCAGCATTTTAAAAAACCCTACCTTAACTCTGGTGCCGTGTCACAATAGAAGTTTTATGATATTTGCAACCATAGTAAAACAAAGACATATTTTTTTATATTTATTTTATATATTTAAATGCCATTTAACAAAGAAAAATCAACAAAAAATGAGTTTGTGTGTCACCTCTGACACGCATGTCATAGGTTCGTCATCACTGGCCTAAGAGAACTTTGGGACAATATGAAATGAAACAACATCCACATAATAGGGGAGCCAGGAGGAGAGAAAACTGAGCAAGGAATAGAAAACTTGTTTCAAGAAGTAATGACAGAAAACTTCCCTGATATATGGAAGAAAAAACTCACACAAATCCAAAAACTCAGAGTCCCAAACAAAATGAAACCGAAAAGACCGACACCAATGCACATTATAATTAAATTGGCAAACATCAATGACAAAATAAGAATCTTAAAAGCAGCCGGAGAGAGACATAAAGTTACCTACAAAGGATTCCCCTTCAGAGTAGCGACAGATTTCTCAACAGAAAGACATCAGGCAAGAAGGGAATGGAATGAAATATATGAAGTCATGCAAAGCAAGGGTCTAAATCCAAGAATACTGTACCCAGCAAGGCCATCAATCAAAATTGAGAGTAAAATCAGTAGCTTCACAGACAAAAAAGGACTAAGGGAGTTTATTACCACCAAACCAGCAATGCAAAAAATGCTAAAGGGTCTGCTGTAAAAAGAAAAAATAGAAAATGAAGAAGGAACACAGGGATAAAGAATAAAAATGGCGACAAACAAGTACCTATCAATAATAACTTTAAATGTAAATGGATTAAATGCCTCAATCAAAAGACATAGGGTAACTGAGTGGATAAGAAAACATGACCCATATATCTGCTGTCTACAGGAAAACCACCTCAGATAAAAAGACCCACAGACTGATGGTGAAGGGATGGATAAAGTTTTTTCAAGCAAATGGAAATGGGAAATAAAGCTGGGGTAGATATACTTATATCTGACAAATTAGATCTCAAAGTAAAGGACATAAAAAGAGATAAGGATGACCGCTTCATAATACTAAAGGGAGCAATCCAACAAGAAGAAACTCTGGTAAACATATATGCAACCAATACTGGAGCACCCAAATACATAAAAAAAAAAAAAAAACTTCTGGAGGATATCAAGGGAGAGATTGATAGCAATGCAATCATAATAGGGGACTTCAATACCCCACTATCACCATTGGACAAATCCTCTAAACAAAAAATCAGCAAAGAAACATCAATCCTAAATGACTCACTAGATCAGATGGAATTAATTGACATCTTCAGAACATTTCACCACAAAGCCACAGAATATACATTCTTCTCAAGTGCACATGGTCATTTTCAAAGATAGACCATATATTGGGTAACAGGCAAAGTCTTCTCAAATTCAAGAAGATAGAATTCATATCAAGCATCTTCTCAGATCATAATGGCATACAACCTGAAATCAACTACAATAAAAAATCCAAAAAATAAAACACATGGAGACTAAATAGCATTCTATTAAACAATGACTGGGTTACCAAAGAGATCAAAGAAGAAATAAAAAACATCATGGAAACAAAGGACAATGAAAACATAGCAATCCAAAACCTATGGAGCACAGCAAGAGTAGTCTTGAGAGGGAAGTTCTTAGTGCTACAAGCCTACTGCAAAAAAACAAGAAACAATGGTAATAAATTAACTAACCCTACAACTCAAAGAGTTAGAAAGAGAGCAACAAGAAAAGCCCAGTGTAAGCAGAAGAAAGGAAATAATAAAGATCAGAGCGGAGATAAACAACATAGAGACCAAAAAACAATACAAAAGATCAACAAAACCAAGAGATGGTACTTTGAAAGGATAAACAAGATTGATGAACCTCTAGATAGGCTCACTAAGAAGCAGATAGAGAGGACCCAAATGAACAAAATCAGAAATGAAAGAGGAGAAATAACAACAGACCCCACAGAATAAAAAGGATTGTTAAAAAAAAAATGCTGGAGGAAATGGACATATTCCTACAAAAATAATACCTTCCAAAACTCAATCAGGAAGAATCTAAAAATTTCAATACGCCAATAACAAATGAAGAAATTGAAGCAGTAATCAAAAAACTTCCAGCAAACAAAAACCCGTGGCCAGACAGCTTCAAAGGGGAGTTTTACCAAACATTCAAGGAAGAACTAAAGCCTATCCTCCTCAGACTATTCCAAAAAATTCAAGAGGAACGGACACTTTCAATCCCATTCTATGAAGCCAGCATAACCCTAATACCAAAACCAGATAAAGACAACACAAAGAAAGAGAATTACAGGCCAATATCCCTCATGAACATAGATGCCAAAATCCTCAGCAAAATCCTAGCAAAACAGATCCATCAGTACATTATAAAGATCATACACCATGACCCAGTAGGATTTATCCCAGGGATGCAAGGATGGTCCAATATCTGCAAATCAATAAATGTGATGCATCACATAAACAAATTGGGAGAAAAAAAAAACACATAGGGATATCAATTGATGCAGAAAAAGCATTTGACAAAATCCAACACCAATTTTTCATAAAAACTCTCAGCAAGTTGGGCATAGAAGGATCATACCTCAAAATAATAAAAACCATATATGACAAACCCACAGCCAACATAATACTCAATAGGCACCAAAACCGGTTTGGCTCAGTGGATAGAGCATCAACCTGTGGACTGAAAGGTCCCAGGTTTGATTCTGGTCAAGGACATGTACCTGGGTTGTGAGAACATCCCCAGTAGGAGATGTGTGGGAGGCAGCTGATTGATGTTTCTCTCTCATCAATGTTTCTAACTTTTTATCTCTCTCCCTTCCTCTCTGTAAAAAATCAATAAAATATATTTTAAAAAAAATACTCAATGGGCAAAAACTAAAACCATTTCCCCTAAGAACAGGAACAAGACAGGGATGCCCACTCTCACCACTCCTGTTCGACATATTATTGGAACTATTAGCTATTGCAATTAGACAAGAAGAAAAAAAAAGCATCCAAATTGGAAAAGACGAAGTAAAACTGTCCTTATTCACAGATGACATGATAATGTACATAAAAAACCATAAAGACTCCATCAAAAAACTATTAGACTTAATAAATAAATTCATCAATGTAGCAGGATACAAAATCAATGCAAGAAATCTATGGCATTTCTATATACTAATAGTAAACTTACAGAAAGAGAGACTAAAAAATCAATCCCATTGGCCATCTCACCAAAAAAATTAAGATACCTAGGAATAAACTTAGCTAAAGAGGTAAAAGTTCTCTACTCAGAAAACTACTGGACATTGAAAAAAGAGATAGAGGAAGACATAAACAGATGGAAGAACATAGCATGTTCATGAATTGGTAAAATCAACATCATTAAAATGTCCATACTAGCCAAAGCAATCTCTAAATTCAATGCACTCCCCATTAAAATACCAAAGGCATATTTCAAAGACCTAGAATGAACTCTCCAAAAATTCATCTGGAATAAAAAAGACCCCTAATAGCTGCCTCAATCCTGAGAAAGAAGAACAAAGTAGGAGGGATCTCAATACCAGATATCAAGCTGTATTACAAAGCCACTGTTCTCAAAACTGCCTGGTACTGGCACAAGAACAGTCATATAGATCAATGGATTAGAATAGAGAACCCAGAAATCGACCTGAACCAATATGCTCAATTAATATTTGACAAAGGAGGCATGAACATACAGTGGAGTCAAGACAGTCTCTTCAAATCTCAGCAACAACACAGAGCGGGTAACTATTAAGGAAACAGCTCTGGGCAGTGGACTTCCCCACACCAGTTTTAAGTGCAAAAGAGGCGATAAACCCAAGCTACTGGACAGAGAGGCCCTATAGCCTCAGAGGCCAACCCAAAAACACTGCCACCCAGAGGCTGAGCCACAAACTGACTCTTAGCTAAATACAAATTAAGGCAGTCTGGGAAACAAATACGGCCTGCTTTAAAATCAGGACTGTGGTTTACAACACGGAGGAACAGTGTATCGCAGGGAAATTCAACACTCTCCTGAACACCTGACAGGACTAGGGCAAGCAAGACTGATGAGTAGAAGAACCGAAGGACCTTCATTACTGCAATTTTTTTCTTCTTTTTTCTTTTTTCACCTTTTAACTAAGAAACCAATTTTTTTCTTCTTTTTCCATCACCTGATTTTACCCTTTTAATTACTACATTTTTATTTTTAACCAGTATTATTACTGCTACCATTTTACCATTTTTTAAAGTGCCATTTTATTTTCTCTTTATTTTATTTTGGGATTAGTGTTCTCCATTCTATTTTCATTGTTCCTTTAGCATAAATTTTCCCTACCTCAATTTTACCTCTATGCTAAAACCCTCTCCCTCACTTTCCCCCTTTTGTTGTCCTGTTTCTCTTACCCTATTCCTGCTTTAGATTTTCCCTATTCCTTCTGTTTACCTCCTGTCAAAATTTCACCCTACTTATATATCCTATTTCCAATCCACTGCTCTAAATCCTTATACACACATCCCTTATCTTTCTTCACTATCCAAATTTATTTTTCTTTTTTTTATCTTTCTTTTTTTTAATGTTTATTTTATTTTATTTTTTTAAATATATTTTTTATTGATTAAGATATTACATATGTGTCCTTATCCCCACGTTACTGCCTACCTCCCCCCCCCCCCCGCTCATGCCCTCACCCCCCCCCCCCCGTTGTCCGTGTCCATTGGTTAGGCCTATATGCTTGCATATAAGTCCTTTGGTTGATCTTTCCCCCTTATCCCCACCCTCCCCTACCTTCCCTCCAAGGCCCGACAGTCCAATCAATGACTCTCCATCTCTGGATCAGTCCTTGTTCATCAGTTTATGTTGTTCATTATATTCCTCAAATGAGTGAGATCATGTGGTATTTATCCGCTCTAAAGTTCCATCCATGCTGTGGCAAATGGTAAGAGTTCCTTTTTCTTCTTCCTCTTCTTAAAGAATACCTTTCAGCATTTCATATAATGCTGGTTTGGTGGTAATGAACTCCTTTAGCTTTTTCTTATCTGTGAAGCTCTTTATCTGACCTTCGATTCTGAATGATAGCTTTGCTGGATAAAGTACTCTTGGTTGTAGGTTCTTGCTATTCATCACTTTGAATATTTCTTGCTACTCTCTTCTGGCCTGCATGGCTTCTGTTGAGAAATCAGCTGACAGTCGTATGGGTACTCCCTTGTAGGTAACTGACTTTCTTTCTCTTGCTGCTTTTAAGATTCTCTCTTTGTCTTTTGCTCTTGGCATTTTAATTATGATGTGTCTTGGTGTGGCCCTCTTTCGGTTCCTTTTGTTTGGGGTTCTCTGCGCTTCCTGGACTTGTAAGTCTATTTCTTTCACCAGGTAGGGGAAGTTTTCCGTCATTATTTCTTCAAATAGGTTTTCAATATCTTGCCCTCTCTCTTCTTCTGGTATACCTATAATTCTGATGTTGGTACGCTTGAAGTTGTCCCAGAGGCTCCTTACACTATCTTCATATTTTTGGAATCTTTTTTCTTTTTTCTTTTTCGGTTGGGTATTTTTTGTTTCTTTGTATTTCAAATCTTTGACTTGATTCTTGGGATCCTCTTGTCTGCTGTTGGATCTCTGTATATTATTCTTTATTTCAGTCAGTGTATGCTTAATTTCTAGTTGGTCCTTTTTCATATCCTCGAGTGTCTCACTAGATTTCTTGAGGGTCTCACTAAATTTATCGGAAGTTTCCATAAAATTCTTGAAAAACCTTATAAACGTGGTTTTGAACTCTATATCCAGTTGTTTGCTTTCCTCCATTTCTGTCATTTGTGACCTGTTTCTTTGTCTCCGCATTTTTTATGCTTCCCTGTGTTGGTAGAGTGGTTTTGTGTGCTAGGTGTCCTGTAGGGCCCAGTGGCTCAGCCTCCCCAGTTACCTGAGGTGGACACTCTTGGTGCACCCCCTTGTGGGCTTTGTGCACAGTCTTGTTGTAGTTAAGCCTTGATTGTTGTAGGATCACTGGGAGGAATTGACCTCCAGACCAATTGGCAGTGAGAATTGGCTGTGTCTGCAGTGGGAGAACTTCTGTGCTGAAGACACCCTTCTGGGGCAAGACTTGCTTCAGTGGGGCTTTGGTGCTCACTGAGTCTGCCCCCTGGGTGTGTCACTTATGGATCTGAGGAGTTGTAATCTGGATGGTCCCCCCTCTGACCACTGGGTACACTGGCTCTTGGACTAAGGAGGTGCCAATCTAGCCTCTGCCTGAGGCTACCCAGCAGGAGCTACAAAGAGATCTGCAGATTCCCCTTCCTTTTTGGAGTTTGGAGGTGCCCTGATGAGGCCCAGCTGTGAAGCAATTCAAGCTGCTGTGGGGCCTTGGGCCTTCTCTTGGAAGTTCTGGGTCTGTGGCCCAGCTGCAATTTGTTAGATAATTTTCAGGTTGCAAAGGGCCAGGGCATTCATATGCAAAAGCCTCTGCAACAGCCTGGGTGGGGCGGGGTCTCAGGGAATCAAAGGGCGGAGCAAGGAACTATAGCGGATTCTCAGCCCTGCCCTAAGGGGCCACTCACGTCTCAGTCTCATTGTCCAGACAATCCATTTGCTGCAAGCACCTCTGAGTGAAAGCTGCCCTCGAGTTCCGAGTTCTGCCTGCTGACAGACAGTCCAGTTTCTCCCCGTATGAGTCCTGGGTCCCCAGAGACTTCCCGAAACCGGAGTCCAGAGCAGTCGGGAGCTTGTGACTCCCTCCCGATTCAAAAAGACAGCTGAGTTGCAAGGGAAATAAGAAGCTTCACAGCCAAAAAAAAAATGCTAAGGGAGTTTATCACCACCAAGCCAGCAATGCAAAGAATGCTAAAGGGACTGGAGTAAAAAGAATAAATAAAAAGCTCAGAAAGAAAACAGCCACACAAAAAAAGAAATGGCTACAAACAAGTACCTTTCAATAATAACTTTAAACGTAAATGGACTAAATGCTCCAACCAAAAGACATTGAGTGGCTGAATGGATAAAAAAACATGACCCATACATCTGCTGTCTACAAGAGAACCACCTCATTAGAAGGGACTCACACAGACTGAAAGTGAAAGGATGGGAAAATATCTTTCAGGCAAATGGAAAGGAAAAGAAAGCTGGGGTAGCAATACTTATATCGGAAAAAATAGACCTCAAAGTGAAGGCCATAACAAGAGATAAGGAAGGCCACTTCATAATACTAAAGAGATCAATACCACAAGAAGATATAACCCTGGTAAACATATATGCACCCAATGCAGGAGCACCCAAATTCATAAAAAAAACTCCTGGAAGATATCAAAGGAGAGATCGACAACAATACAATCATAGTAGGGGACTTTAATACACCACTGACAGCACTGGATAAGTCCTCTAGACAAGCAATCAGCAAAGAAACAGCAATCCTAAGTGACTCACTAGATCAGATGGACTGAATAGACATCTTCAGAACACTTCACCCCAAAGCCACGGAATATACATTCCACTCAGATGCTCATGGGACAGATTCAAAAATAGACCATGTATTGGGTCACAAGCAAAGTATCCCCAAATTCAAGAAGATTGAAAACATAAAAAGCATCTTCTCAGACCACAATGGCATAATATTAGAAATAAACTACAATAAAAACAACCCAAAATACTCAAACACCTAGAAGCTGAATAGCATGTTATTAAATATTGATTGGGTTACCAATGAGATTAAAGAAGAAATTAAAGACATCCTGGAAACTAATGACAATGTAAACACAACAATCCAAAACCTATGGGACACAATGAAAGCAGTCCTAGGAGGGAAGTTTATAGCTCTACAGGCCTATCTCAAAAAACAAGAAAAAATGGTAGTAAATCATCTAACTCTACAACTCAAAGAATTAGAAAGAGAGCAACAAGAAAACCCCAGAGTGAGCAGAAGGAAGGAGATAATAAAGATAGGAGCAGAAATAAATGAAAAAGAGACCAAAAAAACAGTACAGAAAATCAATGAAACCAAGAGCTGGTTCTTTGAAAGGATAAACAAGATTGACAAACCTCTAGGCAGACTCACCAAGAAACAAAGAGAGAGGACCCCAATAAACAAAATCAGAAACGATAGACGCGAGATAACAGCAGACCCCACAGAAATACAAATGATTGTTAAAAAATACTATGGACAATTCTACTCCAACAAACTAGACAACCTGAAGGAAATGGACAAATTCCTAGAAAAATACAACATTTCAAAACTCAAGCAAGAAGAATCTAAAAATCTCAACAGGCCAATAAATATGGAAGAAATTGAAGCAGTCATCAAAAAGCTTCCATCAAACAAAAGCCCAGGACCAGACGGCTTCACAGGGGAGTTTTACCAAACATTCATGGAAGGACTAAAACCTACCCTCCACAGACTACTACAAAAAATTCAAGAGGAAGGAACACTTCCAAGCTTGTTCTATGAAGCCAGCATCACCCTAATACCAAAACCAGGGAAAGACAACACAATGAAAGAGAATTACAGGCCAATATCTCTCATGAATATAGATGCCAAAATCCTCAACAAAATCTTAGCAAATCAGTTCCAGCAGTACATCAGAAAGATCATACACCATGACCAAGTAGGATTTATCCCAGGGATGCAAGGAATGTACAATATCCACAAATCAATAAACATGATACATCACATAAACAAATTGAAAGAAAAAAACCACATGGTCATATCAATTGATGCAGAAAAAGCATTTGACAAAATCCAACACCCATTTTTGATAAAAGCTCTCAGCAAGGTGGGAGTAGAAGGATTATACCTCAACATAATAAAAGCCATACATGACAGGCCGACAGCCAACATCATTCTCAATGGACAAAAACTAACATCATTTCCCCTAAGAACTGGAACAACAGGGATGCCCCCTCTCACCACTCCTGTTCAACATAGTACTGGAAGTGTTAGCCATTGCAATTCGGCAAGAAGAAGAAATAAAAGGCATCCAAATTGGAAAAGAGGAAGTAAAACTGTCCTTATTTGCAGATGACATGATATTATACTTAAAAAACCCTAGAGACTCCATCAAAAAGCTACTAGACTTAATACATGAATTTGGCAATGTAGCAGGATACAAAATTAACCCCAAGAAATCTGAGGCATTTCTATACACCAATAGTGAACTTTAAGAAAGAGAGATTATAAAAACAATCCCATTTACCATCACAACAAAAAATTAAGCTACCTAGGAATAAACTTAACTAAAGAGGTAAAAGACCTCTACTCAGAAAACTACAGGACGTTGAAAAAAGATATAGAGGAAGACATAAACAGATGGAAGAACATACCGTGTTCATGGATTGGTAGAATCAACATCATTAAAATGTCCATACTACCCAAAGCAATCTATAAATTCAACAAACTTCCCATTAAAATACCAATGGCATACTTCAGAGATCTAGAACGAACTCTCCAAAAATTCATCTGGAATAAAAAAAGACCCCGAATAGCTGCAGCAATCCTGAAAAAGAACAAAATAGGTGGGATCTCAATACCAGATATCAAGATATATTACAATGCCACTGTTCTCAAAACTGCCTGGTACTGGCACAAGAACAGGCATATAGATCAATGGAATAGAATAGAAAGCCCAGAAATCGGCCCGAACCAATATGCTCAATTAATATTTGACAAAGTAGGCAAGGACATACCATGGAGCCAAGATAGTCTCTTCAATAAATGGTGTTGGGAAAACTGGACAGATATATGCAAGAAAATGAAACTAGACCACCAACTTACACCATACACAAAAATAAACTCAAAATGGATAAAGGACTTAAATGTACGACAGGAAACCATAAAAATTCGAGAAGAATCCAAAGGCAACAAAATCTCACACATATGCTGAAGCAATTTCTTCACTGGTTCAGCTCCTAGGGCACTCGAAACTAAAGAGAAAATGAACAAATGGGATTACATCAAAATAAAAAGCTTCTGCACAGCAAAAGAAACCATGAACAAATCAATGAGAAAACCCACTGTGTGGGAAAACATATTTGCCAATGTCATATCTGATAAGGGCTTAATCCCCAAAATTTATAGGGAACTCATACAACTTAACAAAAGGAAGTTAAACAATCCAAACAAAAAATGGGCAAAGGACCTAAATAGACACCCTTCAAAAGAGGACATTCAGAAAGCCAAGAGACATATGAAAACATGCTCAAAGTCACTAATCACCCGAGAGATGCAAATAAAAACAGCAATGAGGTACCATTTCACACCTGTCAGAATGGCTATCATCAACAAATCAACAAACGACAAGTGCTGGAGAGGATGTGGAGAAAAAGGAACACTTGTGCACTGCTGGTGGGAATGCAGACTGGTGCAGCCATTATGGAAGACAGTATGGAGTTTCCTCAAAAAACTGAAAATGGAACTCCCATTTGACCCTGTGATCCCACTTCTAGGAATATATCCCAAGAAACTAGAAACACCAATCAGAAAGGATATATGCACCCCTATGTTCATAGCAGCACAATTCACCATAGCTAAGATCTGTAAACAGCCTAAGTGCCCATCTGTAGATGAATGGATTAGAAAACAGTGGTACATCTACACAATGGAATACTATGCTGCTGTAAAAAAGAAGGAACTCTTACCATTTGCAACGTCATGGATGGAACTGGAGAGCATTATGCTAAGTGAAATAAGCCAGTCAATGAAGGAAAAATACCACATGATGTCACTCATTCATGGAAAATAGAGACCATTATAATCTTTTGAACAATAATAGATACAGAGGCAGAGCTGCCTCAAACAGATTGTCAAACTGCAGCGGGAAGGCCTGGGAGGGTTGGGGGACAGGAGGGAGGGGGGTAAGAGATCAACTGAAGGACTTGTATGCATGCATATAATCATAACCAATGGACATAAGACACTGGGGGATTTGGGAGGCTAGGGGACTGTCAAGGCCGGGGGGGGGGTGGGGGTGGAAAGAACACATATGTAATACCCTTTGTAATACTTTAAGCAATAAAAAACAAACAAACAAACAAAAAAGACAGTCTCTTCAATAAATGGTGTTGGGAAAATTGGACACATTCATGCAAAAAAAATGAAACTAGACCACAAACTTACACGATACACAAAAATAACCTCAAAATGGATAAAGGACTTAAATGTAAAATGGGAAACCATAAAAATACTAGAGGAATCCAAAGGCAACAACGTCTCAGACATATGCTGAAGCAATTTATTCACTGATAGAGCTCCCAGGGCACTGGAAACTAAAGTGAAAATAAACAAATGGGACGACATCAAAATAAAAAAGCTTCTGCACAGCAAAGGAAACCTTCAACAAAACAACAAGAAAGCGCACTGCATGGGAGAACATATTTGCCAATGATATCACCAATAAGGGTTTAATCTCCAACATTTATAGGGAACTCATACTACTTAACAAAAGGAAGGTAACCAATCCAATCAAAAAATGGGCAAAGGACCTAAATAGAATCTTTTTGAAAGAGGACACTCAGAAAGGCATGAGACACATGAAAACATGCTCAAATCATCCGAGAGATGCAAATCAAAACAACAATCAGGTGCCATCTCACACCTGTCAGAGTGGCTATCATCAACAAATCAACAAACGACAATTGCTGGAGAGGATACAGAGAAAAAGAAACACTTGTGCACTGCTGCTGGGAATTCAGACTGGTGCAGCCACTATGGAAGACAGCATGGAGTTTCTGTGCTGGGCTGCATATCTGGCACTTCGGCCAAATGGGTCATGCTGTGCTGTCTGTTCCTAAAACACATAGATAGGAAGGTACTGACATCAGGCCAGGCCTTGAGATATGGTCTCATGGCCCCTTCCCAGCACGCAGGCTTTCTTTCTCAGAAGGCCCAGAAGTCTCATTCCAAATTTGGGAGACAAAGGACTGGAAAAAGTATAAATAAAGAGAGTTTCCTCCATATTGGGGGGCCCGGAATTTGAAAGACACATTTTTCTCTGGGCCTCCACAAAATTTAATAATAAAATGTAACTCCTGTAGTAGGCACTGCAGTTCAGCCTCTGCTTCGGCATGGTGCTGTAACTGTAGTCAGCTGGCCAGCTTAATAAAGGCTCTTAAATTTAAATTCTGAGTCGGTGGTCTATCTTGCTGAGTGAACCCATACCATTTGGAGGCCCCAGTGAGATCCCTGGCAGGGGTGAGAAGGACCCCTATTTAGGGCAGGAGGCTCTCCCCTGGCAGGGGTGAGAGGAACCCCCTATTTAAGGCAGGAAGCTCTCCCCCATTTATTGCCGGGCACGCAGCGAGGTACCCCACATCCCTGTGGGGAACAACTACCACGGAGGTCCCCAGTTCCAGGGAGGCGGAGGAGACTCCATCTAAAACTATCAATTCGGAAACCGAGCCACCTGTACTCTCGAGAGAGGTAAGGAAGATCGGTCGTTAATCTGGAATTGGGACGTCCCACAGAAGGACCTATACGGAGGGCTGGACTCAGCGGTACTCCTTGTCCTGACCCATGGCCACAACGGTGGCCAGGGTTTCTGGTTCGTGCGGCTGTAGGCTGCACCAGGTTTGTCTGTATGGTGTTTGTTATCTTGTTATTTGTTGTCAAAAAGTCATCTGCTTCTGTGTGCACACCGCTGCAATGTTTTTTGAAAACTTTTCAGGACTTCAAGGAGTGAGCTGCAGGTTCTGGGCAACCTTAGGTTGCATTTGTGTGGTTTGTTTTGTCTTTGTTCTTTGTTGTCTTTGTCTTTGTCAAAATGTGTTAGGGTCAGTCATCTTTGTCGACCCCCTACCAGTCTGGCCGACTCCAAGTGAGTGGAAGGGGAGCTTGATCACCTCCCGGGAAGCCATAGAGCTCCCTTAGGCAATTAGTCAGGAATTGGTTGGATTGCTTAAACTCTGAGTAAACATTTGGTAGAAGTCAAAAACTCGGACTGTCTGATGTATGAATATAAGTGTGAGAGTCTGTGTGAAGCGAAAGCTACTTTGTGCTGTCTGGCTATACACATGAGAGTATTTGTTATCTCTTTCTGTTATTTGTTTAAAGATATGGCAAACCCTGCTTTAAGGGGAAGAAAGTAGAGAACTTTTAAATTGCTTTTCCCTGAGGTATAATTTTGCTGTGTTAGGTTAAAATTTTAGAAGTCTAGCGTTAATTTAAAGGTAGTACATTTTCTCATAGCCTGTGTAGGGTGAGGGAGAGTGACTGCTGGATTTTTATCATGTGGTCCTGAGACCTGCAACTTACCTGCCCTTCCTGATAGATTTACAGTAGGTCTCTGTCAGGGACAGCATCTGCTCTAACTGGGGGAGGAAGAGAGCTGAAAACTGCTCCAGAGCGGCCGTGAGATAGGGTAGTGGTGGTAGGATTCACTAGATAGGGTAGTAGGCTCTCAGCCTGCTGAGATGGAGGAGCCTTAGGCTGGAGGCAGATAGGTCAAAAGTGGTAAAAAAAGGATAAGGATTTGAGCCTCTGGGGCTTAAAGAAGGAAATATCTAGGAGGGAGAGTAGCTAAGGAAATGGTTAATGCAGAAAGAGAGGGGGGCGAGCAGGCAGGGAAAGCAGTCCAGAAGTTTTGTTGATTTTTACTTATCTGCTGGACTCAAGGCTGAAAGCTTCTACTAAGAACAACAAGTTTTTCTCTGCCCCATTTTGTTCTCCTTAACCCTTCCAATACTAAATTAGACTGATACAATATACTTGAAATTGCATAAGGAAGGAAGCACCTGCTCTTAGTAATCTAAGAAATACTGGCTGTAAAAGATTGAGGTTCCTAAGAATAAGGAATTACTGAGTAGAAGGTCTGAGGCATTATGCATTTTTAAAGGATATAGAAAGAAGGTTTAAAGGCTAATTTGAAAGTATGAAATTTAGAAAGGTTGTGTATGTGATAAGAAGGAGAAGAGAAATGTTGAAAGGAAATTAATCAAATAGTACAGGCCAGTAAACTGAGGGTAAATAGTTATGCCAAAGTACATAGGGGGGGCTGATAAAAGAAATCCAACAGTTACTGTTTTGTTATAACTCTGGAGAGTCCTTAAAAAGGACTGGCAAGGAAAATCAGAAGATCTTAAGGCAGGTCAGTGGCTTTTTCTCCTTATATAATTCCTCCGAAATTTGGCAATGCTAAATAAGTCATGCCAATACATTTCTTTGCATAAATTCAATAAGACCGGTTTCCAATAGTGGTTTTATTGACTGGAAACTTTGACTGGAGTATCACGTTTTAAAGAGACCTGTCTAGACTCTGAAGACTTGAAGCCAGTAAGAGTGCCACGGGAAAAGCCTGGTATCCTGCTTGGGAGCCCTGAAGATAGCTGGCACTGGAGTGTCAGGCCCATGCCCTACCATCACTGGCTGTTGGTCAGAGTAGAAGGGGAGCAGTAAGAATGCCTCTGTGTCCCTGCAGAACCCCCACTCACTCTGGGCTGCAAAGAGTAGGAGGGCTGCTGAGAAGGGCCTTGAAGCAAGGACAATGGGCAGCAGATACTGCAGGCAGGCCTGATGGTGGCTGGATGGCTTGGCTTCCTGGCTCTATGGGGCACATTGAGATTCAATCATGAAATTCCAGCAAAGGTAGTCAGCTACCATTCTTGTTGTGTTTATGCAAACAATCAGGCCAAATTGAATACAGTAAATAAGTTAGTATTTTAATAAACGGAGGGATAATATTAAGGAGAAAAACTCTATTTCAATGGAGCTTATTAAAACTGAAATGTTTTCTTTCCCTCTCACCAGACCATTTGTTACAGTTTGTCTCCACCAGGTCACAAGCCCACCTCCTTCTGTGCCCAGGTCTCATCGTCCCTCTGACAGATAGCAAGGATCTCTTGGCTCTGAGAGAAACTTCTGTCCCTCCTCAGCACGAAGCAGCTACAGAAGAAATCCAACACCCATTTTCCCTAAAAGAATTCAGAGCCAGGATCCTTGAGGTAATATAGTAGGCAGTTAGACAGACATGAGCAGAGCGAGGACGATAGGCCGATTGGCACTACCAGATGTAACTAAGTCTTTCCACCTCTATGTAAGACAAGGGGACTCCCCAGAAGCAAGAGAGAACTAGGCTGCAGATAAAGCAGCCCAGGAGGCTGCCCTAAAACCAGTGGGGCCTTTACAGATTCCAGTGACTCTTCCAGATGCTGAACTACTCATCTCACCAGTTTACTCAAGTTCTTTCAGGCTTTACATTCTACCCAGAAAGCAGACCAGAAGCACGTCCGAGATGATGTGCCTGTATCCGGTTCATCCCTTCCAACCTGGTGACTCTGTTTGGGTAAAGAAATTTGCCACCGAAGAACTGACTCCTGCCTGGAAAGGACCACCACAGCAGTCAAGGTCGACAGGATCCTGATGTGGCTTCATCACACCCGGCTTAAGACAGCCCAGGCAAAATAGAGAGTCCAGGGCTCTTCGGACCCTCTAGAGATAACTCCTGGCCCTTATTCCAGGCCCTTATCTTAAACAGGCCCACTGACTTTATTCGGCAAAGAATTAATTCTATCAAGCTTATAGTCCTGAGGGGTAGATATAACTGCCTCCCCAACAATGACCCCAAAGAGGCAATGATTTGACTCATGTACATAAAACCAGTGGGGAATGTGCTGGGCTGCCTATCTGGCACTTCGGCCAGATGGGTCATGCTGTGCTGTCTGTTCCTAAAACACATAGATAGGAAGGTACTGACATCAGGCCAGGCCTTGAGATATGGTCTCATGGCCCCTTCCCAGCACGCAGGCTTTCTTTCTCAGAAGGCCCAGAAGTCTCATTCCAAATTTGGGAGACAAAGGACTGGAAAAAGTATAAATAAAGAGAGTTTCCTCCATATTGGGGGGCCCGGAATTTGAAAGACACATTTTTCTCTGGGCCTCCACAAAATTTAATAATAAAATGTAACTCCTGTAGTAGGCACTGCAGTTCAGCCTCTGCTTCGGCATGGTGCTGTAACTGTAGTCAGCTGGCCAGCTTAATAAAGGCTCTTAAATTTAAATTCTGAGTCGGTGGTCTACCTCGCTGAGTGAACCCATAACAGTTTCCTCAAAAAGTTAAAAATGGAACTCCCATATGACCCAGTGATCCCACTTCTAGGAATATATCCCAAGAAACCAGAAACACCAATCAGAAAGGATATATGCATCCCAATGTTCATAGCAGCACAATTTACCATAGCTAAGATTTGGAAACAGCCTAAGTGCCCATCAACAGATGAATGGATTAGAAAACTGTGGTACATCTACACAATGGAATACTATGCTGCTATAAAAAAGAAGGAATTCTTAGCATTTGCAACAGCATGTATGGAACTGGAGAGCATTATGCTAAGTGAAATAAGCCAGTCAATGAAAGCAAAATACCACATTATCTCACTCATATATGGATAATATAGACCAATTTAAACTGATGAACAAAAATCAATACAGAGGCAGAGCAGCATTGAACAGACTGTCAAATTACAACAGGAAGACCAGGGAGGGTTGGGGGGGAGGTAAGAGATCAACCAAAGGACTTGTATGCATGCATATAAGCATAACCTATGGACACAAGACACTGGGGTTTAGGGGAGGCTTGGGGAAGGTCAAGGGGAAAAAAAAGGAAACATATGTACTACTCTGTAATATTTTAATCAATAAATGAATAAATAAAGAAAATAGTTTGCCTTCTTCAAAATATTAACTTCC